>NC_134104.1:104649230-105273076 GCF_040939455.1 Microcebus murinus | reverse complement strand
ACAATTTTATCAGTGGAGAGTAATGATCCAAACATACTGATGTGTTTTTGATAGCACAAGGCTGTCATGAGCTTTCCCTGGTCTATAGAGAGTAAGAGTTCCCTAGAAAGAAGGTTTCTTTGTCTAGAAATTGAGTCAAAAATATACATATGGCTAAAAAAGATATGTAGAGGTCTTGCTAATGTTTGAGAACTTCAAGTTTTTGATTTTTTAAAATACACATCTTTTCACAAGCACACTGTGTAGTCAGGAATATAAATGTGCTTTGCATTATCAATTAGATAAGATCCTGAAAGTATGTCTCAAGAGAACACATTTTTCCCTATTGTTCTAACTCTGATTTGCATCTACGCTATAAGAAACAATTTCTGCAAAATACTTCTAGGTATGGCCCATATATCTTCCCAAATAACTCTGCAAAAGAACTGATCAAAGATAACCAAATATTTCACATTTTTTCGCACACTTATCAAAACCAAATGAACTTTATTCAAGGAGCCCACCAGCAACAGGAACATCAAACATTCAGATTTGTTGGGCACATCAGAAGACGGAAATCAGAAATGCTTTGCTACCCAGAAATACTGGACATTTGTTTTTACAAACTGCCTGATTAAAGACTTTAATCAAAAGAGACAGCTTCAGAAGTTGTTATGAATGACTTCCAAATTTGATTTCAACACATTCACAAATATTTCTTGACTATGTGATTTGTACCAAGAAATTTTCAAAACTGTGGGTAGAGAAATTTAAAGATGAATCAACACCTTGAGGTTATTCATTTTATATATAATAGATATAATAGTGAACAAGATAAAGTACCTGGCCTTAAAGAATTTACATAATAATGGAGCTGGCAATAAACAAGTAATCAAATAAACAAATATATATTGGGAAGACATAATTTCAGGTGGTGAAAGAGGAATGATGAAAAATAGAGCAGTTATAGAAAAGAGTGCCAGGGGCAGAAGGGTCTTTATTGTCGATGTGCTGACAGGCAGGACCTCACTGATGATGTGGCATTTCCACTAAGCTCTGAATGACTGTCATGAGTGAGCCAGGGGAAAACACTACTGAAAGGAGAGCTTCATCCCTGAGGCAAGAATCTCCTTGGCAAGCTTGAGCCCAGCAAGAAGGCCAATGTGAGTAGAACAGAGTGAGAGAGGAAGGGAATGGAAAGTATGAGGTTGTAGAAGTCACCAGGAGCCAGATTATATAGATTATATAGCACCAGTGGGGATTTTTAAAATAGATTTTGCTATAAACATGATGAAAAAACATTGACAGGTTGAGTGCAGGCACTGACACTATCTGTCACGTGCTTTATGAGATCACTTAACTTGGAATATATTTTTAAAAGAGAGTCAACAGTGCTTGCTGATGGATTGAAGTGAAGTCTGGGAGAAAAAGAGGAATCAAGGGTAATGCCTGTGGTGTTTTTCTGAGCAACTTGTTGATTCTGGATACTAAACATTGACTTGGGGGACACTTCAAGAGTGGCTACTCTGGTGAAGAAGATTAGGAGTTCAGTTCCAAGGCACTAAATTTGAGATGCCTAACAGACATTAAAATGGAGATGTAAAGGAGGGCATTAGATATGAGTCTGGATTTCCTGAGAGAGCTATAGATATAAATTAGGAAAACATAAGTGTAAGGATGGGATTTAAAGCCTTAATACAGAAGGAAATTTTCTCACAAATGAGTGAAGATAAGCAAGGTTTGGAAGTATGAGCCCTTAATGTTTAGATAGTGTGAAAGGAACACGAGGAGCTAATGTAAGAGAAGAGCTAACAAAATCCACATGTATGTTGAAGGTTGTTCTAATTATCTGTTGCTGGAAAACAAATGATCTGAAAATTTAGTGGCATAAAACAACAACCATTATATATGTTTATGCTTCTATGGCTCAGCAATTCATGCCATACAAAGTAGAAACAGTTTGTTAGGTCTGGGACCTCAGCTGGGGAGGCCGGAATAAGAGGCGATGGCTGGGTCACACATCTACAGTCTTGGCTCTGCTCTACCCCGTCTCTCTACATACTAATTTAAACTCCATCACAGCATGTAGATTTCAGATATCAAATATCAATAATTTCAAGTTTCAGTAATCAAATATCTTATAGGGTGGTTTAGGACTCCAAGGGACTGAAGCAGATGTTGCCATCCTCTTAAATATCTGGTCCAAACTAGCAGAAGAGTCCCTTCTGCCATAAACTATTGATCAAATCAGTATTCACATTCGATCCATATTTAATTAAATGGAAACAGATCCCACCTGACCATCTTTAATTTTCTTTCCCAAATCTCCCAAAGTGGTTAACTATTATTAAAAATGAGTCAGTTTACAGTATGATCACCACTAAAATAGCAGTATACACAAAGTAGTTGTGAAGAAAGAAAGGGCTGTATCTGGATGATTAGGATAAGGTTTGACAGAAGGACTTACTTTAGAAATTTGAAGACTAGATGGAGTTTGCTGAACGGAGAAGCAGAAGCAGTGTCTGCAAAGGCAAAGCTTCATGTAAGAGTATATTGTGCTGACAGAATGCAAATGTGCCTGCCATACAGCCATGCTAGAAAGAAGAACCTTATCCAACAGACATTTGATGTTACTGGAGCATTTTATATAAAAAATTCCTTCTATCAGTGTGTGTGTGGGGAATAAATGAATATAGGTAGAATAGAGATTGAAAAATCTTATAGTACTATACTGCAATTATTTGAGGGAAAAACTGAAATAAGCTATAGTTAGTGGGAGTCAATAGGAGAGGAAAGATTTGAGAGGACTTAGCAGATATCAGATATTGGCCATGGGGTCTGAAAAAGAGTAAAGTGACTTTTAGCAGCCCTGTTTCAGAGATGATAAAGCCTTTGGTTGATCCATGGTTGCACTGCACAATAAGCAGCCTGCAAGTTTGGAGGACGGAATAATGAGTTGGATTAGGGACCTATTTATTTACTTATCCAGCCCTTCTAGCTCTTACTAGATGCCTGACACTGAAGCAGACTTTAAAGAAACAAAACTGTATGGTGTGGTTTCTGGCCAAGAGGGGCTCACAATCTTGAGTATGATCTTGCCTTGTTGGGTTTAGAGAGGCTTATGAAATGTCTCGTAGCCTCTCTGCAGGAATAGAAAAGTCATTGGGAAATACAACTGCACGTGTGTGATCTGCAGAAGCTAGTCAGGATCCAAACTGCGTTTACTGCATTTCCCTGGATATCCACTTACGTTCTCCTGTCTACTCCTGAGCTTTCATCCAAGAGAAATCAGTGTTTGCTTTGCAAGGGAAAACATTGATTTAGCTTTCAGCCTGGTTGTTCTCTGCTTATGGAGCACCACAGGCAACTTCACATTTGCACTTTCATCCTGTCTTTTTCATCATATTTCTTTAAAAATAATTTTTCTACTAAACAGTGTTTTTCTGAACAATATCTAGCTTTTTACATCTCTAACAAAACTGTTTTCAAAATATTTGCTATTTCTCACAGCCTTTAGAGGTTTTTAACCCTTACAAAATTTTATTGAACTAACCTGACCTTGAGATTTATTCAGTTTAGTATCAGAGACAGTTTTAAATTGCTGCTTCAGTTGGTGGGTTTGTTATAGATGGAAGATTTGTGGCTGGGAATAGGGCTAAATCCTGATTCTTGAAGTTCTTATTTTAGGGTTTCTAGAATCAGGCAGGCATGGATTTGATTCTCAATTCTTAGTACATGCATGACCTTCAGCAAATTCATTGATCTCTCTGAGTCCGAGTTCCCTTAATCCTAAAATGAGGCTAATAGAAGAGATGGTGTTTAGCTATGATGTGCAAGATACTAAGGATATAATAGGGTACAAAACCAGACACAGTCCTAGGAATATCCACTAAAATATTAATGTGTTAATATTTTGCTAATTTTTTCAGCACTTTTTTTAGAGATAAGTGACATATATCAAGTGAATGATATTTTTAAAACTTAATCATATTACCACTTATAAATCTATTTCACTCATTTTAAAAATACCAAGTATTTCATTTTATAAATGGAATAAATATGCAGCCACTTATCCATTCTTACAATGGTAGACATAAATGTGTTTTCATTTTTTATATTGTAAAAAATCTGCAATGAATATCATTTCACATATTTTTATAGGCTCATACATTATGTATATATAAATATACATTTATATATAATGTGTATATATATAAATCTTGATAAATTTTCTTTTTAGTTATAAAAATGTGCATCAGAATGCCTTTATAAGTGCTCTGTGTAGATAATCATAGTATCTGGAAGTAATGACACATTTCTTTTCTTTTTAGCTAGGCACACCGTGACTCTTCTATTAATAAAAGACTACATTTCCCAGGTGTGACCATGTGGCTTCATTCTGGTCAATGAAATTTAAGCAATGTGTTGTGTGGGACTTGAGGAAAGCCTTCTTAAAAGGGAGGAGGTGGGCTTTTCTTCCTCGCTTCTTTGTTTCTGTTGCTGGAATGAAGATGCAATGGCTGGGGCTTCACTTCCCATATCAAATTGGTGGAGCAACAAGATGGAAATGTGGATCCCTTATCACTATGAAGCTGCCACACCAGGCCTGACTGCCTGCCTCTGGATTTTCATTCTTTTTTTTTTTTTTTTTTTTTTTTGAGACAGAGTCTCACTTTGTTGGCCAGGCTAGAGTGAGTGCCGTGGAGTCAGCCTAGCTCACAGCAACCTCAAACTCCTGGGCTCGAGAGATCCTTCTGCCTCAGCCTCCCGAGTAGCTGGGACTACAGGCATGAGCCACCATGCCCGGCTAATTTTTTATATATATATCAGTTGGCCAATTAATTTCTTTCTATTTATAGTAGAGACGGGGTCTCGCTCTTGCTCAGGCTGGTTTTGAACTCCTGACCTTGAGCAATCCGCCCGCCTCTTGCTCAGGCTTGGTTTTGAACTCCTGACCTTGAGCAATCCGCCCGCCTCGGCCTCCCAAGAGCTAGGATTACAGGCGTGAGCCACTGCGCCCGGCCTATTCTTTTTTTTCTTTAAGTGAGAGAGAAATGAGAGAAATGTCTATCTTATTTAAGGTATTGTTATTTAAGGTTTCTCTGTTTGTATAGCTGAAACTAATCCTAATGGATACACTTTACATTTCTCATGTCTCATCTGTTTCCTTGGGGGTATTACACTATCTCTGACTTCTAGGATAATAATGAATAATAGTATTCATAGCAGCCCTCTTCTCTTGCTCTTAACCAGAGTAGTAGAAATGAACCAAAATCTTCTCTATTAAGTGTAATATTTGCTATGGAGTTTTTGTAGATATCCTCTCTTATTAAGGGAGAAGAGAATAAAAAGTTCATCTTATCAGTCATCATTAGACTTTACCTTTGCTGGTTGATGGCTATATACATTAAATCAGACCATACACAAGCTTTTAAAGGCTGTTGCTCTTTTAAATATTTCTTTTTTTTCTTTAATATGCAGCAGAAACATATATAATGCAAATATAATCCATATGTACATGTAACAAAATAAATCTTGCTATATTAGTGAAATGACCACAATTAAAACTTCCATGTCAGAGAATTCCTGGCATTACTTTGCAATTGACATATTTGTAGCTTGTGTGGCATTACTACAGAGAGAAGAAACAACCTGTTTTCTCTTATGAACAAAAGATATTTTTTGGTTTAGCATTTAATTTTTAATTATAGATTTCTGTTCTTTGCTTAAGAAAAAGAAGGTTGGATAACTGGACACAAAAAATAAATTTCAAATCACATGCTACCTAGAAAGAAGGTGCTGCCTTTATTTAAAGGAAAAGGAGTAATAATTAAAGATAATTCAGAAGAAATGAAGAATGAAAGAGATCAGAATATCAAATCTTCAAAAGATGGATGAATAGGAAAATATTTTATTTGCTCTTTCCAAAATGTTTTCTTGTTATCGTATATTCACTGCCAAGTAACATCTTTGGTTCCTTTTTAGAAGCCAAATACCTTAAATGTTATATATGTATTCTAACATTTACTTTTAATGTATGTGCAAATACTTTGCAATCTCCTTCTTCTAAAATCCAACAAAGTGCCTTCTCACATGGGTCTTTTCTGTAGTATTTTAAACACACATCTGAAGTCTTTGGCCATATGGGCTGGAACTCTAACTGCTAGATTCATCGGGATTAAGTTACTCAGTTTAGATTTTGAAATTTATATGATCTATGCTCAGACTAGAACCTCAAACCTCAATGTTTTATTACACGAAAGATTTGCAGTAGTGATCCCATTAAAATATTCACATTTATAGAAATAGTACTGATACGCAAATTTATTTTTGCCCCTGAATTGTAATAATGGAACATATACTGTTTCAAGTCATCTTAGTCTTTCTATGCTGGGTTCATGTTTTTTCATCTCGATTCAATTACTTAGAATATAGCCTCAAGAAAGCAGATGGTAAATGGGTGAATAGAGACCCGAATCCTGACTCCATAATTATTTAGCTATCTAAGTCTCCAGATTAGTTCAGAGAGTAGGCTTTTTTTTCTTCCCAGAGATAGTATATCTGAATCCTCTCCAAAGGTGCTGATACTCATGAATATCTTCACTGTACAACTGTGTTTAAACAAAGCACATATTTCAGGAACTATTGTCAGAAAATTTTTGCTGTTATTTCACAGTGAAAATAAATAAAATCCTTCTGCTTCCCTTATTGAAAATATTTCAGAGGTTACAGAAAGTCAGACAGAGTTTGGAAATTTATTCCAAGAATTCATCAATCCATATTTCCAGATGATTTATGGCACCTGTTTATATCACCCAAGGTAGAGTAAATAGATTTTTTTCCAGGTGAGACTGAATTTGGGAAACAGGAAATGCCACCAAACTCATGCACTGACAGATGTGAAATTGAATCATATGAAATTGCTCATATTTGACTGTTTTTGAGTTTCAAAATGACAATTTCATGTTGTTCAACCCAACATTGATATCTAATACTTATTAAGCACTAAAGGTTTCATATGGTTTCAATCACTTAATCCTCATAGCTATGCACTATAGCAGGTCTTATAGTAACCCTACCAATTCTAATTCAAAAATGAGCCATACAGAAGTTCAAAAATGTTCCTGAGGTCATACAGCCCTGGCTTTTATGCTAAAGCTCTTAACCCTGGGCTACACTTATTCTATACTTAGCCCCCAGAATATAAATAAGGTAAAATTCGCATTCCAGTTATGAATTGCAAAATGCCCCAAATTTCTATCCATTGGCCAAAATTTAAAGCTAAATTCCAGACACATGCATAGGATTTCCTCCTGGACAGTTCCACGGAGATATACAGACTTCTTCTATGCAATATCTCCAAAAGAAACCACATCTTCCACATTGTTTGGTAGCCCAGACTGTTTTTTTTTTTTCTTGTATGCCTCCTCAATTTCAAGTTCAATCAGTTATCAGGCTCAGTCATTGCTATTTCCTGATCTCTCTCATATCTAGCTTCTTCCCTCTACCCCCATCACCAGACTTTCTCACCTAGACAACTGTAACAGACACCTGTTTTTCTGCCTATGTCAACCATTAGTCTACTGCAGTTCAATAATGTGTCAGTCACAGAGTGAATGCATGTACATGCAAATCTGATCATGTTTTACTTCCTCTTTTTCTGCTGGAGCACTTGTATATTATAACACATAATGTTTTGCAACTCTTCATTGACTTTTTCTCTATTCCCACTAGTCTCAAGTTCCACACAGGAGTATTAGCCTCTCACTTTTTGTGAGAAACGGGATTGGAATCATACAGTGTGAAGACAAAATGAGACAGGAGACTTATAAAAACAAAGAGGCAGAGAATGAGGGAGGAAAACATATTATTGTACGTGGGCTGGTGGTCTTGAAATTCATCATTCTCCACATGCTGCATGGAAACACAGTTAATGAAGTTATATCCTTAGTTTGTGAAGTCTCCCACTGTTAACCCCTGAATGATTGTGGTCTTACATGTACTAACTAATGAACTCAAAATAGTGACTTAATGACATATCACATTTGATCATATATAAATGACTTTGAAAATTCAACATAATCATGATGAAGATAAATGGTGCTCAAGTAATATTTAAAATATCGAAATTTTTATGTACATTTAAGTATACTTATATTCATTATTTTAATTCTGAATATCTATCCCTCTCAACTTTTATTCTGAATTAATTGGGAAATGAAAAAGATTAACCTCATCAAATATACGTTTTTTCCCTACTTTGACTGTTATCAGAAATTTTATAAAAATATAATAATTTCTCAGAATTAATTTTTTCGGGAACCAGACACAATGGTTATTTTTGTAATCTATCAGAATTTTTAACTGAAAGTTTAATAAGAATGATAAATGTGTACTTAAGAATAATCATACATTATAATTATATAATATCCACTAATGCTTTCGTGAAAAGTGCCATATCCAATTTAATTTTGATAACTAAGCCTAAGTGGATTCCAACAGCTAAATGTTTTCTTGACAGTGTCTGGTTCCTGCTCTTGATCTGCTTTTGGTTCTGCAGAAGGAAGCGCTCAGCTGGAAACTTGTCATTTACTCAGTGCCTTACTGTCTTATTACTAGGGCTTTGCTGCTCTCCCTGCAATATCGTCTAATAGAGAACTTTCCCCTTCCCCTCTCTTTCCCTGGTAATTTATCTTGTCTGTTCATCTCTGCTTTTTGGAAGTGGCACCACCGTGCTTTGTTTGCTCTCTGGCAGGCTGAAGATCTCCTGCCTGTGGTCACAACCCTCTGCACTTCCTATCCTTTTAGATTCTCAGCACCCGTCCTTACTCTCCCTGTGCTCCCTGAACTACTTCTCCTTCCTGCTGAAGCTGCGTGCTCTGTGACCCCTGCCACCCAGCCCTCCAAGGACATCACCAGTCAAGAAGTTCTTACTTTCTGCACAGTATTACCAACAGTTTTGTTTTTTTTCTGGTAGAATTTCCTCCCAGGATGCCACCAGGAACATATTTATTAAGTGTTTATTGACAATTTATCATGTGCCAGGCTCTGTGCTTTCTCAAGTAATCCTTACAATAATCCTCTGAAGTAAGTACTGTTATCAGCATTTACAAATCATTTGTTTTTCAATAATTTCTGCTAGAACTGAGAGGAATAAAATTATACCGAATATTTTGAGTAACTGCTTTCAGAAACCATCTGAAAGGATTTAATACTTCTTAAACTCGTTTTTGATTAGTATTTTTTCTATTTCAACTTTTAAAGTTTACAGATATCATTTTTGAGAAATCTAAAACTTCAAAATAAACCTATGATCCACTAATAAAATAAGTATTTTTAGCTTCTCTTTATTTGACATTTTATGCCACAGCACAGTAATATCAGCTCTCAATTTAAAAGGCATGAGTGAGATGTGCACCATCTGGGGGATGGTCATGATGGAGACTCAGACTTTTGGGGGGAGGGGGGGAAATGGGCATTTATTGAAACCTTAAAATCTGTACCCCCATAATATGCCAAAATAAAAAAAAATTAAAAAATTAAAAAAAAAACAACTAATCACAAAGCTAAATTTAACCTGTTAAAGCGAATGAGTAATAAAATATAATTTAAACATGTATGTTAACATACTGTTAGGCAGCTGCACAGCCTGGTTTATAGGTATGCCAATTACAAATGATTTTTACTTATTAAGCAAAAATAAAATAAAATAAAACAACTGAACCACAGGTAGGAAGACTATTTTGGGTACAGTGTGACTTTGACAATGGGATTGGGGGAAAAGCAGAATGTTTTAAGATTTGTTGCTTTAATGCTTTACTAATACTAAAAATGTTAGCCTTAATTAACTAGAATTGAATTTTTACTATAGCAATGATTAAGATTAAAACCATAATAAAAACAAAATTGCATATAGTGTATCTCTAGAAGGACATATGATTAACTCACGCCTGTTTTATTGTCTCTGAGACTAAATACAGCTTGCTAAATAAAGGGTAAAGAAAAGAGTCAGAGGAAAATAAGAGTTAGGTATTAGTCAGAAAGCATTCTGTTCCTTGTCCCCCATCTTTGGGCAGACTGCAGGACTGGTCATGTAGAAGTGATGGAAGCCTCAGATGGGTTGAACGCTTTGTCTTACTCTCCAAGTGCATGCCAAGGTGAGAGCAAGTCTCACAGTACTGCCTACGCCCAGCCAAACAGGAAGGTCAGAGGATGAATGGCTGTGGAGTGTCCAGACAGCCTTATACAGCCTGGGAGTCACTTGCAGCTTGGTGTGGTGCGAAGAGTAGCAGAATGTTTTCCCAGGTAGTCAGGAGCAAGTCAGATATGATGCCGGCAGCAAGTAAGGTAAAGGAAGATGCAAATGTGATCTGGATGGACTAGTTCTAAATTATTATAGAGGAAGAAGGGTCACATTTGTGCTTTTTGTCTTATAGAACTGGGTTGCCCATTGGTAAAAGCTCTGGTATTATACATTTTTTTAGCACTTGAATTTTTTATTTAATGATTTTTTTCTTTATATATTTAAAGGAAGAGTTTAATTTAGGTTTAACTTAAATTGTTTAGTTTTCTTGGATTCTTATTACTACTTCTTACACATGTAATTGATTATTTGACAAACTTTTATTTGATTTTTGGCTTTTCTAGCAGAGAAAGCCCCATGAAGGCAGGGTCTGCCTTTTGTATTTATATCCTTGGCACCCATCACAGTACATGGCATTGGCCATGGCAGTACATGGCAGGCATTGTGAATTTATGTAGACAGAACGTTTTCTTAGATATGCATTATTCACTCATTCATTCATTCAACTTTAGAATGAAAGGCATAGGACCAATAGCTGTGCATAGAGCAAAGTCCTTGGCCCTACAGAGCTTACATTCTAGAAGAAGGTATGGACAAAAAACAATTAAATAGATAAATACAAGACATAACTTCAGGTACTGATGAATGTTAAAAGAAAAAACATATAGACTATGAATTGAGAAAATGATGGGTCAGAGACTTGTTTTAAACAGAGTTGGTGTGTGAAAGTGAGCAAGAGGAAGATGGA
Source organism: Microcebus murinus (assembly GCF_040939455.1). Taxonomy (NCBI): domain Eukaryota; kingdom Metazoa; phylum Chordata; class Mammalia; order Primates; family Cheirogaleidae; genus Microcebus; species Microcebus murinus. The sequence continues at coordinate 105,262,046 of NC_134104.1, read as the reverse complement.
TGTAGAGTTAAAAAAGACATTAGCTTATGGAAGGCTTTGGAAGTCTTGGTGAGGATTTTATTCTCGATTTGATGAGAAGCCATTAAAGGGTTAATGTCAGAAGAATGATGTAATGTGATTTATATCTGAAAAGAATCACTTTAGCTACTGTAGTAGAGCAAGAGGAGTATCAAGGGGAGACAGGTCAAGGCTTTGCAGCAGTTAGAAGAGAAAGGGATGAAAAGTTGTCAAATTTGAGATGTTTAAAAATAGAGATGATAGCATTTGATGATGGTCTTTGGACATTAGATGATGAGTTTATCACTTAAAGTCACACAACTCTTAATATGAGCTTTTGTGAAGCAGAGGGCACAGCTCTCATCCTCCCACGTAAAGGCGTCTGCTTCGTCCCTCTCCTACGTGGTAGCACATTGAAAGAAATACATCATTCTAAAAAATGCACTGTGAGAAATTCAAACTTTTATTTAATTTTCTTGGAAAGTAACACAGGGGTTTACTCATCTTACACAACCAGTTCTCTTGAAATCCCCTTTCACTACCCTTTCCAGCCTGTTTCTTGTGTGGTTCCACAGCTGCCCCACATACTCTTTCCTCCCTCTCTCCAACTCTCCCTGAGCCCAGTCAGCATCAGATCATCTTTGTTTTTCTCTCCTCTTGTCAATTTGGCGATCTCTCTCTCTGTCTTTCTCAACTTGGGACTCTCTTGGCTGCCCCAGAGGTGGATCGAGGCTCTGCTCTGGGTGTGTTTGAGTTCTCCTCTCTGCCCACAATCCTACTCAGCACAGTGGCGGGCAGGCCACCTTATCCTTAAAGGTCAGGGAATGAGAGGAAGCCTTTGAGACTCATGAACTAACACATGTTGCGTCACATGTATTTATTATCAGCCAAGAGTCAGAAAGTACAAGTCTAAAAGATCTGGAAATCAGCTTAATTGAAACTTAAATTAGAAATGTCAATAGGTCATTTTGAGGAACAATATCTAAAAGTAATCATCTTACTCTAAATACTTACTTGTATTCATAAATAATTGCCAAAACAAAGAAAAATTCTTATGTCATAAAATATATCATGCATTATTCAAGTATGAAAATGTTTTCAACTTTCAATTAATTTAGGAATCATCATTTTGAAAACTAATTTGAAGGGCCTTGACTGCCTTATTTTGATAATCCTATATATAAATTTTTATTTCCTTTTTAAGTTGTGAATTTTTCTATTAATTTTTTAAAATTTATTTTTCACTCACTCAAGTATTGTAAAATATGATAATTATGCCAGGTGATTAGTATTTTCAAGTTCTAATGTAATTCTTTGCTCATATAATTATGGACAGCTATACTTCAGTAAGACATATGTTTAATAACAAAAAGAGCCAAAGTACTATTAAATAAGATATATCTTTGTGAAACGTTTAGTGATTCATGTAATTATAATCACTATTCCCTATAATATACTCAAAATTTCTCACAGAGCATTAAATATGGTACTATAATTGTGACTTTTAAACCTCTTATTTTGGAAACAAGTTATCTGTATCTGAATAAGGTCTTTTTTTTCTATATTTTCATTTTTTTAAATTATGTAACCTCTTATGGAGCTTTCTAAATACCGCTCTATTTAAATATATATTTGAGAAAGGTCATTTTAGAGACATAAATGAAACATAAGCCAAACATCTTTTTAAAAATAACTTACTTTTTCTGTTAATAATAATAGTTTATTATGATCCCATGAAAAAATATTAAAAAGCATACAAAAAACACAAGTTGCTTGAAATACCACCATAAAGACATAGTATTTATTTTGATATATTTTCTTAGTCTTTTGTCTATTTCTGTAAGTACATAAATTGATTACCATTAATTGGAATAATACTTTATGTACCATTTTGTATCTTGCTTTTAATATTTAGCATTTTGTCATTCTTTCATATTCTTCCATCAATAAAATTGACTTTAAAACAAAATAATTTTGGATAGTGACAAGAGCTCTGAAGAATACAAAGAAGGATAATTTGCTCTCAAGTGACTCTGGGCAGGGTCATGGGCTAAATTAGACTACAGAGGCAGGGAGGCCTTCAAAGAGGAGGTATTTGTACTGAGAAGCTATAATGATTCATTTTGTGTCAACCTCTCTGGACCATGAGAGGCCCAGACATTTGATTAAACATTATCCTGGAGTGTTTGTGAGGGCTTTTCTGGATGAGATTGACATTTGAATTGGTAGAGTGAGTAAAGCAGATTGCCCTCTCTAACGTGAATGAGCCTCATCTAAGCAGTTGAAGAACTGAATACAACAAAAAGCCTAAGGAGGAACTCCTCTCACCTGACTGGATGAGCTGAGACATCCATCTTTCCTGCCTTCAAACTCAAACTGAACATTGGCTCTTTTGGGTTCTCAAGCCTGCTGGTTTCAGACTGGAACTTACGCTATCAACTCTCCTGGTTCTCAGGTCTGCAGACTTGAACTAGAACTGCACCATTAGCTCTTCTGGGTCTCCAGCTTCCTTACTGCAGATGTTGGAACTTTCTAGCCTCCACAGTCACATGAGCCAATTCCTTATAACAAATTTTCTGATATATGTATGCCAATCTATAAAATAAAGATATAGACACATAGAGTTGACCCTTGAATAATGTGGGCTTTAGGGGCACTATCAACCCTCCACATAGTCAAAAATCCATGTGTAACTTTTGACCACCCAAAAACTTAACTACTAATAGACCAATGTTGACTGGAAGTCTTATCAATAACATGAACAGTAGATTAACACGTATTTTTCATGTTATATGTATCATATACTGTATTCTTACAATGAAGTAAGCTCCTAGTATAGCTCCTAGGCTATAAACTTGAATAGTATGTTACTGGACTGAATACCATAGGCAATTGTAACACAATAGTATTTCTATATCTAAACATATTTAAACATAAAAAAGTTATGGTAAAAATATTGTATAAAAGATAAAAATGGTACCCCATATAGGGCACTTACCACTAATAAAGCTTTGAGGTCTAGAAGTTGTTCAGTGAGTGGTAAGTGAATGTGAAGGCCTAAGACATGACTGCATGCTACCATAGAATTTACAAACACTGTACACTTAGGCTATACTACATTTATAAATTTTTTTCTTCAATAATAAATTAACCTAATTAAAGTTAGCTTACTATAACATTTTTACTTTATAAACTTAATATTTTAACATTTTTAATATTTTGTAATAACACAGCTTAAAACACAAACACATTGTAGAGCTACACATAAATATTTTTCTCTATATTATTATTCTATAGGCTTTTTTCCTTTTTTTAATTTTTTAAACTTTTTTAAAGAAAAAAACTAACACCACACACACACACACATTAGCCTAGGCCCACACAGCATTAGGATCATTGATATCACTGTCTTTTGTCTCCATATCTTGTCCCACTGGAAGGTCTTCAGGTGCAAAAACATGCGTGGAGCTTCCATCTCCTATGGTAACAATGCTTTCTTCTGAAATACATCCTGAAGGATCTGCCTGAGGCTATTTTATGGTTAACTTTTTTTTAATAAGTAAAAGGAGAGTACATTCTAAAATAATGATAAAAAGTATAGTACAGTAAATACATAAACCAGTAGCATACAGTTGTTTGTTATCATTATCAAATACTATGTACATAAATTATATATGCTATAATTTTATACAACTTGCAGTGCAGTAGGTTTGTTCACGCCTGCATCACCACTGGAGTAATGTGTTACACTATGATATTACAATGGCTACAATGTCACTGGGCAATAGAAATTTTTCAGCTCCACTATAATATTTTGGGCCCACAGTTGTATACGTAGTACCTTGTCGACCAAAGCATTGTAATGCAGTGCATGGCTGTATAGGTGTGTGTGTATGTGTGCGTGTACGTGTGTGTGTGTGTGTGTGTGTGTGTATATATATATATACCACCAATATTTATTGAGAACCTAATACAAGGAAATTACCGCACTAGATATAGCCCGTAAAAGCATACACACACACATGCACGTACATATATATGAGATTTATTATAAAAAAAATTAGTTCACAAGATTATGGAGGCTGAGAATTCCCCAGTTCTGCTACAAGCTGGAGACCCAGAAAAGCTGGCGGTGTAATTCAGTGTGAGCCTGAAAGCATGAGAATCAAAGGAGCTGTTGGTGTAAATCTCAGCCTGAGAGCAGGAGAAGATCAGTGTCACAGCCCACACAGGCAGGAAGGCAATGTTCCTTTTTTCCTCATCCTTTTTGTTCTAGTCCAGTCTTCAATTGATTGGATGAAGTCCACTCACATTGGAAGGGTAATCTGCTGTACTAAGTCCATCAATTCACATGTTATTCTCTTCCAGAAACACCCTCACAGACACACGCAGAAGTGATGTGTAGCCACTCTCTGGGTATCCCAGGGGCCAATTGACACATAAAATTAACCATCACAGGAGTTAATCTATAAGTCATTAAGACACCTATAGTTAATGTCTTCCATTTTGCCTTACAAATAAGGTCTGTTTCGCCCAGACAATCTCATTCTTAATGCCTATTAATAAATGATCTGTGGGTGTTGGTGGTCTGGCCCCACAAGTGGGTAAGAAGTATCGTAGAGGTTCTGAAAAATAGTGTTAGCTCTACTGCAATCCGGAATTGTAAAGAGTTTAAAAAACTCTTTTATATGCTTTACCTAATTTAATTCTCACAATATTTGACGTATTTTTTCACTGGAGCTAAAAGAATTTACTCCTCAAAAAAACTAATCTAGGCTTATAGTTCTTGCTTATAGCTACTAAATGACAAAGCAAGAGTGGTAAACCTGGGGTTCTTTTTAAATTCTAAGTTCATTTGTCATGCCATAAGTATAATGATATAAATGATGTGTTAGCTTCAGAGTATTTGAATTCATCTCTCCTCATTCTTTGCCCTAACTGATGAAAAGTAAAAACTGAAGGTGCCAAAAAAAATATCTTGTCCCAAATCATAGATTAAGAAAGCAAAATGCCTGGAACTAAAATTCAGATCCTTTCAACTTCAGAGTCTCTAGAAATGACTTAAATTATTTTCTTAGTTTCTATAATATATTTGATATTTAATTATTAGCAAATGATAATTTCTTTTTAACATTTTGTAATAAATTATTGAGGTTTCAAAAAACCAATGAAAACTTTTGTACAAAGCCAGACATAAGCTTTATAGGTATTTCTGAAATTTTTCTAGCTTCATTTAAGTAGATTGTGAAGAAAATTTGTGTTTCTTTAGGTATAAACTTCATACATATTCCATCCAGCTCCACCAATATTTATTGAAAACCTAATACAAAGACATTACCATGCTAGATATAGTATGTAAAAGCATTCTGTGATTCTACAGCTCATTTCTGGGTCATTTTTCCAGAGAATTCCTTCTGACGTGTGAAGTAACAATGCACATAAAAGTTGCGGAAATTCCTGCAAAATTTCTACATCCTACTACATAGGAAGAAAAAGAATAATAAAGTCCATTTTAAAGACCAATAGAAGAGATAAAAATATGTTTTTATTTTGAAAAATTTGGAAACAATTATTCAGCATAGTCAAGAGACTTGCTGAATAATTTTGAAGAAATAGCTATTGTTTTCCACTGCCAAATTATAGAACCTAGGATGCAGTCTAGAGCTGCTCATCATTTTTTCTTATATTGGAAAAAATAATTAAAGCAAATATATACTTTAAGTGATTTGTAAACATAGTTATTAAATTATTTGCCAGTTTAATAATGGAGCTAAATCCCTGACAACTTAACATTTTGCTGCAAAAATAGAAGAATCTGTACCAAATCTCACCTCCCTGTTCGTAGGCTAGCCTGATAAAAGACCTAAAAACAATGGAAGACTAACAAATGATGTAACTGCCATAAGACACCAGAGGTATAAAATATAATGTGTTTCACAGAATCCTTTTCACTTGTTTGTAACTGTTCACATGTGTTAAACCACAAAAATAAACAAGAACTAAGACTACTTCTGTTTATGCTTGAAGTTTACAAATAGTGTCAAGCTTTTTTTTTTCACATTTTGCTTTGCTCTTATTAAACTGTTTTCTTTTCCTTTCTCTTTTACTTCATATTGTGAATTATAGAACATATTCCTAGGAATTTAATGTATAGATAAAGTTTGAAAGATAGTGCTTCAAGTGTTTCAAGTGTGTCCATCCCCCAAACATTGCACATCTTACTTGTTGTTGTTGTATGTACCCCCATAATATGAAGAAAGAAAGAAAGAAAGAAAGAAAGAAAGAAAGAAAGAAAGAAGGAAGGAAGGAAGGAAGGAAGGAAGGAAGGAAGGAAGGAAGGAAGGAAGGAAGGAAGGAAGAAAGAAAGAAAGAAAGAAAGAAAGAAAGAAAGAAAGAAAGAAAGAAAGAAAGAAAGAAAGAAAGAAAGAAAGAAAGAAGAAAAAGGGAATAAACACCCTTGCATCTACCACTGAGCTTAAGAAATAGGACTTTCCAGGATCACAGAGGCTCCCTTGTGCTTTCCCAGGGAACTATTATCATGAAACTTGGGTTAATCAATCATTCTCTTGCTTTTTAAAATAGTATTACCAAATATATATTTTTCTAAGCCATAAATTGTTTTGTTTTTAAACTTACATTATGATGATTTTTAAAATATATCTTCTATGACCTTTTTCTTCAACATTTATGTATAAGCTGTGTTTCATTGATTTTCATTGATGTAGAGTATCAAATTATATGACTGTGTCATGATTTACTTATATGTTCTATAGATGATAACTATTTGGATTGTTTTCAGGTGGAGTTTTTTTTTGGTATCATAAAAAAGCTGCTGTGAACATTTTTGTACTTTTATAGAAGTTCTCTTTTGAAATGAAGTTTTCAGGAAAACCGGCACTAAGTGATGTAATGTTTTAGAAAATAATTAGGTCTGTAACATTAAAAAAAAGTGTTATATTTTACTCTTACAAACAACTTTATATAATAGAGGTATTCCTGAAAACTTATATGAATATAATTTAATTTTAAAATGTCTCTTTGTATGTTTCTTTAAACACAAACTAGAAAATCTTCCTGTATAAGGGAATCCTGAGATAAATATTTCTGAAAAGAAAGAATTCTTTATAAAATGACTAAACAAAATTGAGTTTATAAGCTATATATGAAGCCATATCAAAGGTGCTATGAGAAGAAAATTAGTATTAATATTTTCTCATCAAAAGACAACAATCTTCTTTTCACCTCTGTACCTTACCTCGATTTATTAAGCCAATGTCACAATACCCCTGAGCGATGCATGTTTGGCATTTCTCTTGGATCCTGAGCTCTCTAACAGCTGTGTGTGGCCATATGCAGCTTGAAAATGCTTTATCAAGGGCACACCTGTGAGGGCTCAGACTCCTGAGCCTAACATTTATTCAGGGACAGAAGGTCGGGAGCATCTATGACTTTGTTTAATCTGAACGTCAAAGTAAGGATCTAACATATCTGAGCCCTATTCAACAGCATTTTCAAGTGGAACCTTCTTTATGTGTTATGTTTTTCCAACATTATATTTTATATCCAATGCGGATATTCCCTACAAGAAGCAGCAAAACAGAGACACAACTCATTCCTCACTTTCCCGTTTGTGTCCTCATTTATATGGGATACACTGATCAAATGTACTGCTTTAAGCTGTTTTGCAATGAAAAACATAATAACTTTATAAACAAAATCTGTTTTTAAAAACTGTAGATAATAATTTTAAAAAAGAAGGTATATTTCGTTTGTCTCATGTGCTATGTAAAATACAAGGAATTACTTTCACCAACAGATCCTACAAAGGTACTGATTTATCTGTAGGATTGGTTAAGGTAGGCATTTACTTGGATAGGTGCTCATGCATTATTTTTGTACAACATGTTTTATGAGAAAAAAATAACTTGAAGACATTGAGCACTTAGTATTTGACACACTTTCAGTAAAATATATACATATATACATATATATACATATATGTATACATATATAGTGGGAATCTGACATAATAATCCTGCTTTATGTTTTTATTATAATTCATTTATTGAACAAATATTTGTTAAACACCAGCTACAGGCTAAGCCCTGTACTTTGTGCTGAATATAAAAAGAAGAACAAGATAGTAAATGTTCCTGCCATCAAGAAGGGGATGATGTAATACAGGGACAGATAACCAACAAATAAGCAATGTAAACAAATTATTATAGTAGTAATAGATATAAATTATGTATATAAAATATATATAATTATTGTGATTAGTGTCCTGAATTAAACAAATAGGGTGATGTGATAGAGAATAATGTTAGAAATATGACTAGAAGAGGCCTGAGGAAGCAATGTTTATAATCATGGTGGTCTTTTCTAACATCACAAAGTTTTCACCTTTTTCCTTGCACTGATAATTCATAAGTTTATTACTGATCTGGAGAGTGATTTAATAACACCTTTCATATATATTTTATTTGAATGTCTGTTTATCAATTTGTTACCTATAAGTCACAGATGTAGTTCATAATCCAAGTTGTTTTAGTTCAGAATTTCATATTATACAACTTTTACAATTTTATCGGTGAAGCCAATATTTATCCCTGAATGTCTTAATGTGATTTATTTTAACATGAATCAACTACTTGTATAAATTTGTGGTTTGCTTTGTCTCTCCTGCAAAATTGCTGGCTTCATGAGGCAGGAAGTAGATTTAGCTCCAGTGCCTAGCACAGAGCTTCACACATAGAAAGGAGTCAAATACTTTTTAAAAGAGTTCCCCCAAAAAAGTTTATAAGATGCATACCATCATTTTACTTATTTTTTTCTGATAGGATCTGACTTTGAAGATGTTAAACTCTTTATACTCTTGACTTACAACCTCCCCTCCCTCTTTACAACTGTGAAGGTGGCAGACCTTAAAAAGGAAACAAGAAAAATTTCTCTGATCCTCCCATGCCAAAGAGCTGGTGATGGGGAAAGTTATTTCTGAGCATTGAGGAGTATACATCATTTGTACTTGGCTTTCTCTATTCCTTTTAGTAGTCTGATGAAGCGCTCGCTTTAATTAAACTGGAAAAAAGACTCCAAGAGGAACTGAAATAGAGTCTCCTTTGCAAATCAGTATCACACAGACAGATCCCAGTCACCTATTACATGTGTGCTGCTGTTCGAATGGCAACATAATGAGAGACCTGGGTAACCTAGAGATGAAAAGTGTACATGCCAGCAGGTAAAATAATCACAGACCAGTAATAACACTGTTGAATTTTGAAAAAGTATTAGACACTTTAATTTATCCATGTTTTAAATAATTATAATAATTATGAGAGTTCTGTGTACACACCCTATTTGTTGATTAGCCAAAAATAAAAACAAAAGTCATTTCATATATTAATCTGACTTTAGTGCTTTCCTATAGAGAATTGCTTTCTATGGTGAATTGCTTTTTGCATTAAAAATATAAATATAAAAATATGTGTTCCTGGCGATGCATTGATGACATAGGCCCTCACAGACACCACTAGTTGAAGTGTAATTCATTGATTCATTCAACAAACATTATGTGCTAGGCATGGTTCTGGGTACTGGGAATATGGAAGTGAGCCAGACAAAATCCTTGCAATCATGGAGCTTGCATTTTAATTGAGGAGATGAAAGTACATACATAGTAGGTTGAGTGGTATTTCATGCTATGGGGAAATATAAATCAGGTTAAGGGAGATGGGATGTATCCGAGTTTGGGGAGGGAGATTTCTCGTGTTAGTGTTTTAGGGAAAATCTGGCATTTGAGCAGAGTTGTGAACAAATGGAGGAGCTAGCCATGCAGATATTTGGAGAGAGATCACTCAAGATGGAAGGAGTAGGCCTGGAGTACAGGGAGGATGTTAGAGCTGAGTGGGTGAGGGAGAAAGATAAGAGTCAATGTCAGGGTCCAGGTCTGAGTGAGATGGGAAGTCCCTACTTTCTGTTTTAAAGGTGTTTTTAAGTAGGAATGATATGACTCATTTTAAAAGACTTCCTCTCAGTTCTGTACACCATATTTGGGCAAAATTGACAGCATAGAGATTTATTAGGAGGCCACTATAGTTAAGCAAGAGACAGGTGGCTGGGACAGGTCTCCACTAGTAGCAATGTGGGGGAAGTGGTCAAGTTATGGGTGCATTTGGAAATATTGTTTGGGGGTATTAAAAATGTTTGACCAAAGATGATATTAACATTTTTAGTTTAAACAACTAAGTGGGTGGTGTTGCTGTCATCAGATAGAGAAACCTGCAGAAGAAGGTTTGATTGATGTGAAGTGCCTATTAGAAATCCAACTGGAACTGTTAATACAGAAATCTAGAGCTCAAGGGGGGGAGGGATCCAGGCTGAAAAAGTGATCTTGAGATTGTCAAAGTATGGATGAAATTCAAATCCATAAGACTGGATAACTATGACTTCTTAGATAACTATAATTAATAAGTCATAGTATGTGAAGAATGAAAAGGATTCTAACAGTTTCATGCCTTAGGTTTAAGTCTGTTATCCATTGTGAATTAATTTTTGTGAGTGGTGAGAGGCATGGGTCCTATTTCAATATTCTACATGTGGCTATCCAATTTTCCCAGCACCATTTATTGAATAGGGATTCTTTACTCCAGTGTATGTTTTTGTCTGCTTTCTCAACTATCAGATAACGATATGAAGATGGATTCATATTTGGGTTCTCTGTTATGATCCTTAGATCTATGTCTCTCTTTTTGTGCCAATACCATGCCATTTTGGTTACTATACTTTTGTAGTATAGCTTGAAGTCTGGCAGAGGGATAGCACCTGATTTGTTCTTTTTTGTTGTTGTTGTTCTCAAACAAATAAAAGGTTTATTTGCCTTATGTCATGAAAAGGAAGTGGGGGTAGCCCAGTCCTAAAATTGTAGGCTTCAGAGGTCATCAGATTTTCATCCCACCATCTATAGAGTATAGATTTCTGCCTTGTGGTTGCAAAATGGCTGTTTTACCTCTGGCATTGCACTGGCATTCCAGAAAGGAAGATGAGGAAAGACTAAACAGTGACTCTTGACTGGGGGTGATTTTTGCCCCCAGGAGACATTTGGAAATATATGAAAACATTTTTGGTTGTAACAGCTTGTGCTTGTGGGGGTTGCTACTGGTATCTAATATGTAGAAGCCAAAGATACTCCTAAACTTCCTATAATATACAGCACAACTCCCACAACAAAAATTATCTGGCCTTAAATGTCAATAATGAGGTTGAGAAACCCTGGACTACAGGCAGAAAGCACATGACAATGAGTCTGCCCTCTTTTTTTTTTTCATGTAATATTTTTTATTTCAGAGTATTACAGGGGTACAAATGCTTTGGTTACAAAAATTACCTTTGCACCACCCAAGTCAGAGCTATAATAGTGCCAATCCCCCAGACAGTGAATTCCATTAGGTGTGAATTTACCAATTCCCTCCTCCCCCCTCCCACTTACTTGATTTACCTTGAGTTTTACTTCCATATGTGCACATTAGTATTGATAAATTAGTACCAATTTAATGGTGAGTATATGTGGTATTTATTTTTTCATTATTGTGATACTTCACTTAGAGGAATGGGCTCCAGCTCTATCTAGGATAATACAATAGGTCGCTCAACAATTTTTATGGCTGAATAGTACTCCATGGTATACATATACCACATTTTATTAATTCACTCATATTAATGGACACTTAGGTTGTTTCCACATCTTTGCAATTGTGAATTGTGCTGCTATAAACATTCAAGTGCAGATGTCTTCATTATAGAATGTTTTTTTAGGGGGGGGTTGATACCTAGTAGTGGGATTGCTGGATCAAATCATAGATCTGTTTTTAGTTCTTTGAGGTATCTTCGTACTGCTTTCCATAGAGGTTGTACTAGTTTGTAATCCCACCAACAGTGTTTGAGTGTTCCTATCTCTCCTCATCCACACCAACAATTGTTGTTTGGGGATGGATTTCTTCTTATTATGTAAGGGAGCATTAGCTATTCAGGGTCTTTTCTGGTTCCATACAAAGCATCGAATTACTTTTTCTCGGTCTGTGAAAAATAACATTGATATTTTAATGGGGATTGCATTGAATCTGTGAATCACTTTCGGTAGTATAGACATTTTAACAATGCTGATTCTGTCTATCCATAAGCATGATATGTTTTTTCATCTGTTTACCTCCTTTGCAATTTCTTTGCTCAATGTTTCATAGTTCTCCCTATAGAGATCTTTCACCTCCTTGTTTAAATATGTCCCTAGGTATTTTATTTTCTTTGTTGCTATTTTCAAAGCTATTGCTTCTTTGATTTGATTCTCAGCTTTACTGTTATTGGCATATATGAAAACTACTGATTTGTGTACTTGGTTTTATAGCCTAAGAGTTTGCTGAATTTATTTACCAATTTGAGGAGTCTCTTGGTTGAATCCTTGGGGTTTCCTAGATATAAGATCATATCATCAGCAAAGAGCAATAGTTTGACTTCTTCTTTCCCCATCTGGATACCCTTGATTTCCTTGTCTTCTCTGTTTGCTCTGGCAAGGATTTCCCGCACTAAGTTGAATAGAAGTGGTAATAGTGGGAAATCTTGTCTAGTGCCAGTTCTAAGTGGGAATGCTTTCAATTTTTCCTTATTCAGTATGATGCTGACTATGTGGTTGTTGTATATGAATTTAAGAATTTTCAGGTTGTTCCATCTATGCCTATTTTGTTATGAGCTCTTATCATAAAAGGGTGCTGAATTTTGTCAAATGCTTTTTTTGCATCTCTTGAGAGGATTATATGATCTTTATTATTACCTCTATTTAGGTGGTGAATTACATTTATAGATTTTCATATGTGAACCATCCTTGAATTTCTGGGATGAAGTCCACTTGGTCATGGTGAATTATGTGATGTGCAGTTAAATTTGGTAGATATTGGTCTAGGCAAAGAATTTATGAAGAAGATCCCAAGAGCAATCACAGCAACAACAAAAATAAATAAATGTGACCCAATCAAATTAAAAAGCTTCTGCATAGACAAGGACACAATCGGTAGAGCAAATAGACAACCTGCAGAATCAGACAAAATATTTGTATGCTATATATCTAATAAAGGTCTGAAAACCAGAATCTACAAAGAACTCATATAAATCAGCAACAAAAGCAACAGACAAAATCAAACAAGCCCACTTGGGCAAAAGACATGAATAGAAACTTTTGAAAAGAGGATAGACTAATGGCCAACAAACAAATGAAAAAATGCCCAAAGTCTCTAATCATCAAGGAAATGCAAATCAAAACCACAATGAGATATCACCTAACTTCAGTGAGAATGGCTTTTATCAAAAAGTCCCCAAACAAAAGATGCTGTCGAGGATGCAGAGAGAAAGGTACACTTATACACTGTTGGTGGAACTACAAACTGGTAAAACCTCTATAGAAAGTAGTATGGAGATACCTTAAAAAACTAAAAGTAGACCTATCATTTGATCTAGCAATTCCACTACTAGGTATTTACCCAAAAGGAAAAAAAAAGATATTCTATAAAAGAGACACCTGCACTTGAATGTTTAGAGCAGCACAATTCATAATTGCAATGATGTGGAAACAACCCAAGTGCCCATCAATACATGAGTGGATTAATAAAATGTGATATATGTATACCATGGAACACTACTTAGCTATAAAAAATGTTGATCTAGTATCTTTTGTAACAACCTGGATAGAACTGGAGATCATTCTTCTTAGTGTAGTATCACAAGAATGGAAAAACAAACACCACATGTACTCAGTACTAAGTTGGAACTAATGAATCAACACTTATGTGCAAATATGGAAGTAAAACTCAAGGGAAATCAAGTAGGTGGGGGGCAGAGGATGGGTAAATTCATATGTCATGGGTGCAATGCCCAGTAACTAAGTGAAAGTCACACTTATAACTTTGACTCAAACTGTACAAAAGCAAATTTTGTAACCAAAATGTGTATACCCCTGTAAACTTCTGAAATAAAGAATGGAAAAGGAAATGGAATGAAGACAGATCTATTGGATTCAATTTCCCATGAAGTATATAATAGAGCTTAGTGATTAAGAGCAGCAACTCTGTGGTCAGAATATCTGAGTTCAAACTATAGTTTCAGCATTGATTGATTCTTTGACCTTGAAGCAAAGGTAAAAATGGGAGTCTTATATAATAATGGGAAAATTGCCATAAAGACTGAAAGAGAACCTGCTCACAAAGTACTCAGTATATAAGTACACAGTAAACGTTAGTCATCATTATCAGCATCATCACTCTCATAATTGATGACTATCAGTTTCTAAGGAAAGATCAACAGTAATCCATGTGGTAATGATCTTCAGAGGATAAAAGAAAGTGATAGACAAGAAATTTTCACACTCATCACAGCAGCAGGTTTCCTTCTTTCCTTTCATGATTTCTTTTATATAGACCTTAGTTACTTACAAGTAGCAGCCATGTGATCCATATTTCTCCCTATGTTAAAATGCTTGATCTCTCTTTTACTTTAAAGTTGATGTGTTTGTTGTAAGATCATAAAAAAATATAGGCTTTAAGTGGTTTGTGCTGTATGTATAAGTCAAAAGTTAAACATATGCCTTAGCTACTCATTGGTCAAGGACCCATGAGCTGATTAAAAAGAGCAGGTCATGAGAATTGATCATTAGATTAAGTTGAATAAGAGACCAGGGAGCCAAAGTTGTGCACTCAAGTGAATGGGAAACCAGAAAGGTATGTAGAAAACAAAAAGTAATTCAGGAAACTGCCTCCTAGACAGGAGTGCTGGAAGTAGCCAGAGGGTAAGTGAGATGTTCTCCAGAAGATGAACAGCAAGAAGAGAGTACTGATGATGCTGAAGTCTGACCCAGGAAGAGCTGTTTGTTTCTAGTACAAGAAATATAGTTGCATTAATTAGGGATGTCAACCACAGAAACAGTGGCATTATGATTAAAGCTAGTTATTTTCCTCTCTGTTGGTTTCATTCAGATTCAATATTGCTAATTATCATGAATCCTAAGTCTAAGTAAAATCAGGCAATAAGCCTAAAATAATTCAATGCCCTGTGTTTTTATTTTGGCAAAATTACCTTAAGTAAACAGAAATGAAGTGTTAAAGATTAGAAAAATGGTTGAAAATTCATGTTTCTTCCTCCCCATTTAAGTTTTACAAAATTTTCTGTCTAAGAACATGTATATAGATAATCTATTCACATATATCTCTATATATTTATATATATTTTATAACTGCAGGAAGATTTGAAAAGAATGAATTTCATTGCATCCTTTTAAATTACTCATCAATAATTCATTTAAATCTTATAAAATAAATTCTTATATAGTAATAATAAATCATAAATTTAGATTGCTTCTAGGCAGATACCCACTTACTGAAACTGTTTAGGCATAATTTGAAATTGTTTAGGACAAGTAAGTTAACCTGGAACCTATGGAATCATAAGGGATCCATGGATGAGCTTCAGTGGGCCTAGAGCCTCCCTGAAATTATATGAACATTTTGTTTTTGTGTCCCTGCTAGTTTTTTTTCTGGGAATAGCCACAAGAGACACCATAGGATTCTCAAACTAATTCTTAAGCTCATAAAAATTGTAGCCTGCTTTATGTAATACAATTTATCAACTATTTACAATTAAAATAACATGAAATAAAAATAAATAAAACTATCCAAAATAAAATAAACCCAATAGAACATTGATGGATTATAAATTGAAAGATCTGAAAATCTATAAGCAAGATATTATTTCTGTCTGAACGCCTCTGACCTTCTGTATCAATTTTTCTTAAAAATTATTTATCTTAGACAGTCCCTGAAATTGTTTAGCTTCTATACTCAGACAATAGGATCCTAATTTAAGGTGTTTTTTTAACTACTCCCTCTGTCTGGCAAGACATCTAGTTAGGATTCTGATATAATCCTGGGCCTGAACAACATTTATGGCCTTCCTGTATCCTCATCCCAAGGGCTTTGCCTTATTAAGCTGGAGGGTGGAACAGAGAGGATTTTAGAGCTGTAATAATTCATCTTGATTTGTAAGGAAATCCTGCTTTGCTTGATTTTGACTGATTTGGAACAACGATGTTGGCGGGATGTAAGAAGTTAGTTGAGAGAGAGGGAGAAAGAAGCAAAGACAGGATAAAGAGTAAAAATTAAAAAAGACATTAATCATCAGGGAAATGCAAATCAAAACCACAATGAGATATCACTTAACTCCAGTGAGAATGGCCTTTATCAAAAAGTCCCCAAACAATAAATGTTGGCATGGATGCGGAGAGAGAGGAACACTCTTACACTGCTGGTGGGACTGCAAACTAGTTAAACCTCTATGGAAAGCAATATGGAGATATCTCAAAGTGATACAAGTAGATCTACCATTTGATCCAGCAATTCCACTACTGGCCATCTACCCAAAAGATCAAAGGTCACTTTATGAAAAAGACACCTGCACTTGAATGTTTATAGCAGCACAATTCACAATTGCAAAGCTATGGAAACAACCCAAATGCCCATCAATTCATGACTGGATTAATAAAATGTGGTATATGTATACCATGGAATACTATTCAGCTTTAAGAAACAACGGTGATATAGCACCTCTTGTATATAGCACCTGGTGATACATAGCAACGGTGATATAGCACCTGGATAAAGCTGGAACCCATTCTACTAAGTGAAGTATCTCAAGAATGGAAAAACCAGCACCACATGTACTCACCAGCAAATTGGTATTAAGGGATCAACACCTAAGTGGACATATAGGAGTAACATTTATCGGGTGTCAGGAGGGTGGGAGGGGGAGGAGGACAGGGGTGTATACAACCACAACGAGTAAGATGTGCAACGTTTGGGGGATGGACATGCTTAAAGCTCTTACTCGAAGCGGGAGGGGGGCATGGGCAATATAAATAACCTTAACACCTGTACCCCCATAATACGCTAAAAAAAATGATCATTTTAAAACATATATTCACCTCCTTACACATACACTCTCAAGCAAAAGCCCAAGTCCATCTCCACAGGTCAGCGAAGCTAGGTTAGATGGTTCAAATGTCATGAGAACCATTCACATGTCTCTCTGCTGATACAGTATCGGAGCCCCTGCCTGTGTCCCCATGAGTCCTGCAAGAGAAGCGATGCTGCCCTCTCTGCACCACCTTTGCGATGGGGGATGTGTTAGGGCGCAGGGCCATGGCCGCGGGTGGCGGGACAGGGTATAGTGGAGAAGGAACTAGCACAAGCAAAGGCACAAGGCAGAAAAAGGCAAAGAGGGTGGAGACAAGTGGGAGTGTGGCCACCGGCCTGTGGTGGAAGGAGGGAGGGCCAGGGGCTGTCGTCTCAGACTAGAGTAGGTTGGGAACACCTCGCTCGGCCTCGGCCAGTGCGCCCTGGGAGCCAGCGCAGGCTTCTGAGCGGAGTGATCTGATCAGGGATGTTGGGGCTCAGAAAATGATACACCCAAAGTGTGCTGCTGTGGCGTGCTCAGTACTTAGAACTACAGAGCATTGGAAGGCCTCAGAAACAGCTCAGAACCAAGGTCTCACCGACCTCCTGCCCTCGCCCCTCACTTTCCTCCAAAGCGAGTCATAAAAACCAGAATTCCTCTTCTCCTAGGTGGGTAGTAGAAACTAGAACCTCTTTCCGCTAAAGCCAGCCATAAAGCCTAGAAATATCACTCTAACCTTCTCTTGCCTTTCTGTCTAGGAAAAGACCTAGCCTAGTCTGATATTAGGTCATAAGACCTTCCTTCCAGAAGGATCCTACCCCATACCTGGGAAGAGAAAATGCTACAACAGAGAGGCCAAGAAGAACCTAACAGACAGTCATCGCTGGGTTTCCCCACTCAGTCTGTTACCTTTAGATCACACCCTTCTTGTCCAATCACATTTCTACACACTGCCCACTCTTCATCAAACATGAGCATAAAAAGTTTTCTGGGTGGGAGGGGGGCGGGGGGCGGGTATATACATACATAATGAGTGAGATGTGCACCATCTGGGGGATGGTCATGATGGAGACTCAGACTTGTGGGGGGAGGGGGGGAATGGGCATTTATTGAAACCTTAAAATCTGTACCCCCATAATATGCCAGAAAAATAAAAAATAAAAAAATAAAAAAAAAAGAGCAAGGATTGTTAGCACATAAAATTTCTTTAAAAATAAATGTGTTTGGATGCTCTCAAAAAAAAAAAAGTTTTCTCTGGGTCTTTGGGTCTTCATTTCCAAAGGCTACTGTATCACAGAAAACTTTGATTAAATGAATTTGTTTTGCTTAAAAAAAAAAAAAGACACTTTGCTATAGAGAAACATATTTGCTTCTTTGGGACCTGGCAAGTTTACAAATACTATTATTAATCTGTTTCACATATGAAGATTTCCAGTTTAGTGAATATGTTTTGTGTAATCAAGTAACAATTATTTGTTGTATATATAGTAGATGCTTTGTGTAATTCTAGTCATTGAAAAGAACAGAAGATAAATAAAAATCACACTCTCATCTCTTCAAAAATATGTAATTTGATGGGGAAATTAAACTAAGAAATACTAATCAAATAGAGGAAATTATAGTGATATGCACATATAAAATCAAGTAACATTATATTTATTAAGAATGGCTTTAGACTCCTCTCATCTATTTAAAATGTTTAATTTAAATTATGAAACATTTTAAACATACAGACTATTGCAGAATATAATGTACCAGGAAGATATCCATTAAAAAGGCTAAATATATATTAACTTTTTAACATATTTTCTTTAGATTTCTTTTTTAAAATGAAATGTTACAGTTCTAGTTAATACCTATCTCTTCTACTTTTCCCTTTCCAGAGAGAACATCATCACAAAACTGGTAGGCATCCCCATGTATGGCTATGGAGTTTTCTTGCATGTGTTTTACATTTCTAAAAAATACACTTGGCGAGTTTTAAAACATTGCATCAATAGTATCATGCAGCGCATATAGTTTTCTGCTTGCTTTTTTTAAAGAAAATATTTTTATGTTATTTAAATGATACACTTGAATATATTTCATTCATTTTAAAGTTTATAGATGATTTGTTCATCTATTTTTATGCTTAATGAACAGTTAGGTTTTCTTTAAAAATCTCATGGAGTTTTCCCATCCTAAGACCTATCTTTTCACTTTGAGCATAGTATCTTTCATTGAACAAAAGTTATAAATGTTATAAACTGTTGTAACAGTCTTTTCCATTATGGATCATACTACTTCTGCCCTGTTTAAGAAACACTGCATGGAAGTTGGAAAAGAGGGCATTCTAGACATGGAAGCCAGACAAGCCGTAATTGGCATGGTGGGAAACAATAAGTAGATTGGCTTGCCTGTAAGAAAAGAACTTCAAGGAGTCTTCTTGCCCACATTTTTTTAATATAAGATATAGAAAATAGTAAATTTTTAGGAACCTTGAGATAAATGGCAGGGTCTGCTTAAGAATGAAGGAGATGGCTTCTGAGTCCAGGTATCCCACGCCTATCTCTCCCCTCCTAGGCTGAAGGGGTATATGTTTTGGCATGTCTATAACCATTCGAGGCACTGCAATGTGCCAAGGAACATAAGCTGGGAAGTTCTGACACTTTTTTGCCATTAGGGGGAACAAGTACTATTATGTTTCTTGGACCCTTGCTCAATTTAGATAATCTTACAGGTACATTTTTCACAGCCTCATTATTGCAAGGTCCAACAAATATCTTTCTAAGAATTTTTTTTCTCTTATTTATCCTTATTTCTTATATCTTATGCCTATCCTGTTTCTGAGGCCATCACTTTATCTGATGTAAAGTCAAGCCCATTTTTTTCCACGTAGATCACTACTCTCAGGCTAAAGTCCCTGCCAATTGATAGTCTTTTTCAATTGTTTCTTCCAGAAATATTTCTCGCCATCAGGTCATGATAGTAACTTCAAGCCAAAGTATGAAGAGAATATGGATTAAATTTATGCATTCATGCAAGAATTAGCTTGCATCTTCACTATTTTGCAATTTTTTTCTCATTATCCTTGTTCATTTGTTTCTATAATGTTGTACCTGTAATAGCATGTTTTCATAAAGCTAATAATGAATTTTTTTAAATGACAGTTGATATTGACATTATTTAAAAATTATCTTAGTAAATATTTTGGAAAGTCACCAATATGTTTACTCTGTCAACTTTACCCTCAGAAGAGCAAGAGGAGAAAACAAGAACATTATTAGATCACTTCCACATGCATCCAAAATATGCATCACACCTGCAGACAAGTATATAGACAAGAATGTAAAAAAATGAGGCCAATTAGGAAGTAGTTCACTGACACAGCAATCAGAGTTTACCAATTCAAAATCAACATCCATCATTCTCACATGTTCTTGTAGGTAGCAAGTCAATCAAAATGAATGGAAGGAAAACATTTCTCAATATCCATCAGAGTTTAGCAACAACGACAGGTGCCTGCTTCTTAAATTAAAACACACATGCCAATGGAAAAACAAATCAGCTACAAGATTTGTGTAAACTGTTCTATATTTTATACAGTAAATACTGACTGTCTGGCATATATCATTTTAGAATTTGATTAGCATCTAATTTAAATGATTTTACACAGCAGATTCTAATATTTTCCACAGGTATGTTTACCATTTTTTTCACACACATAGAATGTAGCCAGAATAATATTCTGTAGAGGATCCATATAAGCTCTCCAGATGATTCTTATATAGAATAAAGTTTGAGAACCATTGTTTAATTCTGGGCTAAATCTCTGGAATATTTAATAGCTTAAATATTTACATGTATTCTGAATATATATGGATGGCATGATTACATATTATATTATAAAAACATTGTTATACAGGCAAGGAAAATTAGAACACAATGCCATCCATTCTATTGCCAGGAAGCCACTGATCTTCCTTTGAAGTATAACCCACAGTCAGAAATTATTTAAACATATTTTATATCTGGGTTTTCTATTTTTTCCACTTGTGCATATGTCTTATTTTCATGCCAAGTACTATGCTGATTTGGTTACTATAGCTTTGTAATAAATTTTAAAGTCAGATAGTGTGACTAGCTTCAGCTTTGTTCTTTTTCTTGAGATTGCTTTGGCTCTTGGGGTCTTTTGTGGGGCCATAAAATTTTAGGATTTTTGTTGTTGTTTTTGTTATTTCTGTAAAGAATGTCATTGGTATTTTGATAGAGATTACACTGAATCTGTAAATTGCTTTGGATAGTATTTTCATTTTAACAATATTAATTCTTCCAATCCATGAGCATGGAATATCTTTTCAGTTTTTTTGTGTGTGTGTATCCTCTTCAATATCATTCATCAGGGTTTTATAGTTTTCCTTGTATAGATCTTTCATATTTTTGGTTAAATTGATTCCTGGTTATCATATATTCTTTGTAGCTATTGTAAATGCTTCTTGATTGACTTCTTGATTTCTTTTTCAGATTGTTCACTGTTTGCATACAAACCTACTGAATTTTTGATGTTGGTATTGTATCCTGGAGCTTTGCTAAATTTATTGGTTTGGGTGGAGTCCAGATTTTTCTAAGTATAAGATCATATCACCTGCAAACAAAGCTAATTTGATTCCTTACTTTCCAATTTGGATGCCTTTTATTTCTTTCTCTTGACTAATTTCTCTGGCCAGGACTTCAATATTATGTTGAAAAAAAAGTGGTGAAAATAAGTATCCTTGTCTTGTTCCAGATCTTAAAGGAAAGGCTTTCAATTTTTCCCCATCAGTATGATATGAGCTGTGGGTTTGTCATATATGGTCTTTACTGTGTTGTTGAGGTATGTTCCTTCTATATCCAGTTTGTTGAGGGGTTCTTTTTTTATCATAAAGTGATGTTGAATTTTATAAAATACTTTTTCAGAAACTATTAAAATGATCATATAGCTTTTCTCATGGTTCTATTAATGCAATGTATCATGTTTATTGATTAGGGTATGTTGAACCATCTTCACATCCCTGGGATGGATCACACTTGATAATAGTGAATGATCTTTTCAATACATTGTTGAATTTGATTGGCTAATATTTTGTTGAGGATTTTTGCATCTATGATCATCAGGGACATTGACCTGTAGTTTTGTTTTTTGTTGTTTCCTTGTCTGGTTTTCATATCAGGGTGATTCGATCTCATAGAATGAATTTGGAGTATTCCATCCTCTTCAACTTTTGAAATAGTTCGCATAGAATTGGTATTAGTTCTTCTTCAAATGTTTGGTAGAATTCAGCAGTGAAGCCATCAGGTACTAGGCTTTTCTTTGATGGGAGACTTTTTATTACAGTTTTAATCTCATTATTTGCTATTTATTCATATTTTCTGTTTCTTGATGGTTCAACCCTGGTAGGTTATATATATATATATATATATATATATATATATATATATATATATATATATATATATGAATTTATACATTTTTTCTAGGTTTTGTAATTTTTTTGGTATATAGTTGCTCACAGTAGTCTCCAGTAATCCTTTGTATTTCTATAGTCTCAGTTGTTATGTCTTCTTTTTCATTTCCGATTTTATTTATTTGAATCTCTCTGTTGATCTTAGTCTAGCTAAAGGTTTAACAATTTTGTTTACCTTCTCACACAACCAACTTTTCATTTTGTTGATCTGTATTTTTTAGTCTCAATTTCATTTATTTCTGCTCTGATATTTATTATTTATTTTCTTCTAATTAGAGGTTGTGTTTATTCTTGCTTTTATAGTTCATTGAGATGCATCATTAGGTTGTTTATTTGAATTTTTTGTACTTTTTTTTTTTTTTTTTTTTTTGAGACAGAGTCTCGCTTTTGTTGTCCAGGCTAGAGTGAGTGCCATGGCGTCAGCCTAGCTCACAGCAACCTCAAACTCCTGGGCTCCAGCGATCCTTCTGCCTCAGCCTCCTGAGTAGCTGGGACTACAGGCATGCGCCACCATGCCCGGCTAATTTTTTATATATATATATCAGTTGGCCAATTAATTTCTTTCTATTTATAGTAGAGACGGGGTCTCGCTCTTGCTCAGGCTGGTTTTGAACTCCTGACCTTGAGCAATCCGCCCGCCTCGGCCTCCCAGAGAGCTAGGATTACATGTACTTTTTTATATAGACATTTATTGCTTATAAACTTCCCTCTTAACATTGCTTTTTCTGTATCCCATAAATTTGTGGTATATTTCCATTTTCATTTGTCTCAAGAAATTTTTAAGTTTTCTTCTAATTTCTTCCTTGATTGATTCATTGTTAAGAAGCATGTTGTTTAATTTCCACATGTTTGTGTATTTTCCAAGGTTCTTCTTGTTATTAATTTCTATTTTTATTCCACTATGGTCAGAAAAAACAGTTGATATGGTTTCTACTTTTTGAATTTGTTGATACTTGTTTTGTGGTATAAGATATGGTCTATTCTGGAGATTATTCCAGGTGCTGACAAAAAGAATGTATATTCTGCAGCAGTTGAGTGAAATGTTGTGTGTCAATTAGGCCTGTTTAGTGTGTAGTTTAACTCTAATGTTTCTGTGTTGATTTTCTGTCTTGATGATCTTTTCACTACTGAGAGTGGGGTATCGAAGCCGCCTACTATTAATGTGTTGCAGTTGGGTCCTGTTTCTTTATCCCTTTAGCTAACCTACACTTTTTAATTGGAGGATTGAGTCGATTTACATTCAGTGTTATTACTAATAAGGACTTACTGCTGCCATTTTGTTGCTTGTTGTCTAGTTGTTTTATAACTTCTCTCTTCCTTTCTTCATTTCTTACTGTCTTCCTTTGTGCTTAAGTGATTTTCTCTGATAGTATATTTTAATTCATTGGGTTTTTATTTTTAGTGAATCTATTATGGTTTTTCTGCATTGTGGTTACTCCGAAGCTTACAAAAAGTCTTATAGATGTAACATGTTATTTCAACCAGAGACAAATTATCTTATATCACAAATAACAGAAACATGGAAAAATGTTTTTTTAAAAACTCTCCACTTTAACTTTATCCTCTCTACATTTTCTATTGTCTCAACATATTTGTATATTGCCTGTCTCTTAAGAGGTTGCTGGAGCTAGCATTGCTTCTGATAGACTTGTCTTTTGATCTTTATACTTTAGTTACGAGTGGACTACACACTTTATTTATGGTATTAAAGTACTTTGGGTTTGTACATTCACTTAATTTTGCCAGTGGATTTTATACTTTCAAGTGTTTTCTTTTTGCACAATAGTGTTGTTTTCTTTTAAATTGAAACACATATTTTAGCATTTCTTTTAGGATGGGTCTGGTGGTGGTGATTCTCACCAGTTTTGTTTGTCTGAGGAAGACTTTATCTCTCCTTTATATGTGAAGTTCTGCTTTGCTGGATACATTATTCTTGAATGGCAGGATTTTTTTTTTCTTTCATCACTTTGAAAATCTCATCCCACTCCTTCCTGGACTGTATGGTTTACATTGAGATGTCTGTTACCTGATGAGTTACAGCACTTTTACATGTTATTTGCTTTCTTTCTCTTGCTGCTTTCAAGATCTTCTCTTTGTCCTTTGAGAGTTTGATTATCATGTCTTGGGATAGTCTTATTTGGGTCAAATATTTTTTATGTTCTCTGATCTTTCTGTACCTGTATATATTTCTCTTTTTCTTTCTGGATATTTAAGTTTTCTGTTATTATTTCTTTGAATTGCCTTCTACCCCTTACTCTTACTCAACTCCCTCTTGAATCTATTGAACACTAATGATTCTTAGATGTGGTCTTTTGAGGTAATTTTTTATATCTATAGAAAATATTCATTCCTTTTCATTCTTTTTTTCTGCTCTGACTCTGTATTTTCAAATTGCCTGTCTTCAAGCTCACTGATTCTTTCCTCTGCTTGATGCATTCTGGTGTTGAGAGCTACTAAGGAGTTTTTCAGTTCAGCAAATGTTTCTCAGTTCCAAGATTTCTGGTTTTTTAAAATTATTATTTCAACCTCTTTGTTAAGTCTTTCTGATTAATTTCTAAATTGTTTTCTGTGTTATTTTGGAGATCACTGAGTTTCCTTAAATCTGTTAGTTTGCAGTCCTGCAGTCCTGTTAAAGTCATTCACTGATTCTTTGCTCTGTCCATTTGAGAAAGTCATGGTTACTGCTTGCTGTTATTTCTTGTAGATATACATCTATGTCTTTGCTTTAAAGGATTAGTTATTTATTCCAGTCTTCTTTGTATGACCTGTGTTGGTTTTTATTGAATATATGTGCTTAGAGATTCCTTGCAATTTACCTGTTCATATTTGTTTTTTTCCAATGAGGTCACTGCCTCGTTTTTGAGATCAAATGATACCTTAAACCCAGGTATGCCTTGGTTCTAGTAAACAATCAGAGTGATGCCTATCCTTAATAAAGTTTCAAAGAGGATATCCCAATAATGTGGAAAGGATAGCTAGGGGTTCTGAACATCCACTCTGAATTGGCAACTCCTTTGGCTGAGTTACAGAGCATAGTTCCTAATGCTGGGAATGGTAGTCCCACTTCCCCATTTTTGTCTCTGGCTGTTTTCAAGAACATTTCTCCCCTCAGGCACTCCTGATGCTTCTTGTAGGTTGGGACAGGGACAGGTCTGCCAGGGAACCCAAGATGATGGGGAAGCTGTTTTTTTGTTTTTTTGGGTTTTTTTTTACTTCAATCTCACTTTTCCCAGTGTAGAAACCTTGAGTCAAGGGGAAATTTTCCATGTGCTTGGTGATGGACAGATTGTGGGGAGGGGTGTCATGGGTATGGAAGTCTGATCTTTTACTTTTTTTTTTTTTCCACTTCTCTGTGGCCCTAGGAACTGTCTTCTCTACATATTTGAGTTCTGGGATATTTCTAGTGATCATGTAAGTGCTATATATTTGGTTTTGGTTTTCTATGGTGGGAAGTGATGCCAGTTTGCTTCTATACTGACATTTTAGAACTAGAAGTTCAGCTATTGCAATTTTTCTTTTTTTTTTTTTTTTTTGAGACAGAGTCTCACTCTGTTGCTGGGCTAGAGTGCCATGGTGTCAGCCTAGCTCACAGCAAACTCAAACTCCTGGGCTCAAGCAATCCTACTGCCTTAGCCTCCTGAGTAGCTGGGACTACAGGCATGTGCCACCATGCCCAGC
Organism: Microcebus murinus; assembly: GCF_040939455.1. Classification (NCBI taxonomy): domain Eukaryota; kingdom Metazoa; phylum Chordata; class Mammalia; order Primates; family Cheirogaleidae; genus Microcebus; species Microcebus murinus. The sequence continues at coordinate 105,235,905 of NC_134104.1, read as the reverse complement.
TAATTTTTTCTATATATTTTTAGTTGGCCAATTAATTTCTTTCTATTTTTAGTAGAGATGGGGTCTCCCTCTTGCTCAGGCTGGATTCAAACTCCTGACCTTGAGTGATCTACTCCCCTTGGCCTCCCAAAGTGCTGGGAGTGGCCTGAGTGGTGTGAGCCACCACACCTGGCCCAGCTATTGCAATTTAAAAAATTATAATTGAATATTTTTCTTAAAAAAAATTTAAAGTCTTGAGCATGTTAGATTATTTATTTTAAATGTTTATTCCATAAATACATAAAAAGTCTAAATGTAAAAAATACTCAAATCATTTTTAAACTTTTTATAGTTAAAAATGGAATTTAAAAATTTCCAATTAGATAAATCACTTGGATTAATCCCTTTGTTGCCATGAAATTGGTGTTTTTGCATCTTTACTGTGATTATCACGAATACAGATTAGGAAAGAAATGCTACCTTATCTTAATTTAAAATAAAATTATGTCTAGTTACTTATTATTTTCATAGAATACTCATTTTATTTTTATTCCCTGAGCTGTAGCTTCATTGTCTTGATCATTAATCACTGTAAATATTCCTGTGCTTATTGCTTAAGTTTATGCCTTTGAGTTCAGTTTCTATTGAATTTGTATTTATTATGTTATTGTCCACAGAGAAAAAGAGTTTTTTTAATCATAAAAAGAAATGCTAATGTAAAATCAGTCTCTGTCAATTTAAATATTTCAAAATTCATTTAATTTTAGCTTTGCATAGTTAAAATCAGTTGAGTCATTTAACTTTATTTTTATTTTTCCAAGTTCTAATTACTTACCTAAAATTTTGAGATATTTTGTCAGGAAATAGTAGTAGTGGAATTAGAGTGGGGAAAGAACTGACTTACATTTCCATACTGTAGAGGGAACGTCCCTCTCTTCTCCCCTTCTCATATACCATTAGCATCATGAACTGAGTGGAGGCAGCAAGAACGGTACATTGTGGAGTTGTTGGGAGGTAAAAGAGATCAATTATACATCTTCAAACTGATTTTGGCTGAAATCCCAATGCAATACCACCATTCAGCAAGAACCAACAATAGGAGTAGGAGGCACGACCAGCAATGTGGAATTGGGACTACTGCCCCACCTGATGTATCTGCCACGGCAGATATGAAGGGAGGATGGTTTCTCTCTGTTAGGAAACAACATAATATTTCCATATTTCTTAGTCAGGGCTTTCTGCTCAAACATTACTGGCAACTTGAGTTACAGAAGAAGTGATAGGAAATAAGCTTTGGACATTAAAGATAGTACAATACTTAGGAAAGACTTATAGATGTATCTTTCTAAAGCCCTTTGTTTACATAAAAGAACATTGTAACAACTTAGAGGCCTTCCTCTTCCCTTCCCAGACAGAATGTGTTTACAGTATAAAGGTTTCTCTTCTTCCTCAGCAAGGGAAGAGAGGATTCTTGGCATCTGTTTCTATATAAGTTGAAAGATTCATAATTTTCAGGTTCTAGGAGACTAGAATAAAGAGCCCTTCCCCATTTACATATAGGGTGATATATGCCCTCACTGTATTACTGTATTGCCCTAAAAGGAAAATGGGGCATTGGAAACCAGCACTAACATTGCTATTGAGAATTGTAGAACTCTTAGCACATATGCTCAGTCCAAACTTCTGCACTAAGAGATGACCAAACTCTAACATGGCTTCTAGCAGGTCCGTGTCCCTAGGATGACCACAGCTTCCATTAAAATGCCTGAGAACAGCCAATGCTGCCAGGATAATTTACCACTCCTTCTAGTCAACCATCCCTGATAGGCCCTGGGCCTCCCTTTTTCAAAAGTGTTTGTAATTATGAATATGTATCATTTACAACTCAGAAATGTCATTCTCAAGAAGAACCTGAGAATTGTTCCTTTAAAATGTTATTGCCAGGAAGGATAGAGCCTCTATCTCCCAGTCTCTGTGGGAGGGTAGAATCCTAACTTTCATAACACCCAGCTAACAAAACTCTGGCCTAATGATATTTACACTGACTGACCCTTTGTAATTTTTCACTTCTGTGACTGTCCTAAGACTCCCCCACCTCCTTTCCTAATTCTCCTTTTAAAAAACCCAGTTATTTCTGTGCAAATCAAAATGGAGAGCTCAGTTGTTTCCCCTACTGTCAGTAGTTACTGAATAAAATCTGTTTTCACTGCTTAAACTAATGTATGGCTGGGCTTATATTTGACACTATTTATGTAAATAATCAGTCTGGGTCTTAACTAGAAACTTTTTGCTTACAATCAGAACAAAATAAATAGGTATAAAAAATTATCAGTCTTTCTCTGCCCATACAAAGGAAGTTATGATCTTCTTTTATAGGTCTATTCTAATGAAAATTCTGCTTCCAATAAGTAGAGAATAAACATTATTTTTCAATAAGGTTTGGAACACTTACGAAAAGTGACCAAGAACTATGCCATAAAATAATTATCAAAACATTATAAAGAACTACAGAAAATTATAATGTTCTTTAATCACAGTGGAATTAAGCAAGGATCTATGACAAAAAGAAAACAATCAAGGACATATGTTTGAATTTCTTTTTAAAAGAAATATGTCCATGTAGCCTATGCATCAAAGAAGAAATAAATTTTTAAAATGTGGAATAACATGGTGAATAATGATAGAATCTATGAGATACAATTAAATATATATATTTAGACTGAAATTTTTAAACTTAAAGGTTTACATTAGCAAAGAAGAAAGGCTAAAACTTAATGAGCTAAGATATCAACTTTCAAAGGTAAGAAAAAGAACAAAATGATAACAAAGAAAGTACAAAAAAGGAAATATTAGAGCAGAAGTCAATGAAATAGAAAACCAAAATAAAAAAGAGGGTAACATCTAAAATTGGCAATAAAATAAAATAAAACAATTGATAATTGTTGTATTAACTGGAAATACTGTCTAAAGAAAAGAGAAAAAACAGTTGTTTATACTAGGAATATAAAGAACATATTTACATATGCGACAGATCCAAACTGAGTATTTTTTATAAAGATCATTAAATACTGAGTCATTTGTTAGTAATTTAAAATCTTTCCAGAAAGAAATCTATACAGAACTAGGTAGAGATGGAATGATTGTCAAAATTATGTCTATTAATAGCCTAAAATATATTGAATGAAAAATTGCTTCCTGACAACATTTTCTAAGAATAAAATAAAGTCTTATTCCGTGGAAATGCATTTAAAAAACACATAACAATGTAGCTTTCATGAATTTGATTTTTAAAGATGACAGACTTATTTTGCTCATATATTTTAGACATTCAAATGATTTTAGCACAGAACTACTAAGTTAACACAAAAATTTAAATTTCATATGATAAAGGGTAATAGAATCCTGAGGAAAAGCATCATTAATCTTGGTTATAACTGAAAAACTGGTACTAAAATATATTGATTCTCTTATTTTTCTTGAGGAAATTTAATCTCTTCATGTGATATAATCATATATTGCCTGAACATGAGATGTTTAAAACTAATTCTGCTCCATACAAAGCATAATGAATTAATCTGGCATCTTTCTTATGTTAGAAATAAAAGGAAACTTTTAAAGACTAAAATGAAATGATAATTGAGAAAAAAAAAACTACATATATTTTACTTTGAGAGATTAATTCTTTACACAGAAACAATTTTCTTGGGGGACTAATGCTTAGTTTTATGTTTGTTTGCATAATTTTTCTGCCTATCACTCTTTTATATGCAATTATAAAAATTGGTAAATCTAAAGGAAAACTGTTTTTACTGATATGTTTTTGGTAACTAAAAAAAAAAAATAGCCCAGTGGTTCTCAAAATTTTGTTCCCATAACCAATAGCAGCAACAGCAGTACTTAGGAAGTTTAGAAATGCAAATTTTCATGCCCACCCACACCTATGAATCAGAAATTCTGGATATGTGTCTCAGCAGCCTGTGTTTTAATAAGCTCTTGAGATAGTACTGATGCACACTAAAGCTTGAGAAATACTGATTTAGACTGTTGCCCTTGGATACAAGGGTTGGGAGCCTGTGGCTTCAAGGCCACATGTGGCCCTCTGGATCCCCAAGTGGGGCCCATTGACTCAATCCAAATTTTACAGAACAAATCATTCATCAGAAGGATTTTAAAAGAACTTCTGTGAAATCTGGATTCAGTCAAATAACCACACTCTAGGATTTAGAGGGCCACCCTCATTAGAGGTTTTAAATAAACTTTAATTACTCTTATGTGTAGTTGATAATAGGAATATAAATTTCCCATTTCAAACATTATTTTTCCATTCAGCCTAATTTATAATTCTTTGACATTTTGATTCTTGGTATTTATGAATGTGCCAAGGAACTTGAGTAGGTAGTCGCTAACATAAAAAATGGTTTCTAAGTAATTCCTTATCAGTACACTGCAGGTAACTCATACTTAATGATAAATTTATGAATGTCTCACATTTTCAAGCATTAGGAGGAGGAGATATAGTACAATTTTTCCATCAGATCCTATCCTATGTGCTTTAAACAACAACCCATCACTTCCATCTTAGAAGATTTGACAAGCATTTTCAAAATGGTTATGTAAGGACTTGCTTTTTAATAGGTACTAAGAGAAGTAAAAATCACTTTGTCTTGTTAATCTAGTTACCACCATATATTCACATATTGCTTATCTAGTCATGCCTAACACATACATGCAAGGCCATACCTACACACATGCATATACATACTACTCCCTCGCTCAAACGGTTTCAACCCAGGACTGTAAGTGCTGCTGTCCCTAGCTAGAATTAGTAGTATTTTTTTTTGGGGGGGGGTCCTTTAGAAACAATTTTGTCAATTGTTCTATGGTGGTGACATGAAACACTATTCTTTAGGTACCAATATAGGCTAATCAGGCTTTGCCAACTGCCTTAGGGATCCCACAAGCTAATATAACATTTTTTCTCAAAGAAGAAAAAGGTCTAAATGCTAACTTTGCCAATAAATAATTCTCTATTCATGGACCTCTATTTTCTAACCCAATATTGCCCAGTAGAGACATAAGGTGAGCCACATATGTAATTTCAAATGTTCAGTAGCTACATTAAAGAAAAATAAAGAAACTGATAAAATAAATGATAGTATTAATAGTATGATATTTACTCCAATACATCTGAAATATCAATAAGTTAAAATATTATCAATATAAAATTATTAATGAGAAATTTTACATTTTTGTTAGTATTAAATATCTGAAATCTTGAATGGAGTTTACACTTAGATCTCTTAATTCAGACTAGTACAGTACTGTAGCTAGAGGCTATTATATTGAACATCACAGTTTTGGACTCAGAAGCAAGTTGATCTTCCTAAGACATGAGAAAAAGTTAAAGACTGAATTAACATACCCATTCACCAAACTAAACTCTCTCCTATAAAAATCTATACATTTCTGGCTCCTTTCCTTTCATATCAAAGTATAGGAGGACTTTAGAGTATATATTATTGTTATTATGATTTGGGCTTCAAGTATTAAATTACTAAAGGAGTGTTTTTTTGCTATAATTCTTTAATTTTAAGGTAGATGCACATATGCTGAAATTTGTTTTAGAAGGTTCCATACTAAGTAGAGAGCCTAAATGTCATTTTTAGTATTTTCACAGCTTTAGACAATATAATAGTTATGTAAATATTTCTAAATTGCACAAAGATAGCAATGGAAATGATCTTAAGCCATTCAGATTATAGTGGCTGTTTACAATTGGGCTCACATTAAAAGAGGGATAATCAAATGGAATTTTGCTGAGTTGTACTGGGAATGATAATGTTAATATCCATGAATAAACATGTCTTGGCTACATTCTTCTCTTTTTTTGTCTTCCTGAGTAACTTTTCTGTAGGTCTCCAACAAACTGTCTTTACTACTAGCATGAAATATATTTTAAATCACCCTTATTAGCTTGAATTATATTCCTTATTATTTTGATATCCTAAATAATAAGATTTTGACACTTTCTCTTAACATCCCTAATTCACTTTCCTACTAGAAAGCTTATAGTCTCTTTTCATAAGTATAATATAGATAGATCAATTTTTTTAAATGTAAAAAGTAGTTTAAAATTTAGGGGAGCTAAGTATCATAAAATTATTTCTTCTTTTTATTTTTTTTTGTTGTGCCCTTACCTAGCATTGGTATCAAGGTGGTACTGGCTTCATAGAATGAGTTGGGGAGGATTCCCTCCTTCTCAATGTTATGGAATAATTTCTGCAGTATGGGTACCAGTTATTCTTTGCAGGTCTAGTAGAATTTGGCTGTGAATTCATCTGATACAAGTTTTTTTTGCTGGAAGACTTTTTATTACTGCTTCAATCTCTGTTCAATGTATTATAATTTCATTCCATTATTTTTTTCAGATTTGTGTTGAGATGAGTAATTTTTCAGTCAGATATTTTCTCTCCACTGCCCTGTAATATTTGTGAGTGCGAGAGAGCTATTTGTTTGGTTAGATAGGTCTACAAACCCACTAAAAATCAGTAACTATAGCAACCTCTATGTCACATCCTATGAACTTTCACAAAAGAAATAATGACAAAATATGTACAGTTAAAGCAAAAGAACAAAAGGAAAAACAGGCATGATATTCAATTGTTCTAAATTTTGAGCTAGCATGTAAAGCAGAATAGTTAAGTACATATTCTCTTGAACTCATTGTCTCATTTTCTTTTCAATCAGTTTTTTTTTCTTTGTTTCTACATATTTTTATAAATTGTCTAGACCTTTTTGGTTGTATGCCTTTTTGGAACACTGACCCTTAAGCATATGTACTCTCATTATTTTGAACTTAGATTAATATGTCTTTCTTTTATTAACCAACCTGAAATATCCCTTTTGCTTCTATCTAAGAAAAAGAAAGAAACCTTTAATGTTTTGAAGAGGGACAATTAAAAATACCTCTAGCCTAATTAGGCCTCTAGACTAATTCCATTTTTCATCTTTTCAAAGAACAAAAGATCCAAACAGTAGATGGCTTCTTTGTTTTTTTTCAAGATTCAACTGATATTTTTCAATCTTGTTCAAAGACTTCAAATTTCTGTCTTGTCAAAGACCTCAGTAGACTACTATAATAAAGGGCTTGTACTCCATAAATTTATAATTTATATAAATTTTTATAGTATAAATTTATATTACTGCATAATTTATAATACTCCATACATTCTTGAGTGAGTCTTCCAACATATTCACACTTCTATTACACATGTACTCATTAAAACCATCCAAATGTATTATTTCCCCAGACGTATAAGTCTTTCTTATGAAACATTAGAAAAGGTACCTAATATGTATGTATCTTTCCACTACACAAATGTTTCCAGGTTCCCTAAAGTTGAACATCCATTTCCTAAGACAGTCTTCGGCCTTTCCTATTTAGACTACCAGGACAATAATCTTTCCTTTGAATTAGAAAAGTTAGGTATCAATTATGTCATCCATCTACCCACACACATCATGCTCAAGTCCATCTATGCTCAAGCCCATGCTGGTTTGGAAAGGTGTTTTTTTGTTTGTTTTGTTTTGTTTTATTCTTAGTAGACTACCACAGATAATTTTTAAAATTTTAGTTATAAAAACCACTAGTGAGGTTAGATTGAGAATCAGAACTGCCATCTCCTAAAACATGTAGGTTATTACCTTCCACTTTGCAGCTTGGTAGACACGTTTATGTAGGGGTGCTATTATCTGGGGCACTATTTGCCTACAGGCTGAGATCAGAAGCTCTTTGGAAAAACTTTTTCCCCTTTCATTCTGTTTTACCCTAGAGTGCACTGCCCCCTTTTGTCCCTGATAAACCAACATTAGATAGTCATTCTGTAGGTTAAGGCTTTTCACCTTCACAAATTCTCCATCAAAATGCAAATTGTCCTCAGAGGGCTATAAAATAGATACACTAAGAGACTATTTATTAGGCAGAATCCTGGGGAAGATGAAATCTCCGCTCAGGATTCCATTATCTTCTAAGAGTATTTTGATGCTGATTTGAAACCTCGTCTTGTGGCTTGGAGGCAAGTGAAGAATGACAGAGTGTTCTCTAGGGCCAGAGCAGAGAGGAAAGGAACAGGACCCGAAGCAAAACAGACAGGCAGATCTAAAGGCTTAATTGTGTCCTGAATCAAATGGCATTAATGAGCCATCCTTCATCTGAAAATGCTCTTCTCATTCATGGTTGGAAAGAAGTGCAGTTAGGTGGGAAAATAGAGCACTTGCATTGAAAAGAGCTGAACTTAAGGCATGTGACTCAAAGAGCAGTACATTGTAGTGGGGAGCTCAAGTCTCAAGGTTTTAATGGCAGGATCATATTTATCAGCTGTGTGACTTTGGACAAAACTATGTCTCCTTAGTCATTCCACCACAAGGTAGTGGTGACAATTGTATCTATTTGATAGGATTATTTGGAGAATTGAATTAGATCTGGGAAGTGCTGGAAAAAATTTTGGTTACTACTATGATTATTACTCCTGTTGCTACTACTTAATATATAGGGAATTCTTTCTACATGCTAGACACTATTCTAAGCATTTTATTTGAATTTATTCATTTAATTATCCCCTCCCCAATACTCTGGCATAGGCTCTTTCAAAACCTCTACTTTACTATTGAGAAATCTGAGATTTCTCGACTAAAGATTATAGCAATAATGTACTTTATGGGTTTGTTGCAAGGCTTTAATACAATAGTGTGGTTGTGCTTAGACAATACTTTTCAAAATTTAATGTGCATATGAATCACTCAGGGTATTGTTAAAATGTGGTTTATAATTCTGTCAATCTGGGGTGGAATATTTCTAACAAGAAATGTCTGCATTTGTGAAAAGTTCCCAGATGAGGCTGATGCTGCTGTTCCAGGGACCACACTTTGAGTGTGCCTAGAAAACACCTAGAAATTTTTCACTTTAAGTTTGGGTGTTTCATAGCTATTTCTTTGTGACAAGCTTTCTTATATCCTGACAAATATGGTTTGAGAAATATCTTTAGTATACTGGGCCATAATTCTGCACAGACTGGGCCATTCTATTACTCAAAGATACCTTATACATTACAAAAAAAGAAAAAGAATGGACATTTGAGATATTCTGTAAACATTTTTATATTCCTATTTATATAAATTAAGCATAACACTCTTTTGTAATTTTCCTGCTAGAGAATAAAGGAAACCATCTTCAGGTGTCTCCTGAATGAGAAAAATTGTAATTGAATATAATCCCTATCAGTTGTCCAGGGCATAGGAGATGAAGTTTTGCCACCTTTCCCCTTGGAAATTGTGACTAGAATTGTATCTATGGCTAGAATCCTCTTATTCCACACTTTCTACCCCTTCCCCAATAAGGGAGAGGAAGAGGAGGAGCTTTTACTGTTCACATTTTTTAAACAAAAGCAGCAACATCCCAGCAGAGGGCTGAAGATAGATAATGCCTGATTATTATCTTGGAAGAAAATATAAAATATCTTGATTTAAAAAAATCCCAACACTTTTCAAGTTGCTGTATGTCCTTTGGAATTGTGACTCTTTCATTTCCTATCTCATTTAAAATACATATAAAAACAAACCAAAAAAAAAGTTTATTAATTCTGGATCTCACAGAGAGAGGGCAGCTTTTCTTGAACCTTAGCTAATAATTCCCCCAAAATTATTTGTAAAAGTTCTTATGAAGCATAAAATACCAAACAAATGGTAGGAGTATCATTGCTGCCATGAGATTCTTTGCGTAGCAGTAAAGACTTTTTAAAAATCTAAACAGAAGCTATAGTGTTTGACTTCTCTTACCAGGTTTTGGAAGGTGACAGATATGTTGCAGTGCTGAATATTTGTCCCTTTTCCTTTGGTCCATCTCAGACAGTTGTCTTAGCAAAGAAATAAATACTGTGTATCATCATCAGTCACTTTGAAACTTATAGTCTCTATAATGACCATCTGATTGCTTAAATATTCATTTGCTCATTCTTCCCACAAATGTTCCAGAAGGTGTGAAGAAGGAGAAACAAGGTTGTGGGTGTGTGGGAGGGTGACACTAGATACCAGCTTTACTCACTTCGCGATTTTCCTCTCACTCATGCAAATGAATGAAGAAGAATTCTGTAATTGTTACTTATTTTCCAAAAGAAAAACTTGGGGTTATAATGGTAAATGTCATATTGTCAAAAAAACTTTTTAAGTATGTAAAAGATTGTCATTACTCAGAAGAGAAAGCGTTTCCATTTGACTTACAACTTTTTTGGCAGATTAATGTAATATTAAAACAGCAACCCCATAATAATAATAAATAATGTTGGAAAGTATATAACTAGACTGATATTCATGCTCACAGGGGTGATTTCTTACATAAAAGCACATAATGTTAATGCTCAACTCTGACATTTTGGAGAATAACTCCCAAATGTTGTGTGAGGCATGTCTTATCTTTAGATTAATGTGTGATATGGAAGGAGGGGCAGAAACATCTTTCAAGTGTGAAAATCAGAATCCTTTCCTAGTGTGTAGTGTTCTGCCACACTGTGAGAATAGAATACTTTTTTGCAATATATAAAATACAGTATAATTTTTAAAATAAGACATTAGGAATAGACAAAAAAACTCAAAAGGTTTTAAGAGGATGAAATAACTTTTATATAAACACCATTCCTATGTTTTAAAAATAAGTACTTATAACAGGCAGGGACTTAATTTTCCTTAGGATAGAGATAAATTTTATGATCAAAAGAATATTGTATTTGGCAAAATATTTTGGTGTTTGCTATATAAACAGTTGAAAATTCCTTTGAAATCCTTTATGAATTCAGAATACAGCTGTTTAAATCCTTATTGCATATTTTTAAACATGTCGGGGGTTTTTTTGCTGTACTTATTTTAATCCACATGAAACTACTATATTAAAATAGTGACAACCAGAAATAGAACCCAAATTCTTGAAAAGATGTTCTATTGGTCTAGAAAATACATGGAACATGGAATAGCCATAGTTGAATATGAGATATGTTGCTGACCTCTCCACTGGAGATGCGGGAGATGCCACCACCCCTCCCAAACTTAGAGATTGCTTTGAAATGCTGTTTATAGTGCTAATGACTAATTTAATGAACAGTCACACTCTTCCACCAGCAGGACAAATTTTATGGATATTTTAGAACTAAGGTTACTAGATTTAGCTAGTGAAAATACAACATACCAAATTAAATTTGAATTTCAGATAAATAAAATTTTTAGTATGAATATGTCCCATGCAACCATGCAATATAGTATTAATATATTCTACATAATATATATGCAAACATTGTTTGCTGTTTATCTGAAATTTACATTTACTGGGTGCCCCATATTTTATCTTGTAATCTTATTAAGGAGGCTGTCTTAGGTTAGAGCTTTTATCCAATGCAGCATCAATACCAGCTATGATAGTAATAGTATAATAGAAAAAATAGCATATCAAGTACCGACTATGTGCTCTGTCTTCATTTTCTCATGTAATCCTCCCAATAGTCTTTTGAGGTAAGTACTTTGTGGAAAAATAATTTAGGAGTGCCTCACACATCATAACCACCAGTATCTGTTAATTATTTTTATGGTTTTTATTTTTACCATCATCATACTTCCTCCTAAAAAGTAAAAACTGTGGCTCTCAAATCTCAAGTCCACTTAGGTAGGAAGAAGGCACCCTGGGATTTAAATCACAGCCCATTTCTAGAGTCCACTAGACACATTAGACCTGTGGTCCCCAGTCACTGGTCCATGGTCTGTTAGGAACAGAGCCGCACAGCAGGAGGTGAGTGGCAAGGAAGCAAAGCTTCATCTGTATTTATAGCCACTCCCCATTGCTCACATCACTGCATAAGCTCCACCTCCTCTCAGATCAGCAGCAGCATTAGATTCTTATAGGAGAACGAACCCTGCTGTAAACTACATATATGTGAGGGATCTGGGTTGCCCACTCCTTATGGTTTAGCTAGTGAACCTAATGCCTGATGACCTGAGGTGAAGACAAGGCAGTGAGGCTGGTGTTGGGGAGTGGCTGCAAATACAGGTCATCGTTAAGAGAGAGGTTTGACTGCACAATAAATGTAATGCTCTTGAATTATCCCCAAACCATCCCCTTCTCCGGTCTATAGAGAAATTGTCTCCCATGAAACTAGTGCCTGGTGCCAAAATAGTTGGGGATGATTGGAAATCATTTTGACAAATCTAAATCTTCACCCAATTTCACCATTTAGCCAATGAAATAGAAGGGAAAAGTGCTGCATTAGACACTTCGCTCTGCACTAAGTCCTTACTTGTCCTTGATAGCTTCTTGGAAACTATGTAAGAGAAACGACTTACAACAAAACCAGTTCTACTGTAGGCTAATTGATATAAAGAGTTAATTTCTATGCCATATTTCAGATTACAAAAACATCACCAAACTTCTAAACAAAGAATCAAAACACTTCTAATATTAAACATTGAAATAAATGTGAGCTATACATACACGTAAGAGAGATGAATATAAACAAGTAAGATGATTATTTACCCAATTATTCCAGTTCAGAGTCTCAGGTAGCTGGAGCCTATCCTGGCAGCTCAGGGCATCAGGTGAGAACTAGCTCTGAATAGGATACCTATCGCAGGGCACACTCACACAAACATACACACACACTCACTTAGACTGGTACCATTTATACACATCAATCCACCTAAGGTGCACATCTTTGGGCTGTGGGAGAAAAACAGATTACCTAAAGAAAACCCACGTAGACATGTGAAGAACTTGCAAATTCCACAGACAGTGGTCTGGTAGGGAGTCTTTTTTTTTTTCTTGCCAACACTATAATAAAACACCGTCGAACAAAACAACATTATTTGAGGACCTGCTGTACTGTCCTAGTTCTGATCTGAGTCTTTGAACATTTGAGCCTAGTAGGTGACTGAAGCCTCGAAGTGGCCTTCATTTGCACTCTATTCTAATTCATGTCAACATAACCCTAGTTGCTGGAACACACTGTAGCTCAGAAGCAAGAATGCTGCACAGCTATATGGAGCAAAAGTGTCTGGCATGAGAGTCTAGCACCATTGGAAACAACAGGCATTCACAAACATCAACTGACTTTTTTTGGCGGTACCTCTTTATGAACTTATAGAAGCAGCAAGTGTCTTCAAAATAAATAAAATCCAAATCCACTGACTCCAAGTAGTGGTCAAACATGTCAGCAGCTTCATTTCATCATTTCCTTATATGTTGAATAAATTCATAAATAGAACAGCTACTTAATATTATCTATTAATTTTCTTTCAGAAGGCACATAAATGTGGAATTGAATGCTAACATCATCTACACAATTATTTGATCACACGCATCTAAATCATTAAGCCTGTGATTAATTTATATATATACCTATAAATTACCTATAAAACTACCTCTGAAAGGGAAGAGATTCCCATCTCTATTCTCTTATCAGAGCTTCCTTCAAAACTTTACAGAGCGTGATAGTGACACCCCTTCCTGCCAGATATAGAAAATACTGCTATAAATTGACAAACTGTTTAATAATCTTCATTAATCATGAATTTGTCTGATTTTCCATAGTCCAATTTTGAGTATTTTACTTTTTGAGAAATATTTATTATTAATTCAGTGTCTGAATAATAATCAGCTTCATAAATAATAATTTAAATATCAGCTTTTAATAACTAATATCTTATACCATGAACCTGTCACAGCCATCAGATTCACAGAGTAGGGGAGGTGAGAAAGTGAAAATAGATTGGAAATCATTCTGACAAATCTAAATCTTCACTCAGTTTCATGATTTACCCAATGAAATAGAAGGAAAAATAGCACGACAGTTTAATTAATGACTTGTGAAAATATCAAGGGCAAAGTAACCAAACTTGTTTTTGAGGCTGTCACAATTACAGAAAAACACCTGAAAATTATCTAAACTTGACTTATAAATCCTAGTTATTTATCATAATTAATTTAAATTTTTCCTTTCAGTACTATATGCCTCAAATGTTGTGGATCATTCACATTTTATGTCATGGCTACCAGCAGATGATTTTGGACAGGATATCAATGAAGTTTGATAGTAAACTTCCCTCCTAACTGCTTTCTGTAACAGTGCAGATATGCTTACATGGATAGCAGATGAAACTGTAATATATATTTCTTATCTACTGAAAAACCAGAGGTGACAGTTATGGACTTTAAGGTCTTCATTTTTCCAAATAATTTTATAGAATGTATTTTTAGTTAAAAATGAATATATGTGTCTATTCAGAAAAACAAAACAATAAAAAAGAACTGTACATCTGTTCAGGATGTTTTCCTTAGAAATTAGAGCTATATTCTTAGGTAAAGAGGTGATTCTTTGTGTATTATAAAACAGAATACATTCTTAATTTGAAATATAGTTTTATTAAGCAAGTCCTTTAAAGTATACCTGCAGGTTAATAGGCCACTTTTTTCAGGCTTCAAGAATGAGCTACACTAATTTCGATTTTGTTTATCTAGGCATGATGTATGAGAAGGCTGCTATTTGTATCAATGATGTTTAATATGTAGGCAAATTGCATTTTCCAGGTGACAGCTTCTCTATTCCCTTCATTTGGCAAGTGTTCACATGCTATCTAGTAGTGGTGTAACTTTACTATAACAAAGGGTAATAATTTTATATTTTTCCATGAATAAATAATTATCAGTGAAGAATATCTACTTATAGAAAAAGAGTCATCATTGTAAATTTATAGCAGTATTTTCTATATCTGGCAGGAAGGGTGTCACTATCACACTCTGTAAAATTTTGAAGGAAGCTCTGATAAGAGAATAGAGATGGGAATCTCTTTGCTTTCAGAGGTAGTTTTATAGGTAAACATTATGAACTGGCAATGATATAAGTTGTATTTTTCTGTGCTCTTTTCATGCATTTCTCACCCCAAACTTTCCTACCAAGTTGAGGTAGAGGCCAAAGTTTTCAAGGTAGGAGCATTCATAAAAATGTCAGAATTGACCAAGGGGGCTAGCAAATACATATTAAGACAATGGTATAAAATGTCTTTTAGAGAGGGAAAACTTTAGACATTCATAAACTTTAAATGATAATGGGGAGGTGCCATTACATTATAACTGAAAGGAAAAAATAAAGACTTTGGGTCCCCAGAAAGATTGCAGCATTGCCTAGGCCCAAACTTAAGGTTAAAATCAAGGGTGTGATTTATTGCAATAGATTTCAATATGATTTCTATCTTATAAATGATTCATTATTATAAAGGGCAATTGTAAAGGATACAATGCTAAACCTTTCATAAAATATAGTCTATATCTGGAGATTCTTCCTGAGGCAGAAACAAAAGAGAAATAGGATGATAAGTCCCCCTAATATTAAAAAAGATTTTCTGATGCAGTGTCACTTTGCTGCTCTTCCATGGAAGAATATTCCTGATAGTTTTCTTTTTCATTCTGAATGCCTGATATGCATTTATTTGGACCTAACAGAAACTAAGGGGACAGTAATAATGACTATTTACTAAGACTCACTTTACTTCTTGATAACAGATACATTATGTATCCTAACTCAGAAACATCTATTCCTTTCCCTCTATTCCATTGCACCTTCCCTCATATTCCTTCTTCACCTAGAAATACTTAATAACACAAAGTCATTTCAGAAACAATCTCCCTTCTCTAATTAATTGTAAAATAATAAGCACCTCTCCAGATAAGTTCACTTCTTTTTGTTTTCATGGATTTCCTGCAAAACAGTTGCCTGAGTGGCATTTATACTTATGTCAGAAAGTAACCTACATAAATTGGAATCCTCACTATATAGACAATTCTCTTTTAGTCTAATCAGTAGTAGGAATGAAAAATTTAAACCAAAGTTGAACATACCTCTTTTGTGTGCTAGTTGCATTTCTAATATGAACATTAGAAAAAGACATGTCTTACCACATAGTTAAAAATTTTAAATGAACAATATTGAGAAACTAATAGATGTCAATTTTAGAACCTCATTTTTAATAGGTTGTGCCTATTTGCTTAGTAACTATCAGAACAGGAACTAAATATTAAAACAAAGTAAAAATTAGGTCGGTATAATCCTAGCACACTGGGAGACCGAGGCAGGCGGATTGCTCGAGGTCAGGAGTTTGAAACCAGCCTGAGCGAGACCCCGTCTCTACTAAAAATAGAAAGAAATTAATTGACCAACTAAAAATATATATACAAAAAATTAGCTGGGCATGCTGGCGCATGCCTGTATTCCCAGCTACTTTGGGAGGCTGAGGTAGTAGAATCGCTTGAGCCCAGGAGTTTGAGGTTGCTGTGAGCTAGGCTGATGCCATAGCACTCACTCTAACCTGGGCAACAAAGTGAGACTATCTCAAAAAAAAAAAAAAAAAAAAAAAAAAGTAAAAATTCAATTGATCTTTTTTTCCCCCTAGGGTCAAGTTTGAGACTGTACTAAAAACACTAATTTTGAAAATTCTATCTTCCCTTAATTTAACATATGTATACAATTTCTACTAGTGATTTTGAGAAACTAGCATCTTTTTAGTGATGGTGACCTACTGAGTAAAGGGACACATCATCTTTCATCATGATAGTGCCTCAAACTTTGATCTCAACTAACTTGTAGAATGTGGCCTATGCTTTGAAACAGGCATTGAATTATTTCTGTTTTTAAATCATATTTGAAAAAACTGTGATAGCTTGTTAAAATTCTCACAAACCAATTCCAAACTTGGATATATCTACTCTTAAGAGAAAATAATTAGGGGATATGCCATAGAGAAGGTTCCTATCTGTCAGAAGTTTTCAGTTTATTTTTTCAGTTTTAAGGTTCAAATCAAATGGAAAATACAGATGCCTTCAGGAAGAAACATTTGATTCACTAGTCAGAAAGCATTTCCGTGTCCATTGCTGCTACCTTACTGAGCAGGATCTTTGCTTTTCCCACACAGACTACTTCTTAAAAGAGAAAGCATAGTAGTAATCTATTATTGCATAACAATAAACTTAGTAGCTTAAAACAACACAGATTTATTGTCTCACGGTGCCTGTGGTCAGGAGTCCAAGCATGCTTTACCCAAGTCCTCTGATTCAGGGTCTCACAAGGCTGAAGTTAAGGTGATGGCCAAGGCTGCAGTCACACCTGAAACTCAACTGGGGAAGGATCAGCTCCCAAACTCACGTGTTGTTTGGCAGCATTCAGTCCCTTGCAGGCTGTTGGCCAGAGGCCACCCTCAGTTTCTTACCATGTGCCCCTCTCCATTGGGGAGCTAACACCATAGCAGCTTGTTTTCTCAAAGCCAGCAAGGGAGACTCTCCTTGCAAGAGTGAGGTTACAGTCCTCTGTAATATAATTATGGAAATAACATTCTATCATCCTTGCCCCATTGTCCTGGTTAAAATCAAGTCATGGGTTCCACCCTGCTCAAAGGGAAGGAATCACACAAGGGCCTCAGTACCAGAGAATGAGAACCATGGGGATACCGACCCCGAGTCTGTCTGTCACAGCAGGCAATAAACCTACTAACACAATCAAGGGGGGATGTTTTCTTAATTATATATTTTAGTATTTTGTTTCATTTTTGAAACTCCTCAACTTACTCTGAAAAATCTTTGAAATATATAGCATTAAGAATCACAAATATATATTATAAGCTAAAATTTTAAAGTGATGACCCAAGATTGAGTTTAAACCCTCTTTTATATTCTATTACACTGAAAGGAAACCCTCAGTTGAGAATGTTGAGAGATTATAGCAATTTTCAAAAATATTGAAGAATATTAAATTTCCATCCATTATCAACTAATGAGTTTGACCCCAGAGAATATTTTAAGGCGTTTATGTGTTATCAACAAGAACATCATGAAATGCTATTGGCAGCTTCATTGCTGAAGTTGAGCTGTGCTTTATGTGTAACCATCCCTTCATACAACAGTATGATGGCATGTTTAGATCTACAAGGATTCATTGCAATGTGTAGTAGTGGAATAGAAGAGGTTGGGATAAGGTCTAAATAACATGAATCTGGCTGTCATTGTTGGCAATTGTAAAAATACTTTTTCCTAATAAATTGTACAAGGATTTTGAAATATTGTTTGTCAAATAAATTCATTATAAAGCTGAAAGAGATAGCTAATATGTTATATGACAGAAGATGTAGCAGAAGGGAGATGCTGACCTTCAATCCCAGATCTACAATTTACTAAGTATATTCCCTTAGCTATTCTGATCTCTACTTCCTGTAAAGTTATCTACCTATTACAGGTAGATAATGGCAGTGAAACAGTATTATGAAAATCAATTATCAGAGTGCCTGGAATATAGATTTAATCAGTAATGATAATATCTATTATCTATAGACTGAGTACTTTCTAGAGCCAGTCAATGAGCTATGTTCTTTAGACTGTATGTGAAAAATATTATTTGATTCATGTCAAAAAACTGAAAATCAAAATGGTTTGCATTAAACAAGATTGAATACAATAAAATGACATTTAAGAGAAATTAACCTAAAGGTTTATTTGTATCCCCAAAGGGAATACAATTCCCCAAAGGGAATACCTTCTGACTCCAAAAGTCAGAAGGTAGGACTTAGTAGCATATGTGGAAAGTATGTGTAATCTCTAAATGTCTGTAAGCTTAATGTGAGTTACAGGTGTGACATATTTACCATAAAACAGCTTATCTTTTTAGGTGGCTTTAATAGAGCAAAGGAGATGCTCACCCCTCTGTACTCAACCATAATAGACCAGACTGAGAAGCTGGTGTTCTGTTCTGACAGCCAAAAATTCATAGAATATTATGTAAAAATCAGTACTAGATTGTAACAGATTCTTAAAATTGTGCCATATTTGGAATGATTGAAAGATCTGATGATTGATTCCTGGAAGAAATGTGATTATTTTTTTTCTTTTTTCTTTATTATTATTTTTTTTCCAGCATATTATGGGGATACAAATGTTAAGGTTACATATATTGCCCTTGCCCCCCACCCCAAGTCAGAGCTTCAAGCGTGTCCACCCCCCAATTGGTGTGCATTGCACTCATTATGTATGAATATACCCATCCCCTTCCCCCAACCTGCCTGACACCCGATTATTGTTTTTAAAGACAAGTTATCCCTTGAAGGAGAGCATAGACTTGGTCTATGGTGTCCCATAGAGCTGCAGTCCCCAGCCTTTTGACACCAGGGACTGGTTTCATGGAAGATAATTTTTCCACAGATGGGGGTGGGGGGCAGGCAGAGTTCAGGCGGTGATGTGAGAGGGAGCGGCTATAAATACAGATGAGGTTTCCCTCACTGGCCTGCTGCTCACCTCCTGCTGTGAGGCCCGGTTCCTAAGTTTCATGGAAGACAATTTTTCCACAGAGCAGGGTGTGGCAAGGAGGGGCAGAGTTCAGATGGTAATGCGCAGCTGCGGGCTGATATTGGCCGCCGCCCAGGGGTTGGAGACCACAGCCATAGGATATTAATAAAATTGCCTAAAAATGATCAGGCTTGGAAATTAGAAAGTGTCAGAGTATTGGCTGTTCAATAAAATGACATGGACGTTGACATGATTTGGACTTTTGGCGCCTCCAACTCTCATGTTAAATTTGATCGCCAGTGTTGGAGGTGGGGCCTGATAGGAAGCCTTTGGGTCACTGGGGTGAATCCCTCATGAATGGCTTGTTGCCCGCCTGCAATAATGAGTGAGTTCTCACTTTATTAGCTCATGTGAGAGCTGGTTGTTTAAAGGAGCCTAGTACCACCTCCTCCCTCTCCCTGTTCCTTCTCTCACCACGTGGCATGCCTGCTCCCCCTTCACCTTTTGCCTTGACTGGAAGCTCCCTGAAGCCCTCATGGAGGCAGATGATTCTTCTTATGCAGTCTGCAGAACCATGAGCCAAATAAACCTCTTTTCTTTATAAATTACCCAGCTTCAGTTATTTCCTTCATAGCAATGCAAAATGGACTGACACAGATGTCTTAGGGGGTAATCTAACATATAATACCCCTTCCTCAGGCCACCTTTAAGCTCCTCTCTTTGTTGTTTTATATTTTCACTATACAGTCTTGGTATAGATACTTTAAAATATTGCCTGGAACTTATTGGTCTTTCTGAAACCTTTGATTAGTGTCTTTCATCAGTTCTGGAATACCCTCAGGTATTACATTTTCAAATATCTCCTCTGCCTCACTGTTTCTCTTTGCTCCTTAAGCTCTATTTACATGTATATTACATTTTCTTACTAAATCTTCCATGTTTTGTAACATTGTTTCTATCTCTTCTTCACTCTGTATTGTATTAAGGTGACTTTATTTTGATCTATTTTCCAGCTGAATGATTTTATTTTTACCTGAGTCTAATATACTGTTAAACTTGTCCACTAAAGCTTACTTTGGCTTTCAGCTCCTTCTAATCAATTAAATACATACTTGATTTTTAATAGATACTTTAGAATATTAATTTGTATTATTCCAGAATCTTTTGCCTTGAAAATTACCTATGGACTATTATATATTGATGTTAAATTTAATTTGGAAGATCATGTACATAAACAACAAGGTTAAGGTCAATTTAAATAACTTAGGATGGCAAATATCTGACTGGATATTTCTAAGACATTGCATCATATTTTAAAGAAATTGGATTTTTCTAAACAATTATTTTGAAATTTTATTACATTTTTGTATTTTTAAACATCAACTTCTCATCCTACTTTAATTTTTAATTTAAAAAGTCCTCCCAAATGCATTTTCTGATATATTTAGTTTTTCCCTAAAATAGAATTTTAGAAATGTAGTTTTTTATTTAATGTCATTTTTTCAAAACATTAGAAGTCCTCACAGTAAATAAGCTTTAAAAATATCTCTTTTATATATGAATATTTGTTCATCCATAAAACCAAGTGAGAAATATACGATGCTGTGCTGCTGATTTCTGTATGTTTTTTTTTCTTTTGATGATTCTCTAAAATAGCAAATAAAGTGAAATCTTTATCAAATTCATGCCAGAAGTCAAATTTTTTATTTGAATAAAATGAAACTAGCTTAAAACTATTAAGCTCTTTGGAACACCCAGAGGGAATTTTTTTTCCATAGGTATGTGCTGGATGTTAGAGTCTATCCAGCTATATTCAAAAATGCAATTATAATTTTAGTAGATATTTCTCCATGAACTTATTGTGAACTTATTTTAACAAAAATCTTTTATAATCTCTGCATTTGTACAGAAAGATTTCAGTCTTGTCATTACCCAAATCCATGGCTGTAGGATCGTGAGTTATAAACATGTGATGATTTATTATAGATTTTTTAAAATATAGGTAAAAATCAGAGATAAATTGGAAAAGAAAGTTCTAAAGAAAAGAAATGTTACTCCCCAACAATTAGAAGTGGACAGAAACAAGAGTTATTATAAAAATAATTTACCTATAGAAATCCTGTGTTGAGCTATTTCTAGCTTATCTAAATCCTTACCTTTTTCTCAGAAGTTATTTTGTATATGTTAAAATATTTCTAATATAATCTTAGAAGTGTGATTATGGCATATGAAATAGGATGGTTTACACAGCATATGCTTACATGTTTTTCACTCTTTATGTATGTTTGTTAAACAAAACCCTTTTACTCACAAGTTCCAAGAACCTGATTCAAAATGGCTAAAGCACATTGGCTAGTCCAGAGATAGCCTCAGCTTTGGGCAAGGTGCAAACATTGCTGTCAGGGGTGGGTCTCTCTCTTTAATCATCTCCAGTTCTGTCTCCTGTGCATCAACTGATCTTAGGCAAGCACTTCTCACATGGCAGCCCCTGCAAGCCAGCTACAGGCTTATAGATGTGGCAGGAAGAGAACACGTCCATCCAAGTAGGGTCAAGGGAAGTCTCAGATTGTGTGCTGCTGGATCTACAAGGATCCCTGGCTCTTTACTAACCAATCGCCACGGTCAATGGGATGGAACACACTGACTGGACAGAAGTAGGTTGTGAACCTTCAACCTAACAGTAGGCTGATGAGGCCTGTGAGGGTTGGGGTGCCAGGGAAGATCAGCTCATACAAACACGTGGACTGAAAGATGAGGAGGGGAGTCTACTTGCTCAAGACATTTTGGGCGTAGCCCAAGGTAAAAAAAAAAAAAAAAAAAAGAAAAAGAAAAAATATAAAAAAAAGAAAGATGAAGAGGGAGATTTTCTTCAAAGCAAAATATGTTATTAGCAGAAGATAAAATGGTCACTAATTAGGCAAAAACTGCAGAGATCCATATAACATATACATCTTTAAAAAGAGGCCTCCCTGGATGCTCCAAATAGACTAAAATAAAATCTCCTAATGCTTTGTGGAAATAAAGAATTTTGTTCTCATGGCTCATTAAACTTGACCAAACCTGGCAGTTTCAACATTATGGAACTTGAAAATGACTAGACTAAATAGTAATTTACACAAAATATGCCTTTTGATGGACATCTTCAAACATTTTGAGAATTTTTTGAAATATAAAGAAAATTCTTTGAAAACTACATAAAACAAGAAATTCCTAATAATATTGGCTGCAAATTCCTTTTTAAAAATGTATTAATTTCTGCTAAAGGAAGGCACTTGTTAAAGCAAACTCCAGTAGTTTATGATAGTGTTAAACAAACATTAAATAGGATTCTAAGTATAGAAAACTTTTTGGATTTTAATTCCTAAAGATTTGAAGTAGAAAATCTTATGAACTATAGTAAGATAAAATCCAAGCTCTGATGCTTCATTGTTTTATTACTACTGGCAAACTCTAGTCATCTAAAAACTTGGAATAATAATAATATCTGTGTTATAGCAACTCTATGAAGATTAAATGAGAAAACTTATATGAAAATGCTGGCATATGAGACAAGTTCCAAAATATATATTAGTTCAAACACAACAGAAGATGATTTCTCATTCATCTAACAGTCTAAAATGGTGTATCTGGTTAGCAAAGGTGATTCTCCCCAATCAATTATTCAGGGACCAAATTCCTTCCATTTTGTGGTTCTGTGACCCCCATGGCCTCATCATTATCATGTAAAACCAGCTGCTAAAGGAGGAAAAAGGAAAAGGCATAATCACTTTTTCATTGCACACAAATGAAACACGAACACATCACTTTTGTTCATCATTCATTGAGTGCCATGGCCACACCCAATGTTGAGGTATGTGGCCTAGCTATTTGCTCAGTAAGAAAAGGAAAATGGTCTGAGGCACACATTTACTACTGGCCATGAGCAAGACAGAACCATGAGTGTTGCTCTAGACAGGATCTATGTGGTTCTATCTATAAAATATCCATCTTATTGACAGAGAGATCAATCCATAAATAGAAATAAACTGACTCCTTTAAAACAAAACATCACATTTACAAATTTGGTCAGTATGATAATATGTCCTGGCACAGAAAATATTGATTAAAAAATAACAAAGATTTAAAAAATAAATTAATGGAAGTATGATTAATACAACCTAACACCACTTAGCAAATAAGAAATATTACACACCTAATGGGTGTGGTGCGCACTGTCTGGGGGATGGACACACTTGAAACTCTGACTCGAGTGGGGCAAAGGCAATATACATAACCTAAACATTTGTACCCCTGTAATAGGCTGAAATAAAAAAAAAGAAATTTTATAATAATAAAACTTTTTTAAAGCTCTAAAATTCTAAAATGTTTCTAAACTTAATAATTTTTATCACACATCAAATTTTTTTATTTCAAAATATTAAGGGGTACAAATGTTTTAGATTACATGGATTACTTTTGTAATGCTTGAGTCCCTGCTAACAGTGATCCCATCACCCAGTGTTCATAGTACCCATTAGGTAGGTTTTTGCCTCATTCCCTCCCCCTCCCTCCCCCCTGATTGATTTCCACTGTTTTACTTCCCTCTGTGCCCATGTGTGCTCACTGGTTAGTTCCAATTTAGTGAGTACATGTGGTGTCTGTTTTTCCATTCTTGAGACACTTCACTTAGGAGAATTGCCTCCAGTTCCATCCAGATGGTCGCAAACAGTATTAATTCATCTTTTTTATGGCTGAGTAGTACTCCATGGTGTACATATACTACATTTTTTTAAATCCACTCATGAATTGATGGGCATTTGGGTTGATTCCACATGTTTGTAATTGTGAATTGTGCTGCAGTAAATGTTCAAGTGCAGGTGTCTTTTTAGCAAAATGAATTCTTTTCCTCTGGGTAAATACCCATTAATGGGATTGCTGGGTTGAATGGTAGGTCAATTTTTAATTCTTTGGAAAATCTCTATACTGTTTTCTAAAGAGGTTATACTAATTTGCAGTCCCACCAACAATGTATAAGCATTACTAAAAGAGTTTTACCTACATTTTCCTCTAGAATTCTTATGGTTTCATTTTTGAAATCTAAGTCTTTAATCTATCATTAATTAATTTTTATAAAAGATGAGAGATAGGGGTCCTATTTCATTCTTCTGCATGTAGCTATCCAGTTTCCGCAGCACCATTCATTGAATAGGGTTTCTTTTCCCCAGTGTACATTGTTGTCTGCTTTGTAAAAGATAAACTGATTGTAGGTAGATGGCTCTATATCTGATTTCTCTGTTCTGTCCCATTGTCTATGTCTCTATTTCTACACCAATTCCATGCTGCTTTGGTTACTATAGCCTTGTAGTATAGTTTGAAATCTGGTCACATCATGCCTCCAGTTTTTCTTTTTTTTTTTAATTCTTAATATTGCCTTGGCTATTCAGGCTGTTTTTTCTGGTTCCAAAACAAGCATAGAATTATTTTTTCTAGACCTGTGAAGTATGACTTCGGTAATTTGATGGGGATTGCATTGAATTTGTAAATCATTTTGGGTAGTATAGACATTGTAACAATGTTTACTTTACCTATCCATGAGTATGCCATGTTTTTCCATTTGTTGGTATCTTCTGTGATTGCTTTCCTCAGAGTTTTGTAGTTTTCCTTGTAGAGATCTTCCACCTCTCTGGTTAAGTATATTCCTAGGCATTTTTTTTTCTTTGTAGCTATTGCAAATGGTATTGGGTCTTTGATTTGACTCTTGGCCTGACTGCTATTAGTATGTAGAATGCTATTGAATTATGTACATTGATTTTGTACCCTAAGATTTTGCTAAATTTATTTATCAGTTCCAAGAGACTTGGGGTAGAATCCCTGGAGTTTACTAGATACAAGATCATATCATCAGCAAACAGCAATAGTTTGACCTCTTCTTTCCTGATTTGGATACCCTTAATAGTCTTCTCTTGTCTGATTGCTCTGGCTAGGACTTCCAGTACTATGTTGAGTAGAAGTGGTGACAGAGGGCATCCTTGCCTTGTTTCAGTTCAGGCACAATTCTGGAGTCTCAGGGGTGGCGTCATAGGCCTGGCAGGATCCCAGGAGATACACGGGAAGAGCCTCAGACTCAGGCACAGAAAGAGCTTCAGAGCTGGCTCTGGGGATTTTAGGAACAGAGACACCACTATGGGGGGTTGTTCCACCAGCGTGGGGGCTACTGATGCCCTGTTGTACAGTCTCAATGGCTTAGGGTCCACATATATGGGCCAGAGCTACAGTTTTGCCAGGTTTTTTTTTTTTTTTTTTTTTTTTTTTGAGACAGAGTCTCGCTTTGTTGCCTAGGCTAGAGTGAGTGCCATGGCGTCAGCCTAGCTCACAGCAACCTCAAACTCCTGGGCTCAAGCAATCCTCCTGCCTCAGCCTCCCAAGTAGCTGGGACTACAGGCATGAGCCACCATGCCCGGCTAATTTTTTCTATATATATTAGTTGGCCAATTAGTTTCTTTCTATTTATGGTAGAGACAGGGTCTCGCTCTTGCTCAGGCTGGTTTCGAACTCCTGACCTCGAGCAATCCGCCCGCCTCGGCCTCCCAGAGAGCTAGGATTACAGGCGTGAGCCACCGCGCCAGGCCAGTTTTGCCAGGTTTTACCGCCACACCTAGAACGCACTGATGCAGTCGTCCCAGCCTTTCCAAGTAGTGGCTGTGGCATCTGGGCCTCGTGGTCTATTCTGCTCCCTTGCTGGGAAGGAGGCATGCTTGGCCTCCAGTCATAGGGCACTACACAGGTGAGCATCTGTTCCCTCCCTGGCTCCACAGGGGTGATGAAAAGGCTATTGCTGGGATGCTGGGTCCCATGCAGACCTGGCTATGTGCACCAGAACAATCAGGATAGCAACAGTTGCAGAAACCTGGTATTGGAAGGCACCAGCTGTCTGGTGGAATGTCTCTGTACAGACTGAACAGCTTCCCAATCTGCTCAGAGGTCTATAGTGGAGGAGGGAGAACACTCACAGATAGAGCTGCCTGTGACTTTGTTTCTGTCATAAAAAACACTATCTCCTCAGGTTGCTACTATCCTGCAGTCTTACCCTGTTCAAAGCAGTGTGAATTATATTAGGACCCTTAGCTTAATCTCCAAGATAATGGGTGATGCTTGTAAGAATCAGCCACATCCTATTTGATTGAGTCGTTCAATGCTGTAATGAGCTATCGAGTTGTTCTTCTTGTCAGTAGTTGACATTTGCAGGAGAGAGCCAATTGCAGAGATGTTCTTCTGTGCCTGTGATAAGCGCTATTCCCTCAGGTGGAGCACTTGAATGCCCCAGGTTTTGGGAGGGAACTTGTAGCTCTCAGGGGTTTGCTTGATCTCCCCCACAGCAGAGGCGAGTGGAGGGGCAACGCTGGGCATGGTTAAGTTGTGCATGTGTGGAAGGCTTTGCAAAGCCTTGACAGGGTTTAGGGGTTGTCTTCCCAGCTGCTAGCAGTGGCTGCCAGGAGGAGGATCGAAGCCATCTCTCCATGCCAGAAACACTGCTTGTGAGGAAGGGGCCACACTTCCCAGACTGGCTGTGGGGAGTGAGCTCTGCTCCTCTTGCATTGCCCCTGCCCTTGAGCCCTGAAAGCGCTGTACTCGGTTGCTATGGCACCACAGGCCTGGATCTTCCCCACCTGAGCACAAGCTGCACTTGGTTGCTATGGTGCTGGCTGAGATCCTCCCTGCTGGAGCGCATGCTGCACTGGGTTGCCGTGGCACCGTGAGCTGAGAGCTTCCCCACTTGAGGATCTGCCTAGTCTGACAGCTTGGCTTTCCTGGGGTGGGGGGATAGGCATTTCCCCAGTTCACCACAACTCAGACCCTCACAGTTTTCTCCCATCAATTCCATCCACGTAGGCTCCCTCACTTCCCAAGTCTAACTTCTAAACCTTGACCTCCTTTCCCCCCGATGTCCCTCAAAAACCTGCTCCAGTCCTGGGGCCACAGGTTCCAGCTTGCGTGTCTGACCCACTGGTGTGCATCTCCGTGAAATGCTGACAGGCAGGGAGCTCCCAGATTTGGTGCCCTAGGTCCTCTGCACGTCTCCAAGGGGAGAGGCATGTGCCCCAGTCTTTGTGGAAACTTCAGACTGTAGGATATACCAGCTGGGGGGAGGGGACCACTCACCGAATTCTTCACTCAAACTACTCTCCTGGGTACAGTGGGTTGGGGTGGGGTGGCAAGAGATTAAAAGAGTCTGAATGGAAGAAAGCCTGCCCTCTGGACTCTTGGGTCACTCTCCTTGGAGGGGAACCCTGCACGGAATGTCCAAGCTCTGGGGTCATGCAAGTTCTCCCCACAATTCTGTGGTTGCTGTAGTGCTTGGGTTTGTGGGGCTGGAAAAGCTTCCCAGTAACTTGGTAGCCTGCTGTTCACTGAAGGATTGTGAGAGAGAGAAAGGGATCTACCCCTTTGCTGGGCTCTAAGGCTCCCTGGGTTTGCTCCTCGTCAATATCTTTTTTCCTTTATCCTTTTTTCCTTTATCCTTCCGTGAAGTCCCCCACAAGCTCTGGCACTTCTCTCACTGAAATTCACCTGTGATGCATCCCCTCTTCCATATCCCCTCTCCAAAATCCTTCCTTCTCTCTGGGATGGTCTGACAATGTCTCTAGTCAGCCATTTTGCCCCCTTCCCCCAAATCAAATTTTTTAAACATGAGAAATTTTCTCTGCTAATTTGCAAATGATTTTGCTCTTTCAAAAGTGTCAAGTTATACATTTGAGGCTCCAGAAGGTTTTGACATTGGAAGGACTTGAAAGTCTCACAAATATCAATAATTACAGAGGCCATTGATTTATTCATTGGCCATGGACTATTTACTACACTCTTCAAAATTCTAACCCTCCATCCTAGTGGTCCCAGATATTGCCTCTGTCCTGACACATCTGCCTCCTATGCCCAGACTCACCCTCGATATGCTGGCAGAAATTTTGATACTGAGGTTCTCTACTCATTCTCTATAAGCAGAGAATCTCAGTCATTAGTTCACAAGAAAGAATAAAAATAATCTAAATTGAAGCCACAATAATTCCCGTTATATTGGATAGGGTTAAAATTGGTCACCATACAACTTGCAAAAAGTTGTCTTTTAAAGAAACCACATAAGATGTTCAGTTCCTAATAGTCCCACATTCTTATCTAAAATTTTCAATATAACAATAAGAAAAGAAAAAGAGGACAGGAGATAATGCTGAAAATGGAATAAAGTCAATGTTCACAAACTCAAATCAATGGAATAATTTTTATGCATAAAGGAGGTTCTGGTATTCTCTTGTAAAAGATGAGGCATTAACAGTCATGGCTTTTATTGCAATGCAGCTTGTACCCGCCCAGAGCAAGTCATCAGATGAGAATGTGACCCTTGGTCAGAAGAGCACAACTGAGCTCACTGTTAATTTGAACAGACACCGTAGCATAAAACAAAGACTCTGAGACCGAAACCTTGTCAGTTAGAATGTAAATGAATCCTGCTGACAGAAAACTCTTTTCTACATCCAGAAGTCAGAGTTGCATGGGAAGCACTGTGAATGGCTGCCTGTCAAAGCTCGCAGGGAGCCCAGGCTTCTGAACATGGTCATGTGGCATTGGGAAGAGGCGGCGGTGAAGAATGAGATCTCTTACTGGAGACAGTGCGCATTGTGGGCTAGGCAGGTTGGAATGATCTAAAAGACCAGCGAGGTCTTTTATCTTTTCA
Organism: Microcebus murinus; assembly: GCF_040939455.1. Taxonomy (NCBI): domain Eukaryota; kingdom Metazoa; phylum Chordata; class Mammalia; order Primates; family Cheirogaleidae; genus Microcebus; species Microcebus murinus. The sequence continues at coordinate 105,206,869 of NC_134104.1, read as the reverse complement.
CCCTATACTGTTAAGTATTTGAATTCGTATAAGCTTTCAAAATGAGAGGCAGAGTTGGGGTAAGCAAATGAAAGTTGTTGCCTTTCCTAAGTTGACAAAGTGATGGCTTAACTAGCTATTTTCCTGGTTTCCAGCTTAGCTGTGAGAGAGCATTCACCAGCGTCATTTGAAGTCACTGCCACTACTATAAAATTGCCCTAGAGTTCTGATTCTCGCTGACTTTAAAATTAGGCCTCTTAGGCTCTGGAACATTCTAAACATTTTGCAGTAACTGAGAAAACAGTTCCCACGATGGGGCCCCAACTAATTGGATGATGTAGGGTGGGGGCAGATATGCAGAAAAGCTGACTTTGGTAGCAGGAGGGTAAGCAGAGTTTATGACGTAGAAGATGTTACCCACCAGAGGAGACCCAGGCAGCAGGCTGAGGGCCAGTGTATTTTCCTCACCCCTCCTCCTTACACACATAGTCAATAAAACTACATCAGTAGTTTGTACCTCATCGCTTCCTCTTTGTAAGACACAATTTTCTCATGGCCTATCCTGCTACTCACTCAAACATGCCTTTCTGTCCGGGCCAATCGCTCAGGCCTGTAATCCCAGCATTTGGGAGGCTGAGGCTAGAGGCTCACTTGAGGCTAGGAGCTTGAGACCAGCCTGAGCAACATAGTAAGACCCTGTTTCTATAAGAAATAGAAAAATTAACTGGGCATGGTAGCATGCACCTGTAGTCCCAGCTACTTGGGAGGCTGAGCCAGAAAGATTGTTTGAGCCCCGAAATTTGAGGTTGCAGTGAGCTATGATGATGCCACTACACCCTAGCCCAGGCAACAGGGTGAGAGCCTGTCTCAAAAAAGAAAAAAAAAATTAACAAACATGCCTTTCTTTTTAACCACACCAAACTCTCTCTTATAGTATACTTGGTGCACCATTTCTCAAACCTCTGCAGTTTTTCTCCTTTGGTTGCAAATATGCTTGGAAGAAACACATTGGTTTCTGTTTGTCACTAATACCATGGAGTGAATTATGTCAATTCAAAGATAAATTGCTTTCATCTTACTGAGCAGGCCAGGTCAGCTCCAGACCAGATAAGAGCAGACATTAATTCTGAAGCATGGGCCACTGTGAGCAGATGGGATAGTTGACTGAGGTTTTAAGGTCATGAATTTATACAAAGAAATGTGGTAGAATGAAACTCCAGGGCATGGAGGGTCTGGACAACCATTCTTGGAAAATAACTAAGGGTACCCCAAATTCAAATTTCATTTACTCTATAAATTTGCAAAGAGTGAGGCCTATCTAAGCTTCATATCATCAGCAGGTGAGATCAGGAGAGACAGTTATTTAAACCTACATATATTATCTTTTATGTGTTATATTTAAAAACATGAGGGTGGAAAATATTTGGAACATGCAGTAGCATAAGACAAGCCAATTAAATTTTTGTTTCTGGAGCAAATCTTTATCAAGCGTCCAAGGTAATGTTTTGACTGAATCATCGCTATGCTCAAGGCCCTTCAGCCCAACTATTTAACATGTTTTCTTGGCCACAGTTTAACTTACACAAACAATGCGATAATCGGTGCTTCTCAGCATAACTGCATGGTACAATTTTTTTCTAATATTTTTTCTTAGGCTATTTAAGACAGGTCTCTGCACTTTATTTCTCTTCAATCAGTAGTAGACCAGAACACAGACAATAGAACTTGGCTTTTTCATAACTGATACAACATCAGTATGTTCTGGCTCTTAGAGAAAGAATGGGCCTTCGATGCTGAACACACTTTGAGTCAAATTCCAGCTTGACCACTAGTTAGCTGTAAGACTTTTGGCAAGTTAGTTTTGCTGAGTCTCAATTTTCTCATCTGTAAAACAAGGATGAGTAATACCTGCCTCTCGGGCTTATCATAAGAAATTTAATACTCTCATTTGCACAAATAAAATAAGAGATAAAACTTTTATTATTACTAACCATTAGTTTTGACAGTTAGTGCTGGTATTTTCCCTTTGTTGTACAAGGTGGTGTAAAGCCTAAAATTATTAAATGTGTGCTGTCTTGACATATGAAACTGTGAGGGCCTCAAATGGTTTAACTGTAGATTTCTCCCATCCATCTACATCCATGAAGAAATCAGTAACTATAGAAAATGAACAAAAGGATAGGAAACTAACTTCTATCAAACAGCCAAAAAATACCATGTATACTCCTGCAGTGAGCTTATTTTTGATGATGGATTAAAAAACAGAGAAGAAAGGTAGAGTGTGAAGGAATATAGGTGTATATTAATGGCAAAATGAAGATTCAAACCCAGTATGTCTGACACTGTATTTGCCTTAATACATTCAGGCTACTATAACAAAATCCTATAGACTGGGTGGCTTAAACAGCAAACAATTATTTCTCACAGTTCTGGAAGTTGGCAAATCCAAGATCAAGGTGTTGTGGGATCCTATACCTAGTGAGGACTCACTTCTTGGTTTGCAGAAGGCCATCTTCTCAAGGTATCCTCTTATGGATGGAGAGGAGGAGTAGGGGATGAGAAGAGGGATAAAGGGAGAGAAAAAAACTTTCTTGTCTCTCTTCTTATAATCCCATTTATGAAAGCTCCAGTCTCATGACCTAATTACTTTCCAAAGGCCCCACCTCCAAATAGCATCACATTGGGCTATGAATTTGGAAAGACACAAACATTCAATCCATAACAGCATGCTCTTTCCACTCTACCAAATGTCTTTGCAGCAACAATAAAAACACAAATAATATAAAGAGCAACTAAATTTTGAGCAGAGTTGCAGAACCTTTCAAATTATTTCTGATGATTTATATAGGAGAAAATCTTTTTATTTTCCTGAACCTTTTTAATCATAAGGATAAGGGCAGAGAGGCCAGAACAAAGGTGTAATATAAAACTCATGAGGGTAGTATTCAATACTGCATGCCCAGATAGTGACATCTCATAGGCTTTCAGTATTTGTGCAGCAAAAAAAAAAAAAAAAAAAAAATGAAGGAAACTGTTTTCATTCAGGTTCTTAACTGAAGCCTTGGGGCTATTGAAGACTCCGTAGACTCAGACTGGAGCCCCCTCCATAGCTTTTACTTATCCATTCAATAAATATTTGTATGAGGTTATTAAGTATGAAATGTCCCATTTCCTGAAGTACTAAGTTTGATAGTTGATATCTCTGACATTTCACTTTGACACTTCCTGTTTTATTTTTATTGTGAAGGTGCAGCCTCATTCTTTCAAACACATGGCTTGCCTTGTCATTATATTTCAAATTGTTTTAGAGCAATTTTTGTGAAACCATGGATAAGTCAAAATTTCATGTTATTTTCAAATATGAGTCAGACAGCTCAAAATATCGACTAAGTGTTTGGGAAGAATGTGGATAATGAATGCACAATACGTTGATGGTTTGAAAAGTTCCATTCTCATGATTTTAATCTTTAACATGAGCCACGTGAGCAACCTGAGACCAAGGTGGATAATGATGAGCTGAAAGCTGTAGTGGAAGCAAATTCATCTCAACATACACATGAATTAGTAGCAAGATTGGACATTACTATTCCAACAATATTGGACCATTTGAATCAAATCAGCAAGGTAAAGAAGCTAGACAGATGGGTATTGCGTGAATTAAATGAGCGTAAGAAGAGAAATAGTCCTGAAGCTTGCTTTTTTTTGCTGTCATGACATAAAAGTGAACCATTTCTACGCTGTATTATTACATGTGATACAAAATGGATTCTTTTTGACAATCACAAGCATTTGGCACAATGGTTGGGTAAAGATGAGTGCCAAAACACAGTCCGAAACCAAATATTTATCAAAAAAAAAAAAAAAAAAAAAAGCTAATGGTGTCTGTTTGGTGGTCCAGCACTGGTATTATCCACTACAGCTTCATGAAACCTAGTCAACTGATTACAGTAGATGTCTACTGCTACCAGCTGGAGGAAATGATGAGGATGCTTGTGATTAAGCAGCCGAGATCGGTCAATGTACACAGGCCAATCCTCTTACAAGACTAATGTCGACCACATGTGGCACAAACAATGCTGCTCTAACTACAGAGGCTAGACTTGGAAACTCTTTGTCATCCACTATATTCACGAGACCTTGCACCAGGTGACTACCACTTCTTCCAGGCTTTGGACCACTTCTTGCAAGGAAAATATTCAATTCTCAACAATCTGTGGAAAATTCCTTTCATCACTACTAGTGATTTCATCACTACTGTCACTTCAGACTTCTTCGGTGCTGGCATAAACAAGCTACCATTAGGAAGGCAAAACTGTGTCAATAGTTTAAATGCATACTTTGATTAATATTTTGTACTGCTTCTTGTTTGAAATATAATAAACCAAACTTTTGATTCGAAATCAGACATTTCATATTTAATGACCTATGGCTCCTAGGCACCATGGGAATGACGGTAAATAAGACGTGGTATCTGCCTTCCCAGAATATACTTTTGAAAAATGATAGAGAAAAGTATTAAGGATTTTTTGAGTACCTACTATGTACAAAGTCCACTCCAGAGGATATGGTATAGATATAAATAAGAAAAAAATGCCATCCAAGTTACTTTTTGGCAAGTGTGTTAAGTAGTAGAGAGCAGCACTGTGGAACTAGGGTCAGAGAGCCATAGAACTTCTGAGCTGGAAGTGACCTTAGAGATTATCTCTGTTGTCACTGCTGTGCTTCCTGCTGACCTAGGATAAAATTCAAGCCTCTTCACAAAGCACACTGGACTCGTTAAGATCTTCCTTCTGTTCACCTCTCTGGCTAAATCTCTCACAGCTTCTTCCCTCCCACTTTAGGATCTGCACTTGTCTCAGAGTATCCCATTCTCATTTCTCTCTAAGCCTTGACCCCTCTTCACTCTCTGCTGTGACCATTCTCATATAACCCTTCTTCTGGAAGCCTATGATCATCCAGCTTCACCTCATCTTTTCTTGTCTTTGGGGTTAGTGCCCTTTAATTGAGCGTACACAGTGCTCTGGTCACTTCTGTGTCAAAGAGCTGAACACACACTGTGGTCATGGTCTCCCCCAGTGGACTGCAAGCTCCCCGAGAATAGGAACAGGGTGTCATCTTCTTTGGAGCCTCAATGTTTAGTTCGGGCCATAAAACTGACTTTTCAGAGATCAGCTCAATTGCCCAGAGGTAGATTTCATAAATAAGGTGTGAAGGACATAAGCCACAGCTTAAAAGATAAGTAAAAGTTGAGAAAAGATGATAGTGTGAAAGTTGGTCACACAAATTGGGTCATCTTGCCATAGCCACCTAGAAGCCAGGAGGATAAAAGTACTCAGGGCACAATATGTTGTTCCAGAAACATAATTCTCTACAAGCCTGGCAGCTGAACTGCCTGCTATAATCTGAAACCAGTTTTATCTAATGGCTACTTAAATGACCCATTGCAACTCTAAGACTAGTTTTTTTTCCAGCATATTGTGGGGGTACACATGTTTTGTTTACATATATTACTTTTGCTCCTCCTTACCCCCTGAGACAGAGCTTCAAGCATGTCCATCCCCCAGACGGTGCGCATTGCATTAATTATGTATGTATATATCCATCTCCTCCTCACTCCTCCCATCTGCCCAATGCCTGATGAATGTTATTCCTATATGTCCACTTAGGTGTTGATCAGTTAAAACCAATTTGATGGTGAGTACATGTGGTGCTTATTTTTCCACTCTTGGAATACTTCACTGTAGAATGGGTTCCAGCTCTATCAAGGAAAATACAAGAGGTGCTATATCACCATTGTTTCTTGTAGCTGATCCACTCATGTATTGATGAGCATTTGGGTTGTTTCAAAATCTTTGCAATTGTGAATTGTGCAGCTATAAACATTAGAGTACAGATGTCTTTTTTATAGAATGTCCTTTGTTCTTTTGGGTAGATGCCCAGTAATGGCTCAGTGAAGGATCTAAGACTAGTTTTGCCCACTACTATCACTTACCAATCAGAACTTGCAAACTCCTCAAAACTTTACTAGAGTCAATAAATTTCTCAAAGAGCAGCATGTAACATTTCTCCTTTTTTAAAAAAATAAAACCTCTAACCTTCTCTTTGTTCTCCAGACATACCTAAGACCACTAAGTCTGAGTGTATGCCCCAAATTGCAATTCTTTCCTTCTAAAACATTTTAATTCCAGATTTGTCTCTATATTTTATTTAACTTTTACAATAAGATTGGGAATTCAGAGAGAGTCTAAGAAAGCAGGAAAGCTGACGCCATGTGCAAGCCCTGATAAGTAGACAGACCAGTGTGGCTGGAGTGGAGGGTTAAAGAATAGCTTTAAAAGGCAGAGGAAGTCTAGTTTAGGAGGGCTTTGATACCATACAGGAAAACAGGCATCTTCCTTAAAGGAATTTGATCTAATTCACCTTTTTATACTCATTGACACTTTCTATGTGCTCAGAGATAATCTAGGAGTTTTGAGAGGACTTGCAGTAAAAACAAGATCCTGATAATTACGTATAAATTGATTTAATAACCAATAATTTAGAGAGGGATCCAGGTAACAGAGCATAGAAGATGACTACAAGCTTCATATTTAATAGGGCAATGAGTATAGGCAAGAAAAACTCCAGGGAAAGATCTCCAGGGCAACATAGTTTGATTATATGTCAAGTAAGAGTTCAATAAAAGAAAGTAGTTATCCAAAAGCATCTTAGACATCCTATGAGACAGATATTTACAAATTATTAGTCCCTTCAATTATAGCATGACAAGCAAAGATAGACAATAACTTTAACATCGTTTGCTGGGATAAGAATTTCAATGAGGTGACAAATATTTTTGCCAGAATACATATTGACTCCGTCTCTTACAGCACTTACTCTTCTTTTTGGTCAATAATACAACTTCAATAGTTCTTAAGTGCTAGTTAGTGATTTTTCTGGAGAAATGTGGAGACAGTCCTTCTGCTGAGCATGTGTAGGAGTGCTGATCGTGTCACCCATACGTGTTAATGTGAGAAATAGGCAACTAATTACCTTAGTTACAGTATACGGGATGTGCTATTTTGCACATTTCCTATCCATGATGCACACAGTTGCTTTGCATTCCTGCTTTATCTCACACAGCCCAAATGAAAGACACAGAATTGCAATTACAAACCATCCTGTGACATGCAGAGTGAACTTGGTGAGGATATGTAGACATTTCATTCAAAACAAAAAGAAAAATTTAAAAGATGACACCTGTTCATTATAAATATGTCTAAGGATAATATGTGCAATTATATTATGAAGTATTGTCTGTTTTTCAAAAAGACATATATTCTAAAGTTAACAATGAACCCTTTCATGAGTACAATGCTTTAACTGAATTGATCAAATCTAATGTACATTCTAGAAGCCAACTAAGGCTCTATGCAGACAGCTTTTATTTGTTTTAATTTTGTTGCTTGGCAGCAGAAACCTTATTTCACATTATGTCAAACTCACCTCTGCACAGAAGGTGGATGGCTTTTTATAGCATATTAATAAAAGGCTAAAAACTGTAGAGCTTTCTAATGAGTAGAACCTGAGGTGAGAAGACACACATATGATTATTATGAGTTTGTTAATGGCTTCTTTTCAGCTGGAGTCACTCTCGGTGTGTGCCTTAGTGGGGAGGGTCTCACTTTGCCCCCTTTATTGTCAGCAGATGGTCCCAACTCTGAAATGGCCTGTATGCCTTTTGTTTGGTGAGTTATAGGTTATTTTTAATTAAATGGATGGAAGGTGTCTTTATTTATTAAGATGCAATACCCATAAACTTCTTTATCCAATTTGGAGAAAAAAGTAGGGTTTTAAAGGATATTTATTGCTTTAAAAAATATTAATGAAACTAGAATCATAAAGAAAGACAAAGAAGAACGAACTGGAAAGAATGTGGGCTTAGAGCTTTTGGCTTCATTTTTGCCATTAAGCATTCTGTGGCCCAGAGGTTGCAATGATATGTCACCACAGATCACACTGAGGTTGGAAATAAATATAGCAGGCCTGGTGGGAAGACTTTGAAAAATCCAGTATTCTAAGATAACTTTGATTTTTCAAGAGAAGCCAAAAATATAAATTTTTGTAGAAGCTCCTGATTGTTGAATGTTGAAGACTAAATTTAACTTAAAGTAAAATACATTGAAGGCAAAGCCAAAATATATCTGCAGCTGCACTCTGCCCATAGGCCTCTAAGATGGGCCCAGACAGCATTCCCAGGCCTCCTTTCTTTTTAATCTATTAAAGGAAAAACAGAAGTAGATGTTCACTAAGGTCCTTCAGCTCTAAGATTCCCTCCTGGGCAGTGAAGTGCAGCTTCTAGAGAGGCTCAGACTCTGTCCTCTCCTCTCTCTTCACCAATGCCCCTTCTGGTCTTCTGTTCAGACTTTTTAAAAACTTATTCAAATACTGCCTCCTTACTTGTACTTAGAATATGGAAAACTACTATATCAGAACAGCAACAGCAACAAAGATGAAATCAGAAAATGACAGCAATTTTTATCTTACAAATCTATACATAGTTACGTTGTGCATAATGCATGTATCCATGAAGTATGCACATGGCTGCAGGGATTTCCACAGTTAATAATTCAAATGGCGGTTTTCACCAGAGTATTTATACAGTTCTTAAAGCTCTCTGTAGAAAGACATAATATAAATACCCTGTTTGAGATAGTTGTGATATTATTAATATCTTAAATGACAAAGTCTTAATGTAGCATGGAGAATTTAATATAATTTCTATATGGTAAGAATAGAATACATGAAGGTCATTGTCTTCTTACTTTCTTTCAGTAAATTCTAAATTTACTAAATTCAGTAAATTCTAAATTCAGTAAATCCTAAATTTACATATCACTCTTACCAAAAAAATTAATTTTTATAACTTCCACTGCACTCACATTAAAGTCTTCCTTTCCTACTAAGCCAGTGGAGAAGATAGGAAGGTAAAGAATGTTGAACAAGTTTCTAGAAGGCACATTCAGAAGGTGTTTTCTCTTCTGCTCTAGGTATATCACATAATAACAGGATTTTTAAAATTTGGTTTGGGAATATAACCCCCATTTTAAATATTCTTGCTATAAAGAAAATTTATTATAATTGCCACAACAAAATTGCAAGCAATCTTTTGAAGTTCTTCTGTAATTTGAGAATAATTTGTCTGCTATGCTTTAAGAAGACCATTGTAAACATCTTAAACTTAAAATACTTCAATGCTCTACATAATTTTGATTTCCTCATTCCACATACATTTAATCAGTCTCTACTATATGTTAAGTATTAGGTAGAACTCATGGGAGATCAAGAATACCAAATAAAATATGGCCCCCAAAAGTCCACCACCTCTTTAGAAAGAAAAAAAAGTGTTTAATCACCATATCAAAAATGGAATAAGAAAAAGATAGAGAGAAGTGTTCTGGTGTGGGGGAGAAGGATTAGAAGAGTGGGTCTCATTTATTTGCTGGAAAGGAAGAACAGACTTTGAAAGTCTTTGTGAGATAGAATCAACTATTAAACTCTTCTAATACAGAATCTAATATAAGTCATGAAGCAAAGTTAATGAGTATGATACAAAATCTCACTCAAAGAAATAAAAGATAGAACTGAAGATTGAGAAGTCATTGCCAAATTTATGTTTCCTTGAAATCCTTGCTTGCGTCTGGCGATTTAAAACAGTTACATTCAGTAATCAGAGCACAACCAACCATGGGGAAATTCATGGACAGAAATGAAAGTGCAATGACATTGGAGATTATATTTTTCTCCATTAAGCATAAGAATTTCATAGTAGCTCTGTATGTCTGATGTCACTGAGGCTGGAATTGAAAATAAGGAATGCCAGAGAAGATGATAGGAGAAAGATATAAAAGACAGAACATAAAATTTCTCTCCAAGTCACTTCATCCACATTTTATTCTCTTTAGTACCACACCCCTCCCCCCCCCAAAAAAAAAGAAAAGAAAAGGAAGAAGATATCTATTAGGAATTGAGGTTGGTAAATACTATGAAGAGAAAAAAATGAGACCTGATGTTCTTGTAAGTAGATAATCAAATGATGCAACTTTTACTATATCAAAAATAACTGTATAGGTCAATTATCATCTACTGAAATTCTACTAAGTTCCAGGTGTTCTGTATGTATTATTTGTTCACACATTGCAACAACTTTGCATGGTAGTATTACTTTCCCAACTTTACAAATGAGTAAAGAAACAGAGTAATTAAATGATTTGCCTAGAGCGCTGGTCTGCAAACTCACAGAACCAGCAAGTTATATAAGAAGAATTCAACCTGGCTGTATTCTATTCCAAAGTCCATGCTTTTTCTACCACAGGACATGTGTACAGCTAATTTCCTAAACTACTTCTGCTGGTAGTATTCTTCCAATAGGACTTCTGGAAGAGGATTTGATAAAGAAAAACAGGATGCAGATTTTAGGTGAGTTTTCTGGGAACAGAGAGAAATACAGAGGTGGGAATCTTCATTAATAAAGGTTATAGGACATCGGGTTCCTGACTAAGTTCAAGTCTATGACAAAGGCAGAGTAAGTGCAAGATCAAGCAGCATCTTTCTTTTTAGTGAAGAGTTTGAACAGAAACCTGTGGAGGGAGAACAGGAAATCTTCTTTCCTCATTTGCTGTACAGATGGTCTTGTATACTCCAGTGTCCTATAGAAGAGGAAGATGGAAAGATGGCATAACCAAGGCTTCCCTGTGGCCCTGCTACAGCTTGGGGGTTTGACAGGCACCTATTAAATTTGGTTTATGACCACCAGAGCAGTTTCCTAGAACCCAATGTGGCAAGTACATGGTCTCTTATTAAACAACTGGCCATTTTTTAAGGTAATCTTGATCTGTGGCCCTGCCATTGTTCTTACCAGCTATAGTACTAGAGATCTAAGTGCAGTTACTGTACAATACTAATATTCAGCAAGTAGATTAAACCTGAAAATAATCTACTAACATTGAGTCTATTTTTTTCTTGGTAGGAAAGTCACTGAGAGACCAAAATCTCTTCCTACCTACAATCTGATTCCTATGGTTCTACTCAGAGAATTTAACACCTTTCATTGAAATCTTTGATTTTTCTTAATTCCAAGAACAACATATTTTGTTAAAAGTCAAATCTGATAAATTTATTTCAGTTAATAAAGTTATTTGATGACTGAAAAGGCCAAGGTGGGGATGCCATTTATATTTAATTGGAGTTTTTTCAGCTTTAATCCAGTTAATTTAAATTTAATTCAGTTACTAAATAAACTAATAATTAGGACATTATAGTGAAGAAAGTTTTTTATATATCTCATTAGATGTAGAGGTACAAATAGTTACATGGATGAATTGAAATCTTTGGTCCAAGGTAGAACCAGAGATACATCTGAGAAGAGATCTTAGCAGGTTCAGGCTGGGAGGAGCAAGAAGTTGGAAGTTGGAAGTCACCAGAAGTTGGAAGTCACCTAACAGGGTGGGTGATAGGAGAAGGGGGATAAGAAGGAAAATTAACATTCATTGAGGCGATAGTGTCTCAGTCCCTGTGCCCAATTCTTTCACACTCCTTTCCTCATCTAAGCCTCCAAACAATTCTATAAATAGCTATCATTTTCTTCATTTTACAAACTAGGAAATTAAGGATCAGAGAAGCCAAATAACGTGTAACAGAAACCTCAAACAATAATCAACCTCCTTTTTATTTTTCTTTGTTAGAAAAATGTATTAAAAAATTTAAAAACATAGCAACTACCAGAAGAACATTTTCTCATGCACTGAGCACCCCAAGCTCACCAATTCTGTCCTGAAGGTAAATGCTATGTACTTCCTCAATAAACTTCTGACTTGTTTTATTGGTTACCAACATCTCCCAAACTGTATAAACCCACACTTACCATAGGGATCATATCTGTAAATAAAGGTTACTCAGATCATTTAACAATGCCTGCCACAAAATGGTGGATTAGACACACTTTATTCAGCAAAAATCAAACCTACTTTAAATATACAAGAGGTGCTTTCTACAATTTATGATAGGATTTTTGTTCTTTAAATTGTTTATGTAAATTAGTATCTGTTTTTCTCAGTTATAAACATGTAATCATGCCCAATTTGAAAAAAAGAATCCTTTTGAAATACTACAAGATCAGATTTATTATTATTTGAGTTGGCAAAAATTGAGTATATTGTTTTCAATGAATCATATTGAATATGTGTATAGAGTATATCTGAACATAGTTATATAAATAATCTAGAATTGTGCTTTTTTATAAATAAAAAACTTACAGCTTTCAATATTGATTACTTTAAATCCCATCTTCACTGCAACAGAGAAAAATAATTGTGGTTTTAGAATTAAACATTTGTGTGCAAATGAGAATGTTCTTGCTTTTGCTAAAATATGTGGAAATGTAAGACCTCATCTAATAGAATGTGCTCTTTTGTGAAATGACATTTACATTTCTCAAGTACAAAGATGCTTGTCTTTAGAAAGCAAGAAAGCATGGTGGGGCAGCATACTATCATTCTTCGTGGTGAATGAAGCATGATATTGATCAAAGCTAGGATACTAGTTGATAATGCATTAAGTGTCTGTTTTATTTTTTCCAAGTAGTATCAAAACAATGTAGCTTTCAAATATATTTAATTGGATATGAAGTTAGACTACATATTTCCTAAGCTTAATGTTCTCATTCAAGAAAGTCACAAAGCCTCAAACTATAAATAAACTTTTTTTTAATTTAATCTGATTGTAGATAATTAGATCTTTTTGTTCTATATCTTAGAATCCAGAGGTTCATTAAATCCCCTCTTTTGATTTTTTTATCACATAGAAGAACTCAACTTAAAGAATTCCTTTACTTCTTGTACGGGGATATCTAGATATCAGGCTAAGCCATAGGACTCCTGTGAGATTCAATGTGAAAAGACAATCACCATGTCACATAGTTATTAGGCTAGCCAAAGTAAACATGAAAAGAGGCATGTCTTCAAGCACTAAGGCAAAAACAGTAGGCAACCTACAAAGGAAAATGTATTAGACTAACTGCAGATTTTTCAGCTGAAACCTTACAAGCCAGAAGGGACTGGGAACGCAACCTCAGTCTTCTAAAACAGAATAATGGCCAGCCTAGAATTCTTATCTTGCAAAGCTAACTTTCTTATATGAGGGATAAATAAATACTTTCCCAGATAAGCAATTGCTAATGGAATTTGAGAAGACCAGACCTGCCCTGCAGGAAGTACTCAGATCTGCATTATGCACTGACCAGCTCAATAGACCACCCACCATTGTAAAGTCACCCAACAGCTAAAGTCCAGAACTCTGATTCCACAATGGCTCAAGAGGTAAAACAAAACAGTAAGAGTCCACCCAACAGGATGAACAGAAATCCACCCTAAATATCAATTCTCTCAATAAATGTGAATGGCTTGAATTGCTGAAAAGACATAGGCTGGCTGAATGGATAAAAAAAAATACAAGCTAAGTGTCTGCTGTTTCCGGGAAAAACATCTAACCCACAAGGACTCATTCAGACTCAAGGTGAAGGGATGGAAAACAATTTTCCAGGCAAATGGAAACCAAAATAAAGCTAGTGTAGCCATTCTTATATCAGATAGCATAAGCTTTAAGGTGACAAAAATGAAGACAGACAATGATGGTCACTATATAGTGGTGGAGGGAAAAATTTAACAAGAATACTTAACAATCCTAAATATTTATGCACCAAACACAGGAGCACCCAGATACATAAAGCAAATCCTGCTTGATCTAAGCAAAATGATAGGCAATAATGCTATAATAATCAGGAACTTCAAGACCTCCTTGACAGAACCAGACATATCCTCCAAGCAGAAAATAAGCAAAGAAACAATGGACTTAAACAGAACTCTAGAATAAATAGGCCTAACAGATATCTACAGAACATTCCATTCAAATAAGGCTAAGTATACATTCTTCTCATCAGCTTGTGGAACTTCCTCTAAAATTGATCTCATAGTAGACCACAAAACAGATCTCAACAAATTTTAAAAAAATATAAATTATACCATGTATCTTCTCAGACCACAGTGGAATAAAATTAGAAATCAATTCCAACAGAAACACTCATGTCTACACAAAGTCATGGAATTTAAACAATCTATGGCTGAATGATTGTTGGGTCAAGGAGGATATTCAAATGGAAATCAAAAGATTCTTTGAACTAAATGATAATAGGGACACAAGTTATCAAAATCTGTGGGATACAGCAAAAGCAGTCCTGAGAGGAAAACTCATATCCTTAAGTGCCTACATCTAAAACACAGAAAGATCACAATCAACAAACTAATGAATCATCACAAGGACTTGGAAAAGGAAGAGCAAACCAATCATATATGCCTGTAACAGCCAAGCTGAGAATCAGATCAAAGACACAAGATCTTAAACAACAGCGTCAAAGAAAATTAAACATTTAGGAAAATATTTAACTAAGGATATGAGAGACCTATACAGGGAGAACTACAAAACATTGAGAAAAGAAATTGAAGAGGATGTAAACAGAAAGAAAACTGTATCATGCTCAAGGATCAGCAGAATCAACATTGTTAAAATGTCTATACTACCTAAAGCTATCTACAGATTCAATGCAATCCCTACTAAAATACCAACATAATTTTTTACAGATCTATAAAAAATAATTCTACACTTTGCATGGAACCAGAGAAGATCCTATATAGCCAAATAGCTATTGCATTTAGCAATAGCTAAATGCTTAGATATTTGCTTATATCTAAGCACATAGATATTGCTTAGCCAATCTTAAGCAAAAAGAACATATTGGGTGGCATCAATCTACCTCTCACCTCTCACAAAAATCAACTCACAATGGATAATGGACTTAAACCTAAGGCATGAAACCATAAGAATTATAGAAGAAAATGTTGGAAAAACTCTTATAGACATCAGCCTAGGCAGAGAATTTATGAAGAAGACCCCCAAAACAATCACAGCAACAACAAAAATAAATAAGTGGGGCCTGATCAAATTAAAAGGCTTCTGCACACTCAAGAAACCTATCATTAGAGTGAAAAGACAGCCTACAGAACTAGAGAAAATATTTGCATGCTACACATCTGATAAAAGGCTGATACTAGATCTATATAGAACTTAGAAAAATCAACAAGAAAAAATCAAGCAACCTCATTAAAAAGTGGTCAAAGTACATGAACAGAAACTTTTGAAAAGAAGACAGACTAATGGCCAACAAACATATGAAAAATTGCTCAACATCTCTAATCATCAGGGACATGCAAATCAAAGCCACAATGAGATATCACTTAACTTCAGTGAGATTGGCTTTTATCAAAAAGGCCAAAAACAACAAATCAGGTGTGGACGCAGAGACATAGGAACACTCATACATGCACTGCTGATGAGACTCAAATTAATACAACCTCTGTGGAAAGTAATATGGAGATACCTCAAAGAACTAAAAGTAGAACTACCATTTGACCCAGCAAGCCCACTACTAGGTATTTACCAAAAGGAAAGAAAGACATTCTATAGAAAAGACATCTGCACTAGAATGTTTATAGTAGCATAATTCACAATTGCAAAGACATGGAAACAACCCAAGTGCCCATCGATACATGAGTGGATCAATAAAATGTGATACATCTATAGCATGGAGTACTGCTCAGCCATAAAAAACAATGGTGAATTAATACCTCTTGTATTATCATGGATGAAGCTGGAGTCCATTCTTCAAAGTGAAGTACCATAAGAATGGAAAAGCAAGCACAACATGTACTCACCACTAAACTGGTACTAATTGATCAACATTTATGCGCACATATGGAAGTAACGTCCATCTGGATGTTGGGCAGATGGGAGGGGTGTGGGAGCGATGGGGAAATTCACACCTAATGAGTATAGTGTGCACTGTCTAGGGGATGGGCACACTTGTAGCTCTGACTTGGGCAGTGCAAAGGCAATATATGTAACCAAAGAATTTGTGCCTCCATAATATTCTGAAATTTTAAAATAAATTTTAAAAAAGGAATTCTTATCAATAACAATATATATTTGCACTCTCCTCTTCCCATACTTAGAAACTACTCTTTGATCTGCATTCTCATAGAAAAATATTATGTAAATGGAAAATTTATCATCTTACTATTTTGACCTCAGGTAAGTCATTTGAATGATTACTACTTAACTTAATCCTCCTTAAAATAGCATAGCATCCTTCTCCGCTGGTACTCCTATTCCCTGGAAAATATGAGAATTGTGGCTGGTTTTTAAGCATTAAAAAAAATCTTTGACATTTTTGTGAGAAAATATGTATGATTTACAAGCCCCTTTTAACCTAAACAATTCTACATTTTGTGTCTACTGAGGACAAAACATAATGAAGATTCTGCAGGGAATAAAATGAAGGCCAAGTTATGATCCTTTCTCTCAACAACCTTATAAATGATCATGCAACCTAGAAATGATCATGTTATTTTTGTACTTGAAAACACTTAATTTTATTACAGCAAACTAAGTACTATCAATTCCTTCCCATTAATTACTACTGAAGAAGATTCCCACCCTCAGACTCGAATGCTCTCCCTTTCCTCCTGGATCTGAAGTTGAAATATCTTAAGACTTTCAATTACAATCATCTTGCAAGCATGAGGGGACAGTATATATGGAAAGGAAACCAACAACACACATACAGGGTAGCACAAGTAAGCCAAGATATAGACATTCTGGCAGCTATACTGGCCCTTCATTGAATTAGACCAAAGTAGGCATTGCACTTTACTTTAGACAATAGGTTCAGATCTCTGCCACCTGCAACCAACAAATTCCCATCTCATACACACATGAAAACCTAAAAGAGCTGTACAGAAGCTTAATAAATAGCTGTTCATGATGCATTCCAGAATATATCAAAAAAGAAGACTTTTTAGTTTCAAGAATCCCTGTTACTGTGCAAGAAAGAAATAAGGCAGTCTACTCCTTTGGAAAATGTTCCGGCATTAAATCAATTGGGACAAGTTTCCATTAGCTATTAACCCAAGATGGAAATTTTCCTTCCTGAGCTCTCAGTAAAATCTAGCTGTATTTTTAAATAGAAGCATGAAATGTGACCCATTTTCAATAGCTGTGTAGAATGCCAAGTACTCATGAGGGAGTCTCTTCCAAGAGGACAGAAAGAGAATGAGATGGGAGAAAGGAGGTTCACCTTCCTGGCTCTATGGTAGTGGTTCTCAATCAGGATGATTTTGCTTCCCATGGGAAATCTTTCAAATGTTTGGAGATACTTTTGATTATTATAATATTAATACTACTGGAATAGAGAGATGAGTGGAAAGGTGCTACTGTCATCTAGTGGATAGAAACCAGGGATGTTGTTAAACATCCAAAATGCACTAGTTAGCCCCTGATAACACAGAATTCTCTGGCCCAAAATGTCAGTCGTACTGACACTGAGAAGTCCTGTGCTACAGAAGACTCCTTAGGGTTGAGATATTTAGTGGGGATAGACCTATAGATAGAATTAAAGAAACTATTAAGAAGAAACAAAAGAAATGTTGCTCTATTTGAGTACAGAAAATTAAGCACAGACCCTCTTAAATTACAGTTATCTACATATTTATCCATTAGCTACCTATGAAAGATATTTCATAGTTTCAGTCTTATTGTGTGTCTGGTAACACTCACATGTTATATTCACAACCTACCTAGTAATTAGCAGCTTTTGTATGAGTTTCCAGAGTTCTTGGTATCAGCTATGCAAACTTATGATCTAAAGGAGCTAATTTCAACTGGATTATTTCTCATATGATTTATACAGGTATACTGCATATTTGATTTTGTACTAGGCCTTCAAAGCTAAATCAAATATTCCACAGGTTGTGATCTTTCCTGCATCTAAAGTCAAAGAATACTTTAATTCCACAAATTAGTCAATGGAAATGTTCCTTTGTGGCAGAGTTTGCTAAGAGATTTTTCTATAGTCAAGTTCAGAAATGTGGCTATATTGAAATGAATGTCAAACAGCAGAGTCATTAGAATAAAATCTGATGCTCAATTTCACAGACACAGGGTTCAAAGACACCCACGGCAAGAATCATACTTCTGATAGAAACTTTGGTGTTTTCAAAAGAAATCTCATGTGTTAATTTTATATGGCTTATTTTCTGTAAGTTAATAAAGAAGAAAACTTATTGCTTTGGCAAAATAATCCTGTGGGAAGTTCTGAATGCTGAAGAAATAAAGGCTATCAATGTATATAATCAAAACCAACTTCATACACTTATTTAGTCTTTACAAACTATATGAATGTATTATATTATCACAGGTATTCTGAAACTATGTATATTATCCATCAGGAAAACAATCACATAAACTCATTAATAAACTATGTAATTAATGCTAAGCCTAAGTATATATACAAACTAATATTAAAAATTTAGTTCTTTAATAACTGAGAGAATGAAATTTCAAAACATAGTATATTGCATCTTTTGTTTCCACAAAACAGATTTTTTGGTTTGCTTCCTAATGTCTAACTCTTGACCTTTATTAGTAGCAATTAAAATTAACAGAAATAAAGAGATGAAATCACTTCCTGCACATGGGACAGTAGAAGCACTTTGATACACATAAGTAATAAAAGGATCTTTGACATTTATACAATAACATTTTAGAATGCTTCTGAAAATTAGTCAAATAAAAATTAAAATTCATACAGGCATATTCTAATTAAATGAAAAAGAACATTGCACATCAGCATTCATTTAATTTCAGTCACATTCTGAAATGATAAAGTATTTCTTCTGTATCTTTTGGTTTTTTTAAAAAAACAAGATCATCCTTATAAATAGTAATGGAAAATTTACTAGCCCATATAAAATTGTTAATAGCTCCTTTTCCCTATGTAAAATTATAGGTAACAAAATGAATAAAATGTTCATGCTTTACAACTTAAATCATATCAATTGTTGTGTACTCTAAGCAAATGATTCTGCTGCTGTTATAGGTCAAAGCTCATCATGGGATAAGTTTATTGTTCACTTTATCTTGATAGGACAGGTAGGCAAAACCTATCTTTTTATGTTATATATGAAAAATTGGAACCAAAACACCCATTTGCTCAAGGTTATCTATTGGTAGGATGGGAAAACAGTCAAGATAACAAGACATATATTAGATGCAGAAGAATTCCATCACAGTGAAATGATCAGGAGATTTTAAAACAGATATAACTGGAAGTATTGCTATTTGAACACATTTGTTTACAGATAAAATTTCATGATTATTTTTATTGATGTTTTGGTTTTATTGCTTTTTTTACTCTGCAAGATGAAATGGATTCAATTAGATGAAATAAGGATTCCTACATTACCCAGCTGGATCTATGAACATTTATTGTTCATTAGGAAAAAATACTTCAGATTCTTTCAGCACAATGCTTTGCAAATTTTCTCACTGAGGTAGAGCAACGGATGAAGACAACATAATGGTATTCTATGGAATATAAGCATTAGTCTGGTTTGGCTACTGCATACTTGCCATTTCCTTGAAATCTAACATAATATATTAAAAGTAAATTCAAATTCACCATTCAACTTCATAAAAGAACGGTGTATGGACACCTCTGTTTGGAAAACAAGCCACTGTAGGTAGTGTCTCAGCACAACAATGCTCTTATGATTGAATATATCTAGAATGGTGATTCAGAATGCTTTGGCAGGCTCACAGTGCTTGTCTGATCCTGCCTTCATTTGCTATTATAAAACTTTTCTTTTTGTAGAGAACAATTATTCTACTACTGTGTGGCAGTGAGTAGCCAACTATCCAGTCTCTCTTGGTCTTTAATCTCAGATATAATTTGGAGAATTAGGTGGATTATTATAGCCCAATCTGAAGCCTAAATTCTGATCTTAGCTTTATTTATTATTCACTACCAAGACTTTTTATTCTTTTGGATTATATACTAAAAAGCCTTATTACAAGTAAACTATGAATTTATATGAAAAGTAAGGTAATGAGATGCTGCAGCATAGTGCCTTGCACATGGTAGCTTCTCAGTGACATTGGTGCAATCAAGTTAATGAATCCAAGGAGAATGTGCATGGATTCTTTGGACAAATATTGGAACAAACACTGATACTCCCCATAGATATAATCTCTGCACTCCTATCTGAATTTACTTACATAAATGCAGATCAGGAAAATATATAATATATTATGCATGTCAAGAGATAAGGACTCAATTAGTTCTAATATAATCTATTTCAGGAAAATGTTTTATGTTTCACCTAATTCGCAATTGCTGTAATTTAATCTCCTCCATGTTTCTCCTAGATGGGACCAAGAAAAGGATTCTCTTCTCCTTTGGATAGTATCATTTTTAAAATTAAAGTCCTAGTTTCTTGTCTTCTTCTTCAGAATGAACCCACTACACTTAAGGCTGTAAGTTTCTTTACATTATGAAAAACTTCATTATTATATTTGAGTTTCTATGTGTGTGTGTGTGTATGTGTACATATATACATATATGTATATACACACCCATGTACAAATTTTTTTCATAAATATTTTCAAAATAATAAAGATTACCAAGTTCATAGAAACTCTTCAAACCATTAAGCTTATTGGTTCTGACTTCAAATAAGCAAAATAAATAAACCACATGCCACAGTAAGCATTAGCCCCTTCTGAATTTTTGTGCAAATACAAACCATTCTGAATTCACATATGATAGTTGATGGTGGATTTAGAAAAAGGGATAACTGTGGCAGGACAGCAAGGCTAGGGAAAGAGAGTTGTGTCACCCAAAGAAAGATTCTGAGGTTAGTAATGAAATCAAGTGATCTGGAGTGGGCATCCAAAGGTTTGGGAGTCAGAGCAGGCAGTGGGTTAGGAGTTCAGGAACAGGAAACTGTACTTGATTGGGGTAGGACATCTAAAATTTGTCAGGTATGTTTGCTTTTCACTAGGATAAGGTGCTACTGGCATTTAGTGGCATGAAATGCAGTTGAGCACTGAGTGAGACAGTCCCACTCACTAAAGAATTATCTGACTCAATGTAGCTATAGAAACACTAGACAGATAAAGCAAATTTCACAGGTTCTTACAGGTAATGGTGTCCAAGTTCAGACAGGTGATCTAAACAGGCAGATTCAGAAATCTACTCCTGGACATTGAGCAGCTAGAGCAAGGCCTCAGAAGCAAGGCGCTGGCCAGAGTCACCAGAGTCTACTAAATGATGACTGTCACCACTAGCAACCAGAAGCTACTGTATTCAAAATCCATATCTAGCACTTCAAGGGAAAGATGGACTATAATAACTTTCTTCCCCTGGTCCACTGTGGATCTGAGTCCTTTGTTACACAGAGCTCCCTGCCAGATTGGCATGATCAGCACTGTCTTCAGGAAAACACAAACCTGATTCATAATACACATTACCAATCTTGCAGTAACTAATCTGATGGAGAAAGCACAGTTCACTCATCATCATACCTCCAGTTTATGACCTTTACACCTTAGTTTCCAGCCCATGGCCAGAATTCTTTGGCAACAAGGAATAAACTGTGGTCAGCAAAGCCCCTTGGCCATCAGCAAAGATCCTTGATCATCTCCATGGTTTTATCCATGAGTGAATCATTACTCGGCTTCTGCCACTCCTCAAGCCTCCAATTCCATGGGGAAGAATGTTTCTTCAGGCCCATGTGTGGCTGACCTGGCTCCCAGATCATTGGTACATGCATTAGTGCCTGTAGTCTATGTCGGGGCCTCTAACCTCCCCCTTCACTGTGTCTTTTTGTATTAAATGAATTAGATTTTCATTTCTGAGCCTTAAGAATCAAGGATGATTAATTCTGCAGTATTTTGGAGGCAATAGCTTGTTTTTATCTTTAAAGTTAATAAAAGAAATATATGTGTGCATATATATGTATATAATACTATATATATATATATATATATATATATATATATATATATATCTCCCCAATATTTGGGGGGTTTTTGTTTTGTTTTTTAAATTTGATCCCTAGAGGAAAAGGTACAGCATAGATGATGCTCAAGCAAAGATCTGCCATGGGATGAGAGTAAGATTTGGCGGAGGCTGACAACTGAAAGAATCACTGTGAACAGGTATCCTCAGGGAAGCATTTGGTTATTTGTCATGAAAAGTTCTGCTTGTTTTTGGAAATAATTTTTATTTATCATTTTCTAATCACTGGGCTCTTCTCTCACTTAATGGCCTGAGATCAGTACTCTGTAAGAAATCTTGGAGAAACCAAGGGTGTCATGCCTATATTCCCACAGTAAGCATTCCCAGGGTGCAAAGAGTGGGGGAAATTTCTGCTTGGCCTGCTAAATAGTGGGAGCTTTCTCCATAGAAAATACTTGTGAATGCTCCTAAGTGGAGGGCCTTTCTTTGATTGGCCTTTCTCTGCTGTACTTGGTTAGGAACTATTAGACTTGAGGTCCATTCTCTAGGAATAAGCAAGAGGAAGAATTTATTTCGGGACCTCACAGATAAGTAGATGCTCTTCTAGGTAGAGGTAAAAATCATTTTGCCATTTCATTTGTTTTTAAAGAAAATGTAAATATAATATTAGTAGTATTTTTTGTGTAGCTTCATGCTCAGAGAGCCACACATGTTTATGGTTGAATGGCTTTCTTGAACGCAGGCCCATGATCTCTTCCTGAATATATTTGACTCCCCTGAGCTTTGGAAAGGAATTGCATAAATTACATATCAACTAGCTTTCTAAGTCTTGCGACACCTCCCACACTTACAATTCAGAAGCTAACCAAACATAATGGAAAATTACAGGCATCTAAAACAGATAATTATCTTTCCAGAATTAAGTTCCTCTTAGAAAACTATTTTTGCTCAAATGGTTCACTGGAATGGATTTCTTCTAAAGAAAATGTGATGGCATCTTAATTCATTATTAACTCATTGCCTTTAACTTCAGCCTTGATTTTGAGTAGCATTAAAACCAAAGATTTTACACACATTATACTCATGTCAGACATACTTAAAGCGCAGAGGGTCTGCTTTAAATTGTGAACATGCCATACATTTCTTTGTTTAAGGTTCTAACCAGAAAAAAAATTATCTTTCTGAACAAAATGTAGGCAAGTATACTGATTATAATATTTATCAAATTTTTCTAAAGAAATAAGAAGTCAGCAAGTGTTACACAACTTCTCTCAGCCAAGATAGAATAACAAGGACCAAGTTTACCCTTTCGCCTCAAACAAGAACAACAACCAGGACAAAATGTATATTTAAAAAAAGTTTTCAAGACGTGATACATGAGGAAATGAAGAACAGTAAGCCCAGAGATGGAAAATAAATGAGACAAGTCCAACGACTGCTCCAGCACTGCCGTGAGCCAGTGTCCAGGCCAGTGATCAGGGATGGGGACCTCAGTGGAGCCTGGTGCCCTCCCTGTTAAGTGGAAAAAGCTGACAGTCCAAGGAGATCAAGATAGCTAACTCTCGCAGGACAGGGTACCAAAGAGGAGAGGGTGGCACAGAGAATTCCAGAGATTTGCAGAAGGTCCTCCTCAAATGTTCAAAAGATAACTGGTAGCATATGTGTGTGAGAATACTACTTGAAGCCAGGAAAAAAAAAACTGAAAGGATTAGAGGGAAGAAATAGTGACTGATACCGACAGGACACTGGGCTGCAAAAAATGCTTCTTACCACAGTCAGGCTAGAGAAATGCTACCATTTAGAGGCAACAGTTGAGTAACTTAGAATGATTTTGCTTCAGTAATTGGGAATAATTAACCCTAAAATAAGCACCAGATCAGTTCCATTTTATGAATCTTAAATGTAAGACCCTAGAGGATCAAACTGTTCCCAAGTATCTTAACCACATCTTTGAACAAATATCAATAGTTTTAGAATACAAAAATACCCAACACCCAGCAAATGTCATATATACTTCAAGCAGCAAATCCTAACTTAGAATCCACAATTCCATAAATATTCTTTTATGTAACAACAAAGTCATATAACAAAGGCTTATGATACCAAGAAATATATATCAAAAGTATCCCAGTTATCAAGAAGCTTTACAATCTAGAAGGGAGCAAGGATAGCAGGTATTATCAGGGAGCTAAGTACATGGTACAGTGAGAGAGCACAGGTGGAAAGTGTTCTCTCCATATGAAAGATTCTTTGGTAATGGTTCTTTTTGTTTCAAAGAATGCTAAAGCCCTCATTAACCTCAAGCAAAGTAAGGTTTATTGAAAAAACAATTATGGTGAGTACATGTGGTGCTTGTTTTTTCATTCTTGGGATACTTCACTTAGTAGAATGGGCTCCAGCTCTATCCAGGATAACACAAGAGGTGCTAGATCACTGTTGTTTGTTGTGGCTGAGTAGAACTTCATGGTATACATATACCACATTTTATTAATCCACTCATGTACTGATGGGCACTTGACATGTACTCACCATCAAATTGGTATTAACTGATAAACACTTAAGTGCACGTATAGTAATAACATTCATAGGGTGTCTGGCAGATGGAAGGGGGAGGAGGGAATGGGTATGTACACACCTAATGGGTGCGGTGTGCACCATCTGGGGGATGGACATGCTTGAAGCTCTGACTTGGGTGGGGCAAAGGCAATATATGTAACTTAAACATTTGTGCCCCCACAATATGCTAAAATAAAAATAAATTAAAAAAATAAAAGGAAAACAGTTATGGACCAGAAATGCAAGCAGCCAGAAAGCCACAAGGGCAGCTACTCAGAGCACATGATCTCTCACTCAGAGTCTTTGTTTCTGCCTGTACATCTGTTCTTCTCTTCTTCCTCAATGGACTATTGACCCTAGGACTTCAGCTTGCATGGCACAAGGGAGCACCACTGAAGTCCCCCATTACCCATGACCTAGCTACTCCTATGGCTATAAGGCCAAGTCTCTCTGTTTCTGTACTACCTAAAGAGAAGTCCATCAGGACCCCCTCAGCTTTACGAACTGAATCACACCATTCACCTCATGCTGACTCCTGGCCCAGTCAGCTGTGACTACAGACAGAACATAACTACCCCCCTTATCAGTGCTATGTTCAGGGCAGATTCAAGAAGCAGAAGGTGTCAAGTATAGTCATTAAAAAGTAAATGAGACATTGTGATCCAGGGAATGCCTCTCAACTAGATCAAAGGCTAGATTGCAGCTGTTACATAGTGTGGCAGATGAAGAAAAAAAAACCAAAAAAAAACTCGTAATTGCTTTTGCTTTTGTCACAGAGGAGAGTGCCACAAGAGGCTGAAGTGCTGACTTTCTCCTATCCAGACACTTCCTCCCCTGGACCTACCGTGTCCACTGCAACTGAGAAAGCAGATTGAGCTCAGGCTGACCAGGAGCTGTGGCCCCTCCCTCACCCATTACAAACGCAAGTGTAGTCTGAACCAAGACTACAAGAAGTTCATGAATGGCCGCTTCTCTCTGAGGGGCAAGCATCCCATCTCTGAGGTCTCCACAGAGAGTGAGACTCGCATTTCTTTCTATTGAGGAATTGTGGTAGAACAGGGGTATAAAATTTGGGAACTTGCCACCAGCCAGCATTTCACAGGGTTGCACACCAGCTGCTCAGATAAGCAAGCCTGTCCTGGTACACCCTAGATTCGAGAGAGGTGCAGGGGGACACAGTGGAGAAGTCTGGGAGCTTGACTTGGGTGGGAAGGAATCCCACACAGACGTTTCCAACAGGTGAATGTACTGGGGTGCTAAGGAATGGGGATCTGGGAACACATGATCCACCACTGGAGAACCACCATATAGGGTAAGGGTGTGGCATTTGGAGAGGAATAGGCTAGCCCCTGGTTCCATAGCAGGCAGACACGTTGTATTCAGACATGCCAACTGTCCCAGTGCTGCAGCCCCTCCCCCCACTCATTACAAATGGGAATATAGTTTGAGCCAAGAAGCTAGCCAGTGGTCCTTTCTCTCTGGCAGGCATGTGCTACAGGCTGAGGTCCCACAGATAGAGCCCACATGGACTGAACTGATGGGAATGTGCTGTGGGGGTCAAGGAGTGGCGATTTGGTGGAGCTCCCACCCCTCCCCACAGAAAAACTCACCTACTGGATAAGGGCAGAAAGATCCTAGCCTGGGGCCTTAGCACTAAAACATTTAGGCACACGTCTCGGGTGAAGAGCCCTTCTGGTTTGAAGGGCTCATTCTGACCCTCCTACCACCAGCTCCCCTAGTGGCAAAAAAGCAAAATCTGAGCCCCACTGCAGCTTGAAAAGCTTTTCAGGTTCTCACAACCTAGCCATGAACTGCCTTGCTTCTCCCCCCACCTCAGCAATGATGGAGATCAAGCAACACCCTGAGAGCTACAGTTTCTTTCCTAAAGCTTTGGTCCCTCAAGTGCTCCACCAGGGGGACCAGACTCTACCATGGGCACAAAAGAACATCTTGGCAAATGGCTCTTTCACACAAATATCAACCAATTACAGGGAAAATAACTCTATAATTCATCATAGCATTATCCAACTCAAGCAAAAAGGGCGTGGATGATTCATGAGTACCACACCCTCCCATGTTGGAGATTAAGCAGGGGGACCCAACAATTCATTCACATGCTGTGAAGAGGTGAAGACAACATGATAAAGGCAGCCCAAGAGGATCAACAAACCTGCCTGAACACCACATAGGCAACTTGGGACCAGCACTCTTCTCCCTGGCATGGTCAGGAATTGATCTTCAGGGACTCAGGGACAGGCCCAGAAACCAGGCCCAGAACCATCAGGACTTGATCAAGAGGTCAGAGAAGGAGTCAGTGAAGGAACTCCAGAAGTATGAAAAAGCAGAGCAAAAGGACAACCCCAAAAGCAAACAGCAACTCCCTATCAATGAATATCAACCAAATGAAAATATCAAAATGACAGATAAAGAATTCTAAATTTGGATTATAAGGAAGCTTAATGAAAACATTGAGGAAATGGAGAAATTCCTGGAAATGTATAACCATAATAAGGAAGAAATAGAACTCCTGAAGAGACCAATAACAAACAACAAAATTGAAGAAGCAATAAAAAACCTTCCAACAAAAAAAGTCCTGGACTAGATGATTTCACAGCCGAATTTTATCATGTCTACAAAGATGAATTGGTACCCATAATGCAGAAATTATTTCATAACATTGAGGAGGATGAATTCTTCCTAACTTGTTTTAAAAAGCCAGTATCACTTTGATATCAAAGCCAGGAAAGGACACATCAAAAAAAGAAAACTATAGGCCAATATCCCTTATGAATATAGATGCAAAATTTCTAAACAAAATTCTAGCAAAATGAATTCAGCAGCACATCAAAAAAATAATCCACCACGACCAAGCAGACTTTATCCCACAGATGAAAGTATGCTCAATATATACCAATCTGTAAATGTGATTCACTACATAAACAGAAGTAAAAACAAAGATCATATGATTATTTTGATAAATACAGAAAAAACATTTGACAAAATTCAGCATCCTTTTATGATAAAAACTCTTAACAAAGTAGCCATAGATGGAACATAACTCAAAACTATAAAAGCCATATAGAATAAAAGCCCATATCATACTGAATGGGGAAAAGTTGAATGCATTCCCACTCAGAACTAGAACAACACAAGGATGCCCACTATCACCATTTCTATTCAACATAGTGCTGGAAATTCTAGCCAGAGCAATCAGGCAAGAGAATGAAATTAAGGGTGTCCAAATGTGGAAAGAGGAGGTCAAACTATCGATCTTTGCTAATTATATGATCTTATACTTAGAAAACACCAAAGATTCCATCAAGAGACTCCTGGAATTGATAAATAAATTCAGAAAAGCCTCAGGCTACAAAATCAATGCACACAAGTCAGTAGCATTCATTTAAGACAAGAACAGTCAAGCTGAGAATCAAATCAAAGACTGAATGCCCTTCATAATAGCAACAAAGAAAATAAAACACCTAGGAATATATTTAACTACAGAGGTGGAAGATCTCTATAGAGAGAACTATGAAACACTGAGGAAGGATATCACAGAGGACATAAATAGATGGAAAAGCATATTGTGCTTATGGACAGGCAGAATCAACATTGTTAATATGTATGTATTACCCAGAGCAATCTACAGATTCAATGCAATTCCCATCAAAATACCAACATCAATTTTCAAAGATCTATAAAAAATAATTCTATGCTTTGTTTGGAACCTGAAAAGAACCCAAATAACCAAAGCAACCTTAAGGAAAATGAACAAATCTGGAGGCATTACATTACCAGACTTTAAGCTATTCTGCAAGGCTATAGCAACCAAAAGCACATGACAATATTCACTGGGGGATAGAATCCCTATTCAATAAATGGTGCTGGGAAAATTGGTTAGCCATATGTGGAAGATTGTAATACAATCCATATCTCTCACTACTGATAAAAATTAATTCAAGATAGACAAAATACTTAAATGAACCATAAGAATTCTATAAGAAAATGTTAGGAAAAACTCTTCTAGATAGCAGCCTAGGCAAAGAATTTACGACAAAGACCCCAATGGCAATCCCAGCAAAACCAAAAATTAATTAATGGGACTTGGGTAAGCTAAAATGCTTCTGCACAGGCAAGGAAACAATCAACAGTGCAAATAGACAACCTGTGGAGTGGGAGAAAATATTCACATGCTATACATCCAATAAATGGCTAATAACCAGAATTTACAAAGAACTCAAGCAAATCAGCAAGAAAAAAAATCAAATAACCCTGTTAAAAAGTGGGCAAAAGGAAGAACAGAAGCTTTTCAAAAGAAGATAGACTAATGGCCAATAAACATATGAAAAAATGCTCAATATCACTAATCATCACAGAAATGCAAATCAAAACCACGATGAGATATCACCTAACCCTAGTGAGAATGGCTTTTATCAAAACATTCCAAAACAACAGATGCTGGCATGGATGTGGAGAGGAAGGAAGGCTTACACACTGTTGGCAGGGTGGCAAACTAGTGCAATCTCTGTGGAAAATAGTATGGAGATTCTTCAAAGCATTAATAGTAGACCTACCATTTGATCTAGCAATCCCATTACTGGATATTTACCCAAAGAAAAAAGTCATTTTATCAAAAAGGAAGTTACACTAGATTGATAATTGCAGTACAACTCACAATTGCAAAGATGTGGAATCAACCCAAATGCCCATAAATTCATGAGTGTATTAATAAAATGTGGTATATGTATACCATGGAGTACTACTCTATCATAAAAAATGAAAAATGTTGTTAAGACCTTTTGTAGCAATCTGAATGAAACTGAAAACCATTCTCCTTAGTGAAGTATCACAAGAATGGACAAACACACACCACACATACTCACAATTAAATTGGAACCAACTGAACAGCACTCATGTGTACAGATGAAAATAAAACTCAGGGAAATCAAGCAGGCGGTAGACTTGAGGAGAGAATGGGTAAAATCAAAACTCTCAAGTACAATGTATACTATCTAAGTAATGCGTGCACGGATCTTAGTCTCAGGAAGTACAAAAGCAATCCATGTAACCAAATATTTGTACCCCCATAATATTCTGAAATAAAAAATATATAAAATTTGCACATAATTTTAAAATGCAGTCAAATCTTTGATTGTAAAAATAATGATACAGAGAGATGGTTAAATAACTATGTTCTATTTGCAGCAAGGCACACAGGGTACAAAGGAATAGTTCACAATTTAAAATGTTTCTAGTTCTGTAACCATAGTATTTTTTTTCTATGATAGGGCTGACCCACAGTGTTGATAATGATATAGTGAGCATCGTTTATACACTATCCTGAAAATTCCTCAAATCAATTTAAATAAAGATGAGGAAGGGGGAGCATAAGCATAGGAAGATGAAAATATATCTGGTGTGTTGGCATCTTTATATTCACTCTGAAAATCATTGACTAAAACACCTCAGACACTTAGGAATGTGTGTGACTCATATAAACTCTGTACTCCTTCCCTTACCTCTGACAGTGGGGCACTCCCACTAGTGAGCTGCATCCTCACTCCATCACTTACTGTGAGGCTCTGTGCCTGAGTTTCCTCATCTGTAAAACAGAGGTAATAATAAGGGCTTCTTCATTGCATGATTGTGAGAATTAGGTCTCATATGTAGAAAACATTTAATGTTATTACTCCCTCATTTATGCCTCCATTCACCCACATGACCTAAAACCCCCTTAATTTATACTAGGAATTAAAAGTCAGAGGATAGTCAATATTATAAGTTGTTTATTTTTTCAATTAAGAGTAAGGGTCATTTTCAGAATTATTTCTAGGTAGTTAAGAATGTGAATTTATTCCCCCTAGTATATTTTTATTAATTTTCTTCAAATGCAAATATAAGAAAAGCCTATTAATTTAGGTACCTCTTAAGGTGATATTTTCTTAGGTGGATTAAACAAATTTTATTTTATTTTATTTTATTTATTTATTTTTTATTTTATTTTAGCGTATTATGGGGGTACAAGTGTTAAGGTTACTTATATTGCCCATGCCCTCCTCCTGCCTCGAGTAAGAGCTTCAAGCATGTCCATCCCCCAAACGTTGCACATCTTACTCTTTGTGGTTGTATACACTCCTCCCCCCTCCCCCCTCCCACCCTTCCAACACCCAATATATGTTACTTCTGTATGTCCACTTAGGTGTTGATCTGTTAATACCAATTTGCTGGTGAGGCATGTGGTGCTGGTTTTTCCATTCTTTAGATACTTCACTTAGTAGAATGGGTTCCAGCTGTATCCAGGAATATACACCTATACACATATCCAGGGGCTATATCACCATTGTTTCTTAAAGCTGAGTAGTACTCCATGGTATACATATACCACATTTTATTAATCCACTCATGAATTGATGGGCACTTGGGTTGTTTCCATAGCTTTGCAATTGTGAATTGTGCTGCTATAAACATTCGAGTGCAGGTGTCTTTTTCATAAAGTGACTTTTGATCTTTTGGGTAGATACCCAGTAGTGGAATTGCTGGATCAAATGGTAGATCTACTTGTATCGCTTTGAGGTATCTCCATATTGCTTTCCACAGAGGTTGAACTAGTTTGCACTCCCACCAGCAGTGTAGGAGTGTTCTTCTCTCTTTGCATCCATGCCAGCATTTATTGTTTGGAGACTTTTTGATAAAGGTCATTCTCACTGGAGTTAAGTAATATCTCATTGTGGTTTTGATTTGCATTTCCCTGATGATTAGAGATGTTGGACATTTTTTCATATGTTTGTTGGCCATTATTCTGTCTTCTTTTGAGAAGTTTCTGTTCGTGTTCTTTGCCCATTTTTTGATAAGGTTGTTTGATTTTTTCTTGCTGATTTTCTTGAGTTCTAAATAGATTCTAGTTATCAGCCCTTTATCAGATGTGTAGCTTGAAAAAATTTTCTCCCAATCTGTGGGTTGTCTGTTTGCTCTCTTGACAGTTTCTTTGGCTGTGCAGAAGCTTTTTAATTTCATTAGGTCCCATTTGTTTATTTTTGTTGCTGTTGTGATTGCCTTTGGGGTCTTCTTCATAAATTCTTTGCCTAGGCCAATGTCTAGAAGAGTATTTCCAACATTTTCTTCTAGAATTCTAATAGTTTCACATCTAAGGTTCAAGTCTTTACCCAGCATGAGTTGATTTTTGTGAGAGGTAAAAGGTGTGGGTCTTGTTTGTCTTTTAGATGTGGCTATCCAGTTTTCCCAGCATTTATTGAATAAGGATTCTTTCCCCCAGTGTATGTTTTTGTCTGCTTTGTTTAAGATTAGTTGGCTATATGAGGATGGTTTTATAAAACCTTCCTAAAAAGAAAAGTTCTGGATCAGATGGTTTCACACCCAAATTTTACCACACCTACAAAGAAGAACTGGTGCCTATCCTGCAGAAATTATTCCACAACATTGAGAAGGATGGAATCCTCCCCAACACATTTTATGAAGCAAACATAATCCTGATACCAAAACCAGGAAAGGATGCAACACAAAAAGAAAACTACAGACCAATATCCCTTATGAATATAGATGCAAAAATTCTCAACAAAATCCTAGCCAACCGAATCCAGGTGCTTGTCAAGAAAATAATTCACCACGACCAAGTAGGCTTCATCCCAGGGATACAGGGATGGTTCAACATACGCAAATCTATAAATGTAATTCACCACATAAACAGAAGCAAAAACAAAAACCATATGATCCTCTCAATAGACGCAGAGAAGGTATTTGACAAAATTCAACACCCTTTTATGATAAGAACGCTCAACACAATAGGCATAGATGAGACTTACCTAAAAATGATACAAGCCATATATGACAAACCCACAGCCAATATCATACTGAATGGGGAAAAATTGAAAGCATTCCCACTTAGAACTGGAACAAGACAAGGTTGCCCACTATCTCCACTTTTGTTCAACATAGTGCTGGAAGTCCTCGCTACAGCAATCAGACAAGAGATCAGAATTAAGGGCATCCAAATGGGAGCAGAAGAGATCAAACTCTCACTCTTCGCTGATGACATGATATTATATCTAGAAAACCCCAAGGATTCAACCATGAGACTCCTTGATATGATAAATGAATTCGGTAAAGTCTCAGGATACAAAATCAATACACAAAAATCAGAGGCATTCATATACGTCAGCAACAGTAAGAGTGAGAACCAAATCAAAGACTCAGTTCCCTTCAAAATAGTAACAAAGAAAATAAAGTACCTTGGAATATATTTAACTAAGGAGATAAAAGACCTCTACAGGGAGAACTATGAAACACTGAAGAAGGAAATAGCAGAGAAAGTAAATAGATGGAAGAATATACCATGCTCATGGGTCAGCAGAATCAACATTGTTAAAATGTCTATACTACCCAAAGTCAACTACCAAGTCAATGCAATCCCTATCAAAATACCATCATCATTTTTCACAGATATAGAAAAAAATAATTTTATGCTTCATATGGAACCAGAGAAGACCCCGTATAGCAAAATCAATCCTAGGCAATAAAAACAAAATAGGAGGTATCAACTTACCAGATTTCAAACTATACTACAAGGCTATAGTACTTAAAACAGCTTTTTACTGGCACAAGAACAGGGACATTGACCAGTGGAACAGAACAGAGAACCCAGATAAACAAATTATTTTTAAGAGTTCATAGCATCCTTTCAACCCCCAAAGCCCTGCTTGTTCCCATGTCAAAGTCTCTCCGTTGCAGCCTATCAGCAACTCTTGAGACTGAGGACATAATTCCAGCCCCTACTACATGCAATATGTAAGCATCAGAAGAAGCTAGATGGAGGTATATGAAAATGCTCTGTACCATCTTTGCACCTTTTCTCTAAGTCTAAAATTGTTTCAAAATACAAAGGTTAAAACAAAACAAAAGCAAAGAGCAAATCTATGTCACCACCACAACCCAGAATTCTCTGTGATAGTCAAAATCATTTTTCTGTTTGCTACCTTAGTTTCTTAGCTGAGTTTGGCAGGCACAATGGCAAGTATCTAACATATATGTGTTTCTCCATTTATAAGAAGAAAAGTTTCCTGAGACAAGTGCAATTAATATTCATGCTACAATTTTGAAAATGCATTGTTCATTTCTCTCATGCTCAGCACAGGCACTGGTATGCACACCACATAAGCTGGAATCATCAATACCCAAATAAACATCTGTAACTGAATCTCTTTACTTGGTGCTGTCAAGACCCAGGCTTACCTTGGGAATTGGTAAGGCAAGAACGTGCTGGTAAGATAGTACATAGCTCTGTTAATATTCAGCTGATGGAGTCTCCCCAGCACCTACTACTAAAGACTATGAACCTATTTTCCTCACAATAATAAGGTGAACTGAATTACCTTCTCCCAGGGATATTTGAACATGCATTAACTATCTGAGGTATTCAAACCATGACACGCACGCACGCGCGCGCGCACACACACACACACACACACACACACACACACAAAGCTAAGGAAAAATTTCACTGGAGGAAAGCCCTGAGAAAATCTATTGCAACTTACCATAACAATTTGCTATGGAATAAAATGATGTATTTCCTGATGTGCATGGTAATAGAAAAAGTATCTTTTTGCCTCATTAAGTAAAAAAAAGCCTTAAATGTGTGATAATACAGTTAAAAACTATATTCTCCAATAGAAGATCCAATGTTCTCTTATGCCCTCAAATTAGAGAATGAAGTATGAGTACAATAGAACCTTTGGACTCATATCACTTTTAACTGAAGACATTCTCTGCTAAAATAATCTTTTAAATATTATAGGGAACAATTGCCAAGGAAATTTACATTTTATTGCAGAATTATAGACATGCTTGTATAAATTATTGATCATACAAGTAAAGAAAGAAATATTTTATAGTTTTAAGGGAAACACTGAATGGTATTTTCCTTAAATTGTCCTAATATGTTAATTTATTTATAGTTTTCTGAGAATATAGGTGGACCACTTTAAGAAATAAACTGAAAGACTTCTGGCAATATGACAGACTAGAGAGTGCGGCAAACCCATTCTCCAATTCTAAATACAAAAAGGATGGACAAAATCTTTTTTTTAATAATCTCCAGGGAAACATGTTGAAAATAAAGGAAAATGTCTAAGTGCCAGAAATAAAGAAATTAAAGCCAAAATTTCAATCTATATCTCAGAATATGGTTCTCAATTTGGGATGAGGGGCCAGTGGCTGGACTTGTAGGGCCCGCACAGGAGCTCATACTATTTCTCAGATCATGGAAAGTGGAGAAGCTGGAGCAGAAATTCTCTCAGTGCTGCAAGAAGTGGCTAGGAAACTTCTCCTTATCCTCTAGAGCCCTAGAGAGGGTAAGGGGGTGAGGAGTCAAAGTGTAAGCCTGAAATATAAGCCTGGAAAATTAAACGAAAATTATGACCACTGGCTGGGCACGGTGGCTCACGCCTGTAATCCTAGCACTCTGGGAGGCCGAGGCAGGAGGATTGCTTGAGCTCAGGAGTTCGAGACCAGCCTGAGCAAGATGAGACCCTGTGTCTACTAAAATAGAAAGAAATTAGTGAAAGAACTAAAAATAGAAAAAACTAGCAGAGCATGGTGGCACATGTCTATAGTCCCAGCTACTTGGGAGGCTGAGGCAGGAGGATTTCTTGAGCCCAGGAGTTTGAGGTTGCTGTGAGTTAGGCTGATATCATGGCACTCTAGCTCAGGCAAGAGAGCAGGACTCTGTCTCAAAAATAAATAAATAAATAAATAAATAAATAAATAAATAAATAAATGAAAAAAGAAAAGAAAAAGAAAATTAGGACCACTGAACCCTCTAGAGCCCAGTACAAAACAAAGTAAAAATTCTTCTATTCACCACTATTTGGGGAACAGTTAATTCCCATGAATTAAGAAATGATTGTGAGCATAAAATTCCCCAGATTATGCACTCTAGAAGGAAGCCAAACATCATGAAAGAGAATCAGCAAATATAGCAAATAAGAAACTAGCACAACCAATGGCTGCAAATAAAAACTGATAGGAAAACACTAATAAATATATTTGTGAAAAATAATGAACAATAAAGAATAAAAACATAACAGATAAAGTCAATCTAAGAAGTCAACAGGTAACTTTAAAAAATAACCAAATGCACTTATGGAAATGAAAAATAAGTACTAATTGAATTTAAAAACAAATGGGAATTCTGGTTTGTGGTGGTGACATAGATTTGCTCTTTTCTTTTCTTTTTATTTTAAGCTCCGTATTTTGAAACTTTAGACTTAGAGAAAAGTTGCAAAGACAGTACAGAGAATTCCCATATACCCCCGCCAAGTTTCTTCTAATGTTTACATATTGCATAGCTGCAGCACAATCACGGAAACTATGGAATGAACATTAGTAAAATACTCTTAACTAAATTTCAAATTTTACTCAAATTTTAGCATTTTTCTATTAATCCCCCTTTTCTGTTCCAGGACCCAATCCATAACATCACTGTGCATTTAGTTTTCATGTGTCCTTAATCTTCTCCAGTCTGTGACAATGATGCAGTCTTTTCTTGTTTTGCATAACCTTGACTCAGTTGAAGAATGCTGGCCAATTATTTTTAAAAATGTCCATTAATTTGGATTTGTTTGGTGTGGTTGCATAATTACTAAATTGGGTTTCATCATTTCTGGTAAGAATATCACAGAAGTAATATAATTTTTTTTAATGTCAAAGGGTTCATGATGTCAATACATCTTGTTACTGATAATGTTAACCCCAATCAGTTGGTCAAGTTGCTGTTTATTCATTTATTTATTACAAAGTTGCTATTTTCCCCCAAATAAATATTTTGGGGGAAGTACTTTGAGATTATGTCAATATCCTGATTCTCTTCAAAGTTGTACATATTAATTTTATCATCAATTGGTGTATGTTTCCCAACATAATTATTACTTTTCTGTTCTAATGGTGTTTTTTTTTTATTTCCCTTATTCCTTTTACATTTATTAATCAGAATTCTTTTTAAGGAAAAAGTGCCCCTCCTCCTCCTCTCATTTATTTATTCAACTATTCATTTATATTATTATGGACTTGTGGATATTTATAATACTCTGGATTATAATCCAATGCAATTATTTAGTTTCTCAAATTGTTCCATATTTAGCCATTGGTCACTTTTTCAGCTTGGCTTTTGTGCCTTTTCAATCTCCCTTCATCTTTTCTAAAGCACTTCTATAATATGAGGTAGGCTTGGAGTGTACCCCTTCTCCAAGTATCTCTGGCTGCTTTAATTAGAGAAAGGTATTCGAAAACCAAGATATGGATTCTAGATATCCTCATTAATGCTTAGATATTATTGGCTGTAGGCTTCTCACGCTAGACAGAGCTTGGAAAATTGTATATGTATACTAACCCACAGTATAGTTAGTACTATCAACCTCAACCTACTCCCCATAAAAAGAGAAAAAGGATAGTTAAATCAAAAACCCACAGACATCATGTATAGCAAAATTATGTAACAATATACCCTTCAAATCTGAAAATCAAAAACCATGAGAACAAACCACTAGCAACTGCAAGATGTGGGATAAGCATCCGTACAGGAGCAAACTAAGGAAAGTGCCAGGATGTGCGGCAACCCTGAAAACAGGAAATACATAAAATCACCAATAGGTAGTCATGAGATAATTTGGAGAAATAATCCGAAAACAGGTTAAATATATAACAAAGCAATTCCTAAAAGGAGAAATTAAAATAAAATAACTGATCTTAAATATATATTCTGCTGGTAGCATGACTATATATAAAATTGGGCAGGGGGGAGGGGGGCGGGTATATACATACATAATGAGTGAGATGTGCACCATCTGGGGGATGGTCATGCTGGAGACTCAGACTTGTAGGGGGAGGGGGGAATGGGCATTTATTGAAACCTTAAAATCTGTACCCCCATAATATGCCGAAATAAATAATAATAATAATAAAACAATCAACAAAAAAAGAAGAAAAAAATAACTTCAGCAAATCTTACAAGTGACAAGTGAAGGAAATTTTTTTAATCTAATAA
Source organism: Microcebus murinus (assembly GCF_040939455.1). Taxonomy (NCBI): domain Eukaryota; kingdom Metazoa; phylum Chordata; class Mammalia; order Primates; family Cheirogaleidae; genus Microcebus; species Microcebus murinus. Next base: position 105,169,334 of record NC_134104.1, on the reverse strand, counting down.
AAAGTATCTGCCAAAATGCTACAGCAAACAGAATTCTTAATGGTGAAATAAAATAGTCCCTTCCAAAAAAAAAAAAAAAATCAGCAGTCAAGAATGTCTGGTAGCTTCTGTTAAAAATTACTGAATATGTTAGGAAATGAAGCCACTATTAACCTGAGAGGATTGGCTTGTTCACAAGGAATACTTAATCAGATCTATAGACAAATTATTATAATATTTAATAATGTTGATTATAAGATAAATATAGAAAAATCAATTGCATTTTTATACACCAAAAGTCAAAAAATGTTAGTTTAAAATACATCCTTTAAATAGAAACTATATGTGTGAGTATACACATTTGTACATACATGTACCATATCTGTTCATAGTCCATAAAAAGTTTAATATCATCATCTACAACAAAAATCAAGGTATAAAGACTTGCCCTACCACATTTGTAATTTATTCAGTGTGATATTGGTATAACAAAGAATTTTCACACAGAATACCTTTGTACCTATTTACAAAATAATAACAGAAACAAATCAATAGATATAGATAATTTAGAAAAAAAAAAACCCAAATGGTCTATAAACACATGTAACAATGTTCAACATCACCATAAAATGTTAATGCAAATTAAAGTCACAATAAGATACTATTTCACACCCATCAGAGAGGCAAAAGTGTTAAAAGTCTGACAAAATCAAGTGCTGCCAAGGATGTGGCATAACTGGAAATTATACCCTCCTGGAAGGAAGTAAATTGGTATAATCATATGACCCAGCATTTCCCTTCCAGGATATATATCCTTGAGAAATATTCTCACATGTACACAAGGAGATGGAGAAAAAAGATGTCTATAACAGCATTATTCAGAATTTTTCATAAATGGAAACATGTGCATCAGAAAAATAAATGATAAATTCGTATAATAAAATGCCATCCAGATTAAAATGAATTGAACTATAGTATATGCATCCAACATTATAAATATTCCAAATATACCAAATAAGAAGAAAAGAAGAAAAACAAAAATACTTTAGAATGCAAAAGTGTAGCATTAAATAGCTTTCAAAAGGCAAGCAATCACATATAGTTATAGAAATAGACAGTAGATGTTTTACATATACAAATATAACTATATTGTATAAGTACAAGGAAAATGTAAAGAAAATATGAACAACAAATTTAGGGTAAAGTAACACAAGAAGGGTAGCAGAGATGGAAAGGAAAGCAGAAAAGCAAAGGAAACACAGAGGGACTTTAACTCTATTAACAATTTTCTGTTTTGTTTAAGTTTAGTGTAATATATATAATATATAATCATATTAATATAAATATATATAATATATGAATACATAATCATATTCATATAAATCTTTATATATTTTAATATGTCTTCATATTTTAGAACCTTTTTTTGTAGAGATGGGGTCTCACTATGTTGCCCAGGCTAGTCTTGAACTCCTGGTCTCCAAGCAATCCTCCCGCCTCAGCTTCCCAAAATGTTGGGATGAACCGCCATGGCCAGCCTCTACAGGTTTTTAAATGAAGTTTAAACAAATGGAAAAAGATACACTATGCAAATTCTAACCAAAAGAAGGCCTATAACAAATTATTAAATGCCAAAAATAGATATATATTGCCAAGTTCATGAGTATAAAATGAGTCCATTTAGTATAAAATAAAAATCACTGTGATTACTTAGAAATCCTGAATACATGCATTGAATAGTATATCTTCAAAATACATAAAGGAAAAACTGAGAGACTTGCTTAGAGAAATTAATAACTTTTGTGATTATACAGAAACAATTTTATACATCTCCAAAGAATAGATCAAAAAGACAAGACTATTAAAGATTTTTGAACAATAGAATTAACAAGTTTTTCTAATGGTGTGAATGAGTGTCTCTGTGTGCAGGTGTAATACAGATATTCATCAGCAAAACTTACTTAGAAAGTGTAACAAAAATTTAAAAGCACACATTTATATTAGAGCAAGTATAATTTGTAAAGTAACTAGAAATAACTATAAAAATTATAATGCCCATATAGATAAAATGATAAAATTGTACTGAAGGATATAAAAAATGATGTAAATAAATAGAAAGATATAAAATGATGAGTGAAAATATTCACTGCTAGAAAAAATAGCAATTTTCTTAAATGAATCTTCATATTCAATGCAATTTAAATCAAACCCCAGGTGTATTTTTTATGAATTTTGATAAGACTATTATAAAATGTATAGGGAAAAAAAGATCCCAAACAGCAAGGACTTTATTGGCATAAAAGATGGCAGAGAGTTGATTTGCAACACCTGAATTATTTAAAAATTATATGAGTTAACTATTGGTGTCGGAATAGACAAAGAGACCAATGGAACAGGGCAGAAAGCCCCCTAAGTGACTCATAATGATATACAAGGTGCAATATGAAAAAGGTAGCATTATATATCAGTAGATGAAGAATGAAATGTTCCACAATCCTGGAACAACATAAACATGAGGGAAAATATGATTTAGTGTAGAAACACTACACTACCATATTCAAATCTAGATGGATTAAGGGCATTAAAATTTTTAAATTTTGCTTTCCACATTTGTAAGTAAATATAGGAGGAATATTTTTATGGCTTCTCAAAAGTGAAATATTTATTTAACAAGACAAAAAAATCATGAGTCATGGGGGAAAGATTAATAAATATAAGAATGGTAAAATACTTTTAAAATCTAATTTTGAAAACCCCCTATATAAAGTTAAGAGACAAATCACAAATTTTATATATACACACAAAAGATATTAACAGAAAATTCATTGACAAAGAAACATATTAGAAACATATGGAAGATTTGTCATATTGGAGGAAATTCTAAAAAAATTATTAGGTAACCATTTCACAATTTATCAAATTGGTAATAAATGAAGTGTCTGGCAGTATCAGGTGAGTAAATGTATGAAAATGGGAACTTTCAAAATTTACTAAAAGGAATTTAAATTCTTACTATCCCTTTTAAAGGCAATTTGGGAAGCCGAGGTGGGAGGATTCTTGAGGCCAGGAGTTTGAGACCAGCCTGTGCAACACAGGGAGACACTATCTCCACAAAAAATTTTAAAAATTACCTGGGCATGGTAATGCATAGTGCACACCAATAGTCCCAGCTACTCGGGAGGCTGAGGCAGGAGGATCACTTAAACCCAGGAGTTTGAGGTTGCAGTGAGCTACGATGATGCCACTGCACTCTAACCTAGATAGCAAGAGCCTGTCTCAAAACAAAGGCAATTTGTTATTATTAATATTAATAAATTAGATGTCCATTCAATAGGTTTCAGCTTATAGTTATTTATCCCTAGAAAAAATTTCATATAGATCTACAAGTAGTCACACATAAGAATCTTGATGACAGTCCTTTTTTAATAGGGGAAATATTAGAAACAATTTAAATATCCACTAATATGAGAATGGATTTGTGGAATAGTCATACAGTTCAATACTATATTAGCAGGTAAACAGAATGAAGTAAATCTACACTTTAATTTGGCAGAACTCTAAGAAATAAGGTTGGGTGAGAAAAATCACAATAAATAGCATTATGCAAAATTTAAAGATGTCTACAAATGGTATATATTTGTGGACATATACTATGGAGTAAAGTGTAAAGATTGACAAAAATAAATGCAAAATCAGAACAGTGATTTACCTGGGCTTGTAGGTGTAGGCAATGAAATAAGGGAGCTTGTACAAGGGCTTGCTTCAACCAAATCTGAAGTTTTTCATAAACTGTAAAAATATGACTAAAATAGTCAATGTTAGCTTTCATTAATCCTGGGTAGATACCTAGGTATCTCTTGTATCATTATCTGAAATATTGTATTACAATCTGACCAGAATATAACCACTCGGTACCACCTTGACTGCTACAGTGTTAACACCATCATCATCTGTCCTTTGAACTGTCACAGCAGCCTGGTCAAATGAAGTCACTGTCGGTGCAAAACCCTACAGCTGGTTCCCTCTGTCAGAAAGAGCCCGAGGGCTTTCAGTGACCTCAAAGTTCATATATGGCATGTGCTTCCTACCTTGGTGTTTCTCCTTGAGTGTCACCTGCCTCAAGGTCTCTGTATGTGTTGCTTTTCTTGCTCTGGCTGGGATGAGCTTCCTTCCTGGCTCAGACCCTCACCTTCAGGAAGCTTAATTGAGAGATTTTCCCTGATCTTCCATAAAATAAGTACTTCCTAACCATTTTCCCTGACACTTATCACCTTCCAACATACATATTACTTATTAATCATCTGTCTCTCTCACAAAATGTCCAGGCCTAGAAGACTGCCTGTACACAGTAGGTATTTCATAAATATTTGTTGCATGAATGAATGAAATACTATAAATACTTGATGATACTCCTATCATCAGTTTTTCCTTTTATCAGATGTTTTGCTTTTTAGCTTTTCATGCAATGACGTACATTAATAATTTATACACTCAAATGATATATCTGTTATACTTTTTGACTCCTGCATAGATCTGGCAGATATAAAGGGTAATATACTCAAAGATTATTCTGAAAAAAAAATTAAAGAGGCATTCAAAAGAGACAAGGCAAAATATGTAGGAATATTTTGTTAACATAGTGTAAAATTTCTAGTGAATACATATTTTTATATACTTATATATGTTATATACTTAGATATAAATGTATATTCAGGGCTATTTTACTATATAGGCAAAGGCTAGAGATTCATATAACATAATTGTTTTTTTCTGACCACTCCCTCAAATATTTCTTTTAAAAATCTACCATTAGAGAAAACCCCCAGACTGCCAATGTGTTAAGAAGACACCTAGGAAGGAATAAATCCTAAGATACATTCTGTAAATAGTGTTCCATATATGGTCTGGCCATTACTATGCAAAATCCTCAAAGCAACAATGTGGTGAGTTCAGAGTCCAAATGTACATCTATAATAAATAAAGGAATCTTTGTCACAGGACCTTCTGAAAGATGATATAGGCATAAGTCAAGAACTGATTTAAACTGGGAAATAACATTCAGTTCACTAAAACCTTAAGTTAATCATAAATAATATAAACAAAATTCTACTAAGTACTTCAGTGTGGGATTACCGCTACTTCCCAATCTCCTTCATTATGGTATTTATAACTTCATCAGCCAGATGGGGGAAAAAAACACTCAATGGCTTCAAAATCCTACTTGGTTTCCTACTCACCTTTCTCTTTCAGAAATTCACTAGCAATTCAGGTTGAACTAGTCACTTTCTTGCTAAGGGATGACATGCAATGGAAAGAACCGAGACTTTGTGCCTTGTATTGACAACAATTAAGATAGCAGAGGCTTCTCCATATGTTTTACTTCTGTTCCTACTTACCACAGTACAGATCAGTCCAAATGCTGGAACTGCAATTATCATTTAATTTCATAGAGCATAGGCTTTAGCTGGCTACTATTTGAGGATAATTCTTTGACCTTTCTGCTTCCATATGTGAGTTTCACAAACATCTCTTCTTATCCTTAGGAAAAGACCAACTTTCAGAATGAGTGTTAACCAAAAGAGTGACCTACCCTTTTCTCTGAACACTCCCTGTGTCATTCTAGTAATTATCCACCCTGGATATAGCAGCAATTGCTAAAATGTAGTTGTTTTTTTTTTTTTTAATTTTTACTTTTTGGAGATGGGGTCTCACTCTGTTGCCAGGTCTTGCTTATATCTTAAAGCTTTGGATTTTGTCTTTTGGGTTGTCATTTTGTTGTTTATCTTTTTCCCTTCACAATATCTGAGTTTCAGTAATAGCTAGCACCACATTAAGCACATGATAAATGCCTAAGTTTTAATAGGATGCATATAATATAAAATTATGAATGAATATTGTACACATAGTAAATGAGCTCACCTTTCTATAACATGTATAAATCTTAGGCCTCTGGAGTATGTGAAAGCATTGTTAATAGCAATATTGCTATCCTCATAACACAGGTTGAAAAGCTCATTTGCCAATGTGCAGCAGGATGTGATAGACATCCTAAAGTGGGGGAAGAGAGGCTCTAGGAGGAAGGAGTTTGCTGACTTGCAGCAGCTCATATAACAGATGCAGAAGGCTTTTTTCCCACCCTTTTTTTTCCACCCTCCCTCTGTTCCAGAATGTATTTCATTAATCTCCCAGCACATCGTCTGAGATCTGAAATTCTTTTGCCTTCATTTTGACAAGAATATGAGATTAAGCATAAGGCAATGAAAGGAATGGCATGACTAAAGTAGGGTCACAAAAGAATCTCTAATGCTGTTTTGGTAACTCCAGATTGTTTTAATTGCAATAAGAATTTTCTTTTTCTACAACTACACATAGGCTTTATTAATTCTGGCAACCAAGTCAATTAGTTGCTTTTTCTCATTCTTATAAAACTGTGCTGCTCATTTCACTCAATGTGCTTTATGCATTCTTTTTTTAATGATCTTTTACAGGACTTTAATTATGAGGCTAGGATTTTTATTTTCTTTCCTAAAGTATTTAATGGACAGTTAAACGCCATGTCTCTCTCATATCTGATAGAGGTCTCATCAGTCTTTCTGTTCATTTTCTCTCACTGAAACCAATGGATTTATGATATAGTAATCCAGTCAAATTTCTGGCTCCTGTGCCTTAGTTTCCTTCTAGTATCATCTATAACTTTTCCCCTTGGTTTGGTACACCCTAAAACTATATCATCTAGCCCTACTCATTTCTTGATACCTTCTTTGTTCTCCTGTTCTATACCTTGCTCTATAGTCAGCCTCTGGATTGATCTGTTCTGGTAAGAGCCATGTAAGATCAGTCTGGATGACATGGCAGATTTTTATTATGACCCAGTAGGGGACTTGGGTTAGGAATGCAAGTCAGGACTAAATGTAAGGATGGTGAGTCCTAAGATTTTCTCTGATTCTCTCGAATTGTTTGTTGTTGACAATGAAAAAGAAAAATCAGTGAAGGGTTGTAAGGCCCAAGAATTGTTTAAATGATTGATTTGGACATATTGTAGACTGTACCTTAGTGCAAGGCCACATAGGCTGTTGTTGCATGATTCTGTATGCTACCAGTAACATTGCAGTCCATAGCACATGCTTGTGGTGTATCATGTGGCTGCTCTAGTCATCTATTTGAGGAAAATTTTCATTTATTTATAAATATATTCAATTTTTAAGTATCTAGGCAAAATATTTTTAAAGCAATGAATTCTTTTTTTTTTCCTTTTCTGAGTAAAAGTAAGGAATGGGAAGCTGAATTAGGTGACCACTGCAATCATCTGTAAACAAGATGATAAGGATCAGATTAGAGTATAGCAGTGGGAATACAAAGGAAGGGGAGATGACAAAGCCATTATGAAGCAAAAAGCAACAAAATTAATGACTCATAACACACAGGGAGGAAGAGGGAAATAACTAATGATATCTAATATGATGTCTAAGCCTATAATAGGGAGAGTTCAGCTGATGGGTAAACGTAAAGGAAAGAAGATGGATTTGTGCTTAACACATTTATGTTTTGGACTGAGGTGGAACTAGAGAATAGGTCTTCTGACTCCCAATTGGATACTTTTCTCCATTACTCTATTGTGATTTTCTATGAAGAAATTTCTCACTTTCATTTTGCTTTCAACCTCTAGAAGACAAATTACTTAATATGTTTAGCATTTTGACAAATTTATCAAAAATCAACAAAATCATTAAAGTTCCTTTATATTCCTTTCCCCTGCATTACTTTTTAACTATAAATTTTAAGATCAATACCAGATGCATTTAAGGAGGGGAAAATCTAACTTATATTCAAAATAAGCTTACCTTGGCAGGCACTGTGTTAAAAACATCACATTTTATTTAGCTATATCCCTATGGAGTATTGTGCTTTCTCCATTTTACAGATGAGATAAGTGAATGGCTGAGAGAAGTGAATCAAATTCCCGAATCTCTAGTTGTAGAAAGTTATGGGATTGAAATTCAAGTCCAGGTCTAACTATAAAAGCCTTCCTTGTACACTTTCAGCAGATTATGTCTCAAATATAGATAGCTCTTCTAAATGTGTTGAGGCTGCTGGAGGAAATAAAAAGGCAGCACTCATTTTTCTTTCTGACTAGACTATACTATCTTTACTGTCAACATTGTTTGATAAATTCTATTTCAGTTGAGCACTCTTAACTAAAGCCCTTAAGGCGATAAAATTCTTTCTCATCAAGTTTTACATAAAGGAAGGTGTATCTGTGATCTCCAAGTAGCACCACTGGAGGGTTCACTAGTGTAATTATCACTGGTTGGTTGCCATCTGTTCCAATGTATCACAGTCAGATCACCTCAACGCTAACACAAATTAAGTTTCCTTTAAATAAAACCAACACAAAATATTTTGCCTAGCTTAAGGTGAGACTGAGGCTTCCTAATAAGTACAGTGTTTCCCTGAAAATAAGACCTATCCATAAAATAAGCCCTAGCAGGATTTCTAAGCATTTGCGCAATGTAAACCCTACCCTGAAAATAAGACCTAGTGGTGGGCATGGCTACCCAGCATATCTGCACAACCCATGCATTTCGTCGCAGAGCAGTAAAGAAGATGAGCAGCCCTTCTTGTCTGCCCCAGGAGAGCTCTATTGCTCGGCCTGAGAGATTGGGGCCAATGGTTCTAAAGGAAATAGAGTCGCAAGAAATTCAGGATGGAATTCAGGGTTTGGAGAGTTATGATGATGTTCCAGAAGAAGACAACTTACCTATTTTTGAATAAATGTTAATTGTTGTACCATACTTAAAAAAAACTAACACATCCCCTGAAAATAAGCCCTAGGGTGTCTTCTTGAGGAAAAATAAATATAAGACCCTGTCTTATTTTAGGGAAAACATGGTAGATCACTCAGTCTCTAGATGTATGTTTTTTCCATGTTGGAGAACTGAAAGAACTACTTAGTAGTAGAGGTCTGGGGTATTTGAGTAGTGACAGAAATTCAAGTCTGATACTAGCAAATTCATTAGTATTATGATGAGATTGAAGTCAAAGATGGAGAGACCAATTTTCCCGCACTGTGAAGAAACCAGTCTGAAATTGCTTTAAAGGGTAGAAGTGCAAAATAATATACTTGGTTTTGTATTAATTTTGTTTAATGGCATTCATATTTTACCTAGAAAGTATTTGTAATGTCTACACAAAAACTTGTACATAAATCTTTATGGTAGCATTATTCATAGTAGTCAAAAAGTGGAAACAACCCAAATGTCTCTCAACTGATAAACAGATAAACAAAATGTATATTCCATATGGTAGAGTATTACTCAGCAATAAAAAAGGAATGAAGTACTGATATACACTACAATATTTTGAAACATTATGAAAACATTATGCTAAGCAAAAGACACCATTGCAAGTGGCCAATATTGTGTGATATTGCATTTACATGAAATATACAAAATAGGCAAATCCTTAAACAATGAAGTAGACTAGTAGTTACCACAGGCAGAGGGTGAAGGAGGAGTGGGGCAAAGAGAGTGGAATGACAATTAATGGGTTTCTTTTTGGGGCGATAAAAATGATCTGAAATTAAGTAGTGATGATGAATTGCATACTTTAAAGGATTAATATTATGGTAAGTGATTTGTATATAAATAAAGGTTTTATAAAACTTTTTTAAAAAGTATTGGTAGATCACCTATTGGGTGTCAGGCCCTGTGATAGAGCTTAAGGATGCAGAAAGAAAACAGGACAAGGCTTCCTCATAAGAATATCCAGTCAACTAGAGGAACCAAAAAAGGAAATAGTCTGACCTTCTTTGAAGTCACATGTTAATCTACAAACTAGGCTCATATAAGCCTGATGAAGAAAAGAAAAGGTTGGAAAGACTCAGCCATATATCAATAATTTTTTTAAGAAAGCAGAAATATACAAAATTATATATATCTTGTATATTTGCAATAGTGCCATATTTTCCCCAAGATTTTCTGTTATGATTGTAAAAGAGAAAACCAAAAGCTGTAATTGATATTTCTGAGGAGAATAATGACATAGAGGTTCTAGGTTTTAAAATAATGACATTCAGGTTCTAGGTTTTAAAAAACCAGTCTGTGGACAGATAAGGAGGAGAAGCCAGATGACAGTTGTTGCAACCTGAAGTGACAAGCAGAAGTTGTTTTAAGTAATACGGTGTTCAGAAAACCCACTAAAGTCCTCAGAAACTCAAATTGCTGGAGTTGGAAGGAGAGTCTAGAATGCTAATGACCCTGGAAGGAAATATTCTCAATCACTACTGATTCAGATGGAGAAAATATACTGGGTATCCCCAAGCTGGGGGGTCCCCAAAATATAAAGTGTTTCCTGCAACAAAGGAGAATACAAGATACCACATCTGATCTAAGAAGGGGCATGGAACTAAGTAGGCAGTGAGTGGAAGGGCCCATGTGGCATTTCTAATAATAAAGGAAAGTCAATGTTTTATTAAATTAAAGTTTTAAATATTTCCTATCTATCTTTCAACCTCTTTCTTTCACACTACCTGCCTCCTTCCTCTTTCCCTTCCCTTCTTTCCTGGTATAAATGGCTCTAGAAATGTACATACTTCACAAAATAGGAAGCACCACAAGAGCCCATAGATGATAAAAGCAAATGGCAATAGTTGAGTTTTGATCAGGTATTCACACACATTCCTATTTTTTAGAAAATGTTTCTATTGTAAGTTAATAAGAATTTGGTAAGCAATGATAGTAAAAGCTAAATAGTAAATTATCCAATTATGTTATTTTTATTTCAAAATATTAAGGGGGTAAAAATGGTTTTGTTACATGGATAGCTTTTATTTAATATATGCTTAAGTCAGGGCTATGAGTGTGCTCTTCAATAGTGTTCATTGTACCTGTTAAGTAGGATTTTACTCTTTACCTCCTCCCCCTCCCCCTTCTTCACTTCCAATGACTTTTACTTCTCTCTGTGCCCACATTTGCCTATCGATTAGTTCCAAATTGTTAAATAGTACATGTAGTATTTGTTTTCCCATTCTTGAGATACTTCATTTAGGATAATGGTCTCTAGTTCCATCCAAATTGCTGCAAAAGGCATTAATTCATTTCTTTTTATGGCTTAGTAGTACTCTATAGTGTGTATATGTGTGTGTGTGTGTGTGTGTGTGTGTGTGTCACATTTGTTCATCCATTCATGAACTGATAGATACTTGGGTTGATTACATATCTTTGTGATTGTGAATTGTGCTGCAATAAACATTTGAATGCGGTTGTCTTTATGATAAAATGACTTATTTTCCTTTGGGTAGATACCTAGTAGTGAGATTGCTGGATCAAATTCTTCCAGCAATATAATGGTTTTAGTCCTTTGAGAAATCTCGAAACTGCTTTCCATAGACGTTGTACTAATTTACAGTCCCACCAAGAGTGACATCCATGCCAGCATCTAATTTTTTTTGGACTTTTTAATAACAGCCATTCTGATGGGGGTAAGATGATATTTCATAGTAGTTTCTATTTGTGTTTCCCTGATGATTAATGATGTTGAGCATTTTTTCATATGCTTGTTGGCCATTTGTCTATCTTCCTTTCAAATTCCTATGTTGATGTCTTCTGACTACTTTTTAATGGGGTTGTTTGTTTTTTTCCTTGCTGATTTGTTTGAATTCTTTATAGATTCTGGAAGTCCTAGCCAGAGCAATCAGACATGAGAAAGAAATAAAGGGTATACAAATTGGCAAAGAGGAGGTCAAATTATTGCTTTTGCTTTTCACTGATGATATGATCATCTTGTATCTAGAACCCAAAGACTCTACCAAAAGATTCCTGGAACTGATAAATAAATTCAGCAAAGTCTCAGGCTGCAAAATCAATGTACACAAATCAGTTAGCATTTCTATATACCAATCCCAGTCAAATCAAAGACTCACTATCATCCACAATAGCTATGATGAAAATAAAATACTTAGGAATATACTTAACCAAGGAGGTGAAAGATCCCTACAAGGAGAACTTATGAAATGCTAATGAAAGAAAGCACAAATGACACAAATAAATGGAAAAACATATCATGCTCATGGTTGGTGGAATCAACACTGTTAAAATGTCCATACTACCCAAGTGATTTACAGATTCAATGCAATTCCCATTAAAATAGCAATGCCGTATTTCACAGATCTAGAAAAAAATAATTCTATGCTTCAATTGAAACCAAAAAGAGCCCAAATAGCCAAAGCAATATTAAGCAAAACGGACAAATCTGGAGGGATCACATTACCACATTCAAACTCTACTACAAGACTGTAGTAACCGAAACACTATGGTTTTGGTACAAAAATAGAGACATTTTGAAACAGAACAGAGAACCCAGATATAAAACCATCTACCTACAACTGACTGATCTTCAACAAAGCAGACAACAATACACACAGTGGAAAAGAAGCCCTATTCAATAAATTTTGCTGGGAAAATTATATAGCCACATGCAGAAGAATGAAGCAGGATCCCTATGTCATACCTCTTACAAAAAATAATTCAAGATAAATAAAGTATTTAAATGTAAGGCATGACAACACAAAAATTCTAGAGGAAAACACAGGAAAACTCTTTTAGATATCAGCCTAGGCAAAGAATTTATGACTATGACCCCAAAGGCAATTACAGCAACAACAAAAATAAATAATTGGAACTTGATTAAATTAAAAGTCTTCTGCACAGCAAAGGAAATAATCAGCAGAGCAATAGATAACCTACAGAATGGGAGAAAATATTTGCAAACTATACGTTTAATAAAAGACTAATATCCAATTATGTTATTTTTTAAATAAAGTTTCTAACTGTAGAAATAGCATCATTGTCTGGATAGTAGGCAAGTAATCTGAGAGTCCATTGGAGACACCTGGTAAAACATGAGGCAACACCTTCTCCTGGATGCTCAACTCAAATTCCTTTTACCTAGTCATGAAGGGGTGACTGACCTTTTGTTCTGGCATCATATACGAGCTGATTATATCTTGACCTATGTCTCCCCTTCCTACAATCTGGTTTCTCAAACACCATTACCGATAGCAGGGCTCTCTCCTACCTACATCACAAACCCACACTCTACTGCTGTATTTTATGGGTAATCACTTTTACCTTTCACCTCATGCCCCAATACCAGAGCTCACAATTTTCTGATTAAATATAGGAGTTCAAATGATCATGTGTCCCAGAAAAAATAAATACGTAATTTAGTGACCCCCCAGGCTGATTTTATAGCAGCCGCTAAAAAGTTAAAACTATAATTTCCCCTGCCTTTATAAAACATTCATATTTCAGTTTTTACATCTGACTGGAAAAGGTCAAGGAGAAAGAGGCATTCCTACACAAAGAAAATGGAATATCTTTTAAAATTACCAAAATTAGACCTTCATGGGACAGAAATGTTCTTTTATCTACTGCTGTTTATGCCAAGAACAACTTTTCAGATACATAGGCAATGACGAGATGACATAAAAAGAAAAAAAAGTAAAGATGCTTTAAAGTGGTTTTGCAACATGAAAAGCCATTTAACCTACTGCATAAGCTCCTGTTCCTGAAAGTGAATTTTGCATAGGAAATTTCATCAAGTGAAAGAGCACTCACAGAGATAACACCACAATAAGATTTTTGCAGTCTGTATAGATGTGACTGGAATGCACTATTGAATACATTGTACCCAAATGGAGAAAGGCTGGAATTCAACAGTTGTGAATATCCACAGGGCTCTCCATCCATCAATTTCCCTTCCAAGGTTATAGTTCCACGACCTCTTCACTCTCCCAAGACAAAATTATATCTCAAGTTTTCATAAAACAAATCTCTCTCTCTTTATTCACTGCTTCTAGGCATTTACAAGTATAAAGACTACTTTTTGGACTATTTGTAGAAATGTGACATTGTGTCCTTCCAACACAAGCCAGTTATTATAGCAAATAATTTTGGAGGGTAGAATCTTTTAATATGTCTGTCTGTATTTACAATATTGTTCAGCATAAAGTACATATTTATTGCACTCTGAGTGCTGATAGGAATGTCTGCTATTATTACTTATGGTGCTGCTAATAATATTTTAATTGCATATGCTGCAAAAATACTTTTGTTCTGATTAGCTTAATCTGGTATTGCTAAAACTCATGTTAAGCTTTTGCTGTAAAAGTCTTTTGTGTATTTAAATTATTTCATCAAAAAAGAATTGTCAGGGGTTTCTTCTCCCCCCACCTCCCTTGCCACTACTGGAAGAGTTCCCACTGGAATAGAAAAAATAACAAAGGAGCATTAGTGAAATAATGAATCACACCTGAACTGCCCTGGCCTAATTGCAATATGTAATTACAGGTTGCTATACAATTAGAACCATTTTATTTTAATAATGCCTCTGTGTGTCTAAGTACCTAATGCCTCTCATGGGGTTAGATTAAAAGTACAGTATTTCTTCTTTTTATAAACTACCACTATTAAGAAATGGGAGGCAAACCTTTACAATAATAGCAGTGACAGCTATATCACAATCTCTAGTGCATTGTCAGGCATTCTGATGAGTTTCACTCATTTTCCTTGCACTATTCTTCAGAGATACCAGCAGCTGCTTCTGATCTGATGTCATATAGAGTCAGGTCCTCTCTGTTTAAATCCAAGAGAAAAGATGATCTAATTTTACAAGGCAGAGTGCCTGCTGAGAGAAACTGCTAGTTGTCACCAGGGCAAGCTGCTCTCTGGGGACTGACAGCACGGCAGTTGGCTGGTCAGCATGCCAGTCAACTGGATCTTCTGGAACTCCATTTTCTAAAAGACTTATCAGAAATAAGAAAGTCTAAAGGAGGATTATGCATTGATGTAATTACATTCACAGCTATTTAGGGTTTGAGTTCATGGTAACACACTCATTCCCCTACCAAACATGACTATTACTACTGAAAGACTATTGTGAATCTTTCTGAATATTTTTCCAACTTTTATTTTATCCAAATCTGCCTATTCATGATTTTTAAAATCCTGAATTCTTGAAAATAAAGATGCATAATTTCTATTTATGTACAAAACTAGCTTGGATAGGTTTATCATTTTTTTCTCTTAGAGGGAGATGATTCAAAAAGGAGAGCAGTTAAGTCTTTCAGTATATGATTTAACTGGGTATATGCCTTGTAACTTGAAAATGAAAGTCAGAAAGTGTGACCATTTGTGATACTCAGTTATCAGATGTTGTGCCTTTTTGTGAATAAATAATTAGTTTCACCTTAAAGGGTAGAAGAATAGATATATATATATATAATGATGATTTCAAGGACAATCAAAAGAACTCATAAATACCAACATTGAAACAGGTAAGCATTGGGATAAGACAAAATTAAACTATGGTAAGGAAACTACTTGTTTGAAAGTTAAAAAACTCAGAAATATTTTGGCTTTAAAGTTGCTGACATAAAATTAATTCCTAGAGCTCTTAGGTCACAGTTCTTATGTTCTGTATAATTCAATTGTAGATATTTGAACGCAGTGAAATCTGGTATCACATTCAGAGATTTGCCCTTTTTGCTCCAATTTGGCTTTTTATTGCATTGTGAGGAAGTCCTTATACTCTGTACAACTCTTCCATTTTCCATCAAATTGATTTAGACCCCTTCTCCTGTAAAAAAAAAAAAAAAAAAAAAAAAGGTACATATAAAAACTCTGCCTTACAGAATCACCTTCAATCCCTACTAAATAGATGCTATCAGTAGACACATAGTAGAAGGGTCTATCAATTGTGAGGCAAGGATATACTATTAAAAGTTATCAGTTGCTTGCATTCTGATTTGCCATATCAATGAAGATTAGAGGCATATGATGCTGTTCAAAATCCAGAATTTACAGATGTCTCTGATTATAGATAGATGTGTAACTACTGTGTGTGTGTGTGTGTGTGTGTGTGTGTGTGTGTGTGTGTGTGTTTGAGAGAGAGAGGGAGAGAGAGATAGATCATAGATATGGGGGAGGATTTGCTTCAAGTATCCCAATAAACTTCTAAGAAGCTTTGGTTTCAAGTCAAGAACAAAAGGTAGTGTATACTGAACTGCGTGGAGTTTTCACACAGGTGACCAAAAATGTATTAGGGAAGCAAACCCGAGTATCCGCAGAGCTGAAAACTTCAAAAAATTACTAAATAGCCATATTCATCCTGGACTTTCTAAATAAATAGATTTGTATGAAGCTTGATGATACAAATAGTTTAATGGATGAGAGTACTGGGGTCTGGAAGATCTCAACAAACTAGACTGATGGCTAAAACCACCAAGATTACATTTAATAGAAATAAATAAAATTTCTGAGCATTCGGTTAAACATGGCAATTGGAACACCTGCATTTATTTTGGCTCTCTCCCCATACTCCACTATGTTTACAGTTGAGAATTTAAAAAAATCATAAATTTACAAGGTCAAACAGATGTAAGACAAGATCACAACAGGTAAAAAATGGGAAGAAAGTTTTGGAAGTGGAAAAGCAGATGCAAGAGCAGCAACTTTGTGTCACTGAGATGAACAGGAAATGAAAACAAAAATACAAGATGATTTATGCCACAGAACCCCCCAAAAACTTGCGAATTGGAGTCACCAGGTACTTCTGAATATAGTGGTATGAGCTTGGGCTGAGGGCGTATGGACTGGTAAGTACCCCTCTCCTATTCTTCTCCACCCAAACAAGAGTGTATGTTTACTCCATGCGGTCATACATGAGAATGAACCTGAGACATTGCACAGAAAACAGCCTATCAAAGGAAAGTTTACACTGTGAATGTAAATTTCCTTCCTTTCCTCCACTCCCAGAAGATGATCAACCAGAAGAATAAAACTCTTACCCAGAAGAAAATAATATTAAAAGATTCTAGGAAAACTGACCTTGCCCAGGGGTAGGTCCATTCAAATAGTGATATTTGAGACTTTCCCGAATATGAAATGGCCAGGTCTTACCTGATCATCCACTGGAAACCCATCATCAACTCCCTACCTGTGTACACAGAGCTTCCAATCAAGATTTTAGTGCCTTTTTCTTTTTTCCTTTCTTTTTTCTTTTTTGGTCTGAGACAGAGTCTTGCTCTGTCACCTGGGCTACAGTACCATGGTATCAGCCTAGCTCACAGCAACCTCAAACTCCTGATCTCAAGCAATTCTCCTGCCTCAGCCTCCCAAGTAGCTGGAACTACAGGCACATGCCACCTCACCCAGCTAATTTTTTCTGTTTAGTAAAGATGAGGTCTCACTGTTGCGCAGGGTAATCTCGAACTTCTGAGCTCAAGCAATATTCTTGCCTCAGTCTCCCAGAGTGCAATGCCACTTTTTAAATATAGGCCTATAGAAAAAAATCACCAGGCATCTAAAGAAAACTTTAACATAAACAGAACAGAAAAAGAAAAAAAAATCAGAGGAATGAGACAAGGAAGGAAACAGGAAAAACCTTCAAACTATAACTAATGTACTCAGAAATGAAAAAATGCTTTTAGCCAAGAAACAGGAAGAATTATAAAATAAACTCTAAAAATTAGAGATTAAAAATAATCTCTTGGAACTTAAAATATGATAGGAGAAATTTAAGAAATTCAAAAGAAAAAGAGAGAGATAAGGAAAAACTTCCAGAACATAGCCAAAAGAGCAAGGAGAATCAATCTAAGAGGCCTGACATGCAAATATTTTTTCAGAAAAAAAAAAAGAGATTGTAGAATAAAGGGAAGATTTTATCTAAGAAATAAGAAAAAATATTACAGATTTTATCCCAGAATAATATAAGAAAATATTATTACCAAAAAATCAGAATATGTGAATTTCCACTATAAAGGGAGATAATTTTAAGAGTCACTTTACTAAGAAATTTCTGAGTCTCAGGGACAATGTGACAATCTTAGGGGTTTCCATAGAAGGATTAAGAAAAGTCACAGATAATATATTAAGTATAAAGATAACATCAGGTTTCTTAATAGCAAATGTAGAAATTAGAAGAAAATGGAGCAAGGCTATTAAAATTATGAAGAAAAATTAATTCCAATGTAGAATTCTATATCTAGACAAAGATCAAATTGGCAGTAGAATTAAGGTTGTGGTCCCCAATTCCCAGGCTATGGACTGGTACTGGTTCTTGGCCTGTTAGGGACCAGACTGCAGAGCTCCACTGCCACTGCCACCTGTCCTCTACCACTTTCCTCTCATTCTATGGAAAAATTGTCTTCCATGAAACTTAGGAAGAGGGGGTGGGGGTGAGCAGGAGGTGAGCAGCTATGAGCAAGCGAAGCTTCATGTGTATTTATAGCTGCTGCTCCCCATCTCCTGCATCACTGCCTGGGTTCTACAACCCCCCACCCCAATGCCAGTTTGGAAAAAATTGTCTTGCATGGAACTGGTCCCTGGTGCCATAAAGGTTGGGACCAATGAATTAAGGCACTCCTTGACATACCATGTCTCAAAAAACATTATCATCTTTTTGCAGGAAGCTCCTAGGTGATATCTTCTATCAAAATGTAAAAATAAAATAAAAGACCCAACATTCAGGAAACAGAAGATCCAACACAAGAGAGATGAAAGGAATTTTCAGGATGATGGTATAAGACAGCTCTCTAATTGACAGTGGTACAGCAGGTCTAGAGAGCAATTGATCCACGTTGGAACAGGGGAACAGATGACTCTAGCATAAATACTGCCAGAAAAAGAGAGAGAGAGAGAAAGAATAAGAGATTAATTGATATTTAAACCTTCAAAAATCATATTTTCTATACTAACAAAGAAGTTAAGATTTGAGTGTCAGGTAAATAGAAAGCTAAACAAACAACCAAAATCAGAGGCAATTATTATTATTATCTCCACACACACACACACAAATTATCATAGCAACCATAGATAGCTCAGTAATGGATAACATTTATAAAGCCATAATGTTATCTGCAGAATGATTTTTAAAAATAATTGGTAAAATTGTTTTTTCTTTCATGGGATGAACCTAGAAAGACTTATTTCCTTTTCTCACCACAGTGACTGGACTACAGAAATAAGTAGGCTTGTTTGGTAATAGTAATAGTGACAGCTCCAGCAACCGTGACCAAAGAAGATGAATAGCCACATGAGGCAACCCAGGACCTCCAGGTGAGCCCAGATGGCTTTCTGTTCCTACAAAGGAACACAAGAGGCACAGATCCCTCAACTGGCTGTTCTTCTGTCTCTCTTAAGGATGATGATAAATCAAGAG
The DNA here is from genome assembly GCF_040939455.1 of Microcebus murinus. Taxonomy (NCBI): domain Eukaryota; kingdom Metazoa; phylum Chordata; class Mammalia; order Primates; family Cheirogaleidae; genus Microcebus; species Microcebus murinus. The sequence goes on along the minus strand of NC_134104.1, from coordinate 105,150,137 downwards.
TAGAATCTGAGCAGAGACACTACTCTTAATTTGATCTTTTGTCTAGATGTAGAATTCTATATTGCAATCAAGTCGCCTTTAGAATTTGATAGCATTACTCCAAGGGTAGGACCTGAGCAAAGAAGTCCAAACTCCAAACTTATTCAATTTGGGGATGGGGGTGTCTGGCGTAGAAGAAACGAGACAATTGTGTTGACTTGGGAAAAGGCTGACTAATGAATGTTGTTTATGTAGCTCGCTATGTTGATTTATAGCCATAAGCTGAACTTATTTCTAATCATCTACATCACTTGAGATATTCTGAAACTGTTCACTAAATTTAATGGCGGGGAGTCCACTAATAGACTCTCAATGGTTTTTTTAAGGCCCGGCTGTGTTTGACTTTAAAGCACAAATAGAGGTTTTTACAGGAAATGATGTTGGGTTTTTGTAAGACTCAGAAACTGAAGAACTACTAAAAACAAAGTGAAGCTTAAAAACAGGAAATAGTTAAATAGTCTGAAGTATACTTTTCCACAAGTTTTATCATCGGAAGACCTTGACTGGTGTTGCTGGCGATCAGTTTCACAGAGTGGAAAGCAGAACCCGCATGTCATCTCTCCTCACAGGGCGGCTACGGCTCCACTGATACAGTAGCTGCTGACCAGACAGTGTGAGAGGATGTCATGAAGTCCTACGTTTTTCAGCTAGGCTTATGTCATCACCGGTTGTTACCAGCGAAATACTTAGATGATAAAAATAATATTGGACTTTTGCTACAACCAAAATAAAGGAATTTTATCTTTAGAAAGAGAGTTATAATGCCATGGCATCTCATTGTTTAATCTCCATGACTGTGTTGAGGAGCCACTCTGGGTAAGCCTTTACAAAATGTGGTGTGATTGCACTTAAAAAACAAAACAAAAAAACCTGTGTGGTGCAACCTCTTGGTGAAGAAGGTCAAATGGATCAGAGTACAGTTTTATTGTTTTATGCTTTCAAAATATGAGTGATGCGTCTGCTGATTAGAGTTGCTATAAAGTTTAGCACTTGGATAAAAAATATAGCTTAACTTTGTTATCATTATAAACACAAAAGTAAGAGCTCTTGGTGAAATCATTACTTTAAAAGTCTCTCACTAATACTAAAATTATGTAGATACAAAATTGTTTAACTGATTCAGAAGACTGGTACAGGATCTTCTTATTAGTATGCATAGACATTACACTTTGCATGTATCTTTGTACAAATAATTTGAAAACTATCACTGAAAAGCCTCTAGCAGTGTTGTCCTGATTTGCCTTTATAAACAGAAAATTCCCTTAATGCCTAGAAAGAGCTTTTAAAAGATTCAGAGTCAAATCTTTTTTTATTAAGAGCTTTATTGAGATATAATTTATATGCCATACAACTTACCCATTTAAAGCATTAGTTTAATGATTTTAGTATGTTACCAAAGTTGTGCAACCATCATCACAATCTAATTTTAGAACATTTTCTTCACCCCTCAAAAAAGAAACTCCTACTTATTTGCAGTTAAGAGTAGCAGACTTTAGCAGTTTCCTCTCTTTTTTTTTTTTTTTTTGAAAAAAAGAGGGGTTAAGAGTTAAAAATTACCTGGTTGTTTAGAACAACAGCTGAGTACACTTTTGTGGGTGTAGCCTGAGATTGCCTTCTGGTGCCTAAAGCAGTCTTCTATACAGTATATTTGTCTATAGGTTTTTGAATGATCAATCAGTGTTAATGAGGATAAGTATTAATATATTTACTATGTGCCTGGAACCATAAGTGGTTCATGTAATTCACTTAATCCACATTGTAATCCAATGAAGTAAGTACCAGCACTGTCCCCACTTTACAGATGGAAAAACTAAGGTATGAGATTAAATGCTTAAGAAGCATTATGGCGTTTTATTACTTTACTAGCCCAGTCATGTGTTATTCTCTGAAACCTTAGGACTGCAAAGCCCCTTTCTTCTGTTCTATCTAAAAATCAGTCAGAATTCAAGAACTTCCTCTAAAAGTAATTTTTGGGCGATTTAAATATGAAATTCATTGCTTGCTTGCATTCCTTTGACTATGAAAATCTTTGTCCAATGAGGTCAGATGTGAAATTTATACCTGTACTTAATTCATATATGTATTGCAGATATAATCTATTACATCTGAATATAAGCTATTCCAGTTATAGGCTATTTTCAATGTTTTGTGTGAAGCTCACTTGTTTGGAACTTAAAACACACTTGCCACAAACAGAACGTTTTCAGTAGTCGTGAAGTCCTCTGGCTGGTCTACAAATACCCTAAATGTACTTAAAAGTACAACATTGTAACCACTGGGTCATAGATCCATCACAGTTTAAAGGTATTAACCACCCTGTAGAGAAAGGTTCAGCTCTGGAGAGATTCTGAACCAAGAGAAGCCCCCTCTGCCAGTCTTCACTACCTTTTGTCCCCTCTAAAGGGGAAGGAAGTTGCACATGGTGTGTTTCTGCACATAAAGAATTCAGAGGGAAACCAAGCTAATCTCTCTTGGCTCCAATTTCTAGAGTTAGAGCCGAAAAAGAACTCAATGGGGAGTACGTGGATACTGCCTGAGCTTCCAGTATTAGGGCTGTGAGATTCAGGCAGCAGTAAGGGGTGTAGGGGGAAAAGTGTTCACATGTATACGTGCACATACACGTGTGCATGAGCCCAAGCACATTTGGAGAGGGAATGTGGGGAAAAAGCACAGGCTTTACTTAATTATCTCTTTCTTTTTGAGAACAGATAGTTTTTTATAAATGATAAGATATAACAAGGGAAAATAAAAGGTGATTTTTTCCAGAAGACAAATAGTTTGTGTTTTGAATAAAGCACCTCAAGATTTTATTGAAAGGACAAAAGATTTCTAGAATTATGGAATGAAATTTGTGAATGAAAACTATCTAGACTTTAACAGTAAATTTAAAGGCAAACATACAGGAGGTAGCATAAGAAGGTAGTGCTTGAGAGCATGAGCTTAGGGCTAGATTGCCTACTTGCAAATCCCCACTCTGTCTCTCTGAAAGACACCTGTGTGTATGTGTGCATATACTAATTTTTGTGTTTTCACATGCACACAATATACTTGCTTTATGTGTACACATACACACAATGAATAGTGAAAGATCAAAGAGATATACAAACTGTTTACATGGTTAGTACTAAAGAATAGAAGTAGGAATAAAATAACTCTCACCTTTTATATTATAAGCTTCTGCACTACTTAAGTCATTTTACAATAAACATTTGTTACTTTTGTTGTAATAAAGGACATGCCATAACTTTTTAAATTCCTTTTTGAGCCAAAAAACCATTTGAGATCTAAAAAGATAAATGACTCCCCTACTGGGAAAAATCATGGATGCCATGAAATCTATGCAACGCCATTAAATTTCCACCTCATCACTTCAGGCCCACTGTTAGGTAGACCCTATATGTGCTATATATGCATGTGTATGTGAGTCTATAAATGTCAAATCACTTGATTCCAATAAAGTGGAATATAGATATTAAATATGAGTCTGCATTGTATTATGGTTATGTTGCCCAGGCCTTATTTTCTCTTACAATTTTGGAGGATATATTGTTCACTTACTTTCCCAACCTACAAAGGACATAGAAGCGTGCCCTGAAAAGGAAAGTCTCTCAATAAATATCTTCTGAATTAAATATTCTAAGTAAAATAATAGAGGATCAATAGAGGCAGTAAATTAATTACTGCAAAGGTGATTGGTACATCTTCAAACAGGAGGCTACATTTTAGCAGGTCAGTCCTAAAAAGATGGGAGGGACTTGGAAAAGTGGAGAAATGAGAAAGCATATTCTAGAGAAATGTAGCAGTGTAGGCAAAGATACATACACCAGAAAGAAAAGCATGTAAGGGAAAGATGGGAGAGTTTGCTTAGCTGACATAAAGTGCAAGTGGGAGAAAACGTGTAGAACAAATGTGGAACAGCTACATGTGATTGAAAACTGAAGGTTTAGTTTTTTTCTTTTAAAAAATGTAAAATATAATGTGGCTGATAAAATAATGCATGAACTTTGTATTAGACTCAAAAACATATATCCACAGTTTCACATAAATGGAAATTGCACTCTTTGCATTCAAGGAAAAGCACCCTTCCTCATTAACGGTATTCATAAAGAATTGTGATTTTCCTAATTATATGTAACTTGGGACAAGAGGCCAGGACCTATGTGTCTCTGCCTCACAAGAGGACATAAAGAGTAACTCTTATTCTTTCAACATGAAAGTTAAGCTGCTTTACAATGTCATGGATATAGAAATGGCCAACATGAAGCCCCAAAGAATATTCAAGTGTAGGCTCTTAAAAATATACATTCTTCTAAACAAAGAAGAAAAATCCTTCCTCCTGAGTAAAATGGTGTGCTATTTAAATGGGCCCCTGCAATTCATTGGAAATAAGTGAAACAAGATGGACAAAATAGGGTGCTAAAGGGTTTTCCTTATCTTCTGGGAGAATTCCCTGAATAATTTTCATATATATTCATATGTGCATACATATATGTATAATCTAAAAATATTCTACAGATATTTGATAACTCCCAGGATTATCTTTGTAGACCTGCCTTAAGGTCTTACAAAGGCCAACAGCCATATCACTGGAAAAACATGGTTAATTTCTTTGCTGGTTACTGATTTTTCTCCTTGTTGGTGCTTTTAACTTTATCATAGTCAAAACATTTCTCATATAGAAATTCTGGTTTGGAGCAAAGAAATGTCATTTCTATTAAAATTGCCTCTAGGATATAGTAATTCAAAGAGAGTATAATATTTGGACTTAATAGACATAAGTATCTATATTTTCCTTTAAATATGTCTCATGAAGGAAAGGAGTAGCTTAAAATGGTTGGTAGCTTTTAGGTCTTCTTGAAGATAATTTTAAACCTCTATAACTTTATAAAATATATTCTTTATTAGAGAACCACAATTCTGTATGCAGTTACACAGCTTTACGTTGTAATTTCATGTGTTTTTTCTATGTTATGATAAGAAACTTAGGCTTCCTGTCTGAAGTCACCACAGTTAAGTCCAAATTTCAGGAAGTCAGTTTATTATCGGTCAATCCAGATGTTTCTTCAACTTGTCTGAGGCTGCCTGCGACTAATTTGTTTCCTTTGAAGACACAGGGACTTTTCCGTTCCCTTTACAGCACAGAATTTGCCCCGACATCTCATTCATTTTTCTAGAGTGATTGGTGAATGAGTGTGTGTACCATTCTCTCATCTCCAGAAAAGTGTGTCACCTCAGCTTCCTTGGTCAGAAATATCCTTCTCAAAAAAAGGAAATGTATTGTTCCTTTTAAAATATTGAAAATTCTGAAGTCCCCCCAAGCTAACTTAGTAGTATCTTGCAATAATGCCACCATGTAAAAGAATTTATAGGGGTTTTTTATGACCTCTCATTCAAGGTCTCACCTGATTTTTCTTGCACTTCCTATTGCCAAATAAGATCGCTCCAGATGTTCAGTGGGAAATACTGTAATTTTCTGTAAGATTTATTTTTGTATGTTGAATTTATGAATCCTGTATGCTTTGGAGGTTGTAGAGAATTAATAAAAAACATAGGCAATAGGTCAAGAAATCTGGGAAGTCACCATCTCTGCCAGTCTTATCACCAAGATTAGGACTGTGTCAGAAAGGTTGCATGTTAAAGCACTTGTGAAATACTTTACACCTTTGTTAACTGCAATATTTTTCATTTTTAGCCAGTGTATCTTCCTTGAGTTAAGTGTTCATGAGGTGATAGCAAGCAACCTCAGTGATTCATGGATTTAGCTTACTTACCTACACAGTTTTCTGCTAGTATGTCCTTTATAGTCTCTGTCCACTAATCTCATTCCCTCCAAAAAAACAAAAAAAAACTCCTTTTCTCTAATCTTCTTTTCTTCCCTTTCATGCTCATTTTACTAAAATACTAAATTAGGCCAAGCACGGTGGCTCATGCCTGTAATCCTAGCACTCTGGAAGTTCGAGGCAGGAGGATGGCTTGGGCTCAGAATTTGAGACCAGCCTAAGCGAGAGTCAGACCCTGTCTCTACTAAAAATAGAAAAATTAGCCAGGCATTGTGGTGCATGCCTCTAGTCCCAACTATGGGAGGCTGAGGCAGGAGGATTGCTTAGAGGTTGCTGTGAGCTAGGCTGATGCCATAGCACTCTGCTCAGGGCAACGGAGCAAGACTCTGTCTCATAAAAATAAAATAAAGTACTAAATTAATTTCCACCTACCTTTAATAGCTTTCATAGGATGCAAGGTAGGGTAATATTTTCCATATATTAAAGAGGGATAATATTATATATTTGACCAATTTATATAAGGGCATCTCTCATACAATAGAAAAGAATGCATTTTAGGAATCAGGCTGACACAGTAGTTCAAATACTACCTCTATGAAAAAATTTCTTTTAACCTCAGTTTTCTTATCTGTAAAATGGCCACATCATAGCTACCTCAGAGGACCTCAGTAAAAATAAGACAGTGTATTTAAGGTACCTACAAGAATGCCTAGCATCCAACAAACTTTGATAGCTTACTATTATGTGCCAGGTGCTATACAAGGTTCTAAAGTCACGAAGAATAATAAGGTAGTGTCCCAGCTCTACCTGGGTCTACCTGGGTGATACTGTGGTCTATGAAGTGAAGACACTGAATGGGATGTGATAAAAAGTACCTATGATTATTACTTAAGCCTGTGGTCCCCAACCTCCGGGCCACAGACCGGTACTACTCTGTGGCCTGTTAGGATCTGGGCCACACAGCAGGAGGTGAGTGGCAGGTGAGCAAGTGAAGCTTCATCTGTGTTCACAGCTGCTCCCCATCACTTGCATCGCCAAGTAAGCTCCACCTCCTGTCAGATCAGCAGCAGTATTAAATGCTCACAAGAGTGCAAACCCTGCAGTAAACTGTGCATGCGAGGGATCTAGGTTGTGCACTCTTTATAAGAACCTAATGCCTGATGATCTGAGGTGGAGCTGAGGCAGTGACGCTAGTGCTGGGAGCAGCTGCAAATACAGATTATCATTAGCAGACAGGTTTGACTGCAAAATAAAAATAATGTGCTTGAATCATCCCCAAATCATCCACCACCCCTCCACCCCCATCCATGGAAATATCGTCTTCCATGAAATTTATCCCAAGTGTCAAAAATATTGGGGACTGCTGACTTAGGCTATTTTATTCTGTTTCCAAACTATATTGTTGCAATATTAAAAAAAAAAAATATCATCACTGCAGTCCTAATAGATATCTAAGCAAACTGCCATGGGAACAAGTCTGAAATAAAAATAGCTTCTTCAGGGAGTAGAATAATAGAGGAGAGTCCAGGACAGCTTCGAGTGAAAAGTTATGTTTGAGTTGAACGTTATTGAGAAGCAGGGAGAGGGCACTCCAGAAGACAGGAACACCACACAAAGGCACGGGATATGAGATTGTACACGATGCAGTCAAGAGCCAGAAGTTTTCTAGACCACAGTATGACATACAAAAGGAGGGGAGGCTAAAGCAGCAAGAAACTCAATTGTCAAAGGCTCTGGGTAACATCAAAGAACTTGGACTTAGGCTTTCAGCAAAGGGGAATTACTGATTACTTGTGAGAAGAGTGATATTATGAGATCTGTGCTCTAGAATGGAAGCCCTATTTGCAGCAGAGAGTAGAATGGATGGTGACAAGGCTGGAGGAAAAGAGACAAGTTAGAATATTAGAAAACAATGGAGATGGATGATGGTGAAAGAAACTAGAGAAGTACCTTAGTGAAAGTGGACGTGAAGGGAACTATTTGAGAGACATTTTGGCACACGCATCATTAGCATATCTGGACCAATGATCCAAAAAAGAATATCTTCTCACTGTCACCTATTAAAATATCACCTATTAAATATCACCAAGGAATGGTACTCTGAAGTTCAGGCCCAGTGGAGATACCCTCCCTCTGTGTTTCTCTGGGGGAAGAGGAGGGACTGGGGAGAGACGGGAGGCAGGCCTAGAAATCTTTGTTTGTTCATCTGTTTTCTCTACCAAGAACCCGTTCATTCTCACCTCCATCTAAAGCTCTCACAATGTCATAGTGCTGGTTTTCAGGAAATGCTCAAAGAATGGAAAAAAGATGGTTGAGGTGGGAAGGATGAGTAGCAGAAACAGAAAAAGAAATATTTCAGAGCTTTGGGGACAACAGAATCGTGTTCTGGGAACAGAACAGCAGAGCCAAGGGGCCTCTCCACCACTTACCAGCTGTGTGACCTTGGACAAGCCACTTAATGTCACAGAGCTTCAGCAGCTTCATCTGTGGCAGGAAGATAAGGACAAATAACACTTGCCCTCCCTGCCTACTGGAGACGTGAAAGGAAATGTAAGGAGCTCATGTGTCTGAAAATTCTCTGCAAAAGAAATACATGAATGTGAAGAATTATAATCAAAAGATCACAAATGTTGATATAATGGGCATTTCACTTTTATGGAGACAAGTGAGGCAGTGTCTGCTCTCTAAAATATGTTTATTTCATAAAGACATATTCATACCCACAAAGGCATGCATAATTTACTGGAGGCGTGAAGAGCAGAGCTAAATCCAACCACTTAATTTAAGCCTGCTATATGAGATTTCTACATGCTGTTGTGGAAAAACACAAAATCTGGATTTATTATATAATGAGCTTATCATCTAATGATATAATCAGACTGGGAGCTCCTTAAGGGCTTATACAGCATTACAAGACCTAATTTCCCATTTTCCTCATCAGCAAGATAAAGAAAATAATACTTAATTCACAGGAATTGTGTAAACAGATAATAATACTTAGCACATGACATAAAAGTGGGATTCTATAAATGTTAATTTCCACTGCCCCCATTTATTCAGCTATTCATTCATTTAGCAAATGAGTATATGTCTAGTGTGTAGACTCCATTCTAGGGTTTGATACAATAGAAATTATCAGATCCCTGCCTTTGTGGAGCATATAGTATAGCTGGGAAAAACAAACAAACAAGTAAACAAGAAAATAACAAACTATAACATGTTCTATGAAGAAAATAAAAGGATGTTGTGGCAATGATGTTAAGGTGGGTGATGAGTGGCCATTTTAAAAAGAAAAATTAAAGGGAAGGTCTTTCTGAGGATATGACATTAAGATTTAAAGACCCATTAAAAAAAACAGACAGGAAGCTAGTATTCTGGACAGAAGAATCAGCAAGTAATAGAAAGGATCTAAAGTGGCAAAAAGCTTGGAATGTTTGAGGCACTGGAAGAAGGCTGGGGTGGCTAGAAAGCAGCAAGCAGGAGGGAATGGGGTACAATGAAGTTGGAGCGGAAGTGCAGGCAGATCACACAGGCCTGGAGTATCATCTTGAGGGTTTGGATTTCACTCTAAGTTCAATTGGAAGACACTCAAGGATTGTAAATAACTGATATGATCTAAATTATAGCCCCTAACACTGTCCCATTCTGCAGTGATAAGCATTACAGAAAGGAATATCACATTTGAGTTCTATATATTTCACATTCAAAATGGTCTTTTAAAGATGTGGCTAATTGATACTAAGTGATGCAATAAAGAAATAGTCACCATATTTAAATAATTTAAAATATTACTGCATGCATTTTATTAATTATGAGATCTATTCACGGACCAGTCATGCCTGGGTCTTTTGTATTGAACTATTTTCACCAATTAAGTATAAATCTTTAAAGTGATTTCTATACTATTTAATAATCTAGCACAAAATCAGACTCAAAAGAAATAGCTCTTTGCAGCAACAGGATGTTTTTTTTTCTTTGTCTTTTTTTTTTTTTGCCTTTTTCTTTTTCTTTTCCTGGTGCCTATTTGGCTTCCTAAAAATATGAGAAAGAAGATGGAGAGGGTATTTTTTCTAGCAACCTGCTATTACCATGCTGACCAATACTAAGAAGCAATTTTCTTTGTCAGCTTAATGTAGTTACCAAGCCATTTAGGAAGAGAAAAGAATGTATGTCCTACTTTTCTTCCTCTCACATTGATTCAATTTTTCATGATGTATGGTGCTTGCCTTCAGGTCTAGCTCCACACTTCCTGGTCCTATGACAGGCTTTTGCTTGGTGAAAGCTGTTCTCTGTGTTTCTGTATGGCAACCTACTGCTTGGCCAGAGTCCTTCTCATATTCATTCCTATTCTGATTTGTTTCTATTTCCTTTCTTTTTCTCCCCTAGAGAGTCAAAGCATATAAAATTTCAGGGGAAATTGTGTTAGGACAAAGTTTTCGCATTCTGCAATAGTTCTTCCTGTGGTTTCAACTAACTGAGTGTTTCTGGATATACTCTCAGCAGTGGGTCATGATTTTTTCACTTTAAAATCCAGTAGAAAAAATGTTCACTGTTGGGAAGGAAAGTTCTCCATTACTAGGCTCACAGAGCAGCAGCAAAATAACTATTCAATGAACAGAAGCTTCCAATGGGCTGTGTCTCTTCTCATCTTCATCCCCAGCTGGTCCCAGAGGGAGACCATATAATTAGGTTAAAGTGGGCACATAAAGATGTAAACAGTGACTAGAACAAAAGCATAGGACAAAGGATCCTTTCTTTTGAATGAAGGCGGTAGGAACCAATTAGCAGGTAGAATTTCACATGAGAAGTAATTGTAAAAAAATTATAGTTATAGCCACAGAGAGTGAAATCACCTAACAGCTTCCCTTGGACCTCGTAGGTGCCTGGTAAATACCAACTAAACCAAAAACTGTCTTATAGCTCATAAAATATTGTCACATCTATCATCACACTTGGTTTTCACCACTGACATTTACTTTGGGAAAGTTTGAATCTTGTCATGGTTAAATCAATGGAGAAAGTTTGCATAGTGGAGCACGCACTCTGGAGTCAGACCGGTCTGATTTCTGTATGTGACAGCACCACTCACCAGTTGTGTGACCTTGAGCAAGCTACTTAACCAGTGAAAGCCTGAGTATCTTAGAGTATCAAATGGGGAATAATAATAATACCTGCCTCAGGAGTTGTATGAGGAACAATCAAGGTGATGCATGTAGAGAATTCACTATATTAATACTTTCTAGGACTTAGTGATCACATAATATTTTTGTTGTTGTTATTCTAATCATTAAAGAATTGATTGAAACTCCAAATCTGACTTCATAGTCCATAATCTAAACTTTTGGAAATTTGGAAGTTTTTATAGATTGTCTCTTAACAGCTTGGATTTGACTGACCATTATTCCCCCAGATTTTGTATATTAATTGTCACATAACAAGGCTGTGGCAGCCACAATTTAGGAGGGAGAGCTTGTACCAAAAGGCAAATTAATGTATTTTTAGAGAATCCAGACTCTTTGCTCTCATCCCTAATCATATCCTTAGCTCTGGCTAGACTGAGGAGCAGCCTCTGCTGAAATATTTTTATGAGAGGTGCTGCGTTCACATATAGTAAACAGATCTAATTCAGAGGACAGCCCCTCCATCACTCTCCTGAACCTACAGACCAGAGACAGAATTTTTACTTCCATACCTGGCTATGCCTTAGCCCATTTCCCAGGCAAGTGTTATCTTTTCCCCTTCAATTTTCCCAGCTAGTCTCTTCTGTGTGAGTAGCAATATCTGTTCCATATCCCTAGAGATAAAACTCATACAATCCTCTTCCAGAGACCACAAATGAAAAGCTACAAGTTTAATGTAGTCACAGAAGTAATTTTCTTTGTTTTGGTCTAAACATTGCATTACAAAATTAAGCCAACATTTAGAAAATTATATTTTAGTAGACGTCCAATTTTCTGGCTTCTCTTGAGCCATCATAATACCTGGGAGTACAGGGTTCATGTTTCCATATGCAGTGATGAGTTGAAGTTGATCAGAAGCTGCCCTCTTTGAGGAGCAAGTGCTCTTCAGTTTGAAATGGTCTCCACCACCCTCTTTGTTTTACACTTTGCCCACTTCACTCATTTAGATGATCTGCCTGGACCCTATAGACATTCATGTTTACAATACTTTGTGCTACATACTCCAGGACTTGGTAATTATACCTTTCTCTGTGTGCCAGTCTTTCATTATGTTGTTTTCTTTTTAAGCTCTGAAGCACTAAAACACTCACTAATGAGAAAATTCTAACACTTCACACATCACTATGTTCCCCCTGGAGTTACCACTCTGTGGTCAGGATGGGGACATGCACTCAGTGTGAATTGCTTGGGCACTCTGATCACACCACCCTTCGTACTCCTCCATCTGTCCTGCCTGCAAGGGAGCAGAGCCTTACTAAGTCCTGTATCACTTAAGCCATTATCCAATTTTAGTCACTGATCTTTAAGGTAGGTGTGGAGACACAGCATATTCTTAGCGTCCAATGACAATTTTTGAACCACAGCACTCAGCTTCTTGTCATTTGAAATTTAAAACTTGCTATGTCATCATAACCTTGTTCTCATCATACCACCACCACACATCAACAAAGTGATACCTCTTAACCCAGTACTTTGTAAAATCCTCATCTCTTCAGAAAAGCTTCATGTCAAATAAATATCATTCGTCTTTAGTCCTCCCATTGCCATCAATAAACCTCTTTTATTCATGCATTTTTATTACTTATAATCTACTTCTAAAATGTAAGATGTGCTAGCTTATAAGGAATACCAAGTAAAATAAAATCTAAAGACCAATAAGATAAAGGAAGCAAGTATGTGTTTGGAAAATGAAGATAAAAGGTAATCATATTCTAAATCTGGATAAATGACAGCTACTACAAGTCAGCACAAAACTTAACTCTGAATGTCCTGACAGGCAAGAAAATCAGGAAACATGCTCATCACTCCATGCTTTCATTATTTAAATAATTTCCATCTGATCTTCCTGCTTGCTGTAGTCCAAATATACTACACAGCTCTGTCAGATTCTTGTAAAAATTTTTAAAAATAAATTTTAACAATTTTAGTCCTTTGCTTAGCCCTCACTTTTAAATGGTTATATCCATACAAACACATGCAAAATGTGAGTATAATGCTGTCTAGCAAAGGTGACAGGCTCATGACTACAGGATCTATCCAAAATTCAAGGAGTTTCCCTTTCATATTCTGTGGCCCTGTCCCTACCTATGCTTCACAACTTTCTCCCAGTCTGGAGTCACTTGTTCAGACACGAGCATAATGTAGCTGAGGTCTTGGCTTAATACCAGACTGTTCTCAACCAAAAGGAGTCTAGAGATACCTGAGAATATTTGATCAACCCACCAGAAGTCTACACACAAGAGGAGTCCCTGAGTAAAGAAAGGATCAGGCACAACACAATTAGTGGAGTAATGCAGTCTTAGTGGTAAGGAGAAGAAAAATCTGATCAGGGCAACATGTTTACTACTAAGATTTATCTTCAGATCCAGCTTCTTCCCTTGTTCTGGTTGGACTCATGATTAAGCCCTATGAAGTACAGGGTGTTAACAGGGTGTGAAGCTATATGTAAAAACTGAAACAACTTTTTTTTCTTTTGATTTATAATCAGGCTGCACATATCTGTGAGACAGGGAACGTGAATATAATGGTTATAATAACAAAGATGGCCACGGACTCTCCCCCTGAATTTCCAGTAGAACACTGTGAAGCTTGAGTACCTTGAGCTCCACCCACCAGAGGCAATGGCAACAGCCCACCCAGCACAGACCTTCTTGATGCTCAGCAGGAGGGGTGGGTGGTACACAGCAGGCTTGGCAGGGACCAGCAGGAATGAGTGATAGTCCCACTCTAGGGAAGAAGTGGGCAGCACAGAAAAAGAGAACTAGATCCAAACATGGATGCTACGTGGCAACTGATTAGACTTATTTGTGAATTGAGGTAGAACATCCTTTGCATTTCCCTGAAATACTCTGAGGGACATTCGGGAACTTATGATTAAGTTCTCCTGTATTGATAGGAGAATTCATAGGCAGGTTACAGTGACATGTATCCTCCAGAATATGCACCTTGGCTCAGGATAACAGACTGTTGGTGCATGCTGTATAAATGCCCTCTCTGAGATCCGTGGTACAGACCACCTAGGTCAATATCAAACTGGTATCTTCTTCATGGGTAGAGCTTGTATCTTCTCAACTGGGCTCACTTTTGCCACCCAATTATTTCTCTCATAGTGCTCTCTGGAACAAAGCTGCATTCCCACTGGGCTAGGGCCTCTTACCTATCCAGTGCCCAGTCCCCTCTGTGCTTTTTCTTGTGCTTTGCCCACACTCAAGTCTTCATGTGCCTACTAATGTCAAATCTATGCTTCTAAATATCAGCTTAAATTTTACTAATCATCCTATTTGATGAAATTCTACTAACCTTCAAAATCTAGCTCAGAGATTTCTTGGTACTCCTTTGCTTCTCAGGTTAAATTAATCAGATTTTCCTCTAAATTCACAAAAATATATTTATTTCTCAAGTATTGCACTTATTAATTATTACTAGTAGCCAACATCATTGTGTTTTCTACCTAGTTGTGGGTTCCTTAGACAGCATTTTAGTGTACTTGGTCCCAGCACCTAGCACACAGCCTGGTATTTGGTAGGAGCTTAGAGGATATTGATTAAATCACAAAATAATTGTCTCACCCTGGGCACCAAGATATGAGAAATTATGGCCAATGTGGGATGTTTTGAGTAGTTAGTCCAGCTAAATAGAACATATATTACCTATTAAAATGACCTCCAAACTCAGTAGCTTAAAATAACCAGTACTTCACTCACTGTTTCAATGAGTTAGAAATTTAGCCATGGTTCAATTGTGTCCTCTGGCTCAGGGCCTCTCGCAAAGCTGCCAACAGGGGCCAAGGCTGCGGCCATCTCCAGGCTTACTCATATGATGTCTAGCAAAGGCAGCAGGTGTGTGACTGCCTACCACAGAGGACTTGACATAGCGTCAGGAGCAGCTGGATATGCTTCCTGAGAGACAGGTGGGACTCAGATCACACTTGTGTGGCATGCCAAAGAATCTGGACTTTATGCAAACAATTACAGAAACTTCAAAACAATTATCATTAATTCACATATAGGAAAGATTATTCTGAATGTTTAAGAATGACTGAGGTAAATCCTTTGAATTGAATTATAGTAATACTGTAAGCAGGAAAGCTAGTTAAAAGGCAATTATAATAAGAGATGAGGTCCTGCTTGGTAGTTCTTTTATTTTCTCATTCAATAAATATTTATTTTACTTCTCTCTTTCAAGATTGTTTTAAATATAGAAAAATTAGTGGAGATTACTTTAAAATATATATAAATAAGGCATTTTAGCTAATAGTTACTCTTTCATGTATAAATAATGTACATTTGGAAAGAGGTTTAAAACAAAGATCTGCCAACATCATCAAAAACAAAGAGACTGAGAAACTGTCATAGACTGGAGACTAAAGAGACATGATGACTAAATGTGACATGGCATCCTAGATTTGACCCTGGAACAGATAAAAAGACATTAGTGGAAAAACTGGGAAAAACCAAAGTCTAGAGTTTATTTACTAGTATTATACCAGTGATAATTTCTTAATTTTGATAAATGTATCATGGTAATGTAAAATTTTAACATTTAAGCTAGGTGAACAATATACCTATATATATATATATATATATATATATATATATATATATGTATGTATTATTTTTATCACTCTTCTGTAGATCTAAATTTATTTCAAAATAAAATGCTTTAAAAAAAAAACAGCAGAAAAATAACATATAACACTTAGATACATAGCTGACAATTCCAGAAGAAACTTGGATGTGACTGCTGTTAGAAATCACTGGTCTTGTTGTACTGAGAAAAACAACTTAAAATCAAGCTCTGTGGGTGGTAGATGTTGAAAATGCTGCCAGACTCCAGGCTGTGGTGTGTTCGTGAGGAAACAGAGCTCATCATATTCTCAGGAGGTTTTCATGCTGATAAAAATAAATCAGGCAAAGGCTCTTTGGGAAAAATCTGAAATTCTGTATTAATCTGGTAGGATTTTTATGATTTTTATTCAGGAATCCATAGTTCATATTTAAAGGGAAAGTAGAGCTTCATTACATGATGAGCTAAGTGTATACACAGAGGCAGTTTGTGTTTTTCTCCTGAAATGTATAATACAAGCAGGTAGAAAGAAAAATTTATGTTTCTCTGAGTATAGAGGAAGGCCTCTGCAGGCCTTTGGTTTTTTTCTTTCCATGTGGCATGGTTTGGTCCATTTGTCCAAAAATAACTTCTCCACTCACCTGTCACCTAATTAAGTGGGGATTTTACTTGGGTTTTCTAAAAAAGGTTAATTCCAGCTAGTTATTAATACAGTGGGGTTAATCTAGCACATCGAGTTTGCTCAGTAAATGTTTCCTAAGTGATTTGTTTCAGTTGTTGAATACTTTACTAGAAATAGGGTTAGATCCTGAGTGGATAAGGCATATGAAGAAGAAATTATTTTAGATTAAAAGTCAGCAACCTTCAATGTATCTACTTTTAATTTCAGATTTGCAAGCAAATCATAAAGGCAGTTGTACTGAAATCTCTGGCCTCTGAGCAAAGCTACTTTCAGAGACGCTACTATTTCTGGCTCCTTTTTTCCTCTCTGAAGGCTAACTTGAATACTATGAATTATAAGACAAGCAAATGCTTAATACAGCAGAAGCTTTAAGAGGCAATGAGTTCAAACTCATAGAAAGGCATTTATCCAATGTTATAAAAATCTATGGCTATCTATTATACATAGGATATAGATATCAATTAACCAGAAAATGTCACTGACTGCCTCCTCTGTGCTTAGCATTACAAAAGTTCAGTATAGATTTTTTAAAGTATATAATTCCTCAAAATAGATGCTATTAACTAAATTGTGTTTCCCCCACTCCCATACTCACACACACACAAATTCATTTTGAAGCCCTGTCTTCAATGTGATGGTACTTGGAGGTCAGCCTTTGGAAAGTAATTAGGTTTACATGAGGAAATGAAGATGGGGCTCTCATAATGGGATTAGTGCCCTTATAAGAAGAGATACAAGAGAGCTTGCTTCCATGCTCTCTCTCTACTATATGAGGATGCTCTGTGGAACCAAATAGGCCAGCACCTTGATTGTAAACTCCCCAGTCTCCAAAACGGTAAGAAAAAAATTTCTGTTGTTTAAGCCACCAGGTCTATGGGATTTTTTTAATGGAGGCCTAAATCAACTAATGCAGATTTTAAGCCTTTGAATGCCTGAAGCTGACTAATACAATGACACTTTAAGAAAATAGAGCACATTACTAAGTAAGTCCTTAATTATGGGGTGTAATATGTTTTTATTAGAAAAGAATAAAAACAGTAAAAGTTGGGCTGACCAAGGGATAGGTTTTGGAGAACTCGGGGCTGAATCTGATCTTACTAGGGCTTTCCTAGTCCATCTCGACTAGAGTCACTAATACCTTCAGCCTATAGGCTCAGTCTCTCCCACTCTTAGGTCTATCCTAACCATGCCTAATCCTTACCAGCCAGCAGAGCTCACAAGGGATTTGCTGCTTTATAACCAGTTATCTGCTAGGGGGGAGCTCTAGTCCTTGATGCCTAGCAGGTTGCTGTCTGGCTATATTCCTTTACCCAACCAGCCAGTCCTCATGCTTGGGCCAAAATACTCTTCTAGACATTGGCCTAGGCAAAGAATTTATGAAGAATACCCCAAAGGCAATCACAGCAACAACAAAAATAAATAAATGGGACCTTATCAAATTAAAAAGCATCTGCACAGCCAAAGAAACTGCTACAAGAGCAAACAGACAACCTACAGAATGGGAGAAAATTTTCACAAGCTACGTATCCAATAAAGGACTGATAACTAGAATCTATTTAGAATTCAGGTCCTCTGCTCTAATTACCCTTCTTGGACTTGGTTTCCACATTAAGATGGGAACCTACATGCCAAGCTTCTGCCACAGATGGAGAGAAATCAGAGTGATGAGGGAAATAGAGGACAGGAACAGAGATATGCAGTTGGAAATAAGTATAATATTGTTATGAAATTATCTAAACCAAATCCCTTCCCCCCTCACCAGTGACATTATAAAAACCAGGATAAGAAAACAGTGGGAAATAAAACGAAGGGGACCAAATAATGCTGAACTCGGGTAAGACTGTGTCTCAGGTTTATAAGAGAGGAAAGGTAACAACAGTAAAGGAACAGGTCTTATTTTCACTGCTAGTGATCCTGTACTAGCATAACTGCTAGCAAAAACTGGATGGTGCTAACTCAGTCATTTACCATTCAAATAAATTAGTATCCAAATGATTAAGAATTATTTGTGTGCAGCAAAGCATTACAGTGCAGACAGGACATGTTTATAGGGAAGACAGAAGTGCTTTCTGAATATTTCATTTTATTTTCCAGTGCTTGGATGATTAACAAATTTGTTAGAAATAAAGAGATTTAAAAAATGACAGATAGCATAGGCTTCCCTATAGTCTCAGGAAGTAGTTCTCAGACGTTAGCATGCATCAGAATCACCTGGACGTGGAGTTTCAGGGGGGAAGGGGATATGGAGCAGGAAGACTGAGAATTTACATTTCTAACATGTTCCCTGATGGTTCGTGAATCACATTTTGATAAATGCTAGCCTGAAAAAAAATCCCTTGATCACTTTTGCCTGAGGAAAAAAAAATTGTGCCAAGAATTATGTCTAATTTCCTCTTTATTATTCAAGAGAGAGTATGACAGGCCACTATCTTCCATCCACACCATTAGCAGCCCTCTCCCTAAAAAATGAAAATATTCCTTATCATTAAAATATGATGTTGCCCAACAAAGATAAGTTGGGGAGTGAGAAACAAGAAACATTCTTTCTATTTTAATATTTTAATACACTAGGCATGTCATAAGATAAAATAGTCAACATCAAAGAAATAGAAAGAAAAAGATCATACATTTCATTCAATTGCTTTGCCTCGTATAACCCTGACTTGAATTAGAATTGAGAAAGGGTTTCACATACAATTTAGACAATTAATCAGATCCTTTTTATTTTGTAAATAGTATAATTTAACAATATCTTTATATAATGAGTAACCCAATGAACAGGTTCATGATGCCATTAATGTAAGAATTGCTAAGTTCACTTATTAATAAAATAAAAAGCATGAGCAACTTTGAGAGGTACTATGCAATCAGTCTGCATATGTACTGTCTTCAGAACCCTAAAGATTGTGAAATGAAATATTTTCTCTGTCCTTTGAAATTTCATCATAAACTTTAGGACATAATACAGTTAAAAATAAAACAGTAGGTTTTCCAAGTAGGGTAATTTCTACCCTACTTGGAAATTAGCAATTGTTCTTTGGCTGTAGCAATACATAACCACCAGAACCAGTTACAAACCAGTCCTAATCTATCAATACAACTCATTTCAGTAACCACACATGGAAAAAAACATCATTCAATGAATAGTCAATGACAATTAAATACTTTCATCACTGAGAGTCAACTGATTCTTATATACTTTCTGCTTCCAAAATCTACCCATTGTTGTACTCCATGCTTTCCTAAACCCTACATAATAAGTTCAGTCTTCTTCCCTTTGCAGAGGAACCATGCCTTACAAAAAAACTTGCTCTAATAAGCTATAAATTCAATTTAATAACCAAAAAATTCAGCCTTTTCTTTGTTTCAAATACTTCCTTTTTATACTGCACAGAGAGGATTATCCATACATAGTCTGTGGCTAATTATCTATTCTTCCTAATACCTGCTTTGGAAAACATATGATCATCTCACTAGTCAATAGGATACCAGTAGATTGGGAGGAAGAAAAACAATTTTGTTCCCAGGGGACATTTGGCAATATCTGGAACCATTTTTAACTGTCATGACTGAGGGAGAAAGAGGGATCTAGTGGGTAGAGGCCAGGAATGCTGCCAAGTATCCTACAATGTGCAGGACAGCCCCTCCGCAAAGAAAATCATCTGGCCCCAATTGTCAGTGGAGCTGCTATTAATAAACTCTGCCAAACAACAATAAATTGTGAAGAAGAATACAGTAGGTCCTCGAATAATGTAATATTAATGGGAAAAAATCAATTCCTGGCCAGGGCCACTGTTTGGAGTTTGCATATTCTCTCCACATCTACATGGGGTTTCTATGGATACTCTGTTTCCTCCTACATCCCAAAGCTGTGCACGTGAGTTCATTGGTATGTCTAAATGGCCCCAGTCTGAGTGAGAGGGGAATGTGCGTGTGAGTGTGCCCTGCGATAGGATGTGCCTGGCCAGGGCTGGTTCCTGCCTTGTACTCTGAGCTGCCAGGATAAGCTGCAGCCCATCTTGACCTTGCACTGGAATAACTGGGTAAATGATTACTTATTTTTATTACTCTTTCATTTCAATATTTAATATTCAACATTTAATATTAGAAGTATTTTGAATATTAATATTAGAAGTATTAGAATATTAATATTAGAATTATTTTGATTATTTAAAAGTTTGGCGATGTTTTTGTGACCAGAAATCTGCTGTAAGCACTTAACCCTTGTTTATGTCAATTAGCCTATCGTAAAACCAGTTTCATTATACATCGCTTTGCTTAACATTGCCGTTTCTAAGAACCTATTAACAATGTTAAGTGAGGACTTGCTGTACTAGGAAATTAAGCTTTTTAAAAATGGAGGCTAGGGAAGATTTCAATCAGTTTTTTGCCTCCTCACTAACCAATCTACATTTCATTGAATTTCAAATACTTTAGTTCTTCCAAAAATTTTCATCAAAGTATCCTTAACAGCAGGAGGAAGGACAGTATTAAAGTCTCCAGATGGGAATATTTTTCCTTCATCCTACCCATCAATGACTCCTCTGGCCAAAGGACAATAATATTACACATTGGTTGGTCAATCAAGTCTCTCCAGAATTTGCTCATTACAGCTTTACAAGTCTGTCTTCTGTAACTCCCCTTAATGCACCTTCCACTCTATTAGGGTAAATTATCCAGTGCCTTCTCTCCACTCTTCAGCCTCTCAATCTTTCTGGAACTGATAGTTTGAAGAAATCGTCTCTGTTCACCAATTCTTTTCCTCCTTCTCACTCTATTTTATCACAAGTAGGCTTCTATTCCCTTTCAGTTTCTCAAATGTTTCTCTTAAAGTCACCCAAGACACGCTGATTTCCAAATATAGTAGCAATTTATCAAAATTCTTTCACTTTAAAATCTTTGCTGCACATTACAGTAAGTTGGTCTTTCCTTTTTACCTGTATAATCCACTTGACAGTCCATTTTAACACTGAACTTTCTTTTCTCTCTCTGACATTTTTACCTTCCTTGCCCCTCTTCTACTTCCCCCTAAATTTAGGCAATTCTTAAAGTTCTATTTTCAGGCTTCTTTCTTTCCTAACTCTCATCCATAGAAGCATCCATATCTGATATCTACATTGCCAGCCCCAATTATTATCTCTACTACTTTATATTTACTTTGGAAAACATATGGTTGACTGGCCATCCTTATGCAAGTTTACCCCTGACTTCCTTACTGAAATTCACACACACTGTTGGTAAGAGTATAATTTAGTATAACTGGTTTAGAAAAATTTTGTCCGTATCTAAAAAGCTGAACATATAGCTATCTTATGGTTCAGGATTTCACTTCTAAGCAGATACCCAATAAAAGTATGTATATATACCAAATGCTGTGTTCACGAATAGCAGTCACTACAGTAAAAAACAGGAAATAACCCCAAATGTCTATAAATGGTAGAAAGGATAGATAAGTCTGTAGTCTATTCCTCCAATAGAATTCTATATCGTATCCAAAAAAAGAACTGCCACATGCATCAACATGATTGCATCTCACAGACAAAATGTTGAGCAAAAGAAGTAAACACAAACTACAGGCAGTATGATTTCATTTATGTAAAGTCCCCAAACAGGTAAATCAAATCTCTGGTGATAGAAGTCAGAATAGCAATTATCTCTGGGAGACAATGAGTGATAATTCTGGGATGCTGGTAATGTTCTATATTGTAATCTGGGTAGCAGTTACATAGGTGTGTCCATTCCATAAAATTTCATCCAGCTCCATTTATGATTTGTTTTCACACTGTGTGTTATATTTTGATTAAAACATTTACTTAAAAAATTGCTGGGATATAGCTGGGTGCAGTGGCTCACACCTGTAATCCTAGCACTTTAGGAGGCTGAAGCAGGAGGATCACTTGAGGCCAGGAGTTCAGGATCAGCCTGAGAAAAATAGAGAGGTCTCATTTCTTCACAAAATAGAAAAAAATAGCTGGGCATAGTGGTGTACACTCTGCTACTGGGAAGGCTAAGGTAGGATTATCACTTGAGCTCAGGAGCTGGAGGTTGCAGTGAGCTATAATGAGGCCATTGCACTCTAACCCCAGCAACAGAGTGAGATCCTGTCTCAAAAAAAAATTGCAGGGAAATATTCTTAGGTAAGTCAAACATACAAGTGGGTTCCCACGATTTCTTATAAACAACAGAACCACAACTTTCTAATATTTTGAAGTCTTCTTAATCATTATTTAGGCTGTGAGATTGGTTTGTTCCTCTAGAAGAATGAATCCTTAGATACATAATTGTCACATGATTGTCAGCCTCCCTAAATAACTTTATAAGAGAAAAGTTATAATTATTCTTATTCAAATGATTTCGGTAATAGAGATCAAAAGAAATCTTCAAATATTAGTGATATTATCATGTCACTTTCAATACCTGTTGATTATGTTTATTTGTATTCTTCGTGAGGAATTTTGAAAATCGCTTTATATAAGACATAGAAAAACATTTATGATGTTTTTGAAAACTGCTCTTGACCCTTTTCAGTGGAACTGACTTTAACACATTAACTGCCATGTAGGTTGTATTTAACTCATGCTAGTGTTGAGCCTGGGGACTTGTGAAGCCTATGTAACTCACATGTTGGAAGCTCTGAGAACTATTTTTCAAGTTGCACATAACTCATGCACAGAAAACAACAAAAAATAACAAATTTTCCATTAAATTAGAAAGGATCATTTTGTTTTCGAAGTTTTTATCCTATTTTCATAATAAAACACTGTGGCCTCAAGGCAAAAAAATTTTTTTCTAGTGTGGCAGTCAATGTGTTAATGTGACTTTCCAATTTCTTAATAGAAACTCCTCAATTTTAGAAACTGTATAGTTCAATTGACTTTCACCCCTTTAGCATGTATGAAATGAATGCAATAATTACACTAAAATATATTTGCTTTCATAAGTATTATTGTGAGAATTTATTTTGCCAACTAAGTGATTTTTTCCCATATATAGGGATGAAATGGAAACAAGGGTCAACTCTAGAGAAAGCCCATCATATAAAAGTTCAACCTACTTTTGAAACTTGATTGGTAAGATTTTAAATAAATGACTTTAATGTAATTAAGATTTAAAAAATAGAATACTTTCATAAAGAAATGAATTTAAACATTTCTATAGCTTTTTAAATAAACATGATTTACTGGCAAAGCTGCCTCTTATTTCAGAATTTGCCATCTGGACCAGATTTTTAATATTATTCTGACTTTTCACTCTTTCCCTTTCAAAATCAATCATTTTTTTATGTGATAAATTATCATCTTTGGACTGTAATCTCAATCACTGGAGCATCATATCGAAAGTTAGAAATTCATGGTTAATAAATCTCCGAGGAAAGAAGTCAGCAAAAACAAAAACATCATTTTGAATCTATTGCTGAATTATTCAATAGCTTAATAGGCAGCCTGTGTATCAGATTGGGGCACAAAAATATTTTTGAAAGAGCTTTATATTTGTTTTTAAAAGGTGGTTAATGCACCATGAAAAAAAAAAAATCAGAACTTCTTTGGATCTTTCTACAGTTATCTTAAAGTTTGGGGTTTTTAAAAAATTTAAATATGTTGGGGTGGGAACACAATCATTTTTTTCCCTCCATTCCTTAGGGCCAAGAGAGGGCTTCCTCGGGGCATGCTTTATACTTCCTGCTAGCAGGTGTATAGTTACCCTTGCAACACAACTAGAGAGGAAAAGTTACAAATAAAACTTTGCAATAAGGAAAATGCAACTCTGGACATTACTATTTCAGTCTCTGTGCAGCAGTATCTCTAAATGAAAGAGTATCACAGAAATGGAGAAATATCCAGGACATAGTGTCAGAAACATACTGCCCCATCCTTACTTGGAATTTATTTCTGCAGTCAATGAGTAAATTTGGTTTGCAAAGGATTCCCTAAAATTTCTAGTCACTCCTCATTATTTTTAGGTGAATGCCTTTACTACAACTTCAACATGTGCTGGCAATAAAGAGCACATTACTAAAAACACTCAAAAGCAAGAAAAATCAAGTTCAAACTACTTAGAGGTCTGTGTCCATCTCCATCTTCTAAAGAAATGTCAACCTTTCAGGCCTTGTCCTGACTTGCATTACGTACGCCTTCAATAAGGTGGGTGTGCATTAGAATCAGCTGGAGAATTTAATAAAAAAATAGCCAGTGACCTACCTGTAGAATCTAAATTAATTGACCTGTGGAGGGACTCCTGGCAATAGAGAGCTCTCAAAGCTCCCCAGGTGATTCTAACATGTGTTTAGGGCTACGAAGCTCTGCTCTAAACCTAAAATATATTCAAACTAAAATAAGACATCTTGGATTCTTAATTTCTTTAATAACAACTATTAATTTTTACATAGGAAACAAGCCTTTAAAGATATAGCTACTGAAATCATTGTAGCAAAAATGAGATGGTATTCTTAATTTCAGACTGTTTTTGCCAACTGACATGTTAAATGAACCAGAAAACATTCACCTACATTTTTACTTTGTAATGACAAGAATCAGAAGACAGACTAGACTAGCTAAAAGAATTGCAGTTCCTCAGAAATTCTTCAGCTGGATATACAAAGAGATGAATTCGTCCTTATTTGTCCTACTTCAACTTCCCTCTTGACTAAAAGCCTTGAGTGACTTGCAGCCTGCCACTTCTGTTAGCACTCAACAAAATAAGATGGAGGAACAGTGGTGTGCTGGGAAATATTTAGCTGGTTCTCTTGGAGTGATATGGGCTACATGGGGAAACCCCTGATTTGTAGTGTTTCCTTATTTCCAGAGTACATATACTCTCACCATGGCCGATTTCAAGCTATCAACAGTTTAACAACAAATTGGCTTGCAAAATTTTGGGAAATTTAACAAATTCCTGAGCCAGTATAAGCCAGTTCTAGCATTCAACTGTCAAATTATTAACATGTTAGTATATCAGAGTCCTGGCTTGGTAAGAACTGAGATTTAGTTGGAGCATATGACCTTACATATGCCTCTACATGTATCTATATGGAAAGTTTGATTCACAGTGGACACAAAGAATTTCCCCAGGTGGGGATACCTTTGAGTTTTGTTTCATCCACAATTGGGGTTCAGAAATATAGAAATATTTCTGTAGAACTCAGAGAGAAAATGGTACAAGAAATAAGGTTTTAGTGACTTTAGGAGAGAAATCATCAAAAGGATGGTTTCTATGGTGAGCTGGATTCAACAGTAAACACTTAAGAGAGAGGAGTTTCTGTTGTTATAACAGTAGAGTTCAGAAGGACAGCAGATATGAAATTATAAATCTATTATAAATCTGGTTTATTTGTGCAAGGAGAAGGAACAGAATGGTATCAGTAAGCTAACTAATCTGCATCACTAAACTCAGTATTTAATATGCTTCATGCTCCATTATGTGAGTCAGGGAAGGATCCATTCTCCTTACTTTTGAGAGAGAGAGAGACTGAGAAGAGCTAGTAATCACCATGGACAGCTGGAAAAAGATAAGAGTACTTACAGAGCCCTTTGGTAGGGACTGGAGCTCCAGAATAAGTAGTGGACACTTAGAGCTATAAGGATCCAGCTTAACTGTTAATATGCTAGTGTTAGAGGCCTGGGGACATACAGATAGTTTACATTTCATCATCACTCTCCTGCATTTGCATATCTAGGCAGAATAGTATAGTGCTCAAGTATATAATCATAATTAGACTAAAATCCCACCTCCACCATTTAGTTTCCATGTGACCTTGGAACATTTCTCTGTGGATCAGTTTTCTCCTGTAAAATAGTGATGACGATACCTACCTTATTAGGGTTATTATGAGATTTAAATGGGAGAATGTGTGTAAAACATTCAGCATTCAGCACAACGCCTGCATGAAACATTCTAGTGTTTTGGCTGGAGGCATCAAGAAAATATGGGCAAAAGATTGTATAGCATTAAGTGTAACAGCATTATTTACACTTAAGGGGGAAATATGTTAAATAAATGAATTATCTTGCCGAACATCATGTAGATAGCATGTCGTGATCCAGAATTTGAACCTTAATCAGACTGAAACTGAAGCTTCTGTTTTCCACATACAAGTTCTTTCTGCCAACAGTGCAAACGATTGTAAGATGCTTACTGAGCTTGGAGGGGGTTTGAATGACAGATCTCCTAGTGCTAAGTTTTTGGGCATTTTTTTTAAAGGACCAAAGTTAATACAGTTATAAGAGCAATAAAGCACACCTCCTAAACCCTGATAAAAGACTAATTTCTCTAGCATGCTTCAATTTCTTTGTTCCCACACCTCTCCTGGGCAGGCATTGAATTTCTCCATCCAGAGCATAAACAAGAGTCAAGATATTAATATGTAGCTGAAACAGCTAGCTATTTCTTATTCTGCTTGGACGGGAACTCCCTGTTCCATTGTTCTTATTCACAACCTGAGGGGCTGTGTTTCATGCCATGGCATGTGGCAGCACTCATCAGCCAGCCCGCTGCTCTCCTCTACTTCCATTCTGGCTGTCCTTCTCTTTGTCATTGCTTCTCAGAAACAACAATGTGTACCCTGTCCCTAAATGTGTTTGGAACACAAAGTCCTAGAGAAATCAGTAAGTGTATAGTGAAAAGAAAGCATGATGTGGCCAGGTAAATTTGGCAAGCTCCAGACTAAACAAAGTTTATCAGAGCCTTTAATATTCTTCACATTAGGTATATTCAAGAGGAAAATGTACCATACAACATTTGGAAATACCATTTTAGAAACATAAAGTGCCCCTCGCCCACTCACACTGTTTTCATTAATTTTCATTTTCTTCTGAAGGTGATATTAATAGTTTTTATTCATTTATCCTTCTCCTCATGGGCTGGTCCTATAAACCAGAACCACTAGCAAAAATATTCCATTAATTGCTGAAACCATAGTTCTTGCCCAGTGAATTACAAAATACAACCGCATGGATTTGGTACCATACATTTAGAACAGGCAGGTCCATATCTGGAGCTGAACTCATGCTTTGCCTTTCACTTTACCAGAAAACTCCTATGAAGCAAGAAGCAAAATTTACATAGCATACCTGAAATACGTGGGTAATAAACTCTTGGGAAAGTCGCAATAATGAGCAGCACTTTTTATTTGGATTAGAATATAAACCAATATATTAAAAATGATATAAACTGATTATTCAGAATGAAGAAATGATAACATACAATAAAAGCTAACTAGAAAATGCAAATTTAGCTCAACATTAATCTGTGAGGAAACACAATTTGAGTCCCAATTGCATATTCCTCTTTCACTGGGCAATTTTCCATCCATTTTTATTCTTTCTTATCATCATTTCCTCTTTTCAGACAGACTGAAATATTTCCAGGTTAATTTTATTTACCTTCTGAGTGACTTAATTTTTATTCCTATACCATTATATTATGGATAATCTGAGGCTACCTTATATATTGTTGAACTTTCTCATTTCATCTTTTGCATAACAGGTTGTCCATGCTTAATTTGAATACAAAGAGTGTCTCTTCAACTTTGAATTGTGAGACTACTGGAAATTCTTTCAGCTAAAACTTTTATTTCCCTTTGTTTAAAAAAGGTAAGGGGTGAAAAAAATATTAAGTGAATCTGTCCTTAATTATAGTCTTATCAAATAGTACCTTACTAAACTGCATTGTTGAATAGCAGTTAATACTAGTTAAGTATAATGTTATGTTAATATATAATATTATGTTAACTTACATTACTTGGAAATAAATCAAGTTGTTAAAAATATAGGGGTATGGAGGACTGATAAAATGCTGTATTCTGCACTGATGAAATAAAATGGCCCTGAATGGGCCATTATCTCCTGTCAAATTGATTAAAAGTGATAAATGATAATAAATTAACCATTCCCTTATTAACTAACATGAAGATAATAAGATTTATGTTTATTTGTTCAATTGTACTGAGCTTCTACTGTGTACTCAGAGCTGGAATTACATAGAAAACAAAGGGGAGATATATTGTAGTCACTTCCTCTAGATAATGAGTTCCATGAAAAGCACTGTGTATTAAATAGGACCCCACCTCTGTGGTGGTTCTTCCTGGATGAGTAACCAATGGTAGAACTAATATAACTCAAGATATATGAGAATTTTTTTGGATAAGTAATTCTTTTCAGAAAAAATCTGGTAGACGATGAATTTTCTCATTTTGGGAGTGACAGCATTTTGCTATTCTGTGGAAAGAAATAAGCTCTGAAAAAAAATGTTCTCTAAAGTCTTATAAAAAGTATTTCCATTATTACTTATTTATAGGCCTGCTAATGATAAGGTTTGGTTAAAATGGTATAAATACTTGAGAAGAGACATAGCACATACTTACTAAATAATAGGCATTATTATAATAAAATGATCATTCTACAGATTGACTCTACTGATCATATTTAATAAAGCCATAAAATAAAGCAGATGTGGAGATATAGTGGTTATGATAGGTAGTTTGCATAGTAAGTTACTACTAACATAATGTATTTTAAAAATTTGCTTTAGAACAGCCTACACCTTAAAGAAAAAAAACTAAAAAAAAAAAAAAAAAAAATTTGCTAATACTTGGAAAGAAAAAGAATACTGGTAAGGGTAAGACTGCGAATGAAGGCAAACACAGTGTCCTTGCTTTATTAGACAAGGGAGGCTGGCAATCAAAATAAATCATGAATTCCTGATTCAAAAAATGTAAAGTTCATTTAAATAGCAATTATACTGTTGAAGAGTCTAGGACAAACAATGGATTAAAACCTGTCTTCATAATAAAATGAGTAGAGTAGAAAATATATATTAAATATGAATCTATAGGTAAAGCATGTATATGCTTTTTAATGTAACATTAAAATATAAGATTTTTAAATGTCATTTAAAGTGATAGTTTTATTTTTCACTAAAGACTGCAAAAAGCTATAGTTTCATTTAATTAACTTGCAGCCTCAGTAATAAACATTGGAACAGGACATTACAAATGATAAGCTGAAATTAAGATGTGCTAAATACAAAATGATTTTATCTAATGTTTTCAGAAATGCTCTTTAAAAATGCTTACCACACATTATCTAGTTCTCACCTCCTTATCTTGTCTTTGCCTAGCAACAATATAACATTAAATTTCTCTGCTGCTCTGAAACGAATATTGCCTTAATATTTGTGTTCTATCTTTACATCTGAAATTTGGTTGTTAAAATGATCTGGCAAATGTTTTTGCTATACTGCAGATGGAAGGGGGCAAGCATTAATGGTTCAAGGTAAGCACAAGCCAGAATAATAACTGTGTTAGTAGGAATGGCAAAGTCACTGAACCAATGTGGACAAAACAAAATGTGTGAATGAGTCACTGGCTGGTAGCGTGAAATGTCAACTTCCTCAGTAAGGTTCAACAGAAAACAAAAATAATTTGAAGAAAAAAAAATGTATGTTGTGTGAAAAGCTTTTGAAAAGACAGGTTTCTCTATGTGAACTGAATATTAACAAATGAATCCTCTCAGGAATGCTAGCAAGGAATATAGTTACCCCTGTATCATTCTGTGCTGACCCAGGATCTAAACCAACTTGCATGCACTGTCATTTAACACTTCTGAAGATCACTATTCTGCTGGGCATTGTACAAATCCGTGGAAAATACATTAATTAGTACATACTTACTCATCACTTTGTTCCCTTTACCCTCCCCCTACCAAAATTCCAAAAGATTAATTCTAATATTCTAAAAGGAGCTAGTCTCTTAAAATTAAACCTATTTATTACCCCAAGGAGCTTATTATATAACTTGCTGTTGACCTGTATTGGTGACATAGTTTGTGTTTGGGGGCGGGGGGTGGATGTTGTTATCATCTTAATAGAAAAGCTCTTACTGTTAAGAAAAGTAAGAACAATGCTTCTTGGTGCATTTCTTTAGTATAATAAAAGATGACTGATGTCTATTAGATAAGTATTTTTTATTTATAGAGAAAAAATTATTTTTATTTTCTAGATAGAAAATTGAGACTAAATTTTTAATTTATCAAAAGTCTTATTTATATTTTGCATAATACATTCTTACTGCTAAAATGTTTATATTTTAAAAAAATGTTAAAAACTCATTTAAAGACCTCTCGATGACATAGTGTTCTCTTCCATTCTGGTATGTTCTGAACTCCTCAGTGCTAAATACTGTGGATTTTTTTTTTTTTTTTTTTTTTTTGAGACAGAGTCTCGCTTTCTTGCCCAGGCTAGAGTGAGTGCCGTGGCGTCATCCTAGCTCACAGCAACCTCAAACTCCTGGGCTCAAGCGATTCTGCTGCCTCAGCCTCCCGAGTAGCTGGGACTACAGGCACGAGCCACCATGCCTGGCTGATTTTTATATTATATATATTAGTTGGCCAATTAATTTCTTTCTATTTTTATGGTAGAGACGGGGTCTCACTCAGGCTGGTTTTGAACTCCTGACCTTGAGCAATCCGCCCGCCTCGGCCTCCCAGAGTGCTAGGATTACAGGCGTGAGCCACCGCGCCCGGCCAATACTGTGGATTTTTATTTGCTTATCTTAACTGGAAGTGGTTTGTAAAATGCTAAAAAAGCAAAATAAGCTTTAAAATTAGTTTCTTAGTACATAATAACCTATGTCTCTCTTTTACTTTGTAATATATATTTTGTACTTGCTGTTCACTAGATTAAGTACACACACACACACATATAATCTGAAGGGACAGGAGTAGAAACTTAGTTTATTGTTAGGAAATCACATTACTTTTAACATCCAGAAATTTCCTGGGCGTTCTGTTTCTCAGAGTTGAGTGATATAAAAATTTACACCCAGAAAACATGTCAAGGGGAAGGAAAGAGTGAAGTTATGAGGAAAGGGAGAGGTAGGGAGAAAGAGGATGAAAATTACATTATCCTAAAGTAGAGCCCAAAGTCATTTGTTCATCCTATTATGAAACCTGGTTAAACTATATGGGCTTTCATACATAAGGAAAAATAGTAAACTTCGAAAGCAAACTATTAACATAATAATATTAAAGTTAAAAACATGTTGAGTGGAAATTAATGTAAGCAACTTAAAAGATGTTATTGAATATATAAATATGCCCAGATCCACATGTACATTTGTTTCTACATATTTTATATCCATTCTACAGGCAATAGCTTAATTTCCATCTCAATTGCCTATGGTCACTCAGTTAATAAGGAGATCAACATGAAATTGGCCCAGAATTATGATCATTGTTGTGGCTTGATGATGGGTACATGGAGATTGATTATACTAATCTCTCTACTTTGTTGTTTGCTTGAAAATTTCCATAATAAATGTCCATTAAAATAAGTCTAAATTCCAAATCTGTACATCTTTTATTTCATACACTAGTTTTCCACACTTTCTTCCTTAATTGAGATTTGACTGGATGATAGGACAGAGCAAATACTCAAATTGCTATTGTTAAAAATGGAATATAATAATCAAAGGAAAAGTATAAAATGTCACAGAATTTCAGAGAAAGAAGAGATCAGACTGAAATAGAAGAATCAGGAAAATTTTGAATGGTAAGTGATACTTGGAGTATTTGAAAAATAGAGGCAGTTTGGAGGGTATGTGAAGGAAGGTGGAAAAAAATGAGCAAAACCAGAGCAATAAAAAAATTCTGTGTGGATTCAAGGAAAAGATGTTGTCCATATGGCTAGAACACAAGAATCAAAAAAAGAAGCACAGAAAAGCAGGGGCCACAATGTTAGAAGTCTTGAAGGACAAGGGTGGTAAAGAGAAGGAATAACAGCATGATATTGCCAGTATAAAATTCTAAAAATCTTGTTTGAAGAATGAACTAGCTACAGACAACTGCATAAATCACAGGGGAACAGGTCAATGAATTATCCCAATGTTAACCATGTAGCCACCACCAGATTAAAGAATATAACATACCAGCCACCCCAGAAGCTTCTCTTCTACTCCCTCACAATCCTTACCCCTCTTACTTCTTGAACACCGTGATTACCTCTGTCTATTTTTGGACTTTTTGTGAAAGGAATTATACAAGAAGTATATTTTTGTGTAGAAGTTTCCTTTCACTAAACTGTGTTTGACATTCATCTGTGTTGCTTCCTGTAGCTATATAATTACACCACTTTCATTGATGTTTATTATTCCATTCTATTAATATGAAAACATGCAATTTATTTAATCTACTATTGATGAACATTTGGGTTTTTCAAGTTTGAAACAAATGTTCACATCAGCAAATAATACTATTGTAAAATAGAACGATTACTCAAATAGAACATAATCGGGTAATCTCAAGATTGTCTGAGCTCTTCTTGATACCAGAGATTTAAAGTTTGAGAGGAATACAATGGAAGGAAGATTCTCTGTTGTTAGCTTTGAGCTAGAGGAGGCCACAAGTTAAGAAATGCCGACAGCCTCTGGGAGGTGAAGGTGGCCTCAGCTCATAGCCAGGAAGGGAACAGGGACCTCAAGCCTACAACCACAGGAATTGAATTCTGCTGCAACTTGAAGGAGCTTGGGTGTGGGTTCTGGTTCTTCCCTAGATTCTCCAAGACAAAAATATAGCCCTGCCAACTCTGAGATTTCAGGCTGTGAGAATCTGAGAGGACCCAGCTCATCCCTACTTGCACTTTTGACCTACAAAACTGTGAAATAATAGACAGGAGTTGTTTTAAGCTAAGTTTGTGGTCATTTGTTAGGCAGGAGTAGAAAACTAATACAAGTAGCAAATGTGGCAAATGCAGAGACTGAAAGGATGAGTGGAAAATAATTCCTTGAAGAAACAAAAAAAAAGCAGTCAGAGAAGTAGTGTGATAAAGGTTAAAGGAGAAGTGAGTTTCAAGGAGACTGCTACCAAGAGTTTACATTGCAACAGAAAAGGCCGTAAGTGTAATGTCAGAAGAAGTAAAATAATTGGATTCAGTGATACATTGGTCATTAATAACTTGGCAGAGTAGCTAAGGTAGAGGAAACCCAAACTGCAGCAAATTGAGGGAAAAATGGAAAGTTAAGGGGAAATCTATAAGTACAGATGTCTCTTTCACGGAGAAAAAGTAGGAAACAAGAGAGTCAACAAAGACATTTGGCCCCCAGCGTGAGAACTCAAGCCAGTAATCCTAGAGCTCTTGGAGGCTGAGGCAGGAGGATCACTTGAGGTCGCTTAGTTCAAGACCAGCTCAGCCTGAGCAAGAGTGAGACCTGTCTCCACAAAAAGTAGAAAAATTAGTCAGGTGTGATGGTGTATGCCTGTAGTCCCAGTGACATGAGAGGCTGAGATAGGAGGATCACTTGAGCTCAGGAGTTTGAGATTACAGTGTGTTATGATGATGCCACTGCACTCTAGCCTGGGTGACAGAGTAAGATGCTGTCACAAAAGAAAACAAAACAACAACAAAAAAGACTTTTGGCTGGGAGGGAACTAGATCATGTTTATAGGCAAAGCAGAAGGAGAATGGGAGAAATTATAGCAGAGAGGGGAATCATTGAAGTGAATTTTCAAGGTGGATGAGGGAAAATTACATAGAGAGCACAGATGGAGCTGTTGATCTTGAAGGGGAAAATAGATACCTCACCTTGTTATATTTATAGGGTAGTAATAAGGATGGAAAGAGTTATAAGTAATTTTGAGAGGAGGAAATGGGCATTGGAGGAATTATCACCCTTAGACTTAGGCAAGTGGGAAGTACTAACCTGGGCACCTGCGGATCCCAAGTTTTAGCATGCATTTCTCAAATTTCCCAAGTCATTCACTAATTGTTGGAATTGATCAGAGACAGCAGTGCTATCAGCAAGGCACCCCAGGTCTGGACCAAGTTTCACACTATTCCTACTTATCATAAGTAGCTTCCTTAAAACTGTCTAAGTCCCCTTGGATACCTGGGACTGGGGATGGCAGTGCCATCCGACAGGATGTGGACCTTGGGTCCTATGTCTCCTTCAGGATAATCTCTGATGGTCTGCTACTTGCATGGGGTCTATCAAATTCCCCTAAGAGCTTTGGAAATCATGCCTATGTGGCCTGTGAGGCTTTCCTGGGCCTTTCAGTTAGTCCCAATTTCAGAAGGGTGGTCTAGTGAACATATTGCTTTTGCTGGTAGGGCATAGTATTTTTCTTTAGTGAGACTGTGTGAGAATGGGCTGCCAGAATAGCATTGGCATGGTGATTTTTAGTGACACTGCATCAGATACAGGACAAGTTCAAGGGTCTTGAACTTGGCTATTGATGGTGTTGTTCCACCATTGACAGTTAAGCTCCAACCATTGACGCATTCGTAACTTGCTTATACTTCCACTTGTAGTGTTAGGCAATCAGCCACCAAAGGCTGTGGGAATGGCAGCAGAGATCCTTGACCCTATGTGCCTTCAACTTATGGAACTCAGAGAAGTCACCCACCTTCTTTACAGGCTCTGTGCTATGTTCAGGCATCCTTGGGAAATGGCTACACCTATTGCCTCTAAGGGATTTCATGTCCATTGATCCTTAATATCAAAGGGTCCTTCCAAATGTTGCTTCTCTTGCTTCACATTGACATGATAACATTGTGCTCCCCTCAGCTGGTCTTAAGTTGTACTCAGAGACAGATGGATGGCTAGTCCTTGTGTAAAATAAACTGATCTACTTGCATCATCAAAGAGTCATTCATTTATTCTCCCCGCTTGTGGTGATGTGTGGAAGGCTGGGGTGTGGTCAACATTGGAAAAGATCGCATTTTTGGAATGCATTGATTATGGCCTAAAAAGTTCAAGGAAAGACACATTTTGAATATGTATTTTCCCATATTTCTGTTAAAAGATTCTGAACAGTACATTCAACATGACCAGAAAACTAATTATGGTAAGACCTGGATTTGTGGTCATCCTCAACAAAGCACAGTTACAACCTTCAAGAGAGTCACTGGAAGCTAATATTCATGGGTGGCACAAGAGAAAATGTAGCACCCTGAGTAATGATGTAGCCAGCATTAGATAAGTGATATCAGGGATCTTCTACAGTTTTAATGTGAACATTGTGATTAATAATAGTACTGCTACCCTTTACTAACAGCAGGAAATATGGAATTAAGCAGAAATGTCTTATCTGATAATAAAATACATGAAGCCACAGTTTCTGAACCTGAACAAGATGAGCTGCTGCTGGACACTATGAATAATCTTCTCATGCACTGATTAGACAATAAAATACACAGAAACCTCTTCTCTACCTACTATTCCAAATCTTCATAAATGTTCACAATAATTCACATGGGTCCATTAATTTTGTAATACCTTGTTTAAAAAACAATCAAATTTTCTCTTCAAATAGGGACTCCAGACAAAACTATTTTACCTGAGCCCTCTGTGCCCTATAGGCAGCCCCTGAATGGAGATAATTTTATCTATAAGGTGAAGGTTAAGGTCATCAGCTACAAATGAAAAGTACAAAGTGTTTGTAGAGGCTTGAAAAGAGTGGTGAAGATTTAAAATATCCACTAATGAAATTGGAAGACAGTTCTGTTTGTGACCACATAAAATGAATCATGGTCAGCTTTAAGGACCTGGTTAAGTGTGGAGACCATGAATTTGTATTGGGTCATCTATATATTTGAGGAATTTTATTCTAGCAATTCTCAACAGCTCATATATAAGAGCAGAAAAGGCAGACACTGAGATTAGTTTTAGCCTGACGACTTACAAGATAGTTGTAGCAGAAGGACAAGGATCCAAAGAAATTAAGAGAGATTCAGCTCATCAATCATGGATTTCAGGATGCATAGTGATGGAAGATAAGAGAAAAGTAAAGTAGTAGTTCTTGGAGGCAAAAATCCAGTGTGAAACAAAAGGTAAGGAACTTCTGGGATGATGGAAGAGCAAGAGGTGGACAAAAGTCAGGTGTCAGAATCTTCTATGACTGTGACAAGAAAATGGGAGTTCAAAGATGTATAAACAGTTGTCATAAATGTTATAGGGGAAAGCTTTTAGCCAAAAAGATGAATGAATAATGATGCATTAATTTTCTATTGATGCTGTAACAAATCACAGATAACTTAGAGGCTTAAAACAAGACAAGACCACAGTTCTTGTGGTCAAGAGTTCAAAGTCAGTTTCACTGGGCTAAAACGAATATGTCAACAGTACTACATTCCTTCTGGAGGCTCTAGGGGAAAATCTGTTCCCTTGCCTTTTCCACTTTGTAGTGGCCACCTGCATTTCTTGGCTCATGGCCCTTGCCTCCATCTTCTCTCCTCTCTGACCTCTGCCTCTTTCCTTACAATTTCTTTCTCAGCAACTTTGATCTTCCTTCCTCCCTCTTATAAGGACTCCTGATTACATTGGACCCACCTAGATAACCCAAGATAATCCCTTCAGTTCAAGATCCATAGCTTAATACATACGCAAAGTCTCTTTTACTACATAAAGTACCATATTCACAGATACTGGGAAATAGGGTCTGGAGGTTGGGAATAGACATCATTTCAGCCTCCCATAAACAGTGTATTGAGATAATGCATACTTCTGCCTGGACTGTTCTGGGGCATTTGTATTTACAATAATGGGCAGGATTTGGCAAGGGCAAGAAAAAGAAAAAGATTTCCTATGTCAAGATTGAGCCCCATTACATTTCAGAGAGTGCCAAGAGATTCAGAAACAGGAGTCTATTGAGGAAGCTTCCAAGCAAAATGGGCTCTACACTATTAGTTTATAATGGAAGATTTCGGGCAGAATTACTGGGATTTACACTATTTATTTAAATCAGTAAAATAAATTAAATGTGCAGTGTCGCAAGAGAAATTCATTATTTTTTAATGTTTGAATTGTTTTCTCATTTATAAAAAAAGGGCATTCTTTTTTATGAAATCTTCATGCAATTGAAATATTGAAAGGGCTTCTATTTTTCTGAAAATGTATAAATTCAGATTCTGGAACTCAAGAAAATCATTCCATTATAGTGGAATGAAAATTATCTATGTTTCATAGATTGCATGGTGTTGTCATTCCTTACACTCAAGCTGAATAGAATGAGAAAGTCAATATCAATTATGTCAACCTTTAACTGGTACTTTTGCAAGAAAGTCCAAAAAAATCCCCCAGTGTAAAAATATCCTAGAAAAATTCTGGATATTCTGTTTCTTGATAAAATAATATATTTAATTGGGAAAACATTTCAATGAAGCTTAAATGTGTTATTATTTTTATTTCCACAGTCTCATAATTGAATTTCTTCACACAAATTGATCTGCGATATAATTACTGAAGAGATGATGTTGGTTATTATTGAGAACCTAAACAGTTAAAGACTCAACATGGCATCATTCTGCTCCTTCTCACTGCTGATCAAGGGTTACATTTTTTCAATCTTTTCTTTTAATTTTCATCAAAAATGGTTTCAGAGCCATTTTAGATGAAAATCTGCCTAATATAACCTTAACCTTAAGCTCTTTTTTTTTTTTTTTTTTTTTTTTGGTGAGGGGGAGGAGGAACTGAAAAAGTCAAAGCAAAAAGGAAAAAAATGAAAGAGAAGCCCCTGCCTTAAATTCTAGGAGTACTTGGGTGAGCTATGAGATGAGAAGAATGATGATAGCCTCCCACCCAACTGTCATGACTGAGAAGCACTTCCCATCTCCAGGGGCAGTTTCATCTTCTCTAAACAGCAAAACTTACAAGAAACAGCCAGTAACTGACTCTAGGTATCTGGGAATAGCCCCTCCAGTACAGTCAAATCATCAGCAATTTCTCTTGAAAAAACACACAGGAGATGGATGTATATTTTCTTCTTCATTACAACTATGAAAACTGATACAAACGCATGGAGTTTATCTTTTTCTTTATGATTTTTCCTATGCAGACTTCTTTTTTTTCTTATGTGCCTGGTCAGAAACGTTTCACACAAGCCTTACAAAGCTATAAGTGAACTTCAAATGTTAGATAAATATATTTTTTCCAACTATAAGATGATCTATCAGGTACCTCAACCACAACCTATAGGAAGATAGTTTAAATATGGGGTCCGGAGAAAAAGTATGGGGTCATTAGAGTGGTTTTACTATCTCACAGAGCATAGCAAAAATGAAAATAAGAGCTTTCTTTGGTTGGGGGTGAGTTTTATCACCTTAGTGTGGTAACATTGGTTATTTATATTCTGATTGCCAGCAATGTAAGTTGCCGTTAATAAACAAGAAGGAAACAAATTAGTACTTTAATACATATTTTTCTTATGTAGACATCTTTTAGAAGAGAATGTTTCAAAGTAGAGATCATTAAATTAGCGTCTTAACTAACATTTTATTTTTTTTAATTCTTAAAGACTATATTTTTAAAGCAGTTTAGGTTTACAGTAAAATTGAGAGGAAGGTACAGAAATGTTTCTTATGCCCCCCACCCCAACACATGCATAACCTCTCCTATGATCAGCCTCCCAAACCAGAGTGGTACATTTGTTATGATGGATGAACCTACATGAACACATCAGTCTGCCCTTAAGTCCATAGTTTACATTATGGTTCATTCTTGGTTTTGTATATTCTATGGGTTTGGACAAATGTGTGACAATATATATCCACTATTATAGTAGTATAGACAATATTTTCACTACCCTAAAAAATCATCTGTGCTCCATCTATTTACCCCTCACTCCCTTCAAACCCTGGAAATTACTGATTTTTTTACCATCTCCATAGTTTTGCCTTTCCAAGAATGTCATACAGTTGGAATCATACAGTATGTAGTTTTTTCAAATTGGCTTCTTTCACTTAGTAATATGCTTTTAAGTTTTTTCTATGTCTTTCCATGGCTTGGTAGTGCGTTTCTTTTTATGCAGAATAATATTTCAATGTCTGGATGTACTAAAGTTTATTTATCCATTTACCTTCTGAAGAACATCTTTGATTGCTTTCAATTTTAATTCAATTATTCATAATTTTCCCTAACAATATTTGTACCCCCATAATATGAAAAAAAATATGCTAAAAAAAGAATAAAAGCAGTTTAACTTCTTCCTTTCCAAAAAAAAATTCATAATTTTGGCAAGTATGAATAAAGTTTCTATAAATACAGCTACTATAAAGATACAATAATCAAGACAGTGTGGTATGGATAAAGAATAAATAGATAAATAAAACAGAATAGAGAGCCTAGAAATGGATCCACATAAATATAGCCAACTGATCTTTGACAAAGGAGCAAAAGCAATACAATAGAGATTAGTCTTTTCAACAAATGGTGCTGGAAAAACTAGACATCCACATACAAAAAAAAAAAAAAATGAATCCAAACACAGACTTTACACCCTTCACAAAAATTAGCTCAAAATGGATCACAGACCTAAATGTATAATGAAGAACTGTAAAACTCCAAAAAGATAACATAGGGGGAAATCTCATTGACCTTGGATTTGACAATGGCTTTTACATATAACACCAAAGACACAATCTATGGAAGAAAAAAAAAATACTGGCATTATTAAAATTAAAAATATCTGCTCTACAAAGACACTGTCAAGAGTATAAAAGACAAGTCATGGAATGGGAGAAAATGTTTGCAAAAGATACATCCGGTAGAGGACTTTTATCCAAAACTCTAAAACTGAACAGTATGAAAATTAACAAACTTGTTTTAATATGGACCAAAAACTTTAAAGCGTACTTCATTAAAGAAAATAGACAGGTGGCAAATAATTGTATAAAAATATATCATTAGGGAAATGCAAATTAAAACAATAGTGAAATATTCTTATATATCTCTTAGAATGGCCAAAATCCAGAACATTGACAACATCAAATGCTGGTAATGATGTGGTACAATAGGAACTCTCATTCATTGCTAGTGGAAATGCAAAATAGCATACCTACTTTGGAAGACATCTGGCAATTTCTTATAAAAGTAAACATACTTTTCCCATATGATCCAGCCAATAGTTATCCTCGGTATTCACCCAAAGGAGTTGAAAGCTCTTGTCTAGACAAAAACCTGCATATGGATGTTTATACCAACCAGCATTTTTAGTAAAATAAAATAGAACTATGTAGAAAATGTTTAAATTATAAAGTGTATATTGTCTCCTGATATTTCATTTCATTTGCAGTAGGTAAGTTCACCTACCACAAATGTGGGTGCACTGTTGTGATATAAAATGTATTTCTTACTGAATATTTCAGTCAATGTTTAAACTACATTTTAAACATATGACTATGTTACCACATTTGGGTCTCTTGTGAAAATATTACATTCTCTTGGTATAGGTAAACTGAGTAGACTGCATGAGAAATGAGTGAGGCCCATGAATTGACACTGAATAAACAGAATCAATCTTGGTAAAAATTCCTGTCTACGTATGAAATGAAAACTGCAAGCAACACTCCAGAGACGTCTTTGTAACACACCTATAATCCATATGCATCATGAAGTCACCCTAATATTTCTATATCCTATTACTAGTTTGTTTTCTCAAATAACTCTTTCGTCAATCTCAAAATTAACCCATCACGCGAATCTTTATCTTAATAAGTAACAATAAAATCATCATTTATTAATAATAAAAATAATATACTTCAATAAATAGTAAGTTTTTCTGGGGTTGCTAATAAATGTAGTTTTAAGAATTCAGTCAAAGCAAATCATTTATTGAAAAGTCATTTCTTTCTTTCTTCCAATCTAACATTAGTTTTTAAAAGAAAAGTGAGGTAAAGATTATTGTCTCTCCAGAACTAGGTTCCTTGGAATATAAGCCCAGATTCAGGTGTAAAGAGCAAATCAAGTTTTTGTCCTGGGAGAGGAACCAAAATGATCTTTCCCTTTTAATTGGGTGGAGGGGGCAAGGAATGCTTTAGCAGAATCTGAACAGTCAAATTAGTGGGAGAGAAAGTGAAAAGTTGATCCTGACACATAATTTGGGCACTTCACAACTATAAAATTAGCCTACTCTATTGCTGTTTTCACAAACAAAACCTTTGTAGAAAATTCTTATTTTGCATGTCTATTTGCAAGTTGTGCTACGTATATATGGTTATTAAGAACCAGAAGAGGAAGCTTAACATTAGAAATTTAAATAGATTATTAAGGAACTGCAGACATTTTTAAAAATTGTTTTGATATAATAATCTGAGCCATTAATAGTAATAAAACTAAGAAAAAGTAATTTAATGTGCTAAATGTCTTACCTTGACTAATTAGTATATTTATAATAATTTTATATTGAGAAGTCTGATTCAATGTGTTAATGAATATTTTAGCAGTAATAGTATATGATAATCCTTAAGAAAATTATCAGTTGAGCTGAGTGCTGAAAGAAAGTGAGAGCTATGGAATCTTCTGTGTTTTTGTGGGGACCTATAGTTTCAAAACCACAGGTAATGGGTAGTAGCAAGGCAAGTAGCTCATAGGGAACTAAAAGATGTACTATGAGTAGAAAATTACCCTTCAAAACAAAGAAAGCTTTTTTTAAATTACATTTTCAAGTTTAATTTCATCTCAAATGTTTAAATTTAGGGTGAGGGAAAAAATGGGCACTTATTCATTACATCCAAAT
The DNA here is from genome assembly GCF_040939455.1 of Microcebus murinus. Taxonomy (NCBI): domain Eukaryota; kingdom Metazoa; phylum Chordata; class Mammalia; order Primates; family Cheirogaleidae; genus Microcebus; species Microcebus murinus. Next base: position 105,108,391 of record NC_134104.1, on the reverse strand, counting down.
CCTACACACTCAGTTTCTCAGCAAAAAAACCTAAATCTAGGATTTGTTTATCTTTGTGTTCATATTTCCCAAAGATTTTAATGTGAAACTATCACCAGAAATGCTTCCATTAAATTTATTACTCTGGAAGGAAAGAAAAGATAATTATGATCATTCATCTGTTCTTTGGAGATTGCACCTAATGGTAAAGCACAATGCAAATTACCATAACAATATATGCACTTTCTTGAAGACCTAATGATTCTCCCTGCTATGGTCTCCACTGTCCTCATATGTCAGACTGAGAACACAAAAGAGAAGCTGCATTATATGGGCAGAACTGCCTACCTGGAGGCAGCCTTCATACTACAGGTGTATCTTGCTGGCTAAATGTAGCCCACCTTTGCCTGTACTGTGTGAACCAAGCCTGTCCCCCATCATATCTTTTCTTCATTTTCTAGAGTGGATTACATGCACCAGGAGTCCATAGCCAGACATTTAGCTCCTGGCAATCTATCCACATCCTCATTGATACCAGGTCTGTGAAAGACTCAGTGCTGGAGCTTAGAAGAAGAACAACAGAGTTCATGACAATGAATATTTATTGAGCTGTGACTCTGTACTAGGCTCTGTCATAGGAGGTTTACATGTATTCATTCATTTAATACTGCCAGCAGTCCAATATACCATTGAATCAATTAAATACTAACAAAATGTGGAGAAACTGAGGTTCAGATAGGTAAATTTTACTTCATAGAGCTAGTAATAGGTAAAGTCCCAATTTGAACTTAATATGATAATAAAGCCCATTGTCTGAACCACTGTTATGTACTGTTTCACTGTAAAGAAGAGAAAGGAAAACAAAATATCTAATGATGTGTAACTTTGAAATTATATTGACGCATCAAAATGTAAACAAACAACTATCCAAAAAACCTAGGAAACACACTGTGAAAGTCTGGCCTAGGACCTGAGAAGTTGCAGAGAATCAGCATAATGTTTTGTTTCTCCCACTTTGTGCTAGGACAAAGCTATGTCCCATCTTGCATCTGTGCAAAGCGTAGTAAGGAAAAAAAGGAATTCAAGGATACTTCTGTGGAAACAAAAAATCAGGTCTACAGATACTTCAGATATTGGAATCAACAAAAAATATATAAATTTATTTAATATATTTAAAGAGATAAAAGAAATAATTCTAAATATGAATTAGGAAAAAGGTACTATAAAATATGACTGAATAGATCTGAAAAATAGTCAAATAGAACTTATATACATTTCAAAATCTATTAGCATGGAGCTTGATAGCTAGATCCTAAAATGCATAGAAAACAGCAAAGGTCCAAAATTTACTAAGATACTTCTCAAGTAGAATATTTGAGGAACTTACAAAATATCAAAACATATTTTAAAAGCTAGTATTTAAAATGTGTGGTGTTATTATAGAGGTAGACCAATAGACTATTGCAATTGAACAGAGGACAGACACAGATCCACTGACGTGTCTTAATATGACAGTGATGAATTGTACATCAGAGGGGGTAAGAATCCTATTCAGTAATTAGTGAGAAGACAATTGATTACTTTATACCATGCAAAAAATCGATTTTTGGTGGATTTATAATTTAAATAGGAAAGCCAAAATTTTTAAGACTTCAGTAAAATTTGAAGGAGAAGTTTATCACTTTGCAGAAGGGAATGATTTCTTATTCAAGACATAAACACTGCAATTATTTTTAAAAAGTTTGATCAATTTTACCAAATAAATTAGAATTATTGTCCACGATAAGGTAAATGAAAATGCAAGCCAAAAAGTGGGAGAAGATATTTGCAATACATTTGAACACCAAAGGATACATATTCAGAACATATAAATAATTCAAAAGCAGTAAGAAAAAGGCAAAGAATTCAACAGAAAAATGAGCAAAAGGTATAAAAAGGCATTTTACAAAAGGGCAAAATTCAAATAGCTTATATTCATTTTAAAAGACAATCCCATTAGAACTTGGGAAAATGAGTATTAGCATAATAAGATATCATTTCACTCTCATGTATTATCAAAAATAAAAGTTTTAAAATACCAAATGTTGTTTAAGATGTATAGCAACGGGGACATATAGCTAGTGGGAATGTAAATTAATGCAATCACTTTGAAAAACTGTTTGGCATTACCTACTAAAATCAAACATGAGCATACACCATCTTTCATGCATTCTACTCCTAGATATATACCTTAGAGAAGGTCTTGTGTATAAGCATGAGGAGACATGTAAAAGAATGTTAACAACAATACTTTCATAATATTAGAAAATAAAGCCCAAAACCTTGAAATAACCAAAACACCCATTGTTTGGAGAATAGATATACATGTTCTATTAATTCAATATAAAACTGTCATTTGAAATGAATTTGCTAGCAGGGGTCCTCAAACTTTTTAAACAGGGGGCCAGTTCACTGTCCCTCAGACCGTTGGAGGGCCTTTGGAGAGTGAGGCACACATTCCACACATGCGCACTGTGGGCCCGGGATGAGTTGGCTGCTAAGCAGGACAGGCAGCGGCACCAAAAACACCCAGAGGGCTGGATAAATGTCCTGGGTGGGCCGCATGTGGCCTGCGGGCTGTAGTTTGAGGATTCCTGAGAGTAACATGGATGATTCTCACAAACAGAATATTACATAGAAATAAACTTCATAAGTAGCCAAAACTAATTATATTCTTAGGATTGCATGCATGCCTATTAAAACTAAACTATAATCAAATGAATTACAAACACAAAATCCAGGGTAGAAGTTGGCAGCAATGCAGGCGTCTCTAACTGGGAAGGGAACACTAGGGACTTTGGAGTTATTAACATAGGTACCAACACTCTTGCATTGGTGAATTTTATGTGTCAGCTTGACTGGGCTATGGGATGCCTAGATGGCTTGTTAAACATTATTTCTGGGAGTATCAGTAAGAGTCTTCTGTAAGCAGTTAACATTTGAATTGGTGGACTGAGAAATGCAGATGGTCCTCCTCAAAGTGAGGGGGCATCATCCAATCTGAGGGCCTGCACAGAATAGAAAGGTACAGGAAGGTTGAATTTGCTCTCAGCCTCACTGCTTAAGCTGGAACATTCATCATTTTCTGCCCATGTATCAGCTGGTTCTCAGGCCTTCAAACTACGCCACTGACATTCCTGGGTCCTCGGCTTGCATATGGCAAATTGTGAGACTTCTCAACCTCCATAATTAGGTGAGTCAATACCTTGAGATAAATATCTCTCCTTCTCTCTCAGTTCCCTTTCTCTGGAGAGCCTTAAGCCAACCTTCTTCTGGGTCATTTCAGATTCATAATTAGTACACTATTGGCATTATTAGGCTTCAAAATGTCTCGCTGAATTAAACCCTTACAAATATTAATATTAATTGGTAGTATTTTAATACATAATAATACTGAATTTTTATAAGAAATTACTCTAAAATTTCAATAATGTAGGCAATCTTATTGAGAGGGAAGCTTAAGTGGAATGAAGACAACATCTTGAAACTATTTGATGTTTTAACTCTGCACATTCTGTCCACTCAATGTATTCGAGCATTTCCAACTACACATGTAATTGGAAAAGGCTTCAGTATGTAGTGCACTAATGGTAACATCTTGTGCTATATAAAGGGAATAATTTTGACATGACAGCATCAAATACAGCTTAGAAGGTCACTTAAGAGACTAGAATTCTTCCTCAAGTACTCTACTTTAACAGTCTGTAACTGGCCTTGACCTGTTATCCCCTCCTATTGTTTTGGCATTTCCTTTACCTTATGCTGGTAAATCAGTTTGTGATTAGTGACCATAACTCTGGGCTTTATTTGTTTATCCATTTATTTATTTAATTTGAGTGCCCAGCCTTACCTCTGTTCCCATATGGAATGGCTTTTGATCTTATGTCTCCTATAGCAAAACAAATGTATTGGAAGTTTTTAACAAGAAATGTAACTGCTTCATTAGATCTCTAGCATCCATGTTTCCATTTAAATATTGAAGCACAATTTTATTTTATTATATTTTTCTTTCTTTTTATTCCTCTTTATATTCCAGTTAGTTTCCTCGATTTTTTTAAAAACGTGTATGTATGTAAGTTTGTTATAAATTTTATTGCAAGATAATAAAATATTTGGTGTTAAAAACTGTGTGGTGTGTAGACAGGTGATTATTTCACTATGATTTATTACAACTCTCACACATGCCATCATATCTGTGTGAATTCTTTCATAATAAGAAAAATAAAATTTCTTCAAATAGTACAGGAGCAGTGTGAGTGATATCTAGATATTTGCTTGACATTGGGTGACAGAGTCAGTTGTAAATTGCAGGGAGGAAGAGGAGAGTGGTAGGGAGTCTATAGATACATGTGTGAGAGATACATCAATGGACTAAGAGCACACTTGTAGGAGGGAGTGAGAGGACCCTCCGCATCCTTCATTCAAAAACCTGCCATCTACATCCGGAACCGCAGATGGCAATGGAGGGTGAGGTGGTGCAGTTTCTATAAAGCTTGGAAGCCCTGCCCTTTTTTAATCCTTCATGGATATTTGGAGTAATATAAAAAGAGTAAAAAGAGAATAATATATCACTTGGTTCCACCAAAGATTTCTCTTCTTTTAAATTTTATTTTTAGTTGACAAATAATTATATATATTTGTAGGTATACATGTGGAATGAGCAAATTTGGCTAATTAACATACCCATCTCCTCACATACATATTATTTGTTTGTGCCACCACAGATTTTATTTCCAAAAATCAGCAGTTCACATATCTGAATTCTCACCCTGCTAAAGTCTGTGTACAATTTACTATGCCACTGCCTCTAAGAGTTGACCTGTGGAGAAATGTGAAGGTGTAGCCCCAGAGGCAACACAAGTGCAGACTTCCCAGCAAGAAGAGTCTAGAGTTAGGTTTAAGAGCAGGTAAATGTCAGGGAGGCAGCCACGATACCTTCAAGAAATGTCGAAAATGGTAGAGGACACAGATTTAAGAAGCAAGGCTCAAACCAAAAACATCTGCTTTCCACCTCTTTGGAGACACCTCATGTGTCATAAGTCATAAGTCTTGTTCAGGCTTATTAGTCTCACTGGCAGAGTACCTTTAATTAAAAAGTTCAAAAGCCAGAAATATCAGCTGTGTATACCAACTAAAATTTGATAATAAGAGATCTAAAAGGATTTTTTAGAGCTCTGTGATCAAAAGTCAATTTAATTAAAACTAATATTTAGGCTATACACCTTTCACCTCTCACAAAAATCAACTCATGCTGGGTAGCAGACTTAAACCTAAGGTATGAAACTATTAGAATTCTAGAGGAAAACGTTGGAAATACTCTCCTAGACATCGGCCTAGGCAAAGAATTTATGAAGAAGACCCCAAAGGCAATCACAGCAGCAACAAAAATAAATAAATAAATGGGACCTAATCAAACTAAAAAGCTTCTGCACAGTCAAAGAAACTGTAAAGAGAGCAAACAGACAACCCACAGAATGGGAGAAAAATTTTACATGCTACACATCCAATAAGGGACTAATAACCAGAATCGATTTAGAATTCAGGAAAATCAGCAAGAAAAAATCAAACTACCCTATCAAAAAGTGGGCAAAGGACATGAACAGAAACATTTCAAAAGAAGACAGAATAATGGCCAACAAACATATGAAAAAATGCTCAACATCTTTAATCATCAGGGAAATGCAAATCAAAACTGCAATGAGATAGCATCTATCTCCAGTGAGAATAGCCTTTATCAAAAAAATTCCAAAACAATAAACATTGGCATGGATGCGGAGAGATAGAAACACACCTACACTGCTGGTGGGACTGCAAACTAGTGCAACCTCTGTGGAAAGTAATATGGAGATACCTTAAAGCAATACAAGTAGATTTACCATTTGATCCAGCCATCCCATTACTGGGCATCTACCCAGAAAAACAAAAGACACTCTGTAAAAAAGACATCTGCACTCAAATGTTTATAGAAGCACAATTCACAATTGCAAAGTTGTGGAAACAACCCAAGTGCCCATCAATGAGCTCCTAGTTTCTGTGCATGCTCCTAGCTGGGAACAGTCCCTAACCTCAAGTTACTGCTGCTGTGGGTTAGGTTCTAGATGTTCACTGGCCTCCTCCTATTTGCCCACCTTCTCTTTGCCTGTGGTTAGTGATGCCAACCTGTGCCTGTCCCTAACAGTATTGCTCATGATAAGCTACTTTATGCCATGGTAATAAACTAAACTCTAAATCCCAATGGATTAACATTTCTTGTTCACACTACACATTCATTAAAGTTTGGTGGGGCACTCCACCCCACATTGTCAGACGGGGATCCAGGCTGATGCAGGCTGCACCGCCTTGCAGCTGTCCCATCGGAAACTAATCAGCGTTTACTGTGACAGGGCAAAGAGGGACTAGAGAATCTTTCACAGACATTTTGCTGCTTCAGCCCTGAAGTTCCACAGGTCACCACCACACCATCTCATTGGCCAGAAATAATCACAAGGCTCTGCCTAACTGCAAGATGCCAGGAAATAAAAGGAAGTAAATGGCATGCCTGGCGAGGTTTATTGTTGCTACCACAAACAGAAACTATTTAGTCTCAACCGTATCTAACTGAGCAGTTTTTAAGAGCCCAGTAAAACAACGTTTATCCTTTAGAGTCCCTGCTAGACACGCACCTCCTTCTCAAACATGTTTACTAAATTCACTTGTGAATGACACATCCTTGCTTCTTCTCCATTTAAAGCACTTTACAGTGCCATAACCTGCATATGCTTTTTCTATGACTTAGGCCATAACAACCAACATTATAATGTAGAAAATGGAAACTTTTCGAGATCAAGTAAATGTTCTAAAGTAACAAAGCTAGTAAGTGGTGAAATTGTGATTTTAAAATGAGCCTCTCTAAAGTGAGACAGTCTTTCCGTTAAAATGGGCTTCCTTTATGTCAAAACAGACTTAGATCTATGCAGCTTTGACGGAGATAAGCATAGATATTTTCTTTTCCAAGCCCCAGTTCCTTCCCAAATTATTAATAAACAACTGCCAGATTTCAGCCATAACATTATACTAGCTGACTTCTTTTCAAATCCTAAAAGAAAATATCAGTCTCTGATTATTCTTTAAACAAATAACATGATATATAAGAAATTGAGCTTTAGTCAGAAGATGATATGAAATACATGGTTCTTACATCAAACTAGGTTATTAGTATAAATTTACAAATATTTCTTTTAAATAAGCCATCATATTTTTTGCTGTAAAGTATTCTTACTTTCCCAAAACCTATATCTAAAAACTCTGAGGTCTGATAATTTTCAAATCCCCTCATGTAGATATAGCAAAGAGATGTTATTCTGCTTTAAATTCATCTTTTGGAATCTATAGAATAATCTAGCTAAAATTTGAGAAGTAAAAATCCAGTATCATGCCAAATATGTAGGGGCTTACAGAATACATTAAGCCAAATGAAGTGAATAGGCATTGTTTGAAGTGTGTTAAATTCAGATAATCTCAGGAGGTTTCCTCTAATAAAAGAAAATAATTATCATTTTAATTTTGATAAGCTTATGCCTAAAATTATTATACTGTATTTACTTCCAACAATTCTTTAAAGACTAAACTATGTTTTGAAGTGATTGCTATCAGCAGGCTTTATTATGGCATATAAATCTTTTCAAACCACTGATACAAAGAATTGCTAAGAAATTGATTTTCTAAACACATTTTTTTATTATAAATAATTTCTCCTCGAAAATTCACTTTTGAAACTAGGAATGTATGTTAATCCTGTTTTGTTTACTTGGTTTACAAATAAGATTGTTTTCAGAGCCCCACAAGATGTTGTTCAATACCTGACATGTTAATACTTCACTTATTGGGAGACAACTACCTAGTACCATCAAACCTCCAGTACCCAGAAAAAGCAGAGAGGTCACAGACCAGCTAAACCACATAACACAAAATATGTTCATTTACTTAAGGATGATCATATCTGGGACATACTCAGAGCCAGTTTGTTCATATTTTAGATAAATCTTACTGCAGTCAATAATGTAATTTATCAACTCATTATAATGGAGGGAGAGAATTTTAGAAGAAAAGAGGGAATTTATAGAGGCAGGTAGGCACTACTTCTTTTATAATTTTTTTAGCAGCTACACATGTAATTGTAATCAGAGTGAGAGTCAAAAGCCAAAGATTGAGACTTGTAACAAAGAGCAGTAGTATTGCCTAGGTGTTCTTACCATGGCAAGTATACTTTGGAAACATTGTAGTGGTAAGGAAAGAAGTAGAGGTGAATAGACTTGGAGCAGGCTCTGGGGCAAATGCTGGGGCTTACCGAATTCATTAAGCTGAATGAAGTGAATAGTCATAAGAGGGCTACAATAGAAATCGCAGAGCATAGCATCAAAGTGAAACCAACTCACAGTATTTTTCTAGAATATATGTACATATGTCTATGTGACAGACAACAAAACTTTGAAGGGATCAAATATTCATAGCTAAGTTCACAACAAAAACCTTTTATGCCCTCATCATGATTTTCTAAATCAAAACAAGAAGCAGCCAACATCCTGACATTAAACTGAAAAAGGTATATTTAAGACATTGCATTTGTCTTGCCCTTTCTTTATTTCTACATAAATGTTATGAGTACTAGATCCTGTCCCTTAAGATGAGCCAGTAGTCAGACTGCATTTCTTTTTCTTAAGAAAACCACATTTTTTTATGTACAGAATGGTAGAGATCGGACACAAGAAAAAAGAAAATATGAGACCTTAAACTTATTTGTGAGCCAAAAACAATAATTTGAGATTAAAATAAAACTATAGCTTTTTACTAATATTGTCTTACTGTGTTCTGAACATTGAAAAATCTATTATATTTACCATATATATTTATACAATGAAAAATACATATTTTTTGTAGGTTGGGATAGAACCAATCCTTCTGTTGATAACTAGAAAAGCTAACCATCGATATATGTGCTTAGAGTTTTGGAGTTATCAATGAGCTACCAGTGTAACAAAAAATTCAAGATATTCTTTAACAATAAAAAAGTTTCAAGATATTTTAAATATGTAGTAAAATATAATTGACATAGTCTTAAAAAATAAAAAATTGGTGAAAAGTATTCCTATACTGAATATTAATAATATTTATTATAAAACTACAGTAACTAAGATTATGATTTCTGTGAAAAAAATTGATAAATAGATTAGTGGGATAAAATATAAAAACCAGAAATACATCTACACTTATAATGAATATTCGGTATATGACAAAGATATCACTGCAGATTGGGAAAGAGTAGTAAGGAAAAACAATAAATGATACATAGTTGATTGAATATCTGCATAGAAAATAATGAAATTTGACTAATATCTTTCATGGTATACACACTGTAGATATACTATTTATAATCCCAGAGAGCTTGAAGATTGAAATGTGAAGATAAACTTCACAGATAAAGCTTCCAAAGGAAAACATAAGAAATACCTTCAATGGTATCTGGGTTGGAAAAGACTTTTTAGGACACAAAAAAGAATTCATTTACAGGAAAAGATTGGTAAATTAGATTACATTAAAATTACAAACTTCTTTTCATGTAAGGCACTATTGAGGTATTTTCTATCTGAAAATGCTGTTCAGTAAGTGGGAGATGTCAATAAATCTATGAAAAGATATCAACTTCATTAATCATCAGGCAAATGCAAATTGAAATCCACAGTGAGATACCAGTACCCACCAGAATGGATAAAAATGAAAGGACTGACAATACAAAGTGTTTGAGAGAATGTGGAACAATGGGAACTTTCACACACTGCTGATGAGTATAAAAATTGGTATAACCATTTTAGACAACTTTCAGGCATTGTTTACCAAAGTAGAAGACATAAACCCTATGATCCAGCCGTTATACACATTAAGTATCTACTTAACACAAACACTTTTCAGGAGACAAGTACATGTTTTTTCCACAAAAAGAAGAAACTTAAATATCCTTTAGTAATAGGTAGGTAATAATTTTATATACAATGAGTACTAAAAAGCATTGATAATGAACAATATCCAAAAACAGTATGAATTAATCCACAAAACACAGAGTGAGCTAGAGAAACTATACATAAAAGAATATATATATATGATTCCATTTATTTAAAATTTAAAAAGCAAGTCAACACTGAATTATAGTATTTATTGATTCACACTGTGTGATGAAACTGTAAAGAAATGCAAGAAAGTGATTACCACCAAAGTCAGGAAAGTAATCACTTTTGGGGCGGGGGTGGGGAGATAGAGGGGATAGGATTCAAAGGTCCACAATGAGTATTTCTGGTTGCTGTGAATGTTCAGTTTCTTTAATAAATCACCTCTCTCTACATTTTTATTTTGTATATTTTTCTATTATTTAATAATATTATAGTAGCTTAAACTTCATTATCCACAAGCACATGAATGACTGTTATCAGAGAATATAGATGTATTATATTATACTCTATTATAAATGCTGATAACTTTATAGCCACAAGGGTTTTTATATCACTGAAGACTAAGGTCTTGAGTAACCGCTGATGCACTAAATTCCATCCTCTCCCTACATTTTCAGGGGCTTTGCTTCTTTCTCTCCTGTATCATCATGTTTTCCTCTAAAGTGGGACAGTCTGCTCAGCAATCTAAACATACAATATGTTTCATTTTATTTAAAACAAAAGAACACTCCCTGGTCCTTTGTCCAGATATCAACCTCTGATAATCCTCTGCTATGCTCTGTATGCTGGTGTTCCCCCAAAATTTGTACCTTGGAACCTAATACCCAGTGTGATAGTATTAAAAGGTGGGGCCATTTGAGAAGGGATTAAGTCATGAGGGCTTTGCACTTATGAATGGGATTAGTGCTCATATAAAAGGAAGCTGCTTTGTCACTCCTGCCATGTGAGGACATACAGAAGGCATCATCTATGGGAAATGGGACCTCACCAGACACCAACTCTTCTGGCACCTTATCTTAGACTACCCAGCCTTTAGAACTGTAGGAAATAAATTTTGTTGTTTATAAGCCACCATTCTAAGTATTTTGTTATAGCAGCCTGAAAAGTCTGACACCTTCATTTCCTTTGTTTTACTTGAAAGCAAAACTGCAGAAAGAGTTGCCTAAACTTTCTGTGTCCACTTCTCCTTTCCCTCTCTTTTGAATCTTCTCCAATAAGGCTTCCATCACCGCTTCACTAAAATCGCTCTTATCAATTCACCAAGAATCTCCATATTGTTAAACACAATTTCTCGATTTTTTTTCTTCTTCGAACTGTTAATTGCATTAGATAGAACTGGTTTATCACAACTCCTTCCTTGAAATACTTCTTCACCTGGCCCTTCAGTGGATACTCACCTTGCTTCTCCTCCTGTTTGTTTCCTTGTTTGTTTAGCTTTTGGTTATAATAAGCCTGGTGGTCACTGTATTTCAACATTGGGCCAAGAAATGGTCTTTTTTGTTAATTTAGTCTTCAACTGCCTTGTCCCATTAGAAATGATAATTTGTATTTTAATCTCATTCCACGTCATACTCTCATAATGAATTAAAGCTGCAATTTAAAGAACTATTAATACTTCAATAAGTTTAAATTGTTATATCATTTTATGACCTTCCCCATTTCCACTTATTTTATTCCATGCTTTTCACTGCCTTTAAAGTTTCTGTTTTCATTGCCTCTAGAGGTTCTCTTGAGGCTAGGGAATATGTTTTCCCTTTAACTGGACTCGGTCATATTTCCTGGCAGTAACCTAAAAAGGGGGAGAAAAATAAGAAAGAAATTGTCCATTTTGGGAAATTAACTTCTACTTTCCCCAAACAAAATTTATTCATCAATATATCAAGTACTCATTAAGTACCTACTTGGTTCCAAATACTTGCTAAGGGATAAGGAAATAAGAACTAAAAAACAATTCCTACCTTCAAGTAGTTCACAGACTAAGAGGAGAACTCCATTTAAAAAAAATTGAATCAGAAGAGCATTATAGATTTAACAATCTGTTATGTCAGAAAACAGTATTAATAACTTGGAAAAAAACCAAAAGTGATTATTAGGTGTTCTTTCAGTGAAGTGCTGGGTTGGATGCTATTGACTAGGCTATTTCACAACTCTATTAGGGCAGAAGTTAACTGATAGATGTTGTCCAGCAGAGATGTAAGCAATTCCTATCTGATGGAAAAATAACCATAAAGCTTTATTTCTCCTTGAGACATTAACCAGTTCCATAAACTATATACTTTTCCTTGATACTCCTTTATTAAAATCACATATATTTATTAACAATGGTGTGCTGGAGCCAGCTCACACTGGCTAATAAGAACCAATTATTTTGTCTTCAGGAATTTTGAAAACTGGTTGACTTCATGTTGGTAGCTTAAAATCAGCCATGGTGGGAGTACTTGTACTACAAAAATCAGCTGACACTACTAATCACGGCTTTTGTTTGTTTCCTGGAGAGCCAACTGAATCAGTTTTAATGTTTTATTGGTTCTTTCCTTAATTGACAAATTCAATAAAATAGACCATTCAAAAATACAACTTTTGACATATGTTCATTTTATATCTTTATAAACAGCCATGGTTTTAAAAGTTTTGAAAATTCTCCTTTAATAATTTAGGCCAAAATGCCTTTCATAAGAATTGTTTAGCCATCATTCAATTATGTGAATAAAGAAGCTGATTTTCAGTTTTTCCAGCACCATTTATTGAATAAGGATTCTTTTCCCCAGTGTATGTTTTTGTCACATGTAGAAGGCTGAAGCAGGATCCACACCTCTCACCTCTCACAAAAATCAACTCATGCTGGGTAGCAGACTTAAACCTAAGGTATGAAACTATTAGAATTCTAGAGGAAAACGTTGGAAATACTCTCCTAGACATTGGTCTAGGCAAAGAATTTATGAAGAAGACCCCAAAGGCAATCACAGCAGCAATAAAAATAAATAAATGGGACCTAATCAAACTAAAAGGCTTCAGCACAGTCAAAGAAACAGTCATGAGAGCAAACAGACGACCTACAGAATGGGAGAAATTTTCACATGTTACACATTTGATAAGGGGCTGATAACTAGAATTTATTTAGAACTCAGGAAAATCAGCAAGGAAAAATCAAACTACCCTATCAAAAAGTGGGCAAAGGACATGAACAGAAACATTTCAAAAGAAGACAAAATAATGGCCAACAAACATGAAAAAATGCTCAACATCTCTAATCATCAGAGAAATGCAAATCAAAACTGCAATGAGATATCACTTATCCCCAGTATGAATGGCCTTTATCAAAAAGTCCCAAAGCAATAAATGTTGGCATGGATGCGGAGAGATAGGAACACTCCTACACTGCTGGTGGGACTGCAAACTAGTGCAACCTCTGTGGAAAGCAATTTGGAGATACCTTAATGCGATACAAGTAGATCTATCATTTGATCCAGCAATCCCATTACTGGGCATCTACCCAAAAGAACAAATGAGACTCTACAAAAAAGACACCTGCACTCAAATGTTTACAGCAGCACAATTCACAATTGCAAAGTTGCGGGAGCAACCCAAGTGCCCATCAATACACGAATGGATTAATAAAATGTGGTATATGTATACCATGGAGCACTATTCAGCTCTAAGAAACAATAGTGGTATAGAACATCTTGTATTTTCCTGGATAGAGCTGGAATCCATTCTACTAAATTAAATATCCCAAGAATAGGAAAACAAGAACCACATGTACTCACCAGCAAATTGGTATTAATTGATCAGCACCTAAGTGGACATATAGGAATAACATTTATCGGGTATTGGGCAGGTGGGAGGGAGGAGGAGGGGACGGGTATATACATACATAATGAGTGAGATGTGCACCATCTGGGGGATGGTCATGCTTGAAGCTCTGATTTAAGGGGGGGTGGGCAAGGGCCATATACATAACCTTAACATTTGTACCCCCATAAGATGCTGAAATAAGAAAAAAAGAAGTTGATTTTCACAGTCACTGGAACAAATACAGAGACTGGTTCAGCATGAACTATTTAAGACGACAGTCTAAAATATTACAATAGTAACAATTCATTACAATAGTAACTCAAACAAAGGGAAAGAATAAGCAAAATAATATACAATTCACATACTGATATATAATTGAATGTCTTAAAGTCACTAACTTGACTTTACAAAGTAAGGTCTCATTCCTTTTTACTATAAGGGTTGATTGCCACAAAACTACCATTTTCAGTGCATTCCCAGCCATTTTCCAGGATTTCATTTCCTAGCTCAATTGAGTATCTGAAGATATAAATTCGAATCTTCAATTCTCAGAAGAGAGATAACCACTTAAATTTTAAAGAGCTTTTTAGTCTCTTCAAAGTAAGTTCAAAAAACTCTTCTAGTTCAGACTTAACCACAACATTCCATTATGATCCATCCACTTTTCTTTAATAAAGAGCAATTTAAAAAAAGCCATTTTAGAGAACTCCAGCAATTTGGTGAGATAATCAGATATTGATATTATTATCTTCATTTTACAATAAGGAAACAAAGGCCCAAGATTCCATCTTGGGAAACCTCACATAGTATACTGGGTGGTTCTGACATGACTTGGCTGGTCACTCTGTACAAAAGGCAGAAAACAGAGTAGAGACAACTTTAAATGCATAGAAAACATGATTATGTCACTATCAGGTTAAAAACTATGCAACTAGTTTACAGACAAGCATCACAATCTCAAGACCAAAGTTTAAGCTAACTTTCTAAATTGTTTTATTTTCTGTACATATTCAGTTAACAACTCATAACTGCCAAATCTGGCAAACAGTAAACATTGGGTGATTCAAGATACTTAGCTTGTGTGTTTAGATTTTTAATTTGTAGATTTGCCATGGAGCAAGTTCTTGTCTCCTGACAGAATGATCTTCAGCCATAAACTAAATAAGGTGTTTGGATTTCTGCCTATTTGGCAGCAATTCTTTTTTCCATTAGAGGTTTTGCTGATGTTTTTATATCACTAGTTGAATTTCCTTTTAAATCACTATTGTGTTGTTCACAATTGGATATTAATTGTGGTTTATGAAACAACAGTCTCATGAAGCTGAGTCATTTCAAAACTTTTCATTGAATACATATGCTTTTGGTAGCTAAGGTAATTCCAGGGCAGCACTCTGATGAGGATTTTGTTGTTTAAGATTACACAAAGGAGAGGGGGGAAAAAGACTCAGGGAAGCTAAGGTTGGCTAAACCCCTCCTTTTGGCCACACTTTGCACATGGGAAAGACAGCTATATTAAGACTAGTGTCAGAGATAGCCCTGAATAAAATAATTGTCATTGGAGTGAATTTATATGAGCCTGAATGTCAAATCAAAATATAGAATGTAATAAATCATAAGGACTATTATGCTCTTTATTTTCTTATTTAAGATGCAAATTGACTTTAATTTGCAACATGATTGCTTAGATTTTGTCACTTTCTTGGTTGGCTTCAGGGAAGGGGTGAGTAAAATAGGAGATAAAACTTGGGTCTAATCAGGAGTAAGGACTCAAGGCAAAGCTCTATTTCAGGGTGGTAATTCAAAATCAAAGGATATCTTTGTACCTTTGTCCACTTGGCTAGGCTTACCTACATTTTCCAGATCTCTTTCTTATGTGTTTCCAGTTAGGATGGTCTAGGAGGGAGATTTTTAGAAGATTTAGGGGCAGAAGGGAGGCAGCAGCCATTTTGTAGGTCAAATATGTGGTCGTTGATTTACTGACTCATCTTGTGGGTGTGAAGCACCAGCTGGGCCTGCAAGTTCTACCTTCCCCTGTATTCTCCTCCAGTTTCTCTGCCTCCTGGGCCATATGTGTGTGTTTAATTCTGAGTGGATGGCCTGGCTTCTGCAAGACACCATACCACCAACATCAGTGGAAACAAGAACTGACATGGGTTTCAGTCCTTTTTTTGGAATTTTAGCTCCTGTTTTAGAGTTTTGTTTTGCTGTTGGTCCCTCCCAATTTGTGTTCATCTTCCCTTCCCAATTGCTTGCTCTGAACACTCAAAGCTCCAGCATCAAATGTAAAGAAAACAGCCTTACAGAGACTGCTTATCAGCTGCTTAAGGCTATATATATGCATATCTCCTAGCAGTTATGGTTCTCTGGTTGAACCCTGAGTGATACAGTGCTCTTGAGAAGTGGGAGGCACTAAATTGTGGAAGAAATACCAATACCTTTTAACTAAATTATCAAAAATATTAGAGACCAAGACCGACTGCAGCTGCCCACACCCCTAGCTGAATCCTATTTCTCCATAATCTCAAGTAACAGACAAGCCAGAAGAACACACACAGCATCAAACACTCTGAAGAGAATGCCCATTGATCCTAGATAAGAAAAAGGGAGTCTAGCATAAGTTGCCCATTCTATACCTGGGCAAATATAAGGTTTGGATAGAGTTGACTATGTTAAATAAATGTGATAAGATAAAGAAATAGCATGACAATTATATAAAATTCAGGTGAAATAATTGGGGACAATAAACTCAATTATATAAGACAGATAAGCAATCCAATATGGGAAAAAGAATAAAACAGTCCATAACATTTGTTTTGTTTATAGGAAAAATTAAAAAGAAAATGAAATCAATGAAACAAAATGAGACAATACACCAACAGAATGTGATGAATAATGCAGAGCTAAGTAAGTCAAGTAAGGACAAAACACTGCTCCAAAACTCATATGTAAATCAGAAGAGGCAAGAAGAAACACAGTCCTGGCCAAAACCTAATTGGAAGCATGGAGGGAAGAATTTAACATAGTCACAGTCAGGGCAAAAGAAAATAGCAGTGATAAAATTCCCTTTCAGAAAGTTAATAGATACGGTGAGTGGTTAATAATAATAGAGCTTAAAAGTATTTAATGAGTGTGACATTGAGACAATTAACAGCATAATGTACACAATGTTGTAATAAAGTATTTTTTCTAATATAAGGGGAAATCTGAAAATTAAAAGGGCACTTACAGAAAATGCTAATCTAAATTGTCAACACTAAGGCATATCCTGGTGAAGTTAGTAAAATTCTAGAATAAACAATTATCAGGTGCATAGAAATATTGCAGTATCAATGAGGATTTAGGGCAAGAGGCAGTATGAAAGGGAATCAGGACAGCAGAAGATTTCACAGCAGCATTCAACCCAGAAGACAGTACAATAACACCTACAAAGTTCTCAGGGGAAGCAAGAGTGAACCAATATTTTGTCGGTCTTAAGTATGACAAATAGATGACAACAAAAGAAAACACGTGAAACATTCCAATGGTTTACTTGAAAAAACTTCATAAAAGAACTATTTACAGAGCTGTGGGGAGATTAAAGTAACCAATAAGGAATAATAAAACACCAGAGACTAGCAACAGTGGAAAGCCATTACTATTAAATATCTCTAAACTTAAGATGGTAAAAAGAGGGAAGATGGCCACCTACCCCAATGAGAAGGACCTCCTGATAGGCACTATGGCTAGAGAAGAACACAGACACTTTTGAAGCCATATCCTAGCATGCAGGTGTTGTGGGGAGGGCACAAATACCTCAACTCCTCTCTCTGCTCTCTAGTCTTCTGCTGGTACCTTTCACTGGGCAAATTCAACCAGAACCCACAAAGCAAGAGGCTGGGGGACTGCAGTCTATAAAGGTCTTTCTCCAGGGCACATATCAGGCTAGAGGATGGTAGAGAATGGATTTTGGGCACTGGGGAGCAAACAGAATAACCAGGATAACCAAGAATTTTATTCCTAGCCAACATCTTTTTCAAGTATAAGGGTAATGGACAGTTTCAAATGATCTAGAACTAAGGGATTACATTACTAATGAGACTGTCTGTTATAACAAAATAACAACGATAGTAGCTACATGAAGGTAAAATTCAGCCAAACAAGAAGTCAAAATAAGAATTTAAGATAAGCTATGGTAAATACTTCTGGTGATCATTAACATCATAGCAATACTGGAAACTCTTCAGTCTCTCCAGGAAGTCCCAACTTTTTTGTCCCAATTCCTAATATTCATGTTTTACCTTCACTTCTACAGTTTTTCCAGGACTAATTTTTAGTAAGCAAACTTGTAAACTGGTCTAATTTTCTATCTTTGCAAGACATGAAAGTTCAAAAATTGTTGCTTGAATATTTCCAATGAGCATGCATTAATTTTTTAAACAAAAAGTAGAAGTAAATGATAGAACAAGTGTTAAGGAAAAGGTGTGATAAATAGAACACTACCTGATAGAAACAAGTGCTGCTAAATTTCTGAACTTCAATATAATTGCCTTCTTTTTATATAGAAAAATATTAGATCCTGAAATGACTCCTCTCATACTAATATCTATGCCAGTCTTAAGCTACAGAGTCACTGGGTGATCTGATACCCCTGGCCTCAAGTGTTCAGTTCCTTGCAAACCTGAGTCATAGGTAGCCTCTGTGATTAGGTAGGAAATCGCTCAAGCACACAGTTGCAGTCATTTATTTACTGTCTGACATTGATTTTGGCATTTGTGGATAGGTATTATCTCAGAATACTAGATTTGAAGTTTTCTTTTCTAAATAAAATCTTAGGCATCTGAAATAGTTAATGAAGTCCCAAAGTACATTTGAATGGACTTATTCACCAGGAAAATTTCCGTAACACTTAGAATTTAATAAATCTAAAAAAGTGGGTTTTAAAAACTATTTCATGCAATATTTTTAGCTGATTTCATTGTGAAAGTCCACAGATACCTAGCCAGCCAAATCATCAGAATCTGCAGGATCAAGCTATTTTTTTCAACCAAAAGGTCTTAGATGAATATGAAAACTATTCAACCTCACTAACAACAAATAAATGTAATTTTAAGCAAGAAATATTACTAATCTTTATCTACCATACTAGAATATGTTCAAAATAATAGTTTTTGTGAAGTGAGTTAGGAATTTTCAGATATTCTTGAGAATTCAATTTGATATAATATTTCTAGAAATCAATTTGAGAACTGAATTACTCCAAGAACTTTGTAAAATTTGGGATGACTTCCCTATCTTCGCTCTGCTTTACTTTCATAAAATAAAGTTTAAAGTGATTGGAAGTTAAATTGTTAGTTTCAAATGTGGCACCGAGTGGTGAAATAACCCAAAATGTAGATCCTCAAAGGAATATCTGGGAACTGTTAGCACAACTCCAAAAATTCCTTGCCATCAAAAGGATATAAAAAGGGTCAGGATTTAGATAGTTCTGAGGATTTGCAAAAAGATTATTTTTGAAGAGAACTGATGCTGTATGTGAGTTCCCCACTCAACACACATACAACATTATACCCACACAGGGATGAGGGATGGGTAGAACTTTCTTCCCCTCAAGCCTGAAGATCTGAGTGGTAACAGGACCACTACCTGAGTTCCACAACTCTTCTAGAATTTGAGAAGGACAGTGGACTTGGTGTTTGACTTTTGCCAGATAGGAGAGTGAGAGAGATGGACTGCCAAGCAAAATACAGAGTACGGGGGAGGTGATATGTTAGGTTTGCCTGTGTTTCCAGGATAGATTTGGACAAAATATGCATGAGTGTTGATTGTGGACCATATCTGAACCAGGTTAGGAAGAGAGCAAGCCTGGAGCTGTTGTGACTTCTTCCCACCTAGATGTGCTGAGGTACAACAGAAAAAGTCTATGCAGAATAGACAACTGGAGAATCAAAGGCTAAAGATGAAGCAACGGCCAAAGAAACAGAAATATCAAGATCAACTGAGCTGCAGCTACAGCATCCTAGCAGCAGAGATTTAAAACCCCATGAAAGGTACATGTGAGCTAAAACTCAGTTTATATGACATTTCCTCAAGGCCAAACGCCATATTTAAACAATGCCAATCAAATCAGAGCTTTATGTACCCATTCTCTCTTCCCTCTGTACTTCAACCCAAATGGTCCTTAAGACTTACTAGCAAGCTAAGAGAGGGGAGTAGTAAAAAAAAGAAACTAAGCACTGAAATCAAATACCAATTCTCTACAGACTATATTTGGCGGCCAGGATGAAAGAAGCTTACATTGAAATGAAGATGGATGTGTTATTAACATATCATAATTTCTGAATCAAAGCTGTAATTTGCATAGGACCATCTATTACCCAAGAGAGACTAGAAAATCACAGGGTTGCCAGAGTTTTCAATCCAGCAAAAAGGTAAACATTTTCCCCAGAGAAAAAAATGTAAAGGGACAGTGAGAAAATAAAAATTATATGTACTTCTGAACTTTTATTAAAGCATAATAGACACAGTAGTACTCAAAAAATAATGCATGGTTCAGTAAATTTTCACAAAGCCATCACTACTTGATAACCAACACCCATATCAAAATACATTACTAACATCTCTAAAGTCCCCTTCATGCCACCTTTGAATAACTTCTGCCAATGTAACCAACTTCTAACAGCATAGATTAGTTTTTCCTACTTTTGAACTTTATATATAAATGGAATCATATGGTTTTGTACTCTTTTGTGTCCAACGCATTCACTTAATATTATTTTGTAGAGATTCTTCCATATTGTTGCATGTACAATAGCTGCCATTTTCTTCAACCTCATTTCTATGTAGTATTCGTCCACATCGAGAGTTGACAATCTGTGGCCCATGGGGCCAAATCTGGCTCACCACCTGTGTTTGTATGGTTTACAAGATAAAATGTTTTTTACATTTTTAAATGACTGAAAAAAAAAAAAACAAAAGAAGAATACCATTTCAGGACACATGAAAATTATATGAAATTCAAATTTCAGTGTCCATAAATCAAGTTTTTATTGGAATATACCCATACTCATTCATTTTTGTATTGTCTAAAACTGTATTTATGCTATAATGGTAAATTTGAGGGCTTATGACAGAGACTATATTGCCTAAAATAGTTACTTTCTTGCCTTTTATAGAAAAAGTTTGCCAGCCCCTGCTATATGTGAATGCATCACAATTTACTTATCTATTTGACTATCTGGAAGCATTTGGATAGTTTCCATTTGGGGGACATTGCAAATAATCCTGTTATGAACATTCCATGCTTTTCCTTTGTGAACATATGTGTGCATTTCTATTGCAGATATCATACTTAGGAGTGGAATTGCTGCACTTTTAGAAGACACTGTCAAACCCTATTCCAAAAGAATTGTACAAATTTACACTCCATCTGGCAGTGTTTGGGAGATTGTTCCAAACCATTTCCAAAACTTGATATTCTGTCTTATTAATTTTGACTATTTTAGAGAGTATATTTAATTTTTATTTTCCTCAAGGAAGCTTCTAAATAGCATCATTTTAAAACTTGGTATTTCCTGTTTGCTTACTGCTGGTATATAGAAATATGATATATTTTTGTATATTGCCTTTGCATCCAGCAAATTTGCTAAATACATTTATTAATTCTAATAGCTTGTAACTTCTGTTGGATTTTTCTGCCAACACTATCATGACTACTGCAAATAATGTGCAGCTTTATTTATTCTTTCCAATCCTCATGCCTTTTCTTCTTTCTTTATTTCTTTCTTCCCTTCTTCCTTTTGTTTGTTTGTTTGTTTGTTTGTTTGTTTTGGTCTTGTTGCATTTATTAGGATCTTCAGTACAATGAACGCTAAGTAGAAATGATAGTAGCTGGCAAGATCTTATTTATAATCCTAAGAAAAAAACCTTTTCAATATTTTAGCAATAAGTGTAATTTTTCCTTTAAGGTTTTCACAGATACTCCTTCTCAAATTAAGTAGGTTTTCTTCTATTTATAGTTTACTAAAAGTGTTTTGTGTTTTTTTCTAATTATGAAAAAGTGTTGAATTTCATCAAATGCTTCTATGTATCTAACAAGGTAGTCAGTTTTTCTATTTTTCTTCTTTAATGTGATGAAGTACATTGATTGAATTTTGAATGGTAAACCTTCCTATATTATACCACCGTTGGTTATAACATTACCTCTTTCATATATTGCTGAAGTAGATTTGCTAATTGCCAAGAACTGTGAAGGGTTTGCGATTTTTACCTAATTAAACTTACTAAACAAATAAGCTAGCCTGCCAGTTTCATGGATGATGGTGAAGGACAGGAGGCATCTGGATCAGAATAAATGAAAAGTTTTTATTTACAGCAATAGCCAGAGTGTCAGCATTCACATTGGTGCCCTTAGCTCCAATTCAAAGAGGGTAGGTGGTACCTGTATATGAAGTGGGTTGCATTATAAAAGAGAAGCATTAAGTTTGGAGAACCCCAATCTTTTACAATTAGGAGAAGACATTTTGTGGTTTGCTCTGGAGAGAAATACAATCTCTGTTTTCTAGGCTTTTTGCTATGCAAATATCCATGTAAAGGGAGTTCAAACAAAAAGCCAATTAATACCACATGCATGAGATGAACAGAAATGCAAGAAACCTATGGAGAATTATCTCCTAATACTATTAGCTCTTATTTCTACAACTTCTTGGCTTTTGGTAAATTTTTCGATGAGTATGCCACTCTGATTTATCTGACTGATAGAGGCTGGGACCAAATCTGCTCAATTTGTCTCATTTAGCATTTAATTAAGGCTACTACCAATAGGACTTCAAGCAGCAGGACGAGGACAACTTGAAGTATTCACCTCAATCATGTTTTCCAGATTCCTGGATCCAACCAGATGAACACATTTCATAAATCCTCAGGTGACTTTCTTCTCGAGTATCTGAATTTAACTTTCCCTTGATTAGAGGCAATAATTCAGGTAAAATAGAATGCTATTGCACACACTCTGCCTTGTTTTACACAGAAGATGCCTAGGGCAAATCTGCCATCCATAAAAACCCTGGCTAGTGAGTTGAAGCTCACCTGAATGCCATCAAGGACTAAGACTGTGTCATTAATTATGTCAGATAAAGTTGGGGACACATTTTATACCACATATTTCGATTGCATAATTCCATCATAGGGATAACTGCCCACAAGGGTGCACATAAATAAGGAGCCACAGACACCTCCAGGAAGCTTCACCAATTATTTAAGTCTAGACTCATCTTAGATCTCCACAGTCACATAAAAACTACAAGATCTACTGGTGGTATTCCCTCAAATACTTGAAACCTTCTTATGACCATTCTCTAGGGAAGGAGACAAATTAATGCCTGGCTTCCAAATAAGAAGTATAGGTCTGAGAGTATAGCTTACACTTCTAGAAATCAATCGTTGCTTATGATTGTTGGGACACCCTAAGTGGGACCCATATATTTTGGGAATGCAGGTTGACAGTACCTCCTACATGACCTCCTATCCAGCTGGTAAACCTTAGGATTCCTACTTCAGTTTAAAGAATTGAGCCTAGTCTTTGTTTTTGGAGGACTGTCTATTCCTTTCCACTCTCACCTCTCTTTAACACCTGGTGACCACTAGTCTGTTCACCATTTCTAAATTTTGTCATTTCAAGAATCTTATATAAATGAGTCATATAGCATGTAGCCTTTGGGGATTGGCTTTTTTCAGTCAGGATATTTCTGGAAAGATTCACCCAGTCTCTTGCATGTATCAATAGTCTTTCCTTTTTTGTTGCTGAGTAGTGTTTCATAATACGGATATACCAATTTGTTTAATGATTCATCCACTGGAGGATATCTGGGTTGTATCCAATTTTCCACTATCATTAGTAAAGTTGTTATAAACATTTGCGTGTAGGTTTTTGTGTAAATGTAAGTCTTAACTTCTCTGGAATAAATACCCAGGAAATCCAATTGCTGAGTTATATGGTATTTGCATATTTAGTTTTTTTAAAAATTGCCAAAGAATTTTCCAGAGTGGCTGTATCATTTTACATTTTCACCAGCAGTGTATGGATGATCCAGTTTCTTTACATCCTCACCAGCATTTGATAGCATGATTATTTTTTATTTTAACCATTCACATAGATGTGTAGTGGTATCTCATTGGGCTTTTAATTTTCATTTCCCTACTAGCTAATGAAGTTGAACATCTTTTCATGTTGTTATTTGCCATCTTCATATCTTCTTTGGTAAATGTCTCGTTGTGTCTTTTGCCCATGTTCTAATCGAAGTTTTTGCTTTTTTATTGCTGAATGTTCAGAACTCTTCATATATTACAGATACTAATCTTTTGTCAAATACGTGGTTTGTAAATATTTCTACCAGTTGATAATTTGTCTTCTCATCCTCTTAACAGGGTCTTTCATGGAGCAAATTTTAAAAATATTGATGAAATTCAATTTGTCAAATTTTCATTTTATGTATCATGCTTTTGTTACCAAATCTAAGAACCTTTGTCTGAAAAATTTTGTCTATGTTTTCCTCTAAAATTTTTATAGCTTTTTAGTCATGATTTTATTTTTGCCTACATATGCCCATTTGTTTAGTACCATTTGTTGAAAAGGCTATCCTCCAATTGTTCCATTTTCACCTTTATGAAAAATCACTTGGGTATATTTTTCTGACTCTGTTTCTGGGCCCTCTATTCTGTTCTGCTAATCTCTATGTCTATCCCTCCACCACTACTATACAATCTGGAATTAACTCAACCTGTTCATGGTATATAATTCTTTTTACATATTGTTGAATTCTATTTGCTAACATTTTAAGGCTTTTTTGCATTTATGTTCAGGAGAAGAATTGGCCTGTAGTTCTCATTTTTTGTACTATCTTCATTTGGTTTTGCTATCAGGGTAATATTAAATACTAACTTCATAAAATGATTTGGAAAGTGTTATGTCCTCTTCTGTGTTTTGGAAAAGATTGTTTAAAATTGGCATTATTTACTAAACATTTAGTTGCAATTTTCACCTGAAACCATTTGGACTTTGAGATTTCATATGGGGAAATCACAAATCAATTTCCCTATTAGTTATAGAGCTATCCAAATTATCTATTTATACTGAGTGAATAGTGGTAGTTTGTGTTTTTTGAGGACTTCATCCATTTTCACCTAAGTTGTCAAATTTATATATGTAGAGTTGTTCATAGTATAGTCCACCCTCTACCCATGGGTTCTGCATCCATGGATTCAACTAACTCTAGATCGAAAATATTTTTTTAAAAAATTATTTCTGTGCTGAACATGTGCAGACTATTTTTCTTGCAATTATTCCCTAAACAATATAGTATAACAACTCTTTACATTGTGTTTACATTTTGTTAGGTATTAGAAGTTATCTAGAGATGATTTAAAGCATATGGAAGGATATGCCAGGTTATTTGGAAATATTATGCCATTTTGTATTAGAGATGTGAACATCTACCACTTTGGGTTCTGAGAGAAGTCCTAGACCCAAACTCCTACAGATTCCAAGGGAGGACTGTATTCCTGTATTATCCGGATATTCCCTGTTTTATTCTTGAATTGGTAAATTGTGTCTTTTCTCTTTTTGTTTTTTGTCCTTTACCTCTCTTACTGTTTCTACTTTCTGTGCACATGTCTGAAAGGATATTGTTATAGAAAATTTAATAATCAGTTTCAGAGGAAAGCAGGAAACTATGGAATATATGTCTTACTGAACTGATTTGTTTGAGATTTCTAGAGTCTAGATTAACATTCTTACTTTTAAAATATTTAAACAATAGAAACTAGGAAGTTTCTCCTGTTGAAAACAAGGATAAACTTATCAAAATATCCCCACATATTCCATTTTAACTGTCTAATTCAATTTTCTTCAGTTTTAGTTGGGCCTTTGGGGGATCCTAGAGAAAAGGGCACAGAGCATATGACAGGATTTTTGCTGTGACTTATTTTTGTCCTGACCTGTCATTTGCAACTTAATTGAAGTGAGAAAAATTCTGTGGGGATACATTCTGCCTCGACTTAATCCTAAATCATTTGAGAGGTCTCTCTAACCTTTCTAAGAACTATTTTAAGAGCTTTACGAGGAAACTGAATTAGCCCATCCCTCTGAACAATTCCTTTACTCTCCTCCCTGTAAATGGATATTGGCAGACCAAGACTGTTCCCCAGGATTTGATTCTATATTTAAACTATAGTGGGTTTCCCAGAAGCTTGACATTATTTCCCATAGTAATACATCATGGGAAGGAAACTCCTCACTTAAAATACAGACTTTGAGGATGACAGGCACAAAACAAAAAGATTAGATACGGCAAGTATGGGCAAGAGGGCAAGAAAGACTTAGAGTTCTGTCAATGTTTTCCAGTCAAAGATCACCAGGAACAAACACAGTCAAACAAGTTGAGTGTATTACTTGTTATAGCAAGGGGAATGCACACCATGGAAAAGAATGAGGCATCTCAGTAAGAGAGTGTTAGAAAAACTTGGAGAATTTGGGGTTTGGTTGGGTAATTTTGTACATGGTACAAGATAATGGGGATTCTCTCTTGATTGTTTTTTTCTTTTTTTTCAGAAAGAGGAAACAATTTTACCATATCTCAATATCAAATAGTGACACAATAGTGTCTGTGATCAGATCTCTTGTTTCCCAGACTATTTTTTATCACCTAAATGTAGAGATTCTGCTGTAATATAAAATCTATATTTTAAGTGAGTAGTTTCTTTCCTATGAGTGCTTTGTTGAGTTGTTTGTATACTCTGAATACTCCTAATTTTTAGTTTCCTATTCTAGTTCAGATAGACACATCTCCCTCGCTACTCTCTGTTTACCTGCTTTATTATTTCCCTTCTTAACCTTTTAAAATAAAATCAAACTTCCTAAACTTGGTTAATTTCCAAATCAGCCAAGACCCTGGGTAAGGATACAGATTTCCAAGCTGCTCCTTGATGATCATGATTCACTGGCTCTGAAGTGGAACCTGGTGGTCTCATTTTTAATAGTTAGGGTAAGATACCCTAACTAACCCATATAAGCAAGCTTGTTAAATTTATTAATACTTTTTAATATTAAAACTAAATAAGAGGCGGAGCAAGATGGCGGACGAATAACACCGCCAGACAGAGGGTCTCTGCAGAAAAGACCGATTCTAGCAGAAACTAGAGGAAAGAAGCAAGAAGACGAGCACACAGCGGACAAGGGCCGGATGGAGGGGTACCTGAGACCCCGGGAGACTCCACGGGAGGAGGCTGCGGAGGAGAACTGGAGGCAGAGACCACCGGAGCAGCCCGGAGACCAGCGGCAAGGGTAGGTGGATCTGCTGTTTCCCCTCCCCTGCATTCGGGACTGCTGGCAGGCTCCCCAGCGGGTGGAGAGACCTGTGGACATCAGCCCAGAGACTGCCGCCGCCTGCCAACGGTGAGCCTGTAGCAGACGTGGCACCAGGTTCCCAACTTCCTCCGGGCACCTCCGTGTGCACGGACCCGAGCCGCGCGGCAGGCGCCATATTGCCTCCTCCTCCCCTCCGCCGACCCTACCCGCGGCTGCCCAGAGAGACAATACAGCCACCAGCCGGAGGCACCTCCAGGGAACGGGACCTTCCCGTTTGGGACCCCGCCCGCCCTCCCAGGTGCTGCTGGCACCGTGTTCCCAGGAAAACGGTGCCGACTCAGAGGCTGAGAGACATAGACCCAGCTTGGGCTCCCTGTGGGTGAATTAGGACCGGAAATCCTCTCCCTGGTGGGAATACAGTTTGAACTCTGGGACCTAGAGGTCGGACCTGCAGACCAGATCCCCTGCACCGAGGGCTAGCATTGCCCGGGGCACAGAAGGGTTATACGTGAACAGCCTACTGAGGGCTGTGTGCCTCCAGGGGCGGATCGGCGCCCTAGAGGACAACCCTCCTCCCAGGAGGAGGCCGTGTGCCCAACCCAAGTGGCGTTCCTGTGCAGGGAACCTCCCCGCCGGCACCACAGTCCGGGGAGGCCTGGTGGCTTGTGGTCTGGCCTGCTGGCAGAGGCCCAGGAGTAGCTGCAGAGTTGGGGAGGGTGGAAAGAAGCGAGGCCTGCTGCAGACTGCCGGTCTCAGACAGCCCCACCCCAACACCCAGACTTTCTGGCTGAGCGGGACCATTCCAGCCCTGCCCTGACAGCTTTACCTGGAAGCTGAGAACAGAACTTTGACCCCTGCTAACGGCCTGAGGGCAGGCTTATCCAACCCAGCTCCGCCCAGATCGAGAGCTGATAACAGGACTCAAATTCAACACCATAGCCTGTTCCCCTAAGCAAACGCCACCTACTGACAGGGACGGCATCTAGCACAGCCTTTCCACGGCATCCACTGACTCAATATACAGGGAGTGGTCCAATTTCACCCACAGGCACCACCTAACGCCTCAGAAACTAAACAAGGTGTGTGAATACCCAAACAATAACGTAAGGAAAGAAACAACAACTGATCGACATGGGAAGAAATCAGCGAAAGAACTCAGGAAATATGAAGAACCAAACGGAAAACACACCCCCAAGGAGGAGCACCAGCTGCCTAGAAACGGACACCGACCAAAATCAGGCAACCAATATGACAGAAAAGGAATTTCGTATGTGGATCATAAGAACACTCACCCAGCTGCAACAACAACTCAATAACCAACACCAAGAAAACACAAAAAACCTCCAAGAAATGGAACAAAGGTTCAACAAAGAGATTGACACAGTGAAGAAAACTTTAACCGAAATCCTGGAGATGAAGAAGCAACTCAGAGAACTACAAAATACTGTGGAAAGTCTCAAGAACAGGGTAGATCAAGCAGAAGAAAGAATCTCAGAGCTTGAAGATAACACCTTCCAATTAAATAAATCAGTCACAGAAATACAGCAGAGAAACAAGAGAAAAGACCAAAGCCTACAAGAGCTGTGGGATTATGTGAAAAAACCTAACGTGAGGGTCATAGGTTTAGCCGAAGGGGAGGAAGACAACACTCAAGGGCTGGACAAGCTTTTTGAAGATATAATAGAGGAAAATTTCCCAGGCCTTGCTCACAATCTCGATATACAAGTTCAAGAAGCCCAGAGGACCCCTGGGAGATTCAATGCAAACAGGAAGACGTCACGTCATGCAGTCATCAGACTGACCAAAGTATCAACTAAAGAGGCCCTTCTAAGAGCTGTAAGACAAAAGAAGCAAGTGACATACAAGGGAAAGCCAATTCGAATAACATCAGACTTCTCTAATGAGACTTTACAAGCAAGGAGAGACTGGGGCCCCATTCTCACTCTTTTGAAACAAAACAATGCCCAGCCTAGAATATTATTCCCTGCAAAACTAAGCTTCATATATGAAGGAGAAATAAAAACATTCTCAGACAAGCAAAGGCTCAGAGAATTCACCAAGACAAGACCAGCCCTACAAGAAGTACTTAAAACAGCGTTATGCACGGAACATCATAATAATAATCCACGGATATAAAAACAACCAAAACCCAAAGATATTAAAGGCCAGATATTACAATGGCTCAAGACAGAAATCATAGCAACAACATCCAACCCAACAGAATGATCAGTAATCTACCTTACCTATCAGTTCTCTCAATAAATGTGAATGGCTTAAACTCTCCACTCAAGAGACATTGGCTGGCTGAATGGATAAGAAAATACAGGCCAAGTATATGCTGTCTTCAGGAAACACATTTAACCTGCAAGGATGCACATAGACTAAAAATAAAAGGGTGGAGATCAATATTCCAAGCAAATAGAAGCCAAAAGAAGGCTGGAGTGGCAGTTCTAATTTCAGACGATTTAGTTTTTAAACCAACAAAAGTAGTAAAAGACAAAGAGGGTCATTATATAATGGTGAAGGGCACAGTCCAACAAGAAGAGATAACAATTTTAAATATATATGCACCCAACTTAGGTGCACCCAGATTCATAAAGCAAACCTTACTGGAGCTAAGCAAATGGATTAATAGCAACTCCATAATCGCCGGAGATTTTAACACCCCACTGACGGCACGAGACAGATCCTCCAAACAGAAAATTAATAAAGAAATAATGGACTTAAACAAAACTCTAGAACAATTGGGTCTGACAGACATCTACAGAACATTCTACCCAAAATCCACTGAATATATGTTCTTCTCATCAGCTCACGGGACATTCTCTAAGATTGACCATATCCTAGGACACAAAGAAAATCTCAAGAAATTTAAAAAAATAGAAATCATACCATGTACCTTCTCAGATCACAGTGGAATAAAACTAGAAATCAACCCTAACAGAAACTCACATTTCTACACAAAAATGTGGAAATTAAACAACCTCCTACTAAATGATTACTTCGTAAATGAAGAAATCAAGACGGAAATAAAAAACTTCTATGAAGAAAACGACAATGGAGAGACAAGTTATCAACTCCTCTGGGACACAGCTAAAGCAGTTCTGAGAGGAAAGTTTATCTCCATAAATGCCTATAACCAAAAGGCAAGAAGATCACAAATAGACAATCTAATGAAACGACTCAAAGAGCTGGAAAAAGAAGAACAGACCAACCCCAAACCCAGCAGAAGAAGTGAAATCAACAAGATCAAATCAGAACTAAACGAAATTGAAAACAGGAAAGCTATTCAGGAGATTAATAAAACAAAAAGTTGGTTCTTTGAAAAAATAAACAAAATTGACACACCATTGGCTAAGCTAACGAAAAGCAGAAAAGAGAAATCTCTAATAAGCTCCATCAGGAATAAAAAAGGAGATATCACAACTGATCCCAAAGAGATACAAGATATAATTTATGAATACTACAAAAATCTTTATGCACACAAACTGGAAAATGTGGAGGAAATGGACAAATTTCTAGAAACACACAGCCTCCCTAGGCTCAACCAGGAAGAAATAGATTCCCTGAACAGACCAATCTCAACAGCTGAAATAGAAACAGCAATTAAAAATCTCCCTAAAAAGAAAAGTCCCGGTCCAGATGGCTTCACACCTGAATTTTACCATACTTACAAAGAAGAACTAGTACCTATCTTGCAGAAACTATTCCACAACATCGAGAAGAACGGAAACCTCCCCGACACCTTTTATGAAGCGAATATTACTCTGATACCAAAACCAGGAAAGGATGCAACAAAAAAAGAAAACTACAGACCAATATCCCTAATGAATATAGATGCAAAAATTTTCAACAAAATCTTAGCTAACCGAATCCAGACACTTATCAAAAAAATAATCCACCACGACCAAGTGGGCTTCATCCCAGGGATGCAGGGATGGTTCAACATACGTAAATCTATAAATGCAATTCACCACATCAACAGAAGCAAAAACAAAGACCACATGATTCTTTCAATAGATGCAGAAAAAGCTTTTGACAAAATTCAACACCCTTTCATGATACGAACACTTAAGAAAATAGGCATAGAAGGGACATACCTAAAAATGATACAAGCCATATATGACAGACCCGTAGCCAACATCATACTGAATGGGGAAAGATTGAAATCATTCCCACTTAGAACTGGAACCAGACAAGGCTGCCCACTATCTCCACTTCTGTTCAACATAGTGCTGGAAGTCTTGGCTACAGCAATCAGACAGGAAAATGGAATCAAAGGTATCCAAATAGGGGCAGAAGAGATCAAACTTTCACTGTTTGCTGATGATATGATATTGTATCTAGAAAACCCCAAAGATTCAACCAAGAAACTCCTGGAACTGATCAATGAATTTAGTAAAGTCTCAGGATACAAAATTAATACACAGAAATCAGAGGCATTCATATACGCCAACAACAATCTAATTGAGAACCAAATCAAAGACTCAATTCCCTTCACACTAGCAACAAAGAAATTAAAGTACCTAGGAATATATTTAACCAAAGAGGTAAAAGACCTCTTCAGGGAGAACTATGAAACACTGAGGAAGGAAATAGCAGAGGATGTAAACAGATGGAAATCCATTCCATGCTCGTGGATCGGCAGACTCAATATCATCAAAATGTCTATACTACCCAAACTGATCTACAGATTCAATGCAATACCTATTAAAATCCCATCAGCATTCTTCACAGATATAGAAAAAATAATTTTATGCTTCGTATGGAACCAAAGAAGACCCCGAATATCAAGAGCAATTCTAGGCAACAAAAATAAAATGGGAGGCATTAATATGCCAGATATCAAACTATACTACAAAGCTGTAGTAATTAAAACAATATGGTATTGGCACAAAAACAGGAATATTGACCAGTGGAACAGATGTGAGAATCCTGATATAAAACCATCCTCATATAGCCATCTCATCTTTGACAAAGCAGACAAAAACATACGCTGGGGAAAAGAATCCCTCTTCAATAAATGGTGCTGGGAAAACTGGATAGCCACCTGTAGAAGGCTAAAACAGGACCCACACCTTTCACCTCTCACAAAAACCAACTCACGCTGGATAACAGACTTAAACCTAAGATATGAAACTATTAGAACTCTAGAGGAAAAAGTTGGAAACACTCTCCTAGACATCGGCCTGGGCAAAGAGTTTATGAAGAAGTCCCCAAAGGCAATCACAGCAGCAACAAAAATAAATAAATGGGACATGATCAAACTACAAAGCTTCTGCACAGCCAAAGAAATAGTCATGAAAGTAAACAGACAACCTACAGAATGGGAGAAAATTTTTGCATCCTATGCATCCGATAAGGGACTGATAACTAGAATATACTTAGAACTCACGAAAATTAGGAAGAAAAAATCAAATAACCCCATTAAAAAGTGGGCAAAGGACTTGAACAGAAATTTTTCTAAAGAAGACAGAAGAATGGCCAACAAACATATGAAGAAATGCTCAACATCTCTAATCATCAGGGAAATGCAAATCAAAACCACAATGAGATATCACTTAACTCCAGTGAGAATGGCCTTTATCAAAAAGTCTCCAAGGCCGGGCGTGGTGGCTCACGCCTGTAATCCTAGCACTTTGGGAGGCCGAGGCGGGCGGATTGCTCAAGGTCAGGAGTTCGAAACCAGCCTGAGCGAGACCCCGTCTCTACCAAAAATAGAAATAAATTAATTGACCAACTAAAAATATATATACAAAAAATTAGCCGGGCATGGTGGCGCATGCCTGTAGTCCCAGCTACTCGGGAGGCTGAGGCAGTAGGATCGCTGAGCCCCGGAGATTGAGGTTGCTGTGAGCCAGGCTGACGCCACGGCACTCACTCTAGCCTGGGCAACAAAGTGAGACTCTGTCTCAAAAAAAAAAAAAAAAAAAAAAAGTCTCCAAACAATAAATGCTGGCGTGGATGCGGAGAGAGAGGAACTCTCCTACACTGCTGGTGGGACTGCAAACTAGTTCAACCTCTGTGGAAAGCAATATGGAGATACCTTAAAGCAATACAAGTGAATCTACCATTTGATCCAGCAATCCCATTGCTGGGCATCTACCCAAATGATCCAGTGACACTCTACAAAAAAGACACCTGCACTCGAATGTTTATAGCAGCACAATTCATAATTGCAAGGCTGTGGAAACAGCCCAAGTGCCCATCAATCCAAGAATGGATTAATAAAATGTGGTATATGTACACCATGGAGTACTATTCAGCTCTAAGAAACAATGGTGATATAGCACACCTTATATTTTCCTGGTTAGAGCTGGAACCCATACTACTAAGTGAAGTATCCCAAGAATGGAAAAACAAGCACCAGATATATTCTCCAGCAAACTGGTATTAACTGAGTAGCACCTAAGTGGACACATAGGTGCTACAGTAATAGGGTATTGGGCAGGTGGGAGGGGGGAGGGGGGCGGGTATATACATACATAGTGAGTGAGATGTGCACCATCTGGGGGATGGTCATGATGGAGACTCAGACTTTTGGGGGGAGGGGGGGAAATGGGCATTTATTGAAACCTTAAAATCTGTACCCCCATAATATGCCAAAATAAAAAAAAAAAAAAAAAAAAAAAAAAAACTAAATAAGCCCAAGTGAAGACTTGTTTTGTTTTCCTTCGAGAAATGTTTTAACTTTTTAAATTATCCTTTGAGAAAATATTGTGTTTTCCTTTGGAAATTGTTTTTAATGTAGAAAAACATAAAGAATAATATAATAGATATCTGAGTATTAACCACTCACCATTTGAAAAGGTTAAAAGTTGTCACATTTGTTTTGTAATTTTTAAAATAAAACAAATATTGCTAGTTAATGCTATTGTTATTGATTTGCTCTTATATTTAGTCCCTCTCAATATGATTCCCTGGTTTTATTCCTAGACAAGTACATATCTTTGTGCAATTTGTTTTAATAACTCAATATTATTTTAGAGATCTCTATATTTGACTCTTATATTTAGTCCCTCTCAATATGATTCCCTGGTTTTATTCCTAGACAAGTACATATCTTTGTGCAATTTGTTTTAATAACTCAATATTATTTTAGAGATCTCTATATTTGACCTATCTAGATTTAGTTCATTCATTTCACACTGCTGTCTAGTATACAAATGTGTAAATAATTTCATCATTTAATTTCCTGTTGCCCTACTGTTGGACATCTACTTGTTTCTAATATTTTGTTCATATATTCAATGCTGTCATGTGCATCCTAAGACCTGTCTCCTTGTGCATATGCCCCAGAATCTTTAAGGTTTATAACTAGGAGTGCTCTAGTTTGTGCATTTTTGACTTTATTAGAAATTGCCAAAATGCTCTCCAAAGTGACAAATTATATATATTCTCACCAGCAATCAATCTATTGGTGCTACATGTCCCCCATAAACTAACTCATTCCAATAAAATATAACAGACTTTCAACTTGAAGCATATGAAATGTAACTTGATGTTTTAATTTGTATTTCTTTAATTATTTGTGAGAATGAACATCTTCTCAAATGTTCTGTGGTTATTTGGATTCTTATTTAGTGAATCGGCTTTTCTGATTCTTTGTCCATTTTTCATTGGTTTTGTTGCCTTTTCTTGTTGATTTCCTGTTGATTATTAGGATTTCTTTATAAATTCTGGATTCTACTACCTTCCTCATATATACCGAAGGCAATGAACTTTGCTATTATAAATTTTACTATTTATTCTTAGTTTTTAGGTATAATTCTGATGATTGAGATTGTCTGGCAAGTTACAACAGTTAAGTGTTCCTACAGTTGGTTTTTTCCCCTGTTTATAAGGAAAAATATAACATTTAACTTGAGATGATTTAAAGCCTAAGGCAGAATTCTTGTTCTTTTGTTATATACATAGCGGAACAAATATAAATAAAAAAAATTAAAGCAATAAACCTTCAGTTGATCAGCTTTAATTTGCTTTTACTAGAGCAATATCCTTGGAAGTTGATGTAATAGCATTCTTCACAATGCTTCCTAAATTAGCTAATTTGGGAAAATTATTTTTGAGAGATTTCAAGCTAAGCTAAGCCTCTTTCTGCAACAAATATATTCTTCTGTCAATAAAAATTGGAAAGAAATAAAGGGCACATGAACATACAAAATGTAATAAAAAAGACAGTGCTGAAAAGTCAAACCTTCATGTTGCTAATTCTGGTAGCAAAAGCAACTGTATGGATTTAGCACACTGCGTATGTTTTGCTAGCAGACGAAAGGTTAAACAAATTTAAACTGTTAGACTGAAATGAGTCCCCCAAGCTACTTTCAACTCAATTTCTCTGGCAAATCAAAAGAAAATAAAAATGCTTGGCTATTCTTTCTTTGAGTGTAGAAGTAGCCTTGAATTTTATATATAAATGTTGATTGCTAAATATTTGATTTTTGTTCATTTTTTTTTGCTCACCTTTAGTATGTTGAAAATACCAAAGCCTGTTCATTTTATGAGATCTCTATTATTTGAGATAAGAAGATATTCAGAATTTTAAAAGGAGGTTTATTTTCTTTTAATTCATACTCCTAGAATTCTAGAGACAGTGTTTCTAAATTTTCAAATGAAAATGCTTGTTTTTAGAAGTGTTTTCATTTTTTTTTCCCTGAGCACATTTCTACCACATTCCTTTTCTACAAAATTGGCACAAAATGCTCCTTCCATTTTATCAGTGCAAACTATCCATTGACTCAACTAATTAGAGGTGCTGTTTTATGTATTTTTGCTTAATTGTCCCACATGCCTTACAGAAAATTTCAGTCAGCGTACCAAGCAGATATGGACTATGGCCACAAAACCAAGCTGTGTTTCAAACTTAGGAGGATGATGGGTCAGCCTGAAGCAATACTGTACAGGAGGAAAACTTTGTCTCAAGCAACCTAATCTCTCTTATCCTCAATTTTTCTTCCTTTTAAGCATCCCTCCCTACTTCTCCATCCATGTACTCCTCTTCACAACTAAATCTCTCTCTCTCACACACACTCGTTTTTGTGACCTCACCAGCTATTGCGCCTCTCACCTATGTTGTATTAACCACTAATGAAGAACAATATATTAAGCTCATTCCGAGTTAAATGTTAGACAACAATATGATACCCCTTCCTGAAATATTTATATTATAATATAGATGCTGGGAAAACCAGTACTTTGCTTGGTTCCTTGGTCCAGAATACATCTAGCACTAAGATTAGATTAAACTGCTGTCCGATTCATAGGCATAGAAAATAAAATCTCCCCAGATCAAGGTTATCAGTCTGTTTCTGCAAAGGTCAGAGAGTGAGTAGTTTAGGCTTTGTGAGCCATACAGTCTCAATTGTTGATTGCTCAACTTTGATTTCTCAACTTTGCCATTGTAGTACAAAAGCAGCCATAGACAATATGTAAATCAGTGGGAATAGCTGTGTTCCAATAAAAATTTATTTACAAAAGCAGACTATGAGCTGGATAAGACCCACAAGTTGTAGTTTGCCAACCCCTTTCCTAGACATTTGGTGATACTGTATCCAATTAGCTTTGCTCATTCATTCACTTTTTTATTCAATAAGTCATATTGAGCACCTACTATGTGTCAGTTACTTGATGCCTACTGAATATTAATACAGAGATGGCTGAGACACAATCTTTACTCTGTATTAGTCCAGAGTTCCAAAAGAAATATAAAATATATAATAATTTGATAAGGTACAATGTGTCATTTTGGATTTGTTGTTCTTGCAAATGACAGGAAATCTTTTCCAAATTGGCTTAAGCAAAAGATAGCATATTGGCTCATATAAGCTAAAAAATTCAGGAGATACTTGCTTCAGGGATCTAACCAGAATCCATTTCTTATCTCTGCTTTCTTGAGTAGACTTCATCCCCCAGCTCCATGTGTGAATCTCAAGAACATTCAGGGTCATATCAGCACCATGCTTAATACCAAAAGTGGTAATCTGCCTCCATGATGGCACAAGGTTCTGTATTCAAGTCTTCTTGGCTCTCTTAAGCTGATTTGGGTGATGTGCCCATTTTTAGGCAATCACTATGGCTGGGGGTATGAAATATGCTGATTGATTTAGTTTAGGTCACTTTCTCCAACTCTGGAAACTGAGAAAACTACATGGGCTGAATGAAAAGGGATGGTTCTCCCAAAGTTAAATTGGTACCATTATCATAATATATACATGCTGTGTGGCCAAAATAACCAATGTTCACCACAAAGTAGAAGTGTAAACATGGCCAAAAAACTATGGGAGCAGTTTTCTGTCATTCTGCCAAACTGGATTATTACCCTCTTCTGGGTACTAGGATGCTAATTTGTACATAGTCTACCAATGAGACAGTCCTGTCCCTGTCCTTCATGTTATTAAGCATTACTGGGGGTTGCTCTCCCAAATGGTCTAGGGGTGGGAGTGCTGTCCTTGACCCTTAGCCATCATGACTGGCCATTGATATCTACTGCCAGACCACCCTGATGCGAGATGCCTGCTGCCCAAGACCTACTGATGACCAAATCCCCTCACACTATCGCCTGTCTACCTACTGGGATGATCGGCTTCTAGGTTGTATGACTTTAATTGTTTGATTCAAAGAAACTATATAATTGGTATAATTTCTGGACACACAGGACCTCTGTATTTATGCCCCAACTCATAGTCCCGAGTAGGAACAAGTTGCCAATGTGCAATTTGGGACATCTATAAAAGGAGTTTAATTGAGCAAGGGAAAAGGTAATCTTAGCAATCAGGAAATCACATATAGACACAATTCTCACATCATCTGTGAATAAGCCCAATCCTAATGGTAGACATTACACTAACAACAACAGTATAATTATAGCAACAGTGAATAACATTCATTAAACGTTTACTATGTGCCAGGTGCAGTTCTAAGTATATGTATAATATTATCTCCTTTAATCCTCACCACAGCACTAAATGATAGATACGATCCCCACCTCCTTTTTAGAGATGAGGATCCTGAAGTAGAGAATGTTTAAATAACTTGCTCATCTAGAATGGGACACAGTCAGAACTTGGATCCAGGCAATCTAGATTCCACATTTATGTTAGGATTCTCCCACTCTGATACACTGTAGGGCTCTGTTTCCAGTCTGCTGTAAAACCACAGCTTTGGAACTTTGGCACCATGCTTACTTTAAGAGGCTCAGAATGGCCTGCCGCAGGGTAAGAAGTAAACCCCCATTTGTTTTTCAAAGATCAGGGCCATATGTAGTTGTACTAAGTTCTAACATAACACTTTAGTATACTGTGTTACATCATGTCAAGATATTTCAATTCTCTCATGTCTTTCTGGGTATTTGCTAAGTGAGAATAACTACCTTAAAAAAAGACCTTCTAACTGGAAATTATTATATTATTATATATCTATGTGAAATATAATATTTTGACTAAAAAAACTTCCCACAGAGAGATTATGGCAATATTAAATATCTGCATTTATAAATCAAATTTTTGACAAGGAGTATAGTGACTCTAAAGTACCTAAAATTCAAAGTGGGATTTCCAAATCTAATTTTTCTTCTATCTTTTGTGGATTTTGTTAAGGGTCTAGTGATTGTTTCTCAAGTTTTAACCAAATAACACGACATAAAGTGCCATATTTCAAATATTTTCAAAAAATAATTATCCCTTTAAATTTATAGTTCAAAGTAATTTGTGGACTGCCTTTTAAAAGTGTACATGTGTGCATATTTACAGATGCACAGAAACGTGTGACATATTCCGTAGTTTAGAAATATGAGGGATTTTTGTTTTTCTCAAATTAAAATAACAGCTTAGCAGGACTGAAATATTTTTAATTCCTCTCTTTGGATCATAAAACAAGGCTATTGAGTGATAATTCTACCAAGGCGCACTTAAAATTTATTGCTAATAAATGAATCCATGTTGTCTTTAGTATTACTTTGCTAAAACACTCATGTCTTTTCACTTTAAATTTAAATGTTAGAATCGCTTGATTGTATTTTACAAATCTCTCACTGTTTTCCTCTTTAATTGGGCATCCATATGAATATTAAGTAACTACGAAACAAAAACGAATCCAACATTCATTATGTACATAATTTCAGAGGATTCAGAAGATCCCTGGGGTTGCTGAAGAGTTAGTGGTCGTTGGCAAATGAGGATGGAGTCATTTCAGTTTTAGGAATAAATGACTTTTACGCATATTGTTTTCTGTGTTCTTAATAAAATGTTTTTTAAAAGGTGAAACAGTACAGAACAGAAAATTATTTTTAAAAAATAGATAATAATTTCCAGAAATAATGGAAAGATGAGTTAATGCATCTTTTATCCAATTTCTGGTTGTGTATGGTTAAGAGACCATACACATATATTATTAAGACCTCTCCTTTTCCCCATAAATGCAGACTAATTGTGAATTACACTGTTTCATATGTTACATTCAAAGATATGTTAACAAACTATAAAAATGATCCTTGAAAGGATAAACAACCCAAGTGCCTATTAATACATGAGTGGATCAATAAAATGTGGTATATGTGTATCATGAAGTGTTACTTAGCCATAAAATAAAATGGTGAACTGATACCTTTTATAACAACCTGGATGGAACTGGAGGCCATTCTTAGTGAAGTATCACAAGAATGGAGGAACAAAAACCACATGTATTCACTACTAAATTGAAACTTATGGATCAACACTCATGTGCATATATGGTAATATAATTCAATGGAAATCAAGCAGGTGGGAGGGGGAAAGCGGGGGTGGGTAAATTTATACCTAAGGGGTACAATGCATGCTATATGGGTGATAGACACGCTTATAACTTTGACTCAGACTGTATGAAAGCAATTCATACAACCAAAACTTTTGTATCCCTATAATATTCTAAAATTAAAAAAAATATATGTTAACATAAAATGGCTCCAATAAACTTTTACTCAAATACTAGACAGTGTCTCTTAAGTTTTTAATATATATCAGGAACTATTCAAAGTGACTAACAACAATTATCTCCTATAATCTTCATAATACCACCAGGAAGATACTGTTATATTCCTGTTTTATGGGTGTGGAATCTGAGACACAGATAGGCTAAGTAACTTGCCCTGAGTCCCACAGTTAGTTAGTGGTGACAGTGGGCTGAGAATCCAGACAGTCAGACTTAAGAGACCATACACTTAACTATTCATTGCTTTGCTCCATGTTTCCTTTTTCTCACCTATTAGAAAGAGTTCTGCTTAGCAATTAGTTGAAATTCTCCTATTTCTGGAGAGGGTTTACAATTTGGCCATGGGCTTCATGCAGCTACCTTATTGCTCTGCAGTTGATATCACTCTCATTATATAGTAGTATCTATTAGGTGTTAATCTTTTCCTGGTCCTATTCTAGTTTAGTACTCATTCCTTTTTTTATATGTGCCTCCAGGGATTTGTCCCTGCCCAAGTAAAGATGATAGCCATAAAATACCTATTTAAAGTTTATAGCTAATATTAACAGAAACACTCTTGGAACTCAATCTGTGTCCATTATTGTTGTACTGGAGCAGTCCCTGCCCTGTGAATCAATCCTATGCACAGCTGATTTGAATAGAGGTGGTCAAATCATAGGTGAAATCATAGGTCATGAGCTATCCTGGCAAAATAAGCTCCTCCCAAAGAGGGAAAAAGGAAACCAATGTGTAGCAAATAGATTACGTTTCATGCATTTGAATTAAAGGAACAAGCATATTTAGTTTGAGAATGGGGTGGGCTACTGAATTAGCACTAGATACTCATTCTTATCCAGTATTTTCGAACTTTATTAACTTTGGTAGCTCTAAAATAATTTATAAAACTTTGTATCCTATGGCCAATTTTCAGCTGTAACCTATAATTTTTATCATTAATTTACATAATTGCATAGGATATCTTTTCTAACATTAGTACATTTTGAGATTTGAAAATGAAAGTGATCTTTTAAGTGAAGTAGAATCCTTAGACCTGAGCAAGAAGAACCCCATATATCATAAAGGCACATCATACAAAATTAAAAACACCTAAGACCCTCTATTACTAAGAGCCTGGCATTTAACACTGGCACAGAAAGACCTGTAACTCTAACATCTGTTCTCAATACTAACACCATTCAAGGCCCAGGAATTCACATTTGCACATCTCTTGTCCTAGTCTTCCACACAAAAAGAAACTGCATTTAAATGTCATAAAAGCTTGTAGGATGTGCTGTCACTGAGGTCTGAGTCAGACACTGCTTTGGATGGTGGGGTAGTTTTGATGTGCTTGAGATACAGACCAATTAATTAACTCATCAAATCCTTATATCAGATGGCATAAATGCAAAATATTCTTGCAATAACAAAGTAATATTTCCTACAGAGTCAAATGCCCATTTTCTTGCCTCTTTAATTTCTGATTAAAGTGATATTTGCAAGAGCTGTTCATAGTAGCTGAGGATTATCAATAATAAATAATTCCTATTACTTTTATATTTGTGTATATAAATATCTAGACCATTTTTGCACTGACCAATTAGATGGAAATTGAACATAGAATTACAAATAATTTTCTTTTTATAAATATATTTAATAATGTTTAATTCAGTGTTCAAAAATTAAGTGATTTTGATTTAAAAGTTTAATACTCATTGCTTAAAATTGTATATCTTCTAATTTTAATGAACAATTTTGAATATTTTAGCTGTTGTTAATCACTCTATCATCTTTTCTGCAAAAAAGTATATAAATTGAAATTAAATACTTTTATACCTGTGACTATAAGGCATTACATGTTAAAAATATTTTTTGTGGATTGAGTTTTATTATAATTATGTTGGAAATACAGATGATAAAATTATTAAAAGTTTTGATAAAAATATTAAACATAAAAATGTATCTCTTAACAAAATAGTTGGGGAGATTGCAATTAATTCATGTATCCATGGATACATATTACTTGTTGCTACAATGGGGTTAAGGTTTCATCATCAATTTTATTCTACATGTTCAATTTTTAAAGATTTAATTTTGAGAATCCTTCTTTACAAAAATATGTAGATGGAGCAGAAAGAGATTTTAATTTTTTATCAACAATATCCACCTACAATCTTGTTGGAAAAGAAAAAGGATTAGAATTTAGCAACCTTTTTTCCAGTTATCACCTTAATCCAGCCACAATCACCTCTTGCCTGTATTATTAATAGGATCCTAAGTGGTATCCCTGCTTTTACCCTTGCTTCCCTTTAATCAATATCCACATTATATAACAGTGATGGTGAGTCTGTTAAAATAAAAGTAAAACGTATTGCTCCCTTGTTTAAAACTCTCCCTTGGTTCTTCCCATCTCACTCTGAGTATAAGCCAAAAAACTTACTACGACCTTCAAAGCTCTGCATAATCTGGCCCTCTTTCCCTCTCTGTGACCTTGTCTCCTATTCTCACCCTCATTCACTGCACTGCACCTTACGGGCC
This sequence comes from Microcebus murinus, assembly GCF_040939455.1. Classification (NCBI taxonomy): domain Eukaryota; kingdom Metazoa; phylum Chordata; class Mammalia; order Primates; family Cheirogaleidae; genus Microcebus; species Microcebus murinus. Next base: position 105,065,782 of record NC_134104.1, on the reverse strand, counting down.
CCTTTGCCATTCCTCCGTCAGACTGGCATCCCGGTCTTCAAGAGCCTGAGCACTGATTTTCTCTCTGCCTGGGAATGCTCTGCCCTCAACATGCCCAGTTAGTTTTCTTCTTACAAGACCCTGCTACTTCCTTATAAGGCTACACCTTCAATGCTGCCCTCTCTCTGGCCCTGCTCCTCCCACAAGTCAGTTCCCATTTTCCTACCTTTTTTCTCCTTAGCAATGATTACTTTCTAACATCCTAGATATCTTTGCATTTAAAATTTGTTTATAGCTATTCTACCTCCTAAAAAGTAAGCTGTGTAGGGAAGGGATTATGGAAAATATTACTAAATGCTATATCTCAGTGTCTGGAATATAGTGTATGATCAATAAATACTTGTTAAATACTGCATTGTTTTTTTTTTTTATTTATTTATTTATGTTATTTTGGCATATTATGGGGGTACAGATTTTAAGGTTTCAATAAATGCCCATTTCCCCCCTCCCCCCAAAAGTCTGAGTCTCCATCATGACCATCCCCCAGATGGTGCACATCTCACTCATTATGTATGTATATACCCGTCCCCTCCCCCCTCCCACCTGCCCAATACCCCATTACTGTAGTACCTATGTGTCCTGCATTGTTTTTTTTTTATGCTGTGCCACAAATGATCACAAATGCAGCAGCTTAGAACAACATGTGCTTCTCATCTCACAGTTTTAATGGGTCAGAATTCCCGGCTGGTTTAGCTGGGTCAGAGGCTTATAAGTCCACAAGAATGTCACTAGGTGTCACTAGATTGTGTTATTTTTTGAACCTCAAGGTCATCGTCCCAGGTGGTTTTTGGCAGTTTTTTTGTAGCTTTAGAACTTTGTTGCTGGCTGTGGGCCAGGAACCACTGTCAAGTCCTGGAGTCCTCACAGTTCATTGTCCCTTGGCCCTCTCACACGTGGCAGCTTACAGCCAAGAGGAGAATCTCTCAAGGCCAAGCGAAGCAATCTCTCCCTCCAATCTAAGACAGAGGCTTACATAATGAAAAATAGGAGTGGCTATCGCATCATACTCACAGTTCTGGCAGTTCTGGCCCACTTGAAATGTGATATTTCTCCAAAAGTTCAAGCAGCCTGGGCAGCTGAATTAATCTAGCTTACTTGGTCCTTGGGGAAACATAGATGGCTTTGCTTACAACTCATAGACAAGCTTAAGGGGCATTACCAAGCAATTATTTCAATGTGGAAATATGTTTCAAATTGTTTTATCACCTTTTTTGGGGCAGAAACCAAAAACCCAAACTGACATCCAATTACAGTTCTTAGTTCATTTGAGATAGGTCCAATGGTGACATTGAATCATAACACTCTAATCTAACTTGGGCACCAAAAGACATGATTTTTTTTTCTATTCTCTAAAAGAAACTTCAAGCAGCAAATATATATAATTGCTGGACAAAAAGAGATTTTTCATAGGAATTTGCAGTATATGTAATTTGTTTTTATCCATGTTAGAGTATGTGTAATTTATCTCATGGGAAATGAATGGGAAAAGGGCGCAGCAGTCTTTTTACAGCTTAGTTATTAGTCACAGCTTATTAATACCATATTCTTCCCAAGAGAAGTGGGAAGTGCCACAGCATCATGAAGTCAGAGAGTCTTAGGAGGCACTCCAATAACACCAAGACACTGATTCTGTCAAATGATTCTGCACATATATATTTAAAGTGTAAGCATGTTGGTTGCTTTACTAGCCTGTTAGAATATATTGAGGAAAATATGCTATATTTCATACCAATCCATCCAACTCTCTAGTTATGAGTTTAAAAATTCTCTTAAATGAATGAAAGCTCTATAAGCAAAATAAATGGTTTTGAAAGTGGCTTTGAAAATTCTGCATGTCTGGGGAAAGTCTCTTTCAGGCTGCCTCTATAATGTATTATTAATTAGATTTAGATTAACGTGCTTTTGTACAGTTGTACTCCAAAATCAGATTCTAGTCCAATTAATCAAGAACAAACCTACTACTTGAATGATGCAATGACCACAGTAATAATCTTTTTGCCTTATGACAATACAGATCAAAGATATTAGCTTTGTTTTATTTATAATAATTATGGTGGAAATACTCATTAATTAAACAGTTTTTGAGCTCCTACCATATGCCAGACACTATTCTAGGAACTGAAAACAAAGCAATGAATAGGGCAAGAAGATCCTTGCCCTTAAGAAGTATGTTTTTTTGACATATGGGCCTGAAAAGTGGAAGATGGAAAGAAAACTGTACAGGTAGATGTTCATGAACAGGAGAGCAGAAAATGAATGGTAGCATAAGGCAAATCTGGATAAAGTCAGAAGATTAAGGTGGAAAATAGCAAGTAAGTCTTTCCTGAAAACCAAAGAATAAGATAGCCTTAGGAAGAGTTAAATGAGCTTAAACAGAAACATATTTGGCTTCCCATTGCTTTCACTTCACCAGAGAGATTGTAAAGTCAAAATGGAAAGAGAGGAAGATTAAATCTACAATAACAATCATCTAAGGAAATACAAAGGCCATTTAGAAGATTAAGGTTAACTTAATAAAAATTAGATTAGTCCAACTAGCTTTTTAAAAAATTACATGATTTATCTAGTCATCATCATCTTGGGACAGAAATAATTGCTTTTGTCCATGCTAACATTAGGAGAAATATCTCCCCACTTTCCATACCTTGTCCCTAATTCCCAATTACCCATAAATCTTTCTCTTCTACAAAACCAGAAAGGAAATATAATCCTTTGAGCTCATTCTCTGATCTCTTGTACACATGCTTATACTTTCTGAAGAGTATACTCCTTAGAAGACGAAAAAAACTATGTAGAAGCTGAAATGCACTGATTGGATATTAAAAAAAAAAAAACATAAGTGTTTGAAAATCATTCTTCTCTATTATAATTTGCATTAGGAAATTTAGAGTCTGAATTTAGTTACTTCAGAGTAAGATGTAGAAACTGGTTTCTCCTATTTGTTTCTTAAGCATTCTAAACTTTAAAAATATTAAATCTGGACAAAGAAGACAGAAGTTTATGAAATTCTTCTCTTCTTAAATTTTTTTAAGAGATGCTAGGGAAACAAGCTATAAGTTTCTAATTCTACTCTTCAGTATACCATTTTATAAGAAACCTTGCTTTGGTGTTATCTTTAGAAAATAAACACTTTTAAAGCTATTTAGTATTAGAACAAGACCCTGCCTCAGAAGAAAGAATTTATATTGTTTTCTATCTCACACACCTGAAAACAATTTTGAGACAAAACATAATATTAATAGGATACATTGTTTCACTTGTGTCCTCAGGTCAGAGTGCTATCCTGATGCTACCCTAATGGCCATTAAGTATTGTACACTATTATACCTGGTTATAATAGGTATCTGTAAAGAGACAAAGTGATAAATAAGCTGTTGCTTGTCTGATAATATGGGCAATTAAAATCCTACCCTTAGGATTTTGAGTTTTCCTTTGCATTAGTTGAATCAAAATGTACCAGTCACATGTGTCTGCTATTATTCTTAGAACATTGACCAAGCAATAAAAACATTCTGGTCCAATATATTGTTTAGAGTAATGTTTCTAGAGCTACTTTCCCTTCCAGGGCTGGTGAATCACAGCTATCTTGCCATCTGTAATGTGAGAGCTGGTTTATCCATTGCCCCTTGTTGGTAGCCAGTTTCTTATGAGTGTTGCTCACAGGGTTTTGTTTTTTTTAATAATCACATTCCAAAATGCCCCTGCCTTACCTTTATCCTTCCTTACAATAATTTGATAATTTTCTAGAGGGACACACAGAGCTCACTGAAAGCTATTATGGCATACTCACAGTTACAGTTTATTGTAAAGAAAGAATACAAATCAAAATCAGCCAAAGGAAGAGATACATAGAGTCGAGTCTGGGAGAGTTCCAAATATGAAGCTTCTGTTGTCATCTTTTGTAGAGCTAGAATATGTTACCCTCCTGGGACTGATGTGTGAAAATACACAAGGAATATTGCCAACCAAGAAAGCTTACCCAAACTCAGTGAAGTTGGGGGCTCCCTAAGACCACTTGCAGGTTTAAGAATTCACTAGGAGGACTCACAGGATTTAGCATATAGCCATACTCATGGCTGAGGTTTATTACAACAAGAGGATACAGCGCAAGATCAGCAAAGGGAAAAGGCAAATGTGGAAACCAGGTGCAAGCTTATAAGGGTCCTATCCTAGTGGAGTCACACAGGACACACTCAATTCCACCCAGCTATGAATTGTGACAACACATGAAATATTGCCAGAGTTTTTATTGGAGCTTCATTATATAGACATGATTGACTGATTGATTGCCTTTGTGGTTGACTCAGCCTCCAGGTCAACTGATACCACCTAATCCAAAGACCCCTCCACCTTAAATCACATGGCTTTTCTTTCTGGTGTGACCAGAAAGCCCTTTGGCCAATTCAGGTCCCTATCTGGTATGATATAAATTACCTCCCAGAAGCTGAGGGCAAAGGCCAGACCTCTCTTTGGGCAAACCCAAATTCTTTACTATAATACATAGAGAGAGGCCAGAAGGGACTGCTCATAGAGCAGCTCAAGAGAGAGCTGAGGTGGTCCTCAGTGCCATGTAGGAAAATTTAGTGACCCAGGGATTTGAAACCTGTATGACTTTAATTCTTCTTGGCTAAGATTATGGCTTTGTGAATGGTAAATTTTAAATTCTTGAAAAAAATAACGCACACTTCTAACATTGTTTCAGAAATAACTCTATGACTTCCAAAAGAACTATCAATGGTGGCTGTGGTGGAGCAGGGGGCTCACAGATCAGCATATAGCCATAGTCATGGCTGAGGTTTATTACAGCAAGAGGATACAGAGCAAGATCAACAAAGGGAAAAGGCACATGGGGAAACTAGGTGCAAGCTTATGAGGGTCCTATCCCAGTGAAGTCACACAGGACACACTTAATTCCACCCAGCTATGAATTGTGACAACACATGAAATATTGCCAATCAGGGAAACTTATTAGAGACTTGGAACCCAGGATTTTTACTGAGGGCTGGCCAAGGTGTTAAGTTATATTTGGCATAAGGCTACCTCTGTACCTTGAGCCTATATGTAGCAAACTACAACCTAACTTAATATGTAAACAAACTAAAAGACTAACTTAAGAGTATATTCTCATAACAAATAGCTGAGCCTCAGCCTATCATAGCAGCCATGCTTCAGTCAATTGTAGGCTGCCAACTCATCACAATATACCTCATTACATGATGACCTAATAAGGCAGATGCCTAGCAGCAGCCAGTCAGTTGATTACTTTGCTGCTATATCTGGCCTATAAAACCTTACTGCTCACACTACTAAATGGAGCTTGCTAAACCTTTATTCACTCAGGGTGGTGCCTGATTCATGAATTATGCTTTCCTGAAATAAATTTTGCTACATTTAAGCTGGCTAAAGTTTTTCTTTAGCATAAGTAATCTCTGCCTGGAACAGACCAAAATTTCAAGCTTCTAAAAGGAATGCACATGTTCAGTATACACAAATTGTTTGAATAGTTTAGTCATAGTGAATTATTCTTATGAATTCTGGAAATGGTGGAAATCCTCCTGAATTCTAAATTCCCACATACCAGCCAAGGGCTAATCTTGTAAGCAGCCCTTTCAAAGGATAGCATTTAGGTCTTTTCTACATAGTGGCACAGCCAAAGTCTAAGGCTGGAAAGGAATACAAGAATGTCACTTTCAGAGCCAAGCACAAGGATCAGTACCTCAGCAACTTCTGCAATGTATACATGTCCATAGCCTGAGATTTGAGAATCACAAGGAATTTTTACAACCTCATACAATTTATAATATGTTTTTAGTCTAAGAAGATGTTAAAATAAAACTCTATTTGTCTCAATTTTGATGTCTTTAAAGCATTGAGTGCCAATCTCTCTTACATTCCAGAGTGAGTTGCATGTCCAGGGAGGACATGCAAAGGAGGTGGTCCAAAAACAGTTAATTGACTTTTAGGTCTCCCCTGCCTCTTTACTACAAATGTTTGAAGTAGAAGAGAATGATTTAGCTTGCACAGAGACATTTACATATGTGAGATACTCCTATGGGCAGGTTATGTCTAATTCCTATGTGACAATAGATATTTTAAGCTTCTTTCCCCCACTCAAGACAACATATTGGAATGCAATAAGTGAGAATGATATTACTGTAAGTCAACCTTGGGTCATTTCCATTTTTAAAAGAGCAAATACTTTTATAACTTTTATTCTTTATTATTAGTGCAAGACACATGATTGGTTGCAGAGAAACATTATGTTGAGAACCACTGCTGTGGGCAGTAGGAAAGCTTTAAAAGTTTTTGAAGTTGATGCAATCAGATGTAGGCTTCAAAAGCTACATCTGGCAGTCAAGAGGTGGAAGGCAGAAAAACCAGTTGTAGCAGTAGTGTTAATCGTGAGATAGTGGCAGTTAGCTTACATGGGGGATGAAGGTGGGAGTACTGCAAGTAGAAACAGGACAAGGATACTGGTCATGTACGAAAAAAGAAAGAGACCATACAGTGTTTAGCATGGATTTCTGAGAAAGCCCAGAATACAGGCCAACTTTTAGAAGATAAATGAATTCCATTTAAAACAATGATATGTTTCCTACCAGTGGGATCCTTAAATGGGGATGTCCAGCCTACAGCTGGAAGTGTGAAAGGTACACAGAAGAACAACTAGAGGTGGAGATCTATTATTTGGGTGTCACCTGCCTAGAGACAATAAGGTTGATGAGTGTTTACTAAGTGCCTTTTCATAAAATGTATTTTTCTAATACAAGTTTTCAGGGCATACATTTTTTTCTGGGTATGCATTCTGTTGAAATGCTCATGGCATAATTATTTGCCTGTTGAAATCACTGTAAGTGCCCCATCTGGCTCCTCTCTCCCAGATGTGCTCAGGAGTTCATCTTGGTTTCACTATAATTAAAATCCACTCCTTTCCAACCACATCACTGAAAGTGCCTTTTTAATGAGAGAAATGGTCACTGAATGAGAATTCTCTTAAGAAGGGCTAAGATAAAATAGAATATTATTTGGACACCTTTTATGAAAGCTCAGAACCTTCCAATAGAGTGGGATTTTTTTTTTCTTCACTTTCTCTTTTGGACAGTAGTTAAATAGCAGCATTAGTTACAAGCTTGATTGCAGTATTCTTATGTTGGGGGCTGATTTCCAAAAACCAAATGCTGTTGAATTTACCAGGGATCCTCATACCTCAGAATGCAAACCATTGACTACCAGGCCTCTTTCTGTGTCCACTGGAGAGCATGAGCTCCGACTCAGAGAAGAGAGGACCTGATGAGAGGGCTCTTTGATTTGAAGACCATTGCTCTCCCTTTCTGCCTTTGACCCCATTCCTTCATCTCCTGTATTGCAAAAATAATAATAATAATAAGTTTATCATGGATCAACAAGTTGCCAGTCCTTGTCAAAGAGAGAGATGTAGAAAGAGCTGAAGAAAGCACCCTCTGTTCCCACCTCCACTTTGCCCATTTTTTGTGCAAAATGAATGCTGTCTTTTTTGGTCCCTTTCTTATAGATGGGCCTCTTTTGAGAAGAATTATTGTATTTCAAGTTTTTAAGACTTGGAATTATCTCAAGTTATCAAGATAAATATATGTATATATAACCTTTATTATTTCCTATATCTTTCTGGGTAATACATTCAGGTGGTGCTGGGTGATTATTATAATCTGAACCTAGGTGTATGTGCCCTTTAGCCATCCACAATCATACTGAGGTGGGCTCCTTGGTATTGTGTAACTTCACCCCAGCCTTTGTATTGAGCTCTTGATAATGGATATGCTCTTTTGAAGTTTAACCTCAATATAAGGTAATGGAAATTCTTTACCTACCGGATTTTCCATTTTTATTGTTAAGAAGACCACCTAGCTTAGTTAGAGCACATCATGAATTGTGTGGCAAGAGGGCCTCAGAGCTCACTCAGTGCAGAGGCCCAGGCTTTGTTTTAAAATCACACACATAGAAAGCAAACCATAATCTGCCAAAATGGCAACATCTGGATGCTGGAGACTCAGCAGCAAATGTTGTACTTTAATCTCTAATGATCTCCTTGGGTTATTTTTTTTTTTTTGGTTTAAATCAAGCCTGAGGCTGGTGAACAGTAGCTACACACTCATATTGTGTGTTCTGTGAATGCTCTCTTGAATTTGGATATTGGTTATTTTTTATAGAGTGCAATCCAAGTTTTATATTCTATAATGCAAACAGGTACCTATCTATTTCTAAATAACTGTCTATATTCACACACAAAAAAAGAGTCTTTTCCAGTGCTGACATTTATTTAACTATTTTGTGTCAGAACTTGTGTCTTTGAAATAAAATGTATATATAAATTGTAATAATCTTAGTAAATGCTTATTAATTAACAATTAATACTTATTAATATTTAGGTTATTACATATGAAATGTCTGATTTCCTTAAGTACTAAGTTTGACAGTTGATATCTCTGACATTTCACTTTGACACTCTTGCATCCTAAGTCTTTCAAATGTACATTTTGTAATAGCTTGTCAAATTGTTTTAGAGCAATTTTTTAAACCATGGATAATTCAAAAATTTTCATGTTATTTTCAAATAATGGAAATCATGGAACTGGTTCCATCATGGAATCAGTGCAACACAGACAGCTCAAAATATCAAACAAGTTTGGGAAGGATGTGGGTAATAAATGCCCAGTACGTGGATGGTGTGAGAAGTTTTGCTTGGTGATTTTAATCTTGAACATGAGCCACATGGGTGGCTGAAAGCTATAGTGGAAGCAAATCCACATCAACCTATGTATGAATTAGCAGCAAATTGGACTTTACTATTCCAACAATATTAGACCATTTAAACAAATTGACAAGGTAAAGAAGCTAGAGAGGTGGATACTGCATGAATTAAACGAGCATCAGAAGAGAAATTGTCTCAAAGCTTGGCTTCCTTTGCTGTCACGCCTTAAAGTGAACCATTTCTACACCGTATTGTTATGTGTGATGAAAAATGGATTCTTTTTGACAGTCTCAAGCATTCGGCACAATGGTTGGATAAAGATGAAGTGCCAAAAACAGTCCAAAACTGAATATTCATCAGTAAAAAAAAAAAAAAAGCTAATTAATGGTGTCTGTTTGGTGGTCCAGTACTGGTATTATCCACTACAGCTTCATGAAACCTGATCAGTCGATTACAGGGGATGTCTACTGCAACCAATTGGAGGAAATGATGAGGATGCTTGAAATTAAGCAACTGAGATTGGTCAATAGAGACAGGGCAAGCCTCTTGCAAGACAATGCTGGACCACATGTTGCATAACCAATGCTGCTCACACTACAGAGACTGGATTTGGAAACTCTCTGTCATCCACTGTATTCACCAGGCCTTGCACCAACTGACTACCACTTCTTCCAGGCTTTGGACCACTTCTTGCAAGGAAGAATATTCAATTCTCAACAAGCTGTGGAAACGCCTTTCGTGATTTCATCACCACTCTCTCTCTAGGCTCCTTTGCTGCTGGCATAAACAAGATACCATTAAGATGGCAAAACAGTGTCAATAGTTTAGACGCATACTTTGATTAATTGCACTTCTTCTTGTTTGAGATATAATAAAGTAAACTTTTGATTTGAAATCAAACACTTCATATTTAATGATCTGATAAAACAAAAAGTTAAAGTAGTCATTATTGTTCACTGGTAGGTCTGTCATGTTCGTGAAAAGACCCCTGAAAAGATATCAAATTTTAAACTTACTTTTACTGTCAGAGCATCCACATTTAAAAATAATGTGTATGCACATACATATATTTAAGTAGAAATAACAGAAGAGCCTTTCCAAATATCTCTTGGGTTAAAGAAAAGATAATATGTTTTCTACAAAAGTGATGGCTTGTTCACTGACTCTGTTCAATTCTAGTTTTCTTCATGGAGCTTTGATCTTCCTGTTTGTATTCCTACAGCTAGTATCCAAGTTCCCAGCCTCTGTCCAGGGACCTTACAAGTGGCTAGAATTACAGTGATGTTTCCATAAGGATATCAAGGGGAAGGGGCTTCCTTATTCCCCCTTGCCCTTCCTTCCTCAACTTTTCTTTTCTCACTTCTTTCTACTTCTATAGCTTCAGTCCTACTAGTCTCTGAAAGCAGAAAATCTGGTTCCTCAAACTCATAAACAAGGATCTACTTTTTAAAACTCATTCATGCTTTGAAATGGATGAGAAAAGGAAGAAACAGTTCTTGGTGTCCCAATGACAGAGAAAAGATGAGAAAATATTCATATTCCTGCCAGGCCACACTCAGAATGTTTTCTGTTTCTCTTACAATAAACAATGTTAGGCAAGTTTATTTGTTTGTTTTCCCCACTTGAAAGATCTTTAAAAGTAGGATTCATGTCTTACCCAAGTCAACTGGTGTTTAGTGAGTGAGTACATGAATGAGTGAATGAATAGTAAATTAACTTTTTATTCTGTGGGAAGGGGACTGACTAAAGATCTTTGAATGGAACTTTTTCAGTTTATAAGTTTTAATACATAGTCTATCACTTAATTCTTGATAGAATTACATGAAATAATTTTAGAGAATTAACAAAACTAAGATAATTATAAAGTCAAGACATGAATTCTGGTCTCCTTAATCCAATTAGTTGCCATTTTTTATTTTACTACACGTGTCTTTGGAAGAATGAAAGTGATTAGAACAATGATGTGCTAGGCTAAAGAATGAGGATGTTTATTAAATGATCCATGTAGGTTAGGCTAATAAAAGATAGTTAAAGCCAATGGAAGCAACAGCCCATGCAGCTATACCCCATCTAGTGATCCCAACTCCTGTCCCAGTCACTTATTGTTTCTCTACTCTGCTTTGTTTTTCTTCACACCACTGATCACTGATGTATTGATTTTCTCATTGCTTGTTTCCTCTGGCTAGCACTGACGCTCCAAGAGAATAGGGGCTTCTCAGTTTTGTTCACTGCTGTCTTCCCTCTGTGTAGAGCAGTGCCTGACAATGGTTGTCCCTTCAATGAATATTTTTTGAATTTATGAATGTACAAATCTAGAATATTCATTGTTCTATTCATTCAGTATACTTTCCTTAATATTTTACTTGTGAGAAATGAGGACAAAATTAAAGAGAAAAATGAAGAAATTCCAGAGGTAACTTGGTATTGGTATTTTTATCAATTATTTTTCTTCCCTATGTAAAGTACACCCACTTGTTTCTGCCAAATGTACTCTAGATTTTAACTACTTTTTAAAATTTTGTGCAAAAATTGGGATTTTAACATGAATTTCCAAGTTACTAACTCCCAAATTTGATGTCATTGACAAATTTGATATTACTCAGTCAACTATGACCAAATTCCATGAGGCCAAGATCATTGAATGAAAGAAACTTTTTTGGTGAACACAGAAATCTCATGAGATGATTTTCCCATAATGAAATCAATGAAATATCTAACTCTGCAGCTTTTAAATATGGTACCTTACCTGTTTAGTCAGAGAAAATACAGTCTTAGTTTAAATGACTTCTTTAAGTGTCATAACAATTTTGCTGTTCTTCGAAGGACTTTATCAATATTTCATAATATTATTCTCTGTAAGAGAACTTAAGAAAAATATTCTATTAATCATGATGATATTAAAACTATCTGTCACTTGTAGCATGCATATGTAATAAAGTAATCAGATAAAATTGATATCAGAGACAAATGGCCTACATTAAAAATGTCTGCTCGAAGTTCTAAAATTGCTTCTTTTTATGAAGATCTCAGTAGCTAAATCTCTCAATTTGCAAATGAAGATAAATGCTAAGATAATTTTTTAAGCTAAGAATTGTTAAACAGACTAAAGAGAGACCCAAAGTAGCTAACAATGTAACATCTGAAAGAAATGCTTACAAGTGTTTTGAGGCAAATAAATATTTTTATTCACTTGTTATTTTCTTGGACATTCACTTCAAATTCTCTGTAACTTTATTAAAAATGAAACTAATAGAGGCATGTGACATTAAGCAAGACTTTTTATGTATTTGGGGTTCAGTTGTTTAACATACCTGAAGAGTTAGACTAGAATCAGTATGTCCCATATGCCCCGTTAGATAATCTATTAAAACGTAGGGGTTGGGGAAGGGAAAGCCAATGAGAACATCAGTCAGAGAATGCTGCATGATAAACACTGCTATTTGCCTCCCAAGATCCATTCTCCCCAACTTTCTCAGAAGCAGAATCCTGATTTGAGTCAGAGTGATAATGTTCCTGGTTTAAAATCTCACCTCTCCACAGACTTTTAGACTTCCTGAGAGCGTGTGACCTATGTCTGGCCATGAAATTTAAGCAAAAGTCTACTGAGTGAAACACCTATGTAAGCAATTGTAACACAATGGCAGTAGATGTAGGAGTCTTGCTGAGAACTTTAGGTTGAAAAACCATCTAATAACATTAACTTAATCAAGCTCGTAACCTGAACCAGCCCTAAACTATCTTCCCCTGGACTTCATTTCATGTGAAAAAGAAAAAAAAAATTGTTTTCTTAGGTAAGCTAGTGTAATTGAGTTTCTTTTACATGCAGCCAAACCAATCCCTGGTTCATATCTTCATTAGCATAATAGATATTGTGATAAGCCCCTACATTAAGAATACCCATTTAACTTTAACACAAATTTCTTAAGCTTATTTGATAAGATGCCTGATATTTCCCTCTGAACTAGCATCCTAACACCACACTTTACCAAACATTTAACTAGAAATCTCAAACGGCAAAGAAATTTAAAATCCAAAAGGCTACGTAGATAGCCATAATTGTTCCAGAATCACATATTTCTTAGAAAGCATTGTTACTAGTGATAATTACTTACATAAGGTATTACTCAAAGAGCTAGCATCCTCTATCTTCATAAGCCTCAGGTATCCCAATAAACTTAGGTGGCTTAAGTAAAAAAAAATCTCTGAAAATTATCTTTTTTCTTTACTCTGATTTTTCCAGGGGTGACTGCTAAAACATGCGATGATAGTCTAAGTCTTAAAGAAATGTAGGCAAGAAAAAATTGCATAGCCTTTCTTTAGACTTCTAATATTATGAGCACTTGGTCAATATTCTCTCTTACTGGTATTTGAGCCACGTCTCATTTTCCTCTTCCTTACAACACGAGCAGAGAAAAGTTACTCAATTCTCTCTTTCATGTACATGGAGGAATTTATGTCAGTCCATCAGCCACGATTGTGTCAAACTAATAGACTAAGGTAATGAACAAGTGGAAATGATTTGTCCAAACTAACATATTTCAAATGAGTATCAGCATTGAAAAGTGAAGGCCATCTTCACTATATATAACATATGCTTTATTTTTAGAGTTTTTCGGAAAAGTGTAGATGAACCTCAAGGAGGGTAAATGCTTTCTTTGACTCTTATATTCTAAATGAAGAGGATCTTCAAATAGAAAAATAATTGAGAAAAACAGTGCTTCATCATTTGTGTTTAAGAAATGAATGATAAATTTCTAATTTTTATAATTTCATGTTATCTCGATAGTGGTTTTTAAGAGAAAAATTACATTGAAACTATTATTCTTTCATAATAGTTACATTTTGACACAGGATTATACTGGAAATAGGGCAAATATCAGAGTGATTCTGAGCATAGCATGGTGCTTATCACTCAGTTTGTCATCCAAGCCAGACTGTATAGGCAGGTTCCTAGACAGACAGATTGCAGCAGATTTACTTAGGCTTTAAGTAAAGCCTAAAAGAGTGAAAAACAAACAGCAAGCACAAATCCTTCACTATAATGGCTCTAGTTTCTGCAACAATTGGAGATAGGTCAGTCATGGAGGCAACAAAGGGAAATTGTACTAATGCTTCCTCAGCGATGCACAGGTGTCAAGATCCTAGACGTAGCTTTGGTTAGAGGCCTGGGACAGCAGCGGAGTCTTTAGTGGGCATAGTCAGCAAAGTTGCTACTTTAGTATTAGCAACAAGAGGAACTAGCACCAATGCTAGTATAGAAAAAAGGAGAAGAGAAAAAAAAAGATGCATAGGTCATTCAAGACAGTCCACTGAGCATATTTGAGAATCCAAAGGGGCAAAGTGCTCAGAAGAATGTGGATTTGTGAACTTAATTTTACTCTAACACCACTATGATGTAAAAACAAAATGTGAGTAATGCCAGAAAAAGAAGCAACAACATATGCATAAATAATTTTCAAACAAAATAAATCCTGAAGGCATTGGGACCTTGTAGAAGAAGATTGTATGAGGCTGTGATGAATTCAGATTGTCTAAATTAGTTGGGTAGACAACAGAAAAATAGTTATAAATGGAGCGAGATAAAGAAGGAAGTCAATCTTATGTATAATAAAGCTAGGGTGGGAAGTGTCTGAAGAAAACATACCAAAAACATGAACCCATTAAGGGTATTCATCATTGGGAAGTCATGATCAAGTGATCAAAAGTACAAATGTGTTTGTAAAGCACTTTTTTGGAACTAGCATTTGTCTAAGCCCTACAAGGGTGCAAGCAAATGACAAGTACTATTCCTTCTAGTCTTTCAGGTGATGGCTGGGGTAGGTATAGGGTCCTGAGGAGCATATAGACAAGAATGTATAGTAAAATAGGTCAGATTACAAAGAGGGAGTAAAAATAGAAAATAAAATCTTATCACAGTGAGGTCAGTAAAAAAATATACTTCAAAATATGGGAAATATAAAGTGTTCTTGAAGTATATAGGCCTTATACAATACACAAATAGTTGGGTTTTGTGTTGTTTTTATTAAATATTGACAATCTTTTAACCCCTTTTAATCTCTGTCTGATTGAAAGCCACTATTGAGCCATTATTTACCTTATAAAATATATTTTTAGAATGAAGAAGTATCTGACATGTGGAGAAAAATTATATTAGTAACTTTTTGAAAACATAAATAACATATTTAATATGAAAAATACAAACTAGTAAAACTAACTCATACAACATAAAAATCTTGAAGGATAAAACAAAACAATTTCTAACATCCATAAACAGGACAGAATGCTGGGTAAAGATTTATTTTGAAAATCCTGATAGTCTGAGTGAGTCTCCTTCTATAAAGTGTCTTAAAAAAAAGAAACAAAGAAACAAAGAAAGAAAAAACCTTAATCATTTATTTTAACTTCAGCAAATATATTTTTAGTCTCTTTAAAATTAGATCAGATACTGCCAGAATGGTATGGAAAAATTGTTGTTCCTGATCATAGCATGGTGGAACTAACCAATAATTTCAAGCGTAATTAGTGTATGATTTAATATTACAGTACATAATATATTTCAGATTTATGCTCATTGTAAATTCTTTGAATTTACAATGAGCATATAAATACTTCCAGCAGCTCCATACTTCCTACTGGGAGGAGCAGGAATTTCAACCAACCAGAACTCTGGACCACAGGAACCTGGAAGGCACAGTCTCTAACCCTCATAAAGTCTCATCCTCACAGTGTGTTTGAATTTTCTTATAATTCAGACAAGTCCTTCCTTTGAAAACATAATTTTATCCCCCCAAATCTCTCCACTTTTCTCTTTACAAATTTCTGCTTCAAATATTCTTTTAATAGGATTTTATTCAGGGACACGTCCCTGATGGTGCTTTAAAAAAAAAAATCCACTGTTTCTCTTTCTGCAAAAATTGAGTATTTACCATCAGCCCATCACAAAAGATTTTGGGGAATCTTTATACATCAGCATAAAGCCCTCTGTAACCTAGAGTCATTAAAAACACTGAAGAAGTCTCAGTCCAGCATGGTTAATTACTGAGAAGATTCTCCCATTTTTAGCCATATTAGGCAGGATTACATTAGATCCTTAATTTGTTTCACTTTCATAATCTATTTAAAGCGTTCTAGATATAATTCTCTTTTGTTATATGAACAAATGGATTTGGGTTATTATGTGGGAGCTTATATTTTATAAGTACACTCTGTGACATTTCTTATCACAGAAGGCTTATGTGTTTAAGAATAGAAATAATGTTATTTACACTGAAAATTAATTCAAATTTATAAGGGTTCTCTGATGCTTTTGGATAATGCCTTTAAAATTATTTTAAAAATCATATCTTTATCCTTTTGGTCTTAAACACACAAAGATGGTACCATCCTAGAAAATAAAGAGAATGAGAAACATAAAGAAAAATTTACTTTTAATAAACATAGGAAATGCACCTGTGAGTCAGAATAACAATAATATGAATAAATTCAGACAAGGAAAAACAACAGAAATAAACACAGGAGGATGCCTATAGTTGCAGATCTCAGACTAGCCTGGTGGAATTTCCAAAGTTGGTAACCCAACACAAGAGCCCTTGATTGAAACATCAGGATATGTGGACCAACTCCAGAAGCTTCCATGAACCAATATGGAAACAAAAAATCAGGGCAAATAAGACTGAAAATGAATCCCACTGACATACTTTATTTTGAGAAAGCATTGAGTCAGTAAGGCAGAGCAAAAGACAGCAACATAAATGTAGGCATACTTACAGATGTTTATTTATGCTATGCCACATGAAGGAGAAAAGAAACAGGAAAAGCAAATGACAAGAAACATTCACCAAAATAATCTTGCCACAGATCAGATGACCAAAAATATCATCATATGTAAAAATACTTAATGAAGTTATTGTCTATATAAAGCAATTACTCAAAGAAAAGGTACATAAAGCAAAACTATTGCAAAAGTGAAGGACATATTGGCAAGACAAAATACTGCAGGAAACATGGAATATAATATGGAGAACAGCAAGCAAAATGAAAAGGAAATATAGTATTGCAGGGACTACAGAAAAAATGATTACTATAAAAGGCAAACAAACAAACACATACATAAATCGTTCCCCTAAAGTTGAGAATCAAAATAATGAAACACAGCAAATATTTAAAAATATAATGCAAGAAAACTTTCCAGAAATTAAAAAACAGGATGATAAATCTTGAAATAAAGAGAGCACAACATATCCCAAGAGAAAAAAATGGATATAGAATGATCAATGTTAAAAATAATAAAATCACTGGACCTGAAAGATAAGGAAAGAGCTCTTTAAATGCACAAATATAAAGATCAAGATATTTATGAATGGTAAAACATCAGGTTAGTCTCCAAAATTTTCACAGGAACACTAGAGGACAGTGGCGAAATGTTTACAATATTCTCAAAGAAAGGGATTATTTGATAATAATTTTAAACACACCAAAATTCTCATGAAAGAGTAAAGACTACAAACTTTTTTAAACATGCAAGATCTCAGGGTATATAGTGCCTATGAATTCTTTCTGCAGAAACTTCAGTGTAAACTTCAGCCACCCAAGAAATAAACAGAAACACAGTCGCAGAAAAGACTGGTGATAAATGTTAATTCCTTTAACTCTAAAACTAAGACTAAACAATTATTGCAATTACAGTTACACAAAATGTGAAACTTATATATCCTGACAGAATTTTTTGACGTGCATGGTCTTTTTCTCATATTAAGTATTAAATAGAGGTAAATCTTCCATCTGCAGAAAATCCTTTAGTGTACATCAAAGATGAAGAAGCAGTAACATAACTTAAGCTAGAGTTATAAAGAAGTTATGCTTTGTTTAGATTACTGGAAGCACAAGAGAGTATGGGACCCTCATGTAAATTGGTTTTATAGAGCACAAGTTGATTAGGCAGCAAACACACTCTCCTATTGATTGTCTCCAGGGCTTAAAAGAAAAAAAAATATATTCCAATTTACTACGATTCCAAAGTTGAGTGGATCACTAGCTTCATAAAATGAACTTAGTGTAGTTAAATTGAATTGAATCTTTTAATAAACTCACATAATTTCAAACATCAATTACTGTTGATCTTTAAAGTAATTTTATGTAGAAGTCACTAGGATAAATATTTGCTGATTCTAGGCAAACTAGAAATTTTCTTGGTATTTAAAACCAATTGACTCTCAGTATTTTTTTATATAGCAATTTTCTGCTTATTTAAACATTGCAGTTTACATTCTGGTTAAATATATATTCATAATAATAATAACTTACATCTATCAAGCATTTGCTATATGTCATGCATTATTCTAAGTGCTTCATACTTATATATTATCTCAATTAATTCTTTTTATTTCTCTGTAATGTAGGTATTATTATTAAGCACACTTTAGACATGAGGTAAATGAAATACACTGCACAGAAAAAAGTAGTATAAAGTAATAAATATTAGTACCTGAAACAGAAAACCTAGATTCACATTCCACCTTTGTCATTGTTATTTTGAAGAAGTTATTTAAACTGAGGTTTCAGTAGTTTTGACCATATAATAGTAGTAATAGTAATAATAATGATAATAATAATAGTCATGTCTACTTTACAGTTTCATAATATTTTGAGGATCAACTCACATAATGTACCTAAAAATATTTTAATGTGTATCTTTTAATAAAGCATTATACCAATTTATCAATAATAGTGTTATTACCAGATGGTAAAAATTTTCCATTTGGTCATCTCATAACTAGCTTTTCTATCTTTAAACTCAATGGGGTTATACTATTTTTTATTAGAACTAAAATTTATTAGTTCTACAAATCATTTGTTTCTACAAAGTTAATCTAAAATTCTGGTGTCTGAATGACCCATGGGAGGAAACTTCATATCAACCTCCCAAAGGATCTTTATCTGAAAAATTTTAAGGATCACTGATAGTGGAATGAATTGCCTAACCAGTTGTTAGAGCAGCAGTTTTTAAACCATAGGAGCTATGGATTTTAAAAGCATATGCTGACAAATTCATATTTATGTTATTTCCATTATCTCTGTCCTTTGAGCTTTCCCTCTTTCCTAAAATAACTGCATCAACCTAAAAACAATTCCAAGCATAAATGATTCAGACCAATTAATTAGAAACTGTTTCTCATGGTTACAATTTGAGTACAAAGTTTTCCAGCAGTGAAGAAAGAACTTTTCAAATATTCGACATGTTTACAATTTATAAGAATGTCCTCCTTTGATTTTCATGGTAATTTGTTTTTTTCTCTTGTATTCTAGAACACCCTTCATTAAAAATGTTTTTCATAAAATATGAAATCGCATTTCAGATACATTTTGAATATTTTATCTTTCAGTCCTCGTATCTATTAATATTTATCCTTATTCTTTCTCAAGCTAGCATTAAGGAGAAAATCATGCCTTTCCAGAGGCAAGCAACTCCAGCACATGAGGTTTCCAAAAGTATTACTAATGCAGAGTGGTTTTAATAACTGGCAGGGATAATTTCAGCATTGCCTGTCAAGCCTGCAAACATTTAGAAATAACAAGCTGTAAAAGGGTGAAGCTAAACTCCATTGTTCTGAGAAACTGAGCCTATATCACTAATTTGATACTAGTTTCACTTCATTATATTCCATCTCTATAAATGTATGATTTAGTGTTGATCTGTACTTTTCTTTCCCTTCTACTCTGGTGTCTCTTTTGTGGGCATAAACCCTGCAAACACCCTTTCAAATGGCTGGCTGCCAGGACAAGTTTCCAAACCCTTGAATTCTTTTCCCAGTCTCATGCTTTGAATTTGGAAGTGAAATCCATTTGTTTTAGCTTGCTCATTTGTTTTCTTTGGCCTGGTGTAGCTTAAGTGCCATTAAGTGTTTCTATGATGTCTGAACATAAGGGAAGAAAAGAAGTACAAGACATGTTACAAGTGGAGAGGGAATAGCAGTATGTCATAGAATTTCAGAGCCATCACACACAGCATGCCCAATATTTTCCTCTCCACTTCTGATCATTTATCTTTAAATCTTGTCAGTGCATAGTTAACTCCATCTTCATTAACTGAATCTACTTAAAATTAAAATTTAATATTGAAATACTGTAATCTTTATATTAGGGAAACTCCAGGACCTTTCTTTTTTATTACTATAGATGGCAATTGTCTCAACTCTAAACCATAAAAACTTCTAATCCTATTAAGGTGAGTTTTATTTAAGAATCTAAATATAAAAGTAATAATCGATCGATTACATTAATATCGCCAATTCTTTATCTCTCCCTTCATCCACAATCTGCTATATGCCTTTCCCCCGAAAAGGATGGGATAGATTTCTGTATCCCTTGATTTTGAAAATTCACCTTGTGACTTGCATTCTTTCATCAATGGGATGTTAGCAGTTATGGCACATGCAGGTCTTGAGAAAAATAGCCACTGTGTGTCTGTCACAGCTCTTGCTATGTAGATGGCCTGGTTAGCCCGCCCAGTGGCTGGAAGGCACATGGAATGGGACCACATCCACCCAATCATTCCAGCCAAAGTCATCCTACATCAGACAAAGCCAGTTCATCACAAACATAGGAATAGCCCAGCAAAGATCCACAGAGCTGTCTAGTTACTCCAGCTGCCTGCAGAAACATATCCCAGCCGAGATCACTTGAGCACTGTTTTAAGCTTTTAAGGTGTAGTGGTTGTTTGTTTTACAGTATTATCTGTGGCAATAGATAACTGATATCTGTGCATATAGACATAAAATATACACATACATAAACATATGCAAACATTATAATATAGATACTTAAAATGTGCTACAAGGCAAAAATGTGTTTCTGAACATTTATCTACAACATTTACATATTTGTGAATAAATTTTATGATAGATTTAGAAACATTAATGTTACAGTCACAAAAATAGACCATTTTCCCCAGAGGCATTTTATCTAAAACCCCTTTACCTAAATGGACTTTTCTAAATATTCAAACTCTCTTTCAGTGTACTTATATATATTTGAATGATCTATTCTTTACCTTTTACATTTAGAGAAAAGTTAGTATTTTAAATGTTTAGTTCTCAGGATACTTTTTTCTTAATTTTGAATATCTAATAAATATTAAATTTGCAATACTTTGGGAAAGATGAACATTTTTTTCTGTTTTGATTTTATTTAATATTTCATTCACTTTTTCATATGCCAACCACTTAATTAGTCAGAAAAAAACTGTCTTCAATTAAAACAGTTTAGCAATCAATTTCTGCCAATAATACTAAGATATTAATATAACCATTTATGGGATATGTAATCTTGATATAATTCAATTATAGATTATCTTATGAATTATGTTGTATTTCTTAGCCCAGTGTTTCTCCATGGAATACTTATGTTGAAAACATTTAAATCTCATTTGACATGCCATGAATCTGAAACATCTTTAACCCTTCAAAAATGAAATATTTCAAATTAGCTAAAATCTTTTAAGTTTTCAAAAATTTAATGAAGGAAGAAATAAACAATGACAATCTCATCTTCATGAAATGCTGTAAATTCGATAAACATGTACTATAAATATTTTTAAATATGTTAAATGTGTGGGAGTGAACTGAAGTTTATTTCTATTTTGTCCTGCTGCCATCCATGTGGTCAAAAAACAACTTGGTATTTACAAAGAAGCAATTATGGGCATGGTACCATTTACGTTCAATTATTGCCAGGAAATACTAAAATACAGCACAAAACAGAAAGGGAAAAAATGAATTCATAACTCAATAAAGCTAAAATGGTTATTTTGCACAAACACTCACACACTCAAAGAATCAGAGCACATCCATTCCTAGTAAGAATACAAATTTCCCATGTAAGTTAGACAAGAAAATACATAAATTAATCCTTGTTTATCAAGGTATATTGTATTTTAGATGCTTGAGAAGAAAGCCAAACAATGCCCATATTCAGTGCCCTCCAATCTTATTTCCCTGACTGCTACACATGGGGCCAGAATGGTTCCACAATGAAAAACTCTTAATAAAATATAATATTCTGTGTAACTATAACATTTTTGGATTACATATTTTGAAATTTATTGCAAAGTATGTTGTGTTTTGCTTATTCAGAAGGAATGGTGCTATGTTGAAAATAACAATAGTTAACAGTGTTGGAAAAACAATTCCATCTAGGTCCATAGTGGTATGATCTGAAACACTCTCACCATCTGGTTTAAAATACTCACGAAGATATACTAAATGGCAAATATGTTCAAGATTATAGAAAACAAAGCTTACAGAAGATGTTGCTGAGAGGGAGGAGTGGGAAGGTCTAATAGTTGAAACAAGATTGAAAAACACAATTGAATCCAAGCCATAGGAAGCTACCTGAAACCATATCAATAATTAATGCTAAAAACTACTGCAATAAATAAGACATTGGTGCAAATTTACTAGGCTTTCCTCACAGAATTCTTTACGTAGCGATTGAAATGTAATTTGATTACATTAATACTACCACTGAAGTAGACAGTGCCCTCAAGTGGACACTAGTTTCAAAGCACTTCTCATTGGCACCATCCTATCTTGCAGAGTGGTTCTGCAGCTCACACACACAGTTTGCTGTGCACACATTGCAACTGCTGGCAAGCCCACCTTTAACTCAGACACCAGCCAGTTGAGAGCCAGCCAACATCAAAGAGTCATTGTCAGCAGAAATTTTGAACCAAAATCATGTGCACACGGTGCAATGACCAGGAGTGAGTGACAGGTTTTATCATCTAAGTTTTAAACATTTCTTGTGCTTTCCAGAAAGGCAACTGGTTCAGGGACTTTCAAAAGAAAACAGAGAGAACAATGACTACAGACAAGTAGCCAACATTTTTTCCACCATGAAAGCAAACAGAGAAATCTTTTAAATGTATTTTGAACAAGACCATAATTATAAACCAAGGTACCTATATCCATACTGATTGAGAGGGGCTAACAGTTTTTAAGATATGAGTAACAGAAAGATTGTATTAATAAAATAAAATACTCTATAATTTTCAGTACATAAAATAAATTATATAGTTTGAACATAAATAAACAGGTAGGTAGTTCATTAATTTAAAAAGTTACATCCATTCTTGTCCCCACTAAATAAATATTAAATAAATATTTAAAGAATATCTATTTGAAATAGCAATAAACCATTGGCAATGATTGCAATGCAATCTCATGTTACAGGCAGATTCTGTATAATCCTTGACTAAGCATGTCCAAATTTCTGAACAGCATAGCAGTTATGGCTAGAAATAAGATAAATATATTTCAAATCAATAAAACAGAAAGACCTTGTCTTGCACTCAGTGTCTGTCTCTAGTTCAGGGATCATGTGGTTGCTCTAGTCACAAATCCAATAAAACACCCTCTTTTCTGCATGGGAAATACTCTTTAAACTTGTCATTCAAATTCACAAGCCTGGAAGCACCTGGGTGCATAAATGATAAAGGTGTTAGCAAATTTTACCCTAGGATATGAAGTCACTTCAAAATAAGTGGATTTCGAAAAGCAGAAAGAAAAAGAGTTTTAGGAGCTTTTCTTGGCAATGGAGTATATAGGTGGAGCAATTATAAAAACAAAAACTAAGGGCAGTAAGACAAAACAAGGTAAATACAATCTGGGCACTAGAATTAAAACAAAGCTCTGGCATGCACAACATCCCCTCCCAAACCTCAATCTGACAAAGGGTTCTATCTGTACTCAAGGGAACAGGGAAAGGAGTAGGATACTGAAGTTACCATATATGTTAGCCGAAATAAAATAAGCCTAGGATGATGTCTCATTGTTCAACTACAGTAGATTTTCTCTAGCCCTAGGAACATTAACTAGAAGATGAAAAATAAAAACATACTTTTAAGAGGATTTATTATATTGAGTTAAAAAAAAAGTTGTTAAACTTCTCAGGAAATCAGTACAAATGCTCCTCTATTTATGTTATGATAGGTTACATCTTGATAAACCCATCTTAAGATGAAAATATCCTAAGTAGAAAGTGCCAATATTTCCAACTTAGGATGGATTTATCTGGACATATCACTTTCACACCATCAAAGTCAAAAAACTGTAAGTCAAACCATTGTAAATTGTAGACCATCTGTATTATTTTTACTTTGTACAGTGAATAATTGCTTAAACCATGTGCTTTACTCACATGGTTACCATTTTGTTGCTCTTCATTCCCTCCTGCATTTTCATATTTCTGTTTGAAAACATTTTCCTTCTTCTTGAAGAATTCCCTTTAGTATTTCTTGTAGTCCTGGCCTCCCAGTGAAGAATTTTCAGAATCTTTGCCTGCAAATATTTTTATTTCATCTCTACTTCTGAAGTAGCTTTTCACTAAGTAAAGAATTCTAGGTCAGCATTTACTTTCTTTTCACACTTTAAAGATATAATTCTGTTGTCTGACTTCTATTGATTCTCTTGAGAAGACAGTCATAAGTTTTATTGTTGATATTTTGAAAGTTAATAAATCTTTTTGTCTCAGGCTATTCCGTGTTTTATCTTCTATTCTGGTACATATGGTTTGAAACAGTTTTACCATAATGTAGTTAGGTGATTTTTGTTTGTTTCTTATTCTAATTTATCCCTTCTTTGTTCACAGCTCTCTATAAAATTTTAGTTTAATTACTATTATCAGTTTTTAAACATTCTCAACCATTTTGTCTTCAAATATTGCTTCAGCTCTGTTTAATTTTTCTTCTGCTATTAGTTCAATTACTTATATAGAGAATCTTCATTGTGTCCAGTGTTGTTGAGGATATTTTTATATTTCCAATTATTTTACTTTCTGTACTTCAGTCTTTTTTGACATATAATTCTTATAGCCTTTCTTCGGCTGTGACAACCTGCTGTTGAATACACCTATTGAGTTTTTTTTCCTTCAATGTATCTGTAGTGTATTATTACTTTTTTATTTCAAAATATTAAGAGGGTACAAATATTTTTGTCACATGGATAGCTTTTATAATGCTTAAGTTAGGGCTAACAGTGTGCCTATCATCTGAATAGTGTTCTTTGAAATTTTTAGGTAGATTTTTACCCCTCACTCCTCTCGCTCCCACTTTCTTGGTTTCCAATGACCTGTATATCTGTTTGTGCCTGTGTGTGCCCATCAATTAGCTCCAAATTATTAGAGAGTACATGTAGTATTTGTTTTTCCATTCTTGAGATACTTCACTTAGGATAATGGTCTCCTGTTCCATCCAAATTGCTGCAAAAGACATTAATTCATTTCTTTTTATGGGTGAGTAGTACTCCATGGTGAATATATGCCACATTTTGTTAATACACTCATGAATTGATGGGCACTTAGTTTGATTCCACATCTTTGCAATTGTGACTTGTGCTGCAATAAATATTCAAGTGCAGGTGTCTTTTTAGTAAAAGTACTTCTCTTCCTTTGAGTAGATTCCCAGTAGTGGAATTGCTGGATCAAATGGTAGGTGTACTTTTAGTTCTTTGATAAATCTCCATACTTATTTCCATATAGGTTGTACTAATTTGCAGTCCCACCAACAGTGAATAAGTGTTGCTTTCTCTCTGCATCCATGCCAACATCTATTGTTTTGGGACTTTTTAGTAATAGCCATTCGATAAGGTAGTCTCTCATTGTAGTTTTAATTTCCATTTCCCTGAAGATTAGTGAGCTTGAGCATTTTTTTCATATGTTTCTTGCCTATTTGTCTATCTTCTTTTGAAAAGCTTCTGTTTATGTCTTTTCTCCACTTTTTAATGGGGTTATTTGTTTTTGTTTTTTTTTTTTTCTTGCTGATTTGTTTGAGTTCTTTGTAGATTCTGGATATTACCCATTTATTGGATATATAGTTTGTAAACATTTTCTACCATTTTGTAGGCTATTTGCTCTGTTGATTATGTCTTTTGCTATGCAGAAGCTTTTTAATTTTATCAAGTCTCATTTACTTATTTTTGTTGTTGCTGTGATTACCTTTGGTGTCTTAGTCATAAATTCTTTGCCTAGGCTGATATCTAAAAGAGTTTTTCCTGTGTTTTCCTCTAGATATTTTATGGTTTTGTGCCTTACATGTAAGTCTTTTATCCATCTTGAATTAAATTTTGTAAGTGTTCAGAGATAGAGATCCTGTTTCATTCTTTTGCATGTGGCCATCCAATTTTCCCAGCACCATTTATTATTGAATAAGGCTTCTTTTCCTCAGTGCATGTTGTTGTCTGCTTTGTCAAAGGTCAGTTGATTGTAGGTAAATGGTCTTAAATCTGGGTTCTCCGTTCTGTTCCATTGCTCTATGTCTTTATTTTTGTACCAATACCATGCTGTTTTGGTTACTGTAGCCTGATAGTATAGTTGGAAGTCTGGTAATATGATGCCTCCAGATTTTTTCTTTTTGCTTAGGATTGCTTTAGCTAGTCAGGCTCTTTTTTGGTTCCAAATAAAATGTAGAATTAATTTTTATAGGTCTGTGAAAAATGATGTTGGTATTTTAATGGAGATGGCATTGAATTTGTAAATCACTTTAAGCAGTACAGACATTTTAACAAGTTGATTCTGCAATTCCATGAGCATGATAGATTTTTGTATTTGTTTGTGTCAACAGTGTTTTATAGTTCTTTCATCAATGTTTCATAGTTCTTATAGAGATCTTTCACCTCCTTTGTTAAGTATATTCATAAGTATTTTATTTTCTTTGTAGCTATTGTGAATGATATCAAGTCTCCTAGTATGTAAGACCACCACCCTTCTTCCTAGATGTTCCTTACTGAGAACATGGGGTGTTTACCAGTGTCTCTCCTCTTGGGATATTCTTTACTTCAATTTTTGTCTCACCAGCAAAGAAGTGAAACTGATGACATGTTTGTTTGATTTTCATTTTTTGCTTGGCTTCAGATCTCTTGCTCTGTGTAGCTTACAAATCAACAAATAACTGGAGGAGAATTAGCCTACTGCTCTTTTACCACTCCCATGACACTCTCTGTTCTTCATTATCTCTAAAATCTTGGACTTCAAGTCCTGGCTGCCCTTACAGTTCTCTACTTCTATTTTTGTTTCCTAAGCCCCATGGGATGGCTGAAAGTTCTGCTGGCCTTGATTCCCTTTAGCATTTGCCCTGAGTCTCTCCACCAAACTTAAGAATTGACATATGCCTCGACAATAATGTAACATGCAGAATGGTGAGCAATCTTCAATGAGCTCTTCATCTCTGAAAATTTTGATCCAAGTCCTGGCTTTTGAGAAGCTCTAAAAGACCTTCAGACAGGCTGATTATTGTTTTACCAAGGTGTGGGCAGTGTGCGGAGAAGCCAAGGAAGGATGGTGCAGATCTCTGGTATTAGCAACCACGGGGAGCCAGTTCTCCCCCAAGTGTGCAAGGGCAAGGGCAGGAAACAGTTCCTGGAAATTAGAAAAGGTAGCTACATGTAGAGGGCCCCTCACAGGAGCTCTGCCAAGTCTCGACAAACTGGAAAAAATGGAGGCATGAAAATAAATCTCATTTCAATCTCATTCCCCTCTTTCCCTCCAGTCTCCCACTGGTGTTCTCCTTGGGTGAACTCAACTGAAAGCCAAACAATCGTCCAGCCTGTTGGTATAGTTTATAGATGTCAGCCTCATGGGTCACATGTGAGGGCACATAGGGTGAAGGAGAATGAAGAGTGGCACTAGAGGATCAAACATAAAAAGACTCCTGCGCAGAACCTATGAAAAATTTACTGCAGGTGAAGAGGAAGAGAAGTTCATGCTAAAATATAAAAAGAAGTGTAGACTTCTGAAAAATTTTTACTATGTGAATTAAAAGAGCATTTTAGAATATGTTTGGCATTCTCAGTAGGATATGAAAACAAATAACCTCTATGAAAGAGAATTAGAAAACTGGTAAGGAGAGAACAAGTTTGAGAGGTAGGTATAGCTAGATAAAATAAGGATTTTAAAAAAAGAAAAACTTGTAGAGGCAAAGCAGTAACCAGAAAAATTGACATGTTAGAAAATCAAGTGACTTCTAGTCGATATGGAAAATTAGCTGATATGGAAAACCTTTCCTCCCACTTCAAACATAAAAGTTATATATTAACATTACATTGATAAAATACAACTGATAAAATTTAAATTCAAGGCCAAGCCTAAAAGTAAAAATGAAACATCCCTGATGCCAGAAAATAAGAGGATAGTTAGAGCAATATTGAATGAGAATGAAAACACATGTCCTATAAAGCATCTGAATTTGATATATGCCTAAATGACTGGATTTTTTGACAACTTCACTGAATTACTTGTTGTGACCATAGGCCTGGTATATTGAAGATGGAACTGAGCTTCCTAAATAAAGAGAAAAATATGCAAGAGTTATCCTATCCATTCCAAAAGACCAGAGAGACTGCCCACTGGCCCTAAGTCAAAGTGTATCTGATCTCCATGGGTCACTAAAAGAATAATTATAACCTGAAGGAAACAGAAAACACAAACTTGTAGGCGTCGTGTCTGAATTTGTATATTTACCCAGTGTGAAAAGCACAGAGCCAAAACATTTACCTAAAAACTAGAAGGATATTCTCACAACTCAGGACACTCAGTCCTCCAACAGAAAAATAACTCCCGCTGGTGATGATCTCATAAAACAAATTTCAACGTACAAAAATAAAATACATTGCCTAATCTGAAGATGGCAGCTGCAAAAATGGGAAAATTCGTGTCCCATCAATCATTTTAGACAAATCTAAAAGAGATATTTAAAAACATGTTTAAAATATTCAGGGATGAAAGTAATATAACCCAAATTTAAGAACAAACATAATAAGTATAAAAAGAGAAATCAGATATGAAAAAGAAAATCCAAATTCTAAAATTAAATAATGTAGTCCATTAACATTAAAAACTCAAAAGTTTAAGAATTTATGTTAGACAAGCTAAAGAGAAAATTGATAAAACGATAGATAAATATAAATAAATCACTGAGAATGCAGCATAGTCAGATAAAAGGGATGAAAAATGTGAAAGTTGACATATAAACAAAGAATGAGATGTTCCAATTTATTTCTAATACTATTCTAGGAGAGATTCCAGAAAATTAGGGAAACATAATACTTGAAGAGATAATGTTGGAAAATTTTCCTGAGTTAAAGATAAATACTCAGATTAAAAACACTTGCCAAATTCTGAGTAAGATAATTGAAAAACAGACACACATATAGACTAGGCATATTATGATAAAATTACAGAACATCTAAAATCATAAGAAAAGAATAAAAACTTGAGAGAATACAGATCACTTTCACATAGTGATCACTAGAGTGTCAGAAGACTTCTCATGAACGATGATACATGCCAAACCAAATGGAATATCTTTTAATTGCCTAGAAGTAATGTCATCCATCTACCCCAAACTCAATTTTCATTTAAAGGTAAAACTAAAATGAACGTATTTTCAGATATGTACAGATTACAGTTTATTTTTAGGTATGACCACCCCTTTCCAATAGATAAAGAAGGTCTTTCTATCTGGTATAATTAATAAAATAATATTCAGAGGTTCTGGATGGAAAATAATACAATTTACAGATATATGCCTACACAAAGCACCATTTCAGAAAAAAAGTACTTTTTATCAGAAAGAAAGTTGAATCTACAATGAAGGAGTTCATAAATAGTGATTTAAAGTCCTCATCTTCTCTGGACAGAACATATAATGTATCTTAACATTAAGCTTTGTTAAGACATGTGCATGTAACAATTTACAAGTAATCTTGAAAACAGTGGTTCTCAACTAGGGGTAATTTTTTCCCTGTGGGGAAAAATTTCCCCTATTTGACAATGTCTGCAGACATTTTTGGTTGACACAACTGGAGGGGAGGGGTGTGCTGCTGTGGTCCACAGCCCCCAGCCAGTGGCCCAGTACCAGTCCGTGGCCTGTTAGGAAATGGGCCGCACATCACTACTTGACCCCACACCACTGCCCCCAACACATGACACCCCACCCCCTCACCCACAGTCCATGGAAAAATTGTTTTCCATGAAACTGGTCACTGGTGTCAAAAAGGCTGGGGACAGCTGGAGAGGTTAAGGATACTGCTAAGCATCCTACGGTGCACATGACAGCCCCACACATCAAAATTATCCAGCCCAAAATGCCATTTGTGCTATTATGAAACCCTGATTCAAATGAATAAGAGAGAAAAGCATAGCTTTAAAACAAATAAAAGAGAAAAATATTAAATAAGAACACTATCCAAAAGAAGGCTTGAGTCCAAAGAAGTAAAGAATTTAAGTGTCAAAGAAATAAGATGATAGTGAAAAACAGTGCTAACCAAGAGAAGGGCAATATAGTAAACAGTATTATTAAATCACAGAATCCATGGTTAAAAACAATATTTATATAAACATAGACATTACTTGTTGATATAATAACTGTAAACCTAACACTATAACCTAACAATATAACCCAATGTATAAAGAAAAACACTGTTCAATTTCCAAATAGAAAAACAAATCCACAATCATGGTCAGTATTTACAAGAACTGATAAATTCAGCAAGTAAAACAAGAGTAAAACTGGAGATAATTTGTAGAATATACTTAACAAGTTTGATCATATGTAAGTGGAAAGCAATGAAAATCAGACTGTCCTCTAGCTCCACTGACATGACAACAATATTAAACATTTTACAAATATACATGGCTCTGGGCTAGGTAGAAAAACAAACTGTATCTTTCTGCATTAACAACCAATGTTTTCCATTTTTGACTGAGCATAAGAATACTACCTAGAGACAAACTTGAACCCAGGGTTTGTTTTTTGTTGTTATTATTGTAACTCCAAAACCAGTAGTTTTTCCAACTTTACTATGTGGTGGGTATAAAAAAAGGCACACAAATTAATCACAACCTTAAAGGCCTTTGTAGGAGCACTCTGTTTCCATGAAACAAATATTAAAAAGCCTCACCTCAGTTTTCTGAGAATGAACAATGAATGTAAAAATAAATGTAGTAGTCTACATAATTATATCCTTCTTTACTCTTTAACTCTTCTTAACAACTGTAATTCTGTCCTGCTTAAATATAAACTTAGTTAAAGAAATTTTGAGGAAAATGGAATTACTACTTACGGACACTGTAAAAAGTTGATTGTGGTCAGAGACATCTACTCTGAATCCTAGAGTAGCTTATGATTTAATTATTTCCTGAAAAAACTAGAAAGTTCCAGAAGTCATTCTCATACTTTTTCTAACTTTATATGTTCCCAGATCATGAGAATAAAAATGTCATGCCAAAGTTCTGTCAGGGTTAAGTAGAAATTTTACATCATTTATATATGGGTGTAAGACTGTATGTTGGTAAGCCCACAAACATTTCAAAACGTGTTAGCATTCATCCAAGTACTACAGTAAGCCAATTAAAACTCATATGAAGCAAAGTTGTTTACCCATAAATTTGCATGTGGAAGTAGTCAAAGTAGACTAAATTTGAAATGAAAAATATGCAAAACTTTAATGCAAGAAAAAAATTATTTTTCAAAGACATATTTATAACAGTTAAACTCAATGAAATTAAAACTCATAGATGCTGGAAGAGGGAGATAGTACTAAATACACTAAAAAGTAAAAGAAAATGTAATAATATATAATATTCTTCCTTTTGTGTGATTATTTGAAGTATCTGTATTATGTCCTGACTTAAAGAACAGAAAAGTATATTGAGCATTTTTGCTAGTGTTATTTAACAACACATCAACACCACTTCTTCTAACGGCAATCACGGTATTAAAATACTGTTCATTATGAATTGCCAGGGGAAACAGAGGGCTTCTGATAACAAAGACATGTTAAACTTGTGATGATTTTATGCAACTTAATGAGAAATTCTTTGAGCTTTACTCAAAACTATAGCCCCCAAATTAAAAAAAAAAAAAAAAAACTATACATAGGAGTAAAAAAAAGGAGAAAATGCTAAGAAATTATACAGAAATAATGTTTCAGACAATATCTTTCCAAGTGATATGGTATTTTAAAAATATTAACACTAAATTCATATAATTTCAAAGCCATTGGTTTATCTTACTTAAGTTAAAAAAATTCTTAGAAATGTATCTGTTTTTACATTATCAGAAATCCTCATATAATATACTACATGTTCTGCTATTAAAATTATTTTCATGCTATTTAAATTTCTTCAATAAAACATCATATTTCATTTTATATCTATTTATGTACAATTAACATTTTCAAGAGATATATCTCAATACCTTGATGAATGCCTCAAATTTTAAAATCACAAAGAGTGTTTTGTAAACTCTTGATTTGCTCCTTCTCTAAAAGTTCCTGACTTGTTCCTTTATCAACATTTTATCTTTTCTTCTATGTATCCTAACACCGAAAATTAACTACATTTTATTAGCATCTTACTCTTATTTAATGTTAATTTTCAGAAAAACTAATAAAAGTTTATATTACAAGCTTTTTAATATAAAGTAATATAAAGATATGGGATATGTATAACATAAAAAGTATGGAATGGCAAGTAAAAACATAAAATTGTGTTGTGATTGCTCAATGGCTAGCCAAACAGCTTTCCAACACATGCCAGATTGCATTATGCAGAAAATCTATGGATTGGCAAAATTACAGTCCTGTATGCCCTGGATTTCTTAAGTCCTAGTGGATACTGAGGGTGTTAAATCTCTAAATATCAAAAATCTAGAGTGTGTGTCTGAGCATGTGTAGACCATAGGGCAACAAACTTGTTTTAAATAAGTGTTTGAATAACAAATATTTAGGCTTGTTCATATAAACACAAATATATGTATATATAAATATATATGTACAAATTTATACATGCTACATCTATACAAGTATATATATATATATATATCTGATATATTTAGCTGATCTCCAAGAACTTCAAAATTTGCTATTTTTGTGATATTAAAGTATCTTTAAATTAAACTTTATATTTGAGATAATTGTAGATTCGCATGCAATTATAAAAAATAGTACAGAGATATCCTCTCTATATCTTTTACTCAGTTTTCCACAATGGTGACATCTTGTGAGACTATAATACAATATCACAACCAGAATACTACATTGATAATAATTAAGACACATCATATTGCCATGGCCATAAAGTTCTCTCATTTTGTACTTTCATAGCCATACCCTCTTCCTTACCAACCAACCAACCATTCTTAACTACTGGCAACCATTAATTTGTTCTCCATTTCTTTAATTTTATTTCAAGGTTGTTATATAATTGGAATTATACCTGATGGAAACTTTTTGGATTGGCTTTTTTCACTCAGTATAATTTTCTGGAATTTCATCCAGGTTATTGTATGTATCAATAGTTCATCCCTTTGTATTATGAAGCAGTATTCTATGGTGTGGGTGTGTGACAGTTTAACCATAAACCTATTGAAGGACATCTGAGCTCTTTCTAGTTTGGGGCCATAAATATTCTTTTTAAGATTTTATGTAAATTTATCTTAATTTTTCTGTGATATATGTCTATGAATGCAATTGCTGGATTGTATAATAATTGCAAATTTAGATTCTAAGGAAACTAAAAAAATGCTTCCCAAGTGTCTGTATCATTTTACTTTTCTATCAGTAATGTATGAGCAACCCAATTTCTCCACATCCTCATCATCACATGGTATTCTTACTATTTTTTTTTACTTTAGCTGTTCTGATAGATTTGTAGTGGTAATACATTTGTTAATGATGTTGATAATCATTCTAAGTATTGATTTGCTATCTGCATGTCCTCTTCAATGAAATACTTATTTAAGCTTTTGCCCATTTTCTAGTTGGAATGTTTCTATTTTTACAGTTAAGTTTGGTAATTATTTATATAGTATAGGTAACAGTACTTTGTTGAATATGTTGTTTGCAAATATTTTCTTTCAGTTAAAAATGGCTTCACTTATTCTCTTTATCATAGTCTTTTACAGAGGAAAAAAATTAGTTTTAATGAAATCTAATTTATCAATTTTCCCTTTTATGGATTATTCGATTGGTTTCAAGTGTAAGAACACTTGGCTGGACCTTAAATCTGGAAGAATTTTTCCTCAAAGTTTTATAATTGTATATTTTGCAATTAAGTCTGTGATCCATTTTAAGTTAATTTTTGTAAAAGGTGTGAGAACTAGGTCAAGTCATGACATGATTTAATCATTGAGAGCATGTCTATTATCACACGTATCATCAAGTAGGCTCTCCAGAGATGTTTGCTTCCTTTCTAAGAGCTCACAAACCACAGTTCAGTAATCATTGCAGCATCTTTCCCAAAACTGTGGTAAAGTTTCTGCTTTATAGTATGTGGAATCTAACTTTTTCATGAATTCAAAACTTGGGTCTTTTGTTACTGTTTTCATGATTTTTTTTAGAATGGTTTTATGAGTTCTGCAGCTTACCATGAAAATATTGATCTGTGCCTGAGATCTGATATTGTTCAACACAGGCTTTTGATCTATTTGAAGATATTTAAATATCTTGGACCTCAATCCTTTCTCAAATGTATTTTTCTTATGATTTACAGTTTTCTAATTCTTCTAATTAATAAATAAAATGAAAACAGACCTAGTGAGTTCTTCTTTCTTTGAGGAGCTCTGTTTTCTCTCAGAAATGTGTTAACACTTGTTCTCTGGCATTTGGTGGAGTTTAAGGGACATGATGCAGGTGGGGGAGTGTGGGGCAAAGAATGGGTGGAGTAGATTATTTATAAAGTTAGCTTTGTAAATGGGATAGAAGGTGAAGCTTCATTTAATCAAGCAGTTGACAGACAGTTCTACTTACTACCATGTGGGAGAGAGCAGAAAGTAGAACACCTAGTGACCGCAAGTGTATCATGATGCCATCTAAGCAGCATGGACTATTCCAGTTGACCTTGAAAAAACAAGAACTTAGGATATAAGCATTCTATGTATTCCCAGTACCCAAGTTTACACAGAATAGCTAACTTGAATGTTACATCATTTTCTGAGGTCACTAAAGCAGCCACGGTTCGAGGAGAAAGAATAAGATGGATAAATGGTTCATGGTACAATCCATATTCACAACTTGGCTTGTTAAGACATTCTGGTTGGTAGGGCCAATTCTTTGTCCCTGTCAATATATGGAAAAGATGGAATCATACTGATTGATGTCCACCGATGAATGATAACCACACTGTATTTAGGAATGATTTTCAACATTTCCTCCCTTTACTTCTATTATCACAGATATTGTGAAGTATGAAATAAACAGATTAGCTTTTGTCTTCATCCCTTCTTATGCTAGTTATGCCTTGAAACTAACATTTATAGTGTGCAACAATATGCTAAATGCTATGTGTGTGTGTATATATATATATATATACACATGTATTTATGTATGTAAGTCATATAATTGTTTACTCCTTAGAAGCATATAGAATACATATATTTTTGTTTCCCTTTTCAAGGTGAAGAATTGAAATCCTTGAGATAGGTAAGCTAGCCAAGCCCATGAAACTAATAAGTGACAGAGCTGGGAATCAAACCAGGTCTATTGAATTCCAGCATGTTGTTTAAACTAGCAAGATACATTACTTAAGAAAAAAATAGCAAGAAAAACAAGTGACAAATTGGCAGCAAATAAGAAGTCATAGTGATGGAGCAAGAATATTAATTTAACAACAAAAAAGTTCTAACCAGTCTACAAAGTAATGATCTTCAGGCTTTGAGAAATTCAGAAGTAGTGCATGTGGAATACTTTCTATAATTACAGAGTAATGGTTATTTGTGGTTTTTAAAGCTTGCAGGGAAATATACTTTAATTTACTGTGGAATCAAATGAATACTTAAATAGAAAGCAGTTTGAGTATATCTGTGGAAAATTATGAACTAGTAAGAACACAAAACAACAGTATAAAATCTGTCACCTCTATAGTTTCTTGGCCAAAAAATGTTTGTATGACTCTATTTAACACTCAACTATATGGTGTTGTTTGTTTTTAATTGTGTCTTGCATTATATTCCTGCCTCTTCAGCCGTACTTTAAGCTCTTTGAAGACCAGATTTTAAATGTCTTTCTTGGATGCCAGACACCAAATATGGTGCCTGTCACATTTATCACCTCTTAGAGAGTAATATGCTTAATCTCTCCAGAGCACACAGTGCCAAGCATACTGGAAAACTTGTCATGACTTGAAGATTTCTTTGTACGTATGTTTCTGATTGTGATGGTACCAGTTAGTGATGTGTTAAGTTCAACTGCAAATTCATCCTTTTCACATGCTCTGTGATAACAGAATTGGGCCCTGTAAATACTCTTTGCTCATCATTGCCAGTAGAAGGCGCTCACGGGAGACTTACGGAGAAAGGATTTTTTAAAATTTATTTTTTATTGATGTAAAATTAACACACATATGATCTACCATTTATAAGTGTACAGCTCAGTGGTAATAAATGCATTTGTATTCATTTTTCCCTCTTTGCTTTCCTCCTCGCCCCTCCCTTTACCGGGCTCTGGTAGTCACCAATCTATTCTCTATCATCATGAAATCCACTTTTTCAGCTCCCACATATGAATAAGAACATGTGACATTTGTCTTTCTGTGTTTGGCTTATTTCACTTAACATAATGCCCTCCAGTTCCATTGCTGCAAATGACAGAACTGCATTCTTTTTATGGCCAAATAGTATTCCATTTTATATATGTACCACATTTTCTTTATCCATTCATATGTTGATGGGCACTTAGGTTGATTCCATATTTTGGCTATTGTGAATAGTGCTGCAATAAACATGGAGGGTAGATAGCTCTTTGATATATTTATTGCCTTTCTTTTGGATATATACCCAGTAATGGAATTGCTGGATCATATGATAGTTCTATTTTTAGTTTTTTGAGGAACCTCTATAATGTTCTCCACAGCAAAGAAGGGAGTTTTCTTTTGGTTCTGGCATGGTTCTCTAGCCAGACTGCAGCAGAGTGTGTTTTCTCTATTGTTCATTCCACATGGTTCCTCCTATGCTGAGTTCCTGAAGAATGCACCTTTCTCCAATATTCGCTTGCAGTGCCATCTTTCCAGTGCTCGACTCAAATAGCAGTGGCAAACCTGGGAGCCCTGGAGCATGCAGGTTGGTGCCCCAGCCTAGGTCACTGTTCCCAGCTTCAGATATACACATGCCCAGGACCCTATAAAGCTGGGCATCTAGCAAACTGGCCACTTAACCTTCATCACATGCAGATGACTTAGAACTGCCCTGGTCCAAGCCACACAGAGACATGAACTAGATGCTGCAGAGGGTGACTTCACTTTTATCAGCAATCACCAGCCAGCAGCTTCCATCAGCACCTAGCAAGTTCTGAGGCTCCACAACTCCGTGTGGACAGCCTTCTCCAATAACTCTGAGGGAAGGTATCAGGAAAGTTCTACTAGCACAACAATGTGGTGACTTATCTGCTATCTAGGAAGCTACTCCTGTTCTCCCTCCAAGAAAGCCTGGATCTCAGCCTGGGTCAGGTCAGCCCTTCCCTGGGTGCTATATATCAAACTAGGGGTAGTGGCTGCTCCTTAAGTAACAGAGAATTAACTAGTGAGAATAATTCTAATAATAATTCTTACATTAAACTTTCCTTGTTCAAATCACTCTGTGGTTTCTGTCTCTTGACTTAATCCTAATACAGATATCTTTGTCAAGAAACTCTTTATTCAGGACCTTCTTTGTCAACTCAGAGAAAGAGTGAGAGAGGCAGAGAGGGGAAATCAATCATTCATAACAATAATACCTAATCTATATTGAGCATGTATTACATATGTGGCAGGATGCTAGGCACCTAGTGAACATCTGTCTCTTGACTCCCACAATACTCCGCAAGCTGGGCATTATTATTGCTATGTCACAGATGAAAGCATCTGCTCAGATTCCTGCAGGTGATAGGCGAAACTTCAACTGCAGTGTTTCCAACTGCATAACTCTGATTTCAAACACAACACTAGACAGCCTCCCAAATTATATGGTATGTTAGAGGAGAAAACATAAAGTATTCCTTGTAGTGTTATAATGGCCTATGTCCTAAAGTATCACAAATTTTAATAACAAGTGGGTTATAGTATTAGTCTTCTTGGGCTGCTATAATGAACTACCACAGACTGAGTGGCTTGTACACAACAGACATTCATATTCATTTCTCACAGTTTAGGGAAGTCCAATTCCCACAGCTGGGAAGTCCAATTTCAAGGTGCCAGCCAACTTGGTTCCTAGCGAGGACTCTCTTCTTGGCTCACAGATGCCCACTTTTCTCTATGTACTCATGTGGCAGAGAGACAGAGAAAGGGCTCTTGTCTTCTTGTAAGGGATTAATCCCATCATGGGGACCCCAACTTCATGACCTCATCCAAACATAATGATCACCTAAAAGCCTCCACTTCAAATATCATCACATTAGGGAGTCAGGGGTTCAACATACAGGTTTGAGGGAGACAGAAATCTTTAGTTCAAAACAGTTATGGAGAAATTAGACTTTGGTCTATCATTTTTATACTAGTACAACATTTTTCTATGAAGCCATTTTATTTATTTTTATATTTTGTTTATTTCAGCATATTACAGGGGTACAAATGTTTACGTTACATATATTGCCTTTGCCCCACCCAAGTCAGAGCTTCAAGTATGTCCATACCCCAGACAGTGCACACCGCACGCATCATGTGTGTGTATATACCCATCCCAACCTCCCCCCTCCCATCTGCCCAACACCCTATGAATGTTATTACTGTATATGCACTTAAGTATTGATCAGTTAATACCAATTTGATGGTGAGTACATATGAAGCAATTTTAATATGTTAAGACTAAAGGGGACAAGTCAAAGTCATCTAGGTCATTGCCTGGACTTCAGGTTCAATTGTCAAATACTCAATAAAAAATTGGGAATGAAGAATTATTTCTCTGATATTAGAACTGTGGTCAGTAGTTCTAAGATAAGTTGTCTAATTACTCAGCTAAGAGTTATAAATCACAGTAATTCTATTGCTATCTGTACTACAACCATGAAAAAAAATCTTAAGCATCTAAGCCAACGTTTATATGGTATATTACAGTCAAACTTGATTTTATATCTGTAGAAACTTCTCTATTGATTATTACCCTTCAATATTCAAGCTGACATTCTAATTATAGAAAATGACATTTTAAAATCTAGTATTATAAAACAGTAAAGAATTAATTTCCAAGCCAAAACTAGAGAGGGATAAAAATATTAAAGAAGAAAGACAAAAATTATACTAAATCTCAGCTTAATTCTCTAAAATTTGTTTCTGCAAAGATGAAATGAATTAGTGATAAACAGTACTAGCTAATTCTATATTTTATGTGTGTGTGTGCACATACACACACATTGGCAAAGTTGCATTTGGCAGAGTTGCAAATATAAATACACAGCTCTGCCAATTTCTCTCTCAGTTTTATTTCATAATAGCTATGTGAGTTTGGGAAGATTTTTTAAACCTTTTTAGCTCTCATTATTTTTATCAATGAATGAGTATAATAAAACTATCTTGCACTTTATTGTAAGTTTAAGTAATAATAGATACGCACCTATGGAAAGCCTCAAAAATGTGTCTCCTCTGTTCTCTGTCTCAGGAGTCTGGTAGAGGATGTGCTCCACCTGACCAACAAAAGGAAGGCATGGTTGTCAAGGAACGAGAAATTCAAAAAGGAGGGAAGCAGAAGGACTCACATGCCCTGCTTCCTGGTGATGGCAAGAGGAGACTCAGAGTAACTACTGTGTTAGAGCAGGAGGATGGAGGGAGGATGTGGTTAAAGAAACAAATCTGGCAGATTACCTGTTGTGTTTGAAGATACCAAGAAGGCATGAATAAGTGATTGAAGCATAGCAAAGTAAATGAAAATAATAGCTATCAACTCCAAGGTACTCAACATATCACAACAGAAGGACATGAAATAAAAATAAGCTGCATAGTTATTTACAGCTGAACAGTATTTACAGTCAGCATACTGTCTAACTACAGTATTGAGCTAAGCAAAATATACTGGGATGCTGGAAGAAGGATTGTAAGAGAAATAAACCTTCACCTCCCAGTAACATGAAGACATGAGATAACACATAAAGCTGAAAAAAATTTAAGAAATAGAAGTATAAGCATGTTTTTTGATAATGATGATAAATACCAGAAGAAATAGCTAAAAGGCAAATCTTTCTGCAAGATGTATAAGAACAACATGATGACAGTCCCCTGCCCCACCCATTCCCATCCCCAGTCTCTCCTTCCCAGAGGAAGCCATGTCCACTCTTACAGCTATTTCATCTAGCATTTGCCACCATCTTTGTAAAAGTAAAGATTAAATGTTTAAAGAGACAGACTACAGGTATATCTATCTACCTATCACATGGTAAGTAGCTGCTTCTAATTGTGTACTGTCATCATCATTGTTACATGAAGAAAGCTATGGTGTATTACAAGCATTCAAATGCATCAGGAGATACACCACTAGAATGGCCAAAGATCCCAAAGTGTTACCCAAGGAGCTCTTTGTACCAATAGGCAGCAACATAGACTTATTTGCTGCACCTCATTATGCGTGCACAGAGAGAGAATTAAAAGAAAGAGAAAGGGGAAATAGAGAGTTGAAGATCTTTCAGTTTAAAAAGATCAATACCTTGAGACCCTGCAGTATTTCAAGTATGTCAGGAAGAAAAATAGCTAACACTTACATAGTCCTTACTGTTGGTCAAGCACACTATTTAAGGAAATAGGCATGAATTAATTCAATCAATACTTGCAATAACACCCTGTGGTAAATACACTATTTTTATTCCCACTTTACAGATGAGGAAACTGAGACACAGAGAGATTAAGTAATTTGGCCAAGTTTACACAAGTAGTAAATGAAAAGTCTGGTTTAAACACCACACAGCCTGGGCAGGGCATGGTGGCTCACACCTGTAATCCTAGGCCGAGGGGGGTGGATTATTTGAGCTCAGGAGTTAGAGACCAGCCTGAGCAAGAGTGAGACCCCCATCTCTACTATAAAAAAAATAGAAAGAAATTAGCTGGACAACTAAAAATATACAGAAAAAATTAGCTGGGCATGGTGGCACATGCCTATAGTCCCAGCTATTCAGGAGGCTGAGGCAGAAGGATTGCTGGAGCCCAGGAGTTTAAGGTTGCTGTGAGCTAGGCTGACAGCATGGCACTGTAGCCCAGGCAACAGAGTGAGACTCTGTCTGAAAATAAAAAAAAAATAAAAAAGCTACACAGCCTTTGATCTTTACCACTAATCCAAGAAATTAAGTTTATACAGAACCATGCTTGTGTCCTTGTCTCCTTCTGGTATCAGACACCAACAGAAGAAAGTTAGGCAGAGGAGGTGTGGAACTCTGTGTCAAGGTATGTCTGTCTGTGTTGGCGATGTTATCTGGTAGAGGGAAGAGGTAAGTGAAATGAGCTGCTTGATATCAGATGTGCATTTGAGGTTACTACTGTGCCAAAGCTATACATGAATGGTATATGCTATATGCCTTATAAGTCCTCACATAAGCCTAAACACAGCCTCTAAGAATGTGGACTCTCTGCAGGATAAAAGAGAGAGAAAATGACATTAGAGTCAGGGCTGAGAAGTACACTTATTTTCTGCTCAAGAGTAGGAAAGAGGCTGCAAAAAGAGAGAGTGTTCTAGAACCAACCAAGAATGGCCATGCTGAATGGACCCCTGTCATAGAAAAGTAAGAAGAAGAGAAGGACAAATCACAATACCCTAGATCAAAAGTACTCTGGAAAAAAAAAAAAAAAAAAAAAAAGAAAGGTATTTTTTCAATTCTAGTGAGCTTTAATAATGTTTAAAAAAAGAATTTAAAAGAAATGGAAAGACATTATTAAGAACATGATTTATTAGGGTCCAGAGCAGAGTGGGCCTGTTGCAAATCTTTTCAGATTTTATACATTATAGGCAAAGCTGTTTCAAAACTTGAGTGCATCCCTAATCCCTAACTGAGAAGGCTAGAGCATGTTCTAAGACTCCCTGGAGAGTGACTTGAGAGCACGTATCATAGACACCCTTTGGAATATAAGCAAGACCAGCTAGTGAAGTATCTCATTGCAGAGCAGCTTAAACTCTTGCT
Source organism: Microcebus murinus (assembly GCF_040939455.1). Classification (NCBI taxonomy): domain Eukaryota; kingdom Metazoa; phylum Chordata; class Mammalia; order Primates; family Cheirogaleidae; genus Microcebus; species Microcebus murinus. The sequence goes on along the minus strand of NC_134104.1, from coordinate 105,023,902 downwards.
CTTTCCAAGCTATGCTTGGCCACTTGGCTGCCAGCAGAGAGAAAAGAGGCAGGAGCTCCCCAGAGAACCAGAGTCAGTGTGCTTTGCTGCAGGGAGTTAAGCTTTCAAAGAAGAGATAACCATTAATCCTTTGCTTACTGACTGCATTATCTACTTGTTGCCAAACAAATTATAAATAGAACAAGAATTTGCTTTTCCTAGTTACTGACTCTGATGTCATCTAGAAATGTTAATTCCATTAAAAGCATATGTGGGAACCCTAGGGGCCAGCCACAGTTACTTTTCCATCGTAAAGCTCTCGGTGTGGCAGGGGTGGGCCTTACAAGTCCATGTTACACAATGTTAGAGTCAGGGACCCACCCACATTCTTCTAAAGAGGAAGATTCCTGTACTATTTGAAGCAGCCTCTTGTTATTGACATGTTTAGGGGCTTACCGCTTTCCAGAAACTCTTTATGTTAAAGGGAAACTAGGAAATTTAAAGAGGATTGTGTCATCCAGAACCCATTTCAGTCAGTGATAACAAAGGAATAAGAGATTAAAACATCTTGCTCTGCCTTTGTAAGCAAAGATGTCTGAGGAACTTAGAGTATAGATGGGATCAAAGGAAAAACAAAATGTTACAGCATCTTAATATGAGTGTTTTAAGCTGTGAGACTTCTTTCTAATTCCATCACTCAGTTACGCAACACAGTTTTTGGCTGCTTTGAGTAATTAAGAGGGTGTTTTTCCTGGAAGTTCCCATGTGTCTATTACAAACATCTGCCCAACATCTGCCAAGAGTAAGAATGCACACATTGAGGAAAATTGCTCTTCCTCATAAACAAAACTTCCATGACAGTCAGGGGGAAAAAATCTAAGCGTTTATTTTATTGAAATTATTTTTGATTTCTGGCATTACAAAAGGAGTGTTTAAAATGTAAATTGACTCACAGTGGTCCTATTAACTGAGGCCAGCTGTGCAGATAAGGGGTAGACATCACATCATCCATTCTCATATTACTCTTCTTTCTCTTCCCAGGTCCTTCCATAGGCACCCACTACCATGCATGCAAACGCACTCTACTATCTGCTCAGTGTCATTAAAGTGCAAGCAAACGAAATAGATTCACAATTTACAGATCCTTGGGGGAAAATGTTTCATAGAATAGAGATCAAACTTTTAGTCTACTGAAATGAAAAATGTACAAATCCTATGACCTAGCATATTTGTTTCTTGATAGCTACCTGTATCAGTCAGCATTTCATCAGAGAAGCAGAATCCTTAGGAGATTGTGTATGTGTGTGTGTGTGTGTGTGTGTGTGTGTCTATGGTACAGCCAGGAAAGTCTTCACTAAGAAGATGATATTAATAGTTAATTAAAGGTTTGAAAAAGATAAGAGAGCTAGCCACAATCTCCTAACCATTATACACACACACACACACACACACACACACACACACACACACACACACATAATCCTAGGGATTTGACCTTATGCGATTGTGGGAGCTCACTGTAGAGTCTATGAAATTGTTGTGTCTGTGTTTGGTTCTGGAAGGCACAGAGCACAGGGTAGTCAGGAAGGGAAGACAAAAGTGATGTAGGGGAAGGATGAACGAACTAGAACCTGGAACCTGGAGTCTAGAGGCTGAGCCTGAAGCCAGGAGAACGTATGGAAACCTGTGTTAGTCTCTCACCACGAACTATGCCTCTCACTTAGTGTCCTGCAAAAGAAGCTAGTGTATGTCATCATGGAGCAATTCAAGCACCTGCCCAGGAGTAGAATAAGCTAAAGCCAGATGTCCAGCTGGGGCTGGCCTAGCTGTGGCCCAGCTCCCGCCCCGTGCCAGTTGGTCATAGGAGCCAGCAGATAAGCTGAGGCATGTGGGTGAGCTGGGACAGTCTGGTGCCTTGTGCTTCACACTGTGCTTCCAAGTGTAAAAGGAACATGGCTCCTGGCAACTTCCCCTTTCCAACTCTCATGTACAATATCTCTTAGAGCCCACACTGTGTAGGGACTAGGTAGTAAAGGGAATTCTGAGAAGTATCATTACAGCTTAGCAAAGTTGAAATAGTAGAAATCTATCACACTGTGGTAGAGAAATATACTTTTATATGCCCAAAGAGTTGAGTACAGAATATACAGGCTACATTGTATTTATGAAAAATTAAAAATAATTTAAAGATCCCTTAATACCTGAGCTATATCCACATAAGACATATTATAATTCCAATTAATGAGGTTGATATATGCATTAACATGCATATATCCATTAACATGGAAGGTAATTATATTTATTGCATGGTAGCATGTTTTTAAAACACACATTACACAAAATTGTATTAAATAGCCCTATGGGCACATTTATTCACTTATTCAATACATATTTGTCACCTACTATGTGCCAGGTACTTTTTGTAAGCAAAGAGAATATAATAATAAAACAAACACACAAACAAAAGGTTCTCTACCCTCAGTGAGCTAATATTCTAGTTGAGGAGACAGAAATAAAATAGTAAATATATATTAATAAGTAAAATATACCATGGTTTAGATGGTGATAAATGTTCCTGAGGCAAAGAAAGCTGGGAAAATGAATAATGAAAGTGGAATCACTGGAGGTGGTTACAAGGAGTCTAGGGTATTCCTGACTATGAAGATAATATTTAATTACAGGGTTGGAGGAGAGGAGAGATCTAGTCATGTGAAGATCTGGGGGAAAATGTTCTAGGCAGAGAAACTAGTGAGTACAAAAGTCCTGGGGCAGGAGTGAGCCTGATGGTCAGAGGAATAATAGGAAGAGGAGTCACCAAGGAGAAACAGAGCATGCTGTAGGTCGGGTCAAGTAGCACCTTGCAGGCCATAATACATACTTGGATTTTACTCAGAGAGAGATGGAAGCCTTTGGAGGGTTTCAAGCAGGGAATCTTTACATTAAGGCATATTATCCTGGCTGCTGTGCTGAGGCTAGACTGTAGAAAAACCAGAGTGAGGCACCAATTAGGCAGCTATGACAACAATCCAGATGAGAGATGAGGCGGCTTGGACAGGGGTGGTGTTTTTGATGATGAGACAGCTGGATGCTGAATATGTTTTAAAGGCAGAGCTAACAGGATTCTCTGACATAGTGGAAGTGGACTATAAGAGAAAGAAAGGAGTCAAGAAGAACTTTAAGCAGTGATTTTTAGCCTGAGAGGTAAGGTAGAAAAAAACCACAGGAGGGGTAGATTTAGAGGAAATGAGTTTGGGACTGGTTAGGTTTAAAATACCAATTGGACATCCTAATTGAGTACTCAGTTGGCTTATTGTCTTTTTGCACCCCAAATCTTCTAAAACTCATATTAAAGATAGGCCTGGCTCCTTGTTGCACTAACTTCTGGTGGACACTACTGCAGAGTTAACTGGCTTGCAGGTAACCCCCAGAAATTCAGAAAGTATTTCTTTTTTTTATGAGCATTTTTTTCTCTTTTTATTTCATCATATTATGGTGGTACAAATATTTTTGCGGTTACATATATTGCCCTTGCCGTCCCTCCCCCTGACCCCCGGTGTATACTTACATAATGAGTGCGATGCCCACCACCTGGCGGATGGACACTCTTGAAGAAAGTATTTCTAAGACACCAAATTTGTGCTTGGAAATAGGGGAACATGGCTGACCTCCACTACTAGTCATCTTGCTTATCCTGCCCAGAGCAGGGGCAGATCCTACCTACTCCATATTTCACCACAAACACAAGTATTCAGGCAAAATGAGATGGAATTTAGCTAATAAACTATTTTAATTAAATCTTTTCTTTCTTGTTAAACAGTTGTTTGCTTAAACTTTTTCCAACCTCTAAATGTATAGATTCTTTATTTTTCATTTGCTTTATTAGACTTATGTAGTAAAAATAAAATCTATAAGCCCGGCGCCATTATTGTCATTTTATTTCACAATAATCTTCCAGGTTTATGAATGTTACTTTCCTGAGATAAACTCACTGAAATTAACTGTGGAAAATAAATAAATTCTAAGGTTTTGGTACTGTGGTCAGGTGAATCTAATTTCATGGAAACAGTGCAAGACTCTAAAACATTTCTAAGACTTAAAAATATGGATGCTTCAAATATGTATGGATTGCATAAATAGAAAAAACATTTTTTTAAAATCACATACTTGAGTTATTTTTAATTTTCTACTATCAACTGCTTAAAATCAATTCATAGGCAATTGTTTTCATTAACATGGAAGAATCAGCTTGTCTTCTTTCTCTTCCCTTTGGTTTCCAGATATGAGGGACCACGAGACTAAATAAATCATTATATATTCTACACACAATTCTCCTGCGACAGCCTTTCAAAAAAGAATTAGGAAGCCTGAATATTAAATGCCAACAATCCATGACTAGGATAAGGTCAGTTTCAAGGATAAAGACATTTTTGAATTGAGTAGTTTGTTACACTTGCATAAAAACAATTTCAACAATAAGCCTTTGTTATTGTGTTTTTAATTTATGAAGAAAGGCATTGCCCTCCAGTAACTTCACTTAAAAAGAAAGTATATATATCTTTTCTCTCTCAGTTACACACACACACACACACACACACACACACACACAGATTACAGAATTGAATGTCAATGGTTTTAGTTCAGATAAAATATAAAATTTTATAGAGAATACAAGCTAGCCTGTTAATAAGGTTTTAAAGGCTTCCCTTGTGGAAACAATATATAATTTTGTATTAATATTGATTTTCCAAGTTTAAACTGTCATCATCCTAAATGGTACTAATCTTTATGTGAATATAATTAACTCACACTAAAGACTATAATTTCAAACCAGAAGCCAACCTAACTATAAAGCACCTTTTTTGTATGGTTAAAACTACATATATATTTGGGAGTGATATATTAACTATTTCTTTATTTAATTTCTATGCATTTATTAACAAAATCCCTAATATGAATAGCTATATGAATATCTCTAAATATGTACATAAATATCATCCTCATTAGAGACATGTGAATATTTGCTTGGTGTTGTTAGGTATGATAATGCACTTTTGTTAAGTAGCAAAATACCCATAATTTTAGGGATGTGCACTGGTGTGTGCATTATGTCTGGCTGCTTTAAAATACCTAACAAAATAGTATCAATAAAGTCAGTTTACAAATCTTGATAATAAATATGGGTTATATGTACATGGGAGTTGATTACACTATTCTTTGTATGTTTGAAATTTTTCATAATAAAACATTAAAATCAATCTACTTCTATTGGTCAACTTCCTTTTTTATAAATGAAATTTCAAATACAGAAATACATATCTTTTTCACTGTGGTCCCTGTATTGGTAAAGACTGAAAATATGCTGAAAGATCTAGGCTATGTCCAAAGATAGGCTAGGAGAGGTATTTAATAACATTGAGGAAAAAAATACTTTTTTCATGCACTTTGACATGATAGCATTTACCCTACAAAACAGCACTCTATAATTTCCATATTGCGGATGGAAAAACTAAGACCTAGAAAGAGATAAAGTAACTTGCCAAATTTGCACAAATATAACAGTAAGTGTTAGAGTTGGGATGTGACTCTAGATCTGAGTGCTTCTAAATATAGTTCTGTCTTAACCAGACTGGGCCTTTAGGATAAATTTCTGAAGCAATTTCAATATTCACCATTAATATGAATTTTAAAAAAACTAGAGCACAATTCTGATCCTGTGTCTTCTCTGCTAAAAGACCTTTAAATATTCCCTTATTATCTAAGATCTAGAGAACAAAAGTCCTCAGAGCCCTGCCCATCCTATGTTAATTCCCACAAGCCCACCTACCTTCTGGATATTGTGATGCATCAATCCTCTTGGCACATGCCATTCCTCCAACTTCAAATGTCCTGCTGCTCTGGTTAAAACAAACAAGCAACAAACAAACAAACCCCTCATCCTTCAAGATTCAGTTAAAATGCCACATTCCCTGGGAAGTGTTCTGAACCTACCTGGAAAGGTTCTATGCTCCTGCCAGACATTGCCACCCAGCCCTGCGTAACAGTGGGCAGAGTGCCTATACGGTTCTTTTCCCACAATTCTTGTTATTTTAATCCCAGGGTCTATATATTAAACAGCGAAAAGGCAGCAGTCAGGCGAGAGGCAGTTGAGGCTGCAAGAAGGCAGGCCAGGAGCCATGACTAGCAGGGACATGGCCAGAGAGGCTGAGGCAGTAACAAGCAGCAGTAGTCTGCCTCTGCCTTGGAAGGTGTCCTGATAGTCATGCCCTCTGGCCGCTCTGGGTTCAGGTTCTCCCCTCCTCTCCTGCTGCCTTCTTCCTAGGCTTTGAATGTTCTTGAATATCATCCAAGTAAAACAAACCAAGCAAAACTCCAGAAACCTCCTTGAACCCCACAGCCAAACAGTAGTTTGCCTTTTAATCTCATTTAACCAAAAAGAGCAGTCTTTTCTTTCTACTCCTCTTTAACCCATTGCCATCTGGCTCCTGCCCTCACCAATCCACTGACATGTTTACAAGTGACCTCCTAATTGCCAAACCTAAAGAAATTTTTAGCCTCTAGCCTCCTGCATCTCTCTGCTGCATTTGACACTATTAAACCCAGCCTCCTTGAAAATATCCTTTCCTTTGATTTCTGGAACACTAAAAGTTCTGGCCTTCCATCTCTGCCACCATTGTGGCTCCTTTTACTTTAACTATTTAAGGGTTTCCCCAGCATGTAAGTGTTCCTTCCTTGGGCCCACTGTTTTCTTCTTACACAGTCTCTTTATACATCTACCATCTGGGTTTCAATCACCACCTAATGATGCCCACATCTGTTCCTCTAACTTCACATTCATATATCCAGCTGCCTGATATTTGAGTGCACTGCAACCAGCACAGTTTTGCCATGCCCAAAACTGCATTAATAAAGTCCCAATACAAAGCTTGTCCTTATTCTACATTATTTATCTTTGGGAGTATTGACTCATAATTTGCCTTTTCTTAAGAGGTATCATTCACTCAGACTGACCCACCTGACACTGTTAAAGGTTCACAGGAATCAGTAACTGATCTCACTTCTTGCTTTATATCCCATCTTAGGTTGACCTTCTACCCACAACTAACTACAGCCAACGAAAATTTGTGCACAGCTTGATGAAACCACTCTCTCAGCCTCTGCTAATTTTGCCTACCGTTGTGTTAAGAGAAAAACAGATTTAGCACAAATCTCTAAAAACCAGAAACAGGGTAAACACAAAATATCTATGCTTATCAAGTAGCTTCACAATGATCTTCAGGTTTTAACCAATTTTGTTTTAATCAATCTGTCCCAATTTCTAAAAATGCTAGATTCTCTGTTAGAGAACCATATCAGAGATGTCAAGCTGTAAATGCACGGTCAAATATTGATTTTCCCTTTAAATTAGCTCCACTGCTGACTCAACAAGTTGAAATGATAAACTCTCAATAAATATGCATTTTTTTCATTTTATTTATGCAATGCATAAAGAAGAAATTTAAGAAATGAATACATTTGAATTAGATAGCCTTTATTAATTTAGGTTTCATTTATTCAACAAATATTTGTCAATTTTTTAAAAATATTTAGTAAGAACCTGCTCTGTGTCAGGCTCTGGCCTCTTGAAACTGACAGGCTACCTGGAGGACAACGTGGAAGATATAAAAATCAATCAGTCACTTGGAGTCTAGTCTCCAGGTGCTTTCAGAGACTAGCTAGACGATGTTGAGGCCTACAAGAGGAAGAAAAAAACCACATGCTACAGGACTTTAGAAGGAGCTGCAATTGCTTCCAAGAGGGCAGCACCAGAAAAATGTTCAAGCCTTCGAAGTGGGCTGACAGAATTCATAAAACTCACACCTGCAAACAAGGTCAAAAGATGCTTGGGGGACAAGAGATGAGCATGAGCAAAGATGCACAGGTGGAGAGTTGAACTTAGGATTCTATGTGGCTAGAGAGTGGGTTCTAAGAAGGGGAATAGTGAAAAACAAAGTACAAACAGAAGTTCTGGCCCAGGCCCAGTTAAAACCTCTGATGCCTTTAACATTCAAAGGGAAATGATTCCCCACCCACCATGAAATAGATCATTAAAAACAATATAAATATATCAATATAAATATAATTATAACAATATAAAGTATAAGATAAAGCTTATACTTTTACCCACAAAATTATGATTTTTCCCATGATGGCTTCAGTAATAGAGTCTGACTCCATTTTTGATCATTTTTGATGCACTATTGCAGACATCTTTTAGGTCTTACCTCTCCTTCTTCCTCTGCTGCTCCCTTATCTGAGCAAGCTGGTAAGAAAGCCAAGGTCTCTTTCCTTTAGCACCAGCAGGGAGTTGAAACCATGAAGGATCCCTCACCTTGCCATCCCCCTCTTAACTGCTATAAAACCTCCAAGCAAATGTCTTTTCCCTGCTTTTTCAAATAATTCTGGACCTGCTTGGAAAGTCAGTAATAAATCTTTTCATATATTTTGTGTGTGTGTGGCATCATTGGTATTGACATCTGAACCAAATTTTGTGTGGGGACCCATCCTATATCTACAAAGTGGCTGCAACAACTATTTTGATGTTTTTTTAAAGAATGTGATATTTTTAAAAACAATTTTTAAAAACAATTCAGGGCCTCTGCTCTATTCAGGACTGTCGGGAGACCATAGACTATTGACAGCAACCTGAGATCAAATCACAGAAAATCTTATGTGCTAAGGCCATTAGAATTTTAAAGTTGTTTTCTCTGTTGCTAAAGGACCCATGTTTCTTGCAGTTAAGTGAAATACTTAAGGATAATGTCTACTCTAAATACATAATAGATACTCAATGAAAGAATATTTTAGCAAGAGTTATTGCAATGCCAGCAGATATTTGATAATATGAAAGTAAATCTGGGAAAAAGTAATAGAGATATACACTCCATTTATAATGAGTAATAGTGAGAATTTGAGCAACTTTTCATTTATTTAGTAACTACTTATTAAGCATTTACCACATACAGTGCACTCTGATTGTCCCTGTAGGATGTAGAAATGGGTTATTTTTTTCCTGTAGTTACTTTATATGCAGCCCTAACACATGCATTCAAACAGGTGCACCTCAGGTGGTTAATTTGCCTAACCAAAGTTGAGATGAATCTATGAATGACAAAAATGAATTAATTGTCACTTATCCTATAATGAGTCACTTATATTTAAGCCATCCATGGCATATTAGGCCCTATTATTGAATACATTTCATGTACAATCATTCCTTGGTGAAACAGACTGCACCGAAATTTCTAAAAGCTGATAATTCTGAATGATGAATAGCATTTTTCTAAACTACCAAATAAAATCTATTATGATGCTAGAAACATGATTCTCATAATTAAATATATTTGTTAGTCATACTCAGAATATTTTGTCATTGATGGTATGTTAAATCTTTATTGAGAATTTCCTGGTTCTGTGGAATGAAACAGTATCAGCTTTTAAAATATAAAATATTTTTAATTCTTTTCTGATAATGTAATCGGGAAAGTACAGCTCTATCATTTATAAACATATTGTTAGAGGAAGATTCTTAATTACTATTAGATAGAAGAGACACAAAGAAGATGAACAAAGGAACAGGAAAAATGCAGAAATTAATCAAGATATCAAAGGTATTCACATAGATGCTCCTGGAGTTATTCAAGTAGATTTTCTCACTATGAATCCAAATTTATTAAATCATTATCAAGCATGAAGATTACTAAAATATTATACTTTTCTCAATTTCAAAATAAAATATAAGTATTTTTAAAAGAAGCCTAAATAACATCCTCAAATTGTGTGGTAAAACAAGAACGTTTATTAGAGAATTACAGAAATGAAAGTTGAGTTGCTAAACTAAATCAACAATGTTGATAAAAATGAATATTGTCTATTTAAGTGTCAAATTTCCATCAGTAGTGGCAAAAGTTGTGAAAAACATCTCAAGCCATTTGGTATTAGTAAAAAGCCATTAGTAAAAACTGGTTGCACAGGGCAAGCATATAAAACACGTGCCATTATCTCTTCCAAAGGCAACACTAGTTCCAAACATGGAATAATTGCCACCAATTTCATGACAAGTCTCTTCCTTATGTGGATACATTTCCTAAAAAGCAGTGATAATCCCTTGACAAAAGCTTCCTGCATGTGGAATTGTCCTTTGGAACGATGCCTTAACAGAAACGAGAAATTATCTGAAGAGAGAGGTAAGAAATGGGAGGGAATGGGGCAAGACAGTCAAACAGAAAACTCCAGCAATCGTCCTTCCACAGGAACACCAAATTGAACAGGTATCCACACAAGGAAGCACCTTCAGAAGAACTAAAAATCAGATGAGTGATCATAGTACCTGGTTTTATTATTTTATCAAGAAAGGGTCATTGAAGAGGGCAGAAAAGAAGATCTTGCTTTGCCTACCCCACTCCTCCCTTATCCCCCACAAATGCACCAGTGGAGAGAGAATTGTTTGCCTGGGAGAGAGAGAGTGAAGTGATTGTGGGATTTTGTATTGAAAATCAAGGCCCTTCTAGCACAGGAGAATACAGCACAGGGCATAATTTTGCTGGTGCCCAAAGAGAGAGCATTTAGACCAGCCCAGCCAAAGGGAAATCCTCTGCCCCAAAAGGCAAGTTCTAGCCCTACCACTGGCTGACAAAAACAGGCCTGAGACCTGGAATTAATTCATAGGCAGTCAGACCACAAAGGCTGCAGTCCTTGGGCAATTCTCATGACTGTACTGGCTCAGAGCATTGCATGTGCATGTGACTGTGGGGTGCATGTGACCCAGTGAGACACCAGCAGTGGCAGCCAAGCCAATGCCTCTGTCACCCTTCCCCTACTCCAGGCAGCATAGCTCAGGGAAAGTCTTCTTCCATTTGGGGAAAGGAAAGGGAATAGTTTAGAGAATATTATTTTGCAACTTGGGTACCAGCTCAACCACAGTAAAATAAAGTACCAAACAGACTCCTGAAACCCCTATTCCAGGCTTAACTCCTGAATGGCATTTCTAGATCCACCCTGAACTAGAATAAAATCCACTGCCCTGAAAAGAAAGACCCAGTCCTGGCAGAATTCACCACTTGCTAATTAAATAGTCCTTGGACTTTGAGTAAACATTAATATCACAGGTATCTAGGCAGCAGTCACCATAGGCTTTGGGCAAGATTAGGCTTGCTTCAGGTATGACCTGATACAGTCTGAGCTGTGGTGGTGATGAAGGAGTGCCAGTGTCACTCCTCCCCCAACTCCAGAAGCCCAGCACAGAAAGAGAGGAAGGGAATGAGAGACTTTGCTTGATAATCCAGGGAATTATCCTGTGTCTTACCCAAGTCCACCAAAGTGGTACCACTAGGACTCCACTAGAAGTCTGCAAGAGTCACTGCATTACTGGGGTTAGGGTGCCCCATTGCTAATATGACTTCAGTGAACAGGGACTTAGATCACAACACTCAATTCCCTTTGAATATCGGGAAGAATTCTCAAGAAGGACAGGTTTTAACAAGCCCAGACTGAAAAGATTAGAATAAATAAAACTCGTCAATGCCCACACATTAATGAACATCCCAAACATCAAGAACATCCAGGAAAAGATGACCTCACCAAATGAACTAAATAAGGTACCCATAAGTAATCCTGTAGTGATGAAGATAGGTGACCTTTCAGACAAATAATTCAAACTTGCTGCCCTTAGCTCAACGAACTTCAAGACAACACAGAGAGGGAATTGAGAAGGTTATCAGAGAAATTTAACAAATGCATTAAAATAATTTTTAAAAAATCAAGCAGAAACTCTGGAGCTAAAAAATTCAATTGATAAACTGAAAATGCATCAGTCTCTCAACAGCACAATTGATCAAGCAGAAGAATTAGTGAGCTTAAAGACATGCTATTTGAAAATACACAGTCAGAAGAGAAAAAAGAATAAAAATGAAATGAAGTACACCTACAAGATCTAGAAAGTAGCCTCAAAAAGACAAATATAAAAGTTATTGGCCTTATAAATGAGGTAGAGAGAGAGAAAGATTGGGGTAGAAAGTTTATTTAAGAAATAACAGAAAACTTGGAAAACCTAGAGAAAGATACCAATATTTAGGTACAAGAAGGTCATAGAACACCAAGCAGATTTAATACACAGACTACCTCAAGGCATTTAATAATCAAGCTCCCAAAGGCCACAGATAAAGAAAAGGCCCTAAGGGAATCAAGAAAAAATAAAAATAATAATAATAATATACAAAAGCTTCTGCATAGCCAAGGAAACTATCATGAGAGCAAATAGACAATCTACAGAATAAGAGAAAATATTTGCATGTTGCACATCTGATAAATGGCTGATAACTACAATCTATATAGAACTTGGGAAAATTAACAAGAAAAAATAAAACAACCCTACCAAAAAGTAGACAAAGGACATGAACAGAAAGTTTTCAAAAGAAGAGAGACTAATGGCCAACAAACATGAAAAAATGCTCAACATCTCTAGTCATCAGGGAAATGCAAATCAAAACTACAATGAGATACTATTTTTCTCCAGTGAAAATGGCCTTTATCAAAAAGTCCCCAAACCATAAATGTTGGCACGAATGCAGGGAGATAAGAACATACACTGTTGGTAGGACTGCAAACTAGTACAACCTCTATGGAAAGTAATATGGAGATACCTCAAAGAGATACAAGTAGAACTACCATTTGATCCAGCAATCCCATTACTGGACATCTACCTAAAAGAACAAAAGACATTCTATAAAAAAGACATCTGCACTATAATGTTTATTGCAACATAGTTGATAATTGCAAAGATGTGGAAACAACCTTAGTTGTTTCAATACATAAGTGGATCAATACATGAGTGGATTAATAAACTGTGGTATATGTATAACATGGAGTACTATTCAGCCAAAAACACAATGGTGATACAGCACTTCTTGTAGTATCCTGAATAGAGCTGGAACCCACTCTACTAAGTGAAGTATCACAAGAATGGAAAAACAAGTACCACATGTACTCACAATCAAATTGGTTTTACCTGATCAACACTTAAATGCACATATTGTAATAAGATTCATCAGGTGTCGGGCAGATGGGAGAGGCTAGAAGGGGATGGGTATATACATACCTAACGGGTATGGTGTGCACTCTCTGGGGGATGGAAACGCTTGAAGCTCTGACTTGGGTGGGGCAAAGGCAACATATGTAACATAAACATTTGTACCCCCATAATATGCTGAAATAAACAATAATAATAATAACATATAAAGAAGATCTAATATGTCTGGAAACATAGACATATGAAGTAGAAGTAGAAAAGAGTTCTACTTCTCAGTAGAACAGAGTGGCATGACATACAGCCAGAACAGAGTGGCATGACATACTGAAAGTGCTGAAGAAAAAAAACCTTAACTCTGGAATATTGGATGCTGCAAAAATATCCTTCAAACATGAAAAACAAATAAAGAATTTCCCAGACAAACAAAAGCTGAGAAATTTTATCAACACTAAACCTACAAGAAATCCTAAACTACAAGAAATGCTAAAAGGAGTTCTTTGATATGAAAGAAAAGGACATTAGTGAACAATGAGAAATCATCTGAAGGTATAAAACTCACTGGTAACAGTAAATACACAAATACAGAATATTGTTGTGATTGCAATGTGTAAACCACTTGTATATGGAGTAGGAAAACTAAAAGATAAACCTATCCAAAATAATAAATACAACTTATAGAAAGGCAGATAGTATAAAAAGATATAAACAGAAGCAACAAAATGTTAAGAAGTATGGGAGGGAGTGGAGTTAAAGTGTAGATTTTCTTTTAGGTTTCTCTTTGCTTGTTTGTTTGTTTGTAAGCAGAGTTAAATTGTCATATGTTTAAAATACTTGATTATATTAATAATATAATCAATTTTCGATTCTCATGGTAATCTAAAATAAAGAACCCTATAATAGATACATAAAAATTTAAAAGAACCAGAGCAAATCACATTTTACAAACGAAGGGAAAAAGAAAGAAGGAAAGACAGGGACACAAAATAACCAAAATCAAATAACAACATGGTAGTGCTAAGTCCTTACCTACCAATAATAACATGGGACTAAACTTACCAATCAAAAGACATAGAGTGGCTAAATGGATAAAAAGATGAGATCCAACTAAATGTTATCTACAAGAAACCCACTTCACCTATAAAGACACTCATAGACTGAAAATAAAGGGATGGAAAAAGATATTCCACATAAATGTAAACCACAAAAAAAGCAAGAGTATCTATACTTCTATCAGATACAATACATTTAATACATTTCAAGATAAAAACTGTAAAAAAAGACAAAGAAGTTTATTATATTAATAATAAAGGGGTCAATTCAGTAAGAGGATGTAACAATTCTAAATATATATGCACCCAACACTGGAGCATTCAGATATATAAAGTAAATATTATCAGAGGTAAAGTGAGAAACAGACTCCAATACAATAATCATAGGAGACCTCAGCATCCCACCTTCAGCATTGGACAGATCACTCATACATAAAATCAACAAAGAAACATTGGATTTAACCTGCACCATAGACCAAATGGACCTAATAGATATTTACAAAACATTTTATACAACAGTTGCAAAAGACATGTTCTTCTCCTCAGCTCATAGGTTGTTCTCGAGGTTAGACAATATGTTAGGCCACAAAACAAAGTCCTGAAAACTTCAAAAAAATTGAAATCTTATCAAGTATTTTATCTGTCAATGAAATAAAACTAGAAATCAATAACAAGAGAAACATTGGAAACTATATAAAACATGGAAATTAAACAATATGCTCCTTAATAACCAGTGGGTCAATGAAGAGATTAAGAAGGAAGCACTATTCACAATAGCCAAGGTTTGGAATCAACCTACGTGTCCATCAACAGATGAATGGATAAATAAATTGTAGTACATATAAACAATGGAGTATTATATAGCCATAAAAGAGAATGAAATCCTGACATTTGCAACAATATGGATAGAATGGGAGGTTATTATGTTAAGTGAAATAAGTCAAGCACAGAAAGACAAATCTCATATGTTCTCACTCATATGTGGAAGCTAAATATTAATATTAAAACCATTGATCTCATGGAGACAGAGAATAGAATAATGATTACCAGAGTTTGGGAAGGACAGTGGAGAGCAGGAGATAAAATGGGGCTAATTAATAGATACAAAAATATAGTTAGATAGAATGAATGATATTTGATAGCACAACAAAGGGCTATAATCAACAGTAAGTTAGGGTATACTTTAAAATAACTAAAAGAGTAGAATTGGAATGTTCCTAACACACAGAAAAAAAATGATAAATGCTTGAGGTGATGTATACCCCAATTACTCTGATTTGGTTAATATATATCGTATGCCTGTAATAAAACATCACATGTACCCTATAAACACATGCAGCTATAATAACTAAAAGTAAAAAAATTTTAAAAGGTAAAGACTGGCTTTATGAAGGAACTAGGGTGAAAATGTGTGCATTTCTTCCTTATGGATATAGATTGCAATACAGACAAGTCTACATTTCTTCACATCACCTCAAATTCCTAAAGCCAGAAGTCTCCTTTGAGCCTACTAAGAGCTATCTTCAATTTGTGTAAAGGGACTCGAGGACAAATATCAACAAAAAGAGAGTTCTGCCCTTATGCTTTGGCCTTAAGGTAACAGTCGACTTGCAACCTCAATTTCATGTAACATTCTTCCAACAAATATGCTAGGTATTTAGTATGCACCAAGCTTCCACCCAGGTATCCAAAACACATCTGGAAAACAAAATGGCAAAGATCTCTGGGCCACCCTGCTGTCTCACCTGGATTTCTACAGAAGGCTTCCCCCTTCTCTGTAATGATTATTTCGAGCCCCTAAAACCACCTCTACCTCTCACTTGAGGCAAATCATGTTAACTCCTATTTCTCAAAAAAAAATTGGAAACCATGAAATATAAACCCCCTCAACTTCCTGCCACAAAACCTGCTTCTATACCTTTTCTCTTCTTCCTGCCAGATGTGAATTCCATCCCTTTCAAACTTCCTGGAACCTTATGTTATCAATTGCCCTTCTTCATTCTGTTTCCTTAATAACTCTCTCTCTCCCTTTCTCCACTGAATCCTTCCTATGAATATTTATGTTTGATCTACACCACAATCCCCTATTTAAAACACACACATATACACAACACACAAACAGGATCCCACATCAGCCACTGCCTCATCTCCCAAATTCAAAGGCAAACTTCTCTCTTTAAGAAGGTACAAACTTCTTACTTCTCAGCTTCCTTATTTCACCAGTCCACTCATCTCAATATGCTCTTTGCCCTCTCCATATCACCAAAATTAGTTTTGATAAGGTCACCGATGAATTTTATGCCACTACGTCTAATTAACACTTTTCATTCATCATCTTACTCAGAAGTATTTGACATGTTTACCTCCTTCCAATCCTCTCTCCCTTAGCTTCTGTCACATTATACTCTTCTGATTTACCTACTTCTCAAACACCCTACAATCTTACTTCCCTTTCTTTCCTTGTCTTTAAATACTGGAGATCCTTGGAACTCAAATCAAAGCCCTTATTCTCTTTACTTCTCTCCCTCCATCTGGTGAAACCCCTCCACTCCCACAGTTTCAAATGCTACCACTACTATGACGACCTCAGAAATCATAGTTCTATCCCGATGCACTGTCTGGACTGCAGACCTCTATTATTTCCTGTTGCTGATGGTTGCCACATAGGCCCACAAACTTGATGTGTCCAAACCAAAGCCAGGATCTTCCCTCCAGAACCTGCCCTTCATCCACTACTCCCTTATTGTCATCAATGACATACTATAAACCCAGTTGATCATGACAGTACACTAGGTGTTGGCCCTGTCAGTCCTGTCTCCTACTAATCACAGATATGTCCATATCTGTCCATCCCCGTTATCATAAAGTTAGTCGAAGTCACAATTATCTGCTTCGTGTAGTTTCTTATTAGCCTTCCTGAAGACTCTTGTCTCCCTCTAATCCTTCTTCCACATCATAACTGGGGTGATTTCTTTTCCAATACAAATTCCCTTAAGTCGTTGTCCTATATAAATTCATCAATAGGGTCACATTACTTTTAACATAAAGACAAAAGTCTTAACCTGGCCTACAAGGCCCTTCAAGATCTGGCCCCTGACTGCCTTTCCACTTTTCTTGTACCATCTCTTCCCTTGAAGAACCATCCTGCCCCATAGCCTTTACACATGCTGCTGCTCTTTACCCACTTTCTTAGCTCTCTAAATCCTAATTGGGTGTCAGTAGATCTTAAATCTTGTTCAATCTTTGGCAACTTATCTAAACTTTCATTGCCTCACTTTGCTAATCTATAAAGTAGGATAGGTATGAAGATGAGGAGAGTTCATATTAGGTTATTAAGTATGAAATGTCCAATTTCCTTAAGTACTAAGTTTGACTGTTGATCTGTTTTATTTTTTTTGTGAAGGTACATCCTCAGTGTTTCAAATTCATGTTTTGCCTTGTGATTATCTTTCAAGTTTTTTTAGATCAATTTTTGTGAAGCCATGGATAAGTCAAAAATTTGTGTTATTTTCAAATATGAGTTCTGTTGTAGAACCAACACAGCACATATAGCTTGAAATATCAACAAAGTGTTTAGGAAGGATATGGCTAATGGACACATAGTACAATGATGGTTTGAGTTCCATTCTGGTGATTTTAATCTTGAAAATAAGCCACATGAGTGAACTGAGACCAAGGTGGATAATGATGAGCTGCAAGCTGTAGTGAAAGCGAATCCATCTCAACCTATGCATGAATTAGCAGAAAGATTTGACGTAATTATTCCATCAATATTGGACATTTGAAACAAATTGGCAAAGTAAAGAAGCTGGATAGATGGGTGCCACATGAATGAAACCAGCTTCAGAAGAGAGGTTATCTTGAAGTTTTCCTTTCATTGCTGTCACAACATAAATGTGAACCATCTCTATACTATATTGCTATGCATGATAAAAAATGGATTTTTTGACAATTACAAGCATTCAGCACAGTAGCTGGATAAAGATGAAGTGCCAAAACACAGTCCAAAACCAAATATCCATCAAAAAAAAGCTAATGGTGTCTGTTTGGTGGTCTAGCGCTGGTATTATCCACTGCATTTTCATGAAACCTTGTCAATCGATTATAGCAGATGTCTACTGCATCATTGTATCATTGGATGCAATGATGAGGGTGCTTAAGCAGCCAAGATTGGTCAATAGAGACAGGCCAATCCTCTTGTAAGACAATGCTCGACCACATGTTGCATAAACAATGCTGTTCAAACTATAGAAGCTGGACTTGGAAACTCTCTGTCATGCACTGCATTCACCGGACCATAGAACAACTGACCACTTCCTCCAGGATTTGGACCACTTCTTGCAAGGAAAAGTATTCAATTCTCAGTAAGCTGTAGAAAAAGCCTTTCACGATTTTGCCGCTACTTGTTCTCCAGGCTTCTTCACTGCTGGCATAAAGCAGCTCCGTTAAGAAGGCAAAACTGTGTTAATAATTTAGGCACATACTTTGATTAATTGTACTACTTCTTGTTTGAGATATAATAAGCTACACTTTTGATTCAAAATTGGACATTTCATATCTAATGACCCCATATGAGCAAAATAGTTAAAAAGGTGCTTTGGATATGGCAAGTACTCAATAGACATTAGCATCGTTATTTTTTTTGTTGTTACGATTACTGTCTTCATTATCTTACTTTTCAGGAAGGCCTTCTCTGATTCCTCACACTATATTAAGTGATCCAAGCATATGCTTTCACAATATCCAAAACTCTTCCTTCACTAGAGTTAACTCATCTATGATCAATTGACTATCTGTGTAATCCCCCACAGAACTCCAAATTACATGAGGGCAGATATCACACTATCTTATTCACTGCTATATAGACAAGTATAGTGTATATCTGGCACATATTAGGTCCATGAAATAAAATGCTAAATAAATAAATGAATCACATACCTCTCTCCATTAATTTATTTTTTGCTTCAAACATCTTAGAGCACTCATAGCTTATTGCCCAAACTGACCTAACTTGGGTAGTGCCAAGATGTAATATGTCTCTTTGGGTCCATTAATGGATTGAATTGTATCCCTCAAAAAGATATATTGAAGTCACAAACCCCTGATACCTGTGAGTGTGACCTTTATTTGGAAATAGTCTTTGTAGATGTAATCAAGTTAAGATGAGGTCATTACTGAGTTCCCTAATATGACTGATGTCTTTATAAGAGGGATATTTGTACATATACATTCAGAGGAGAATACCAGGGGAAGACACAGACACAAAGGGAAGATGACTAAGTGAAGACAGAGGCAGAGATTGGAGGTATGCTGCTACAAGCCAAATAATGCCTGGGACTACAGGAAGCTAAGAGTCAAGAAAGGATCCTCCCCTAGAAGTTTCAGAGGGATCGTGGCCCCGCCAACACCTTGATTTCTAGCCTCCAGAGCTGTGAAAGACTAAATTCCTGTTACTTTACGCCACCATTTGAAATACTTTCTTAGGGAAGCCTTAAGAAAGTAATTCAGGTCTTTTCAGAAAAAAAAAAAGTAATCCAGAGTCAGATAAACTGAGAGCCTGGGCAAGTGGTCAGACTGCAGAATCATCTCTGGCTCTTGCTGATCTTTCTTGCCTTCAAGTCCCCTCATACAGGAGGCTCCCTTCACTAGCAGCCCAGGCACTCTGAACCACAAGCCAGGTGTGGAGCCCCTCCAGGTCCTGCACCTGGCTCACCAAGCAATCTGGGCTTTCCAGATGGGGCAACAGCCTGGTAGTTCTTTGGATGTTGTCCAGTCAATGGGTAAGGTCAGATTGACTTTAATAAAGGCCATTTTCTGCAGGAAATGCTGGCTACTATTTGCTTCTTGGCTGAAAAAGAAGCATGTCCTTATAATAGCTTCAACACAGCTGATGATGGAATAACTAATTCCGTATTAAACAGCATTCTTTCTTTCTGCAAGTCAGCAAGCCATGATGAGTCTGAAAATGCTTAAAAGGCCAGCTCAGAGAATGGTTTGTTTTCACCTGTTTTTTCAAAGCATGCAGCAATAATATACATTTACTCAATTGGTGGAAAGAAAGTATTTGTTCTGTCAGCTTTTGTATGCTTTGTGATTATAGAACTGCCAATGTTATTATTCTTGCCAGTTCACAGGACTGCTTGACAACCTCTTATCCATTTGCATTTTTCAGTGATTTTCCAATGGTGTAATTGGGAAGCTTTAAGATTACACAAAAGTGGAAGGCTAGAGAAATCTATGTATGCTGTCTGCATTGTTTTCAATTATTGTAGCTGCAGTCTTATTACCACTTATAGGCTTGAATTCAGATACAATCAAAGGCATTTGTTAAATATGAATAACAATACAGTAATATATGTATTTTGCTAGGTTAGCTGCGATAGCATTAAAAAAGTGATCTTATTATTTCTACTAAAACATACACACACACACACATACACACAAGCACACACAGAACATTAGAAATATTCCCATGATACCTCTTGAAATATGATTTATAAGATTTTCATATTTTCATTATTAAAAGAACAAAACATTCGCTGTTTAAAGTTAAAGATTCAAAGAGAATTCTTTCAGTTGAAACATATGAATAAAATATTTAATGGTAATTATTGAGTGAACTTCAAAATTCAAAACCTCGAGAAGGGTTGTGACAAGAAGACATTTCCTTCCTAAGAAAACTACTACATGAACCACATTCATCAGTATTTCCCTAATGAGTCACAATATATTGATATTCTCCTCAAAAGAACAGAGTTCTGAAAATAGGGGCACACTATTCTTTATGAAAATATAATAAAACCTTTTAAACAATAAAGTCAGTTGCACCTATTTTACATACACTTTGCCCTTGCTTGAAATTCCATTATCAAGTCCATAAAATTGCGTAGATGTTTTGACTGGAGAATTGCATTTGTGAAAGTAGAAGTGACTCCAGAGGTCTTACCAATTTTTTCATTTATCCATTTCTATAGGTGTTGACTGATTCCTATCACTCAACTTTCTACTGCAAAATTACTATCCTGATGGTTCCAAACCATGAATCTTTGGTCACTGGGAGGCCACTGATTTATTAAAACATGTCTAAAAATCTATATGAGGCCAAGCATTGTCTCTGGTCAGTATAAATAATTTTTCATACAAATAATTTTTCAAATGTAGATAAACCTGTTGTAATTAAAATAAAATTATTTTTCAAAAAATTACAGAATTCTTAGTAGCTTTTAAATCTATTTTCTTAATCATCAGATTTAAAAAGCAGTTACTTCTCATGTAACTCTACTAGAATATCTCAAGTCTCCATATAGTCAATAATAGCTACCAATTATTGAATGATTACTATAATATGTTTCAGGAATTGTATTAGGCACTTAATCATTATCTCATTTAATTTTCACAGTAACCCTTTGTAATATTAGTAAATCACAGATTATTGGATACAGCCAGAAAGGTTATTCTCCCAAAGTCATACTTCACAAAAAGTGAGGCTGGAATTCTAAACTAGGACCAATCTTCTTAATCCAGACTAGGACCAATACAACCTCTCATGCACTGAAAAATACAATATAGCCAATACTATACCGGAGTCACTCATGCAGGTCCATGCCAACTGTTAACTATCCAGCAATTTTGTAAGTTGGCTGTTAAAGTATGGCAATTTGAACTTGGCTATGGAATATTTTCACCCTGGAAATCAGTAAGCACTACAAATAAGAGTTTCCTACACCCACCTCTCACCACCCGGAGGATGGTTTGCCAGCACACCACTGGATATAGCAAAAGATTCCAAGAATTATTCCACTCTCACTTTGGTTCAAATGGGTCATAATAATTTGTGTTTTCAAGAGTCTGCTAAAAGGAATCAAAGAGACATTTGAAAGGTAAAGAAAATTTGCCTATGGTATCAATTCCAATATCTCACCTCTATTTTCTGGTCTTTCTAGGTTTTGAAAGCCTAGATCTTCCTTTTCATAATGTTCATCATTCAATCACCAAAGCTGGTAGAGTAAGACTAAAGTTTTATTCCTCCCTAAGGCTTCTAGTATCTGAGTAACCTGAGACCACAAAACTTACCCTCATACATTTTGTTTTCAAAACATTTGCTACTCTTTATGTTTCCCCAGAGTCAAAAAGGGTTTTTTGCCTCAATCATAAAATACCAGATAAGGGTCAGAGTCTACAGTAAATATTATAGGTTGTTCATTTTCTCTGCCACTTATTTGGTTTCATGACTACCTTCTGCTCAGTTTTTCAAGAGAGGCATAAAAGTTGAAAATAATCTGCTGATTGGGCCAATGTCTTTGCAACATCAGCATTTTATTATTTATTTATTTATTTGAGAAAGTCTCACTTTGTTGCCCAAGCTAGAGTGAGTGCCATGGCATCAGCCTAGCTGACAGGAACCTCAAACTCCTGGGCTCAAGCAATCCTCCTGCCTCAGCCTCCCAAGTAGCTGGGACTACAGGCATGCGCCACCATGCCTGGCTAATTTTATATATATTAGTTGGCCAATTAATTTCTTTCTATTTATAGTAGAGACGAGGTCTTGCTCTTGCTTAGGCTGGTTTTGAACTCCTGACCTTAAGCAATCCGCCCGCCTGGGCCTCCCGGAGTGCTAGGATTACAGGCGTGAGCCGCTGCGCCAGGCCAACATCAGCATTTTAAAACATTCCCTAAAGGTCCTACGTTGGTCAACCCAAGCCCCCTTTTATAAATATGCTTATTGTCAAAAGGACATTATTAAATGATGGCTTCATGCTACTATAAATTTCTGAGAACTGTTTTGGTTTTTAAATGAGACACACCATGTGCTCACTCATCCAGATGAGGGAGGATGTTCATCACAGCTCAGTGGGCTGGATGAGTTTAGCAGGATATATTCTGTCCATCAACATCCCCCAAATCTACTCTCTGTGGTAGTTTTTAATGCACAAACTATTTTTTTCATGATTAATGAAGAGTAACTTTAGCACAAATAAAAACTACAGAAAGTCACCTATTCATCAATGAGCAATATTCTTCAGCAGCTCTGTTGTCTAAGAATAACTCACGAGAGCAAAAAGCAGACATTGTGGAAGTTGAAATGTTTATGTAACAAGAGTACAAGGCAAATAACTGCTCTAAACATTCCTTTACTAAAGATGAAGAAGTGATCAATACAGTCTTAAACCATGTTTTCATAAATAAGACTTTGAGTCCCTAATCTAGTCCATAAATTTATAACATTAGCAACTTTTTGTGTGTGATTTAATCTAATTTTATCATACTACCTATTTCATTAATGATGGAGTTAGCTGATCCTGAGTTATCTCTTCTGCTGTAACAACTAGAAAACTGACCAAAATATATAAAATACATTTTTTCAGATGCTGGACAACAAGCATCACAGGACTGTGGTGAAGTGCTGTCAGAGAAGGGAAACAGATGAGAGCAGCCTCACAGTTGACCCAGATCACTTCCCAAGGGCACTTTCAGATTTCTAAGGTAGAAATGAAGCAGTGTATAGTGGTCCCGCTGAGATCAGGGCGAGATCAAAGGTGAAAGAGGTGGAAGCACTTGAAATGTGAAGGGCACAGACAGAGACAGCCACACAGAGAAAGAGTTCCAGAAATCAGACTCAGGGCCCCCTTAAATCTTTGATTGAATATTAAGTTGCACATATGGAGGGTGAGACTACATGAAAATAGGCAGAGAGCAACCACTGAAGCCATAACCAGAATAACCACCAGAACAGGACTGAGAGACATTTGAGTTCTGATCAGCCAAAGTCAGAAGAATCTCCACTAGGACAAAGGCTGAGGAGTAAAGCTAGCTCAGCAAAGTTTAACCTTATAACAAAGCTTGAAAAAACCTCAGTAGGACCAAGCTGACTCCCAAATACGCTAAGTGCCTAACATAATGAAACTCAGCACACTTCAAGGAAGAAATAAATATCTGGACCTTTACAACACATTGCAAATGTCTAGAATCCAATCAAACCTTTATAGACATGCAGAGAAGCAGAACAACATGATCCCTAATCAGGAAAAAAAAAATCAGTAAATAAAAATAGAACTAGAAATTACAGTGACAAAGACTCTGGAAACAGCATTGTAAGTATTAATATGTTTGCATTCAAGGTTTAAAGTAAAACATGAATATAATGAGGAAATAGAGACTTTCAATAAATAAATGGAAACCATACAAAGGAATCAAATGAAAATTCTGCAGCTAAAAATATAATTAAATGAGAAATTCACTGTGTGAGCTTAACAGAAGATTAGATACTATAGCAAAAATATTGGTGAATTTTAAGACAAGGCAATCAAAACAATGCAGAAAAGGAAAAGAAAAAAAGTCTTTAAAAAATTAATAGAGCATCAGTGATCTCTGACACAATATCAGCCTAAGAAATATGTCATCAGAATCTCAGAAAGAGAAGAGAAAAGGTAGCACATAAAAATATTTGAAGAACCAATGGCCTAGAATTTCAAAATTTGATATGAAATATAAACAACACAAATCCAAGAAGTTCACAAACCAAAAGCAGAATAAACACAATGAAAAGCCCAAGGGACACATTACAATTAAATTGCTGACAATGAATAATAAAGAGAAAATCTTTAAAGCAGTCAAGGGGAAAAAAGACACAAACATAATAGGGAAAAATGATAAAATGACCATTGACTTTTCATCAGAAACAAAGCTGAAAACAACAATACAATATCTTTGAAGTGTTGGAGGTAAGTGTCAACTTAGGATTCTATATCCAGAGAAAAATTACACTTATAAATCAAAGTAAAAGAGGCACTTTCAGACCAATAAAAGCTGAGATCATTTGTTACCAGCAACCTTAACTATAAGTAATGTTAAAGAACTTCTTCAGATTGAAGCAGAATACTAAATGTAACTCAGATCTTCACACAGAAATAAGAAAGATCAAAAATCATAAACATATGGGTAAGTATAATTTATTTTTGCTTGTTTTTAAAACTCCATTAAAGATTAATTGACTCTTTAAAGCATAACTAAAAATGAAATATTATGGAGTGAATAAGATATGTGGAAGTTAAATACGGCAACAAAAGAACAAAGAATAGAAGAGAATAATGGAAGTATACTGCCGTAAAGATTTTAAATTATTCATGAAAGTATATAATATTATTCGAAGGTAGATTGTAATAAGTAACAGATGCTTAATGTAAATCTCAGAGTAATCATTTAAAAAATACATGAAGAGTTGTAGCTAAAATTCAATGGAGGAAATAAATATTAGAAAATAAATAAATCCAAAGTAAGACTTTAAAAAAGGAAAAATGAAACAAAGATTATGTGAGGCCAAGAATAAAACTAATAGTAAGGAATGGCAGATTTAAACCCAAAGAGATCCCATAATTACATTGTACTAAAATGGACTAACCACACAGATTAAAATGCAGATATTGTCAGACTAGATTAAAAACAAAATCCAACTTACTTGAAATATAAAACACAAGCAGAATAAAAGTGTAAGATTATATTATGTAAAAACTAATCATAAGAAAGCCAGAATGACTTTATTAATCTCACAGAAAATAAACTTGAGAATAAGAATTTTATTAAAATAAAATAAACAGGAATATTTTATGTGATAACAGAATCAATCCATCAAACACAATGTAACCATCCTAATTATGATTGCAAATAATTACAGAGCTTCAAGTGAAAAAAAAAATAACAGAATTGAATGGAGAAATTGATAAATCTATAAGTATAGTTGAAGATTTTAAAGTTCCTCTCTCAGTAACTGATAAAAGAAGTAGACAGAAAATCAGCATGGATGTAGAAGACTTAAACATCCCTATCAAGCAACTTAACTAAATTGATATTTATGGATCAGTACACCCAGAAGCAATCTTTACAAGGGTGCATGGAATAGTCACCAAATAAATCATATTTGCAAATCACCAAAAACTTAATAAATTTAAATGATTGAAATTATCCAAAGTATGTTCTCTCACCACAATGGTATTAGATTAAAAATCAATAACAATCTGAAAAATCAAAATAGTTACAAATTAAGCAAAAATGCCTGCATAATCCATATATCAAAAAAGAAATCACAAGAGTAATTAGAAAATATTACAAATTGAACAATATTTAAAAGATAACATATCAGAATTTGTGGAATTACCTAAGCAGAGGGATCTTTATGACATTAAAACTTATATTAGATGAAAAAAGGTTTAAATTAATAATCTAATCATCCACTATAAGAGGTAAAGTAGAAAAAGGAAACCTACAGTAAATTGAGGTAAGAAAATAATAAGAATGAAGGCAGAAATCAATGAAATAAAAAACAGAAAAAAATAGAGAAAAATTAAAGAACTAAATTTTGGTTCCTTTAAAAGATCGATGTAATTGAAAAATGTCTAGTTACCCTGATCAAAAAGAGAATAAACACAAATTATCAGTATCAGACATGAAAGAGGAGACATAATTGTACATCTTGCAAAATTTAAAATAAATATAAAATGATAAGAACAATATTATATTATGCCAATAAATTCAACAACATAGATGAATGTGACATAATCTTTAAAAACACAAGAAGAAATAAAAAATCTGAATAGCCCCACATGTATTTAAAAAATTGATTTTATAATTTAATAATTTGCAACAAAGAGAACTCCAGACCCAAACAGCTTCAATGGTGAATTCTATTAAAAGTTTAAGGAACAAATAATTTCAATCTTGTTAAAATTCTTCTTTAGAAGAGAAAAAAGAGAATAATTCCCAACTCATTTTATGAGTCCAGCATAACCATGACACTAAAACTAGACAAAGATATTACAGAGAAAAGATACAACTACACTAGTATTTTTTGTTAACATACATATAAATATCTTTGACAAAATAAAAAATTTACACACAGCAAAAAATAACAAATATATCTTAATGAAAGAATCTCAGGGATAAAATGTTGATTTAATATGAAAAAATCAATCAATGTAATTCTCTGCATTAATAAAATACAAACAAAAGCAGTATAATAATCTCAATAAATACAGAAAAAGCATTTTACAAATTAAAATCCCATTCATGATTTTAAAAGTCTCAGTAAAAATGAAGAATAAATAGAAACTTCCTTAATATAATGAAGGGCATCTATGAAAACCTTATAACAAACATCATATTTAAGGTGTTAAAGACATAACACTTCACCCATAAGACTAGAAGTAATCGCTCCATCACTTTTATCCAACATTGTAACAAAGGCTCTAGGGAATGCAAAATGGCAGGAAGTTGAGAATAGAAACAAAACTACGTGCAATCGCCAAATATGAACACAATGAATACTGAATACACAATTAAAATGTGGACTTTTGCCCCTGAATATAAATATCTCCTTTGGATTGGTACCTCCTTTCTCTACCCAATCACATTTTTATACTGAGCTCCTTTTCAAGGTAAAAGTTTATTATCTAACTAATAGAAAATACCTTGGACTAGTCTGATTAATTCCAAAGCTGTATCTATAATTCTTTACTCACTTTAAAAAGTAAACCAATATAAGCATTTGCTGAAGAAAAACAAAAAGATCTGACAAGTGAATATATTAGACTAGATAGAAGCTAGTTGGAAAAGCTCTAATATCTGCACAACTCAGTGACGCACAAGTGAAAAATCACTGTTTCACAAGAGCAATTATCAGACGGCATATTAGTTCACCGTTTTTTTTTACTGATTTGACTATAAACATCAATCAAGAGAGTAAAATTAATATACACATATAGAAGTTGTCGTATTGTATATTGTTTCTGTATTTCTTATGATATATGTCTCTGTGAATTTTTCTGAATTTTTTATTCTGAGAACACAATTCCATGTACTTGTAAAAGTATGTGCCTAAAGCCATAAATAAAATAGAAGAGCAATTAGCAAAAAATGAGGAATAGATATTTATACTACATTGTAAATTTTTACTCTTTCTGTCAGTCTAGTTTGCCTCATGGCCAAATATTTCATAATTAAAATTTACTGCAATATAAATGTTAGCAAAATGGGCTGTCTTAGTCAATCAATGTTTAGGAAAAATTAATCAAATCCAATTCCTTTCTCTAATGAACTTTTTCATGCACTGCTAGCTCAGGGATGTAGCTCTAAGTGAGGATGAGCAGGTAATTTGGAGAAGATCATAGATAGCTAGAGCAGTCTTCCACTCTGTTCTGGAAAGACTTAGAGTTCAAATGCATGTGAAATATTAGCTAAGGGAGAGAATTCACACATTTGGTAATTTCACGAAAAGTTCATATAGCAAGTGTCTGGTTTTAACTGCATTATAGCATAAGCTACTTGTATGCCAGTGAAAAATTAGGAGACTGAAAAATACGTTTCAGGAAATTTTGGAAGATCCACATAAACACTGTTGGGCCAGGCATGGTGGATCATTCCTGAAATCTTAGCATTTTGGAAGGCTGAAGAGGGTAGGTCATTTGAGGCTAGGAGTTGGAGACCAGCCTGGGCAACATAATGAGACCTTGCCTCAACACAACAACAACCACAAAACACTTTGGTGAAAAGAAATCTTAGGGCTTGATCAGCACCTAGGCCCTTCACAGATCCAAATGAGAAAATATTAAGAAATAAGCTTTACATTCTAAGTCTGGTTCTGCTACTTACTAAATGTGTGACCTTAGGCAAACATTTACTATCTCTATGTCTCAGTTTCCTTATCTCTAAAATGGAATTAACAACACACACAATATAGGTTTTTGTGGGAGATCAAACAACTATTGACACACAGACACAATTGCACGCCTACACATTCACAAACATATATTGTTTTTATAATAGATAAAAATCATATATTTGATGATTGCTGGCATTCAAGAATCATCATTGAATTGTAAGTTGTTAGTCAGGTCCCTTAGGCCTTCTGTCTATTCATCTTCTAGAACCAATTTTCCAATTTTTCCTTCTTCCCCTATTGCAGATTTCAGGCATTCAGCTTATTTTACTATTTTTTTTCTGAAAGCCTTTCCTTTTTAAAAATGCTGCCATCCTGCCCTTTGACTGTCTCCACCACCAAGACTGTGGGGTAAAGTGGCAAAAGTCATCTCCTTTAGTTCCCCCAGGGACCTTAGGTTTTGTTTTTTTTTTTCTTTTTCCTTACTGCTTAACAATTTGGAGGAAACAGACTGAGAATAACAAAGACAGACGAAGTGGGAGAAACTGCAAAGTATAAGACACTCTCAAAGTTTATTTAAGTTGCAACTTTTTAAAAGGTAATAGTTTGTATTTCTGAAACCAATATACCTAGAACAAGTCTTGGCCATCTGATCATCTGTCCCCAAGACACATACACAAACTCTCTTTCTATTAATCCCAGTTATCTTCTAAATCTTGTGTTCTTGACCCAGAATATTCAGGGGAGTCTTGACTTGGATGGGAAAAATATTTATTTTTATAAACAACTTTATTTTTATAAACATCTAAGTGAAATCTAACATTTTCTTTATTTGTTAGCACAGTGGTAATAATAGTATTTGTGATTTTTTTCACTTTACAATTGTTGCAAATATTATGTAATGCTTATTGCTACTTAAAAATTCAAGTAGCTACTAGACCCACTATGGATCTTATTATTTAATGTTTTAATAAAAACTATATGAATATTACAGATTTGGGGGGTTTTGATGTCTGTATTTCAATATCATGGCTTCCTTTGCACTTTATGAATACAAAACATTACAAGCTCTTTGGTTATTGTTTTCATTTAAATTTTTCATTATTTTGCACACTTGGGTTTCCTTTCATTTGAATATGCTATGACAATGTGGCAGTAATTCTGCCCCCTACATGTCATAATGATACTTAAACTCTTCTTTAAGAGTGGAGTTTGGAGCTAAGTATTAAAAAAGTGAATAATAATAAGATATAAGTTTTTAAAAATTTTACCATTTAATCATAGGGGAACTATTTTTCTGAGGACAATGAGAGACACATACAAATCTGTGAAATAATGAGGCATACTATAATTGGCTTCCAAAGTATAAAAGACCAAGCTTATAATATATGCCCTGAACACAAAGATAGAGCTCACAAAGTTTGCCAACCTAACTCCTCTCTTTTGAAGGCATCCTGCTATATTATTGACAGGAAACACCATGATTTGTGCCATGCAGCCATCTCAGCAGGACTTGCTCAGCCGTGTGCTTAGGTGTTGCTTCCAAAATAGCTTCCAAATCACACAAATAGAGTGATTTCCCTTTGTTTTGAGCACATAATAACAGCTGCATGCTGTCACCATGATGTTTAGAAACAAATTTCTAAGCTTTTTCAAAAAACAGAGCATCCCCAAATGATGATTTCCTATTATATTTCAAAATCACCTCAAAGCATTATTAATATTTTTATGTCTGAATTGCAACTCCTAAATAAGCTTAGAAGGAATTCTCTCACACAGTTACTGCAGCAAGATGAATATTTACTATTTCTCTCTTGAAGAGCTTGCCAATGTAAGATCAACATTATATGCCATTTTTCAGAATCCAAGAATCTTTATTCACAGAGAACCTTTTACATGTGAAACTCAAGGTACTCATCTAAATATTAATCCAGCCAACTCCAGGTTTGGCCCCATCTAGAGCATTCTGAGAAGACAAAGCCAACAATCATAGTTTTCTTTGTGAGAATTGTCTAGAATATTCACAGCTCCAGACCCCATGCCAGGTGGAAAGCTCACAGGAAAAATAATCTCAATTCTTAGGATAGTAATTACCTTCCATAGAGAATAGTCATATCTTTCAAACCCATGAGAATTTAGAATCAGCTTAAAAATGCTTAAGATAAAGAAATAATACTTCAGGATTGTGTAGTGAAGAATTAATCTTACCCAACAAGAGGTCTGTCCTTTGCCTTCAGCTACTGGGAAGTCATCTCTAAACCCCTGGGATGTCCTGCCATAAGTAGTATCTCTGTTTGCCTGGGGACTTTGGCCACCAGAGAATCTAACTATGTGATTTTTGATGGGGGCTTTGAGCCATACTGCATCAGTTTTGACCTCCAAGGAACCAGATCAAAGGCATTAATTAGTCTGGTTTCAGGAGTGGCTGGAGATGAAAGATCAGCCACATGAGTAGGATGTGACTGCACCCCAATAGAAAGTGTCAACACCAAAGGTTTAGATGAGCTTCCTTGTGGTTGGCCATAGTCACACATCATGGCCAAGGGGAGGTAATATTCTGCATGACCTCATGGGGAGAGGACAGAAAAGGAGAAGCTCTGCATTTAGATCCCTCCCAGACCCTGCCCTATGCATCAATTCTTTTGACTTATTTTAATACATATCCTTTCCCTGCGTACTCTTTGTAAGTATAGTGGCTTTCAGAAATTTCTGTGAGTCCTTTTAGCACATTATCAGACCTAAGGATAATCATAGCCAGCCATCTGAAATAAGGATGGTCCTGGGGACCCTATACTTTCAGCTGGTGTCTGAAATAAAAGCAATGCTATCGGGACTCTTTCTTCTTACTGTATTGTTTTTCTAGCTCTGGGTAGGGATTAAAAAAGAATCTTTGCAAATTCAGAATTTTATATACTTGTCACACTTGACTTATTAGAGTGATGTCCTTGTAACTCCAACTTAAAATGAGCAACTGAGTTGACTTTTAATTTAACATCGTACTAAGATTTTTATTAGTTTTTGGCTACTTAAAGAATTAACTTTTCTCTATCTCTAACTTTAATATATTAGCTTCTTAACAGTTATTTAAGTCATGTTCTGTAATCCAGCATTTCCAGGTTGGTCATGAGGTAGATGTTGGAGGAGAAACTAGAGAACAAAAAATATACTTTGGGGATTTGAGCAGAAAAGGGTCAAAAAAATCCAAAGGGATAAAATCTCGCTTTCAGATTGATCGAGTTTTTATCAATATGTCAAAGAAAAGGTGGATAGGGCTGAATGCAAGAATAAGAATGACCAAAGAAGGATATAAGGCTGTAGTAATCCCAACACATGGGGAAGGAGTAGGGTGGGGAGGAGAGAAGAGTAACGTGGGAAAAGGAAATAGCAAAGGAGGATGGAATGACAGCATAGCAATCATAGATTTAAATTTCACTTATTGAGCACTTACTAAATAGTAGGAATGCTCTCATTTCTCTCACCAACAATGGGAGAATGGTATTATTCCTAGTTTAAAGAAGAAGAAACTGGGAGGAAAGCAGAAGTACAGGTAACTACCTGGGAAATAAAAAAATCATGAAAAGTGACAATCAATCATTCCACAAGGGTGCATGAGAAAACAAGTGGCACTCAAAACTTGTACCCAGGTCTTTTACTGCCAAGCTCAGATTTGTCCCACAATAGTTGGCCTGCTTTGACAATTTGAAAATTTACTTCTCACTAAACCCATGTGAGAATTCTTTATCAGCTGAAATGTGATTGTAGTGATACCAATAGAGTCAAACTTTAATATTTTAGCTCTAAAAGAAGAAAAACATAGCAACAGGAAGAAACTACAGTACCAGACCATATTCCATCAATCTTCCCTTTATCTATGATGCTTTCTACATTCTGGCATAATGTCAAGAGTCAGTAACCACAAAAAAATTAATAATTGCTATTTATTAAATCAGAGCCTCCCTCAGTCTATAGCCAAAATAGGAATTGCATGAGTTGGATTATATATAAGTTGAAGGCTTCAGATAGGTTTCTTTCCAGGAAGAGCTTTCCTAGGCTAAATAGATGTTTTTCCTTGGCATGAAACAATGATGTATGCAAACTGAATCTAGTGTAGTATCATTATCCATCAGGAGAAAATTAGATACCAGTTCATTGGGTGAGCCCCAAGAGTGCACACAGAACATAAAGCATTGTAAAATTGCCAAGGATGTATACATCTGTGACTTTGGTTATAGATGGGTGATTTGACTAATTGCATATGCTACCCTTCCAAAATCCAATTGAAATATAAGTAAACAAATACTAGTTAGAAAACAGCAGAGACTACTTTGACAGGGAAAAATTTTGTGAAACTTCTGAAAATTGGAATTTATAAAAGTCTATGTCTAAAACACACTCTCTCATACACATGCACATACACACATAAACACAGCCCAAAACAGGCTGAGAGGACTGCCACAAAGATAAAAGCCATGCATTCTATGAGTGCCTAGGGGAACTCCAAGCTTGAAATCCACAGGAAGTCATCCAAGAGAGCAGGGGCTGTTCAAAGGCAAATATCAAATCATTTAATTAGAAGATTGCAGACATGCTGGGCAATTTGTGCCCTGCCACTCCACCTTGCTCTCCATAAAGTCCCACCCACACCTGGGTCATTGACCCTTAGGCTAAAGACAGGAGCATTGGCTCTGTGGAGCTAGAGGGGACATGCTCTTTACACCAGTGCTGGGGCTACAGAGAGAGAAGCAAAGCAGAGCTCAAGGTAATTCTAGACCCCTGAAAGAGAGAAAGAAAAAAAACAACATAATATTCCAGAAGTGAAATAAATACAAGCATAAAATAAATCTACTTAGAAAACAAAATCCACCTAATGGAACACACTAGTGTCTGCTCCCCACAAGCTTCACTTGAACCAACCTGAGAGCAAGTTTCAGCCTCTGCCACACTCCCAAAATACAAGCCACTCCATGAAGCATTAGTGAGAAATTTTGACTTTTATCCATATTTCATGAAGATGGAGAAAACATAACAATACACATCACATAGGAATAACTTAATGACAAACATACATTATGTTTAACTGTTCTTCCCCAAAGACCCTTTCCACTTCTTTTCTCTCTTTTCTGGCTGTGAGAATATCATTTTTTTCTCTTCCTCTTTATTATGTCTGTGTCACCAGGGTTCTTGCTGATCCTAATATGTTCTTTTTACAGTCTGTTTAAGTAATCGTACTAATTCAATATGTTTTATTTCAAGCAACCAAGCACACCAAGTGCTCTCAAATTTGCATAATCCCATAATTAATTATTTATTTAACTACAAACCCTTTCACAGTACTTACTATCATATATATTATTTAATTTAACCATTTCACTCCGGATCACTATCACTCTTATAATGTTCCATAAGACTTTTTATTATTTATTTTCCTATCAATAATTTTCCAACAATAATCTCTCCTCTTAAATATTTTTCATTACCACTCAAACTAATTTTTTTTCAAATACTTTTAACCATGCATTCTATGTCTTATAAGACTCTTGTACAAAAGACAATGTCATACAGAGTGAGTTCCCCATGCTAAGAACAAAAAAAAGACTTTTGGGTTTGTACAATTAGCTTGTGTAAATCTTTTCTTCCTGTGGTCCAGTTGGCATGTACTCAGTTTTAAGATGATTTCCATCTCATTTGTCATGCCGTTGTACAGTAAGAAAAAAGATATTTGAAGAGTTTTCTAGAATTCCAAGAAAGTAGCCTACATAGCATCCATTGTAATAAATAAATCAACAATGCTGATATGGCTTAATCTAATTAGAACTTTTCAGAATGGCAGTTGGAAAAGTTAATTTCCTTGGGAGGTCAAATGGCATCTTCAATGGCTTGAAATTTCCAGGCCAGCCTCTCCAATTCTACTATCCTAATAGAAGTGTGAAACTTAATTTATTTGCCTTGGCTAATTAAATTCTACCTATGACAGTAAGTGCCACCACTCCTTGTCTATAAATTAGAAATGTTAATTATATGAGAATATTCAGTGTTACCATGCTTGGGAAGTCGATTACTATAGCCATGTTTTTGAAGGCTTGGGCCAAAGTCACTTTGAACTGACAAGTTCTAACTATTCTGCTGGAATATCAATGAATCCTAAATGTCCAAACCCAGGGAAATTGTCCAGTCATTGTTTATCCCCTAGCTGAGCATCTGATATATTAGTTATAATTTTCATATGTTATACATCATTTTGAAAAACATGTATGGTATAGAACAACAGAAACATAGGCCAAAAAATGGTATGCAAACAAATTATGAGTAGGAAGAAATAAATTTAAATTAATACCAACACTAAGAAAAAATAGAACAAATATGGAAAGACCATAAAGATGCATGCATCACTTACAAACTTGATTCTAAGTTTTCTATCTTAGAATGAAAAGAAGACCCTCTAAGTGTTTCTAATAGACATTGTTAGTTTCTACTCAAGATATATTCCTCTCTCTTCCTTATTAATGAAACTTTATTTTATTCAGATAACTATGTAGATTGGGAGTAATTCTGATTCAACTAAGCCAGTCAAGGAGCTATGGACTGAATGTTTGTGTGCCCTGAAAATTCCTATGTTGAAGCCCAACATTATGGTGTTTGTGGCTGAGGTCTTGGGGAGATAATTAGGTCATGATGGTAGAGTCCTCATTAATGGGATTAATGTCCTTAAGAAGAAAGACAAGAGTTTGCCCTTATTTTCCTCTCCATCATGTGAGGAGATGGCAATCTGTAAACCAGGAAGCATGTCATCACCAGACACCAGATCTGCCAGACCTTGATCTTGGACTTCCCAGGCTCCAGAACTGTGAGAAGTAAATTTCTGTTGCTTAAGCTATCTAGTCTCTGGTATTTGTTATAGCAGCCTACTATGGCTAAGACACGTGGCAAACTCATTCTTTCTGCTAGTAGTTGTTATTCTGGTAGTTGTTTTAGGTGAGTACCTGACCTGGTCCTGGCCAATGAGATGGTAGGGTGTAGCTGGAGGTTCTCCGGAAGATGTTTCTGTGAAATAACAGGAATGCAATGAAAGATATTGGCATGTTTTGTTCTTCTGGATGTTATCGAGTAAAAATTTGACTGCTGGTGCTCCTGTAGCCATTACACAACCACGACTGAGGCTAGCTTGAGAATGAGCTTGACAACTGAAGGTGGCAGAGCTGAAAATATGGGAAGTCAGTAGTGTCATGAATGTCATTGAACTGCTGCTGAATTATCATACTCTAAGCCAATCTCCTGACATTTTGTTAACTGAGACTATACATTTATTATTGCTTTAATAATTAGAGATGATATTACTGAAAACACTCATTTGTCTATGAGAGAGAAATATCAGTTCCTTGAGAAAAGCAAAGTTTCTTTAGTACTGAACAGAAAATTTTCTTAAAAACATTTTCATGTGAAAATCCTTATGGAAAGCAATGAGCATTACTGGGATGGATGATATCCTCAACTATAGAAGTTCTTTCAGGAAATATAAAAATAGACTTTACAAAAATTTTATGAGGATATAGCACCAAAAAGCAACTCAGTGAGAGCAAACCATCAAGGGTATGCAACCTAAACAAATGTCTATAGTTTTCTGGTGGTCTGACTTTATTTCAAAATAAATTCTAACCTATCTTGAGTAGTTTTTCCAAAACAGTGCATTAGAGATTAAAATGTTGAGTTAATAGTAGATGTTTTGCCAAAAAAAAAGGAGGAAGAAGTGTATCAGGAAGGGGAAGGAAGAGAAAAAAAGGAGAGAGAGAATCCAGAATGGCCAAGTAAGTCTAGAAAATGCTGGAATAGCAAAGTTAAACAATTTCTCAAAGGTTCTTGTTATGTTAATGTATATTAAGAAAGTCCAAGATAAGCACATAGCATGTAGCATTTCCTACATTTATCTAACTACAGAGCCCTTTATACTAAGAGCATTTAGAGGAAATTTTTAAATATTCTTATATAAAATATAAAGGGAATAATATTCTACATATCCTTCTACAGAGAACACACAATAAGAAACTTGGAGCAATTAATACACTGAATATCTTCAAAATGACCACAGGTATCATTGCTGTACACCAGGCTTTTGAAACACATACAGCCATCATTCCTTCTCAAGTGCTGCCTGAGGGAGGCTTCCTGTCATTTAGACTTTATTTAGGTAGAAAATGCAGTTGATATCCATCTTATGGAAAAGGAAGAATCTATTGGAAACTCTGCTGGGCAGATGAACATCCCACCTACACATGGCCATAAACCCGGATGACTAGCAGTAAAATAAATTAAGCATTTATTACTTCTGACCTTTCCCAAAGTCTTAACTCCAATGATAAATGTTTGCTCAGATTTTATTGAGATAGATTGGGGTTCTCTAATTTTCTGCCTGCAGTGAGAAGAGAAGTAATGCTACTACCTTATTTACTGTATTAGCATCTAGTGGAAACTCTTAATAATGAATGTTATAAACTGGAAAATATATACTTAAAAAAACTCCAAATAAACTGTTATCAGGTCATTAGATGGGGAAAAAAAACCCAACTCAGTAACATGCTAGAAAATAGGAAAAAAATAATTATAAACTTATTTTTTAGCATCCCAGACAAATCTGAAAATGAGATAAAAGCTTTAAATAGTCAAGGAGATGATTCAATCTAGAATGTTAACTTGATTCCCTTTGTATTCAACTGAGCCTTATACTCCCCTGATGTGCGTTGATTAAAAAGTAATATATTATTAGATTGAAACTAGTTAGAAAGAGATTAATTATAGTTACTATGAAAATTTTGTAAATATATGGTTCATAGATAACTGCAATTACTTATCAATTTTCTTGGAAGTATCTGCTCTTTGGAGTTTATCCAAGAAAATATTAATCTATTATTTTCTCTACACAATTCCCCACCAAATTCTGACCTTCTCAAACAAAGGTAAGTATTGTTCCAATCAATAAACATTGACAGAGCATGTACTTAGTAAGCGTCAGATGCAGAAGTGCAAAGCTGGAGAAGACATATTCCCTGACTTCAAGAAGCTGCGTCTTATTATGTATTCACCACAGATTGATGGGTACTTAAATGTTCACAATCATAATGAGAACAGAGAGTGGAAAATACATATCTATAATTATTAATCAACAGCAATTGCAGCAGAGGAGTTGGTTCTTTTAGTTTGTGTGAGACATTTACTTGGAGTAATAAGACTAATGCTCAGAGATTGCATCCACAGAAGTAAGAAAACTGGTCAGTTTAATCATTTGAATCAAGAAACTGATGAGATTCAATGATTTTTTTTTTTTTTTTTGTGACAAGGTCTCACTCTGTTGCTGGGGCTAGAGTGCAGTGGCATCTTCATAGCTCATGGCAACCTCAGACTCCTCGGCTTATGCCATCTTCCTGCCTCAGCCTCTCAAGTAGCTAAGACTACAGGCCCACACCACCACCACACCTGGGTAATTTTTTAAAAAATTGTTTGTAGAGATGAAGTCTCTCTATGTTGCTCAGGCTGATCTGGAACTCCTGGGCTCAAGGAATCCTCCTGCCTTGACCTCTCAAAGTGCTAGGATCACAGGCATGAATCACCACCACACCCTGCCGAAATTCAATGATTTTGATGCTCTGTCATGTGTATTCACATCTGTCAATCAAAATATTATTCACTTTCACAAATACATATTAAGACCATGAGGTACTGGAGTGGGAGTGGGAGAATAGTGAGAGAAGATAAAGAAAGAATGAATGAACTTGTACCCCCATAATACGCTAAAATAAAAAAATTTAAAAAAAGAATGAATGAACACAAAAGTAAAAGACAAATGTCTGAGGGCTCAAGAAATTTACAAAACAGTGGGAAGAATTAACATGTGAATAGTTAATTATAATAGAAGACCAAATTAAAGGGACAAAGAACACAGTCATATAGAAACAGAATGGAAAACAAGATGGAGGGAGGGGCAATTGGGAGGTTTTATCAGATAAGTAGCATTTTGACTAAGCATTGAAAAAGAGTATGATTTTATTGCAGGTTAAGTAGGAGAAATTTGTTTATATTCCAGCTTTAAACTTTAATCTTAAACACTTCTAAAACCCAGTTTTGCCATCATTCTTGGCAGTCATCATCCTTGTTCCACTGTCTGGGTCTTGAATTTATGGCATTTAGGTACTTAGAAGGTTATCAGAAAATCACTTGCTTTTAATACCAATTTTTCTAGGTTATAATAGGATTTGGGGAAAATCCACCTGTCATCGGGGTTATTTCGCTCTAAATTTATGACAGTTCATAAATGTTTAGATCACAAACTCATTCTACATAGCACAAAAAATAGAATACATATATCAAATGTTATAGCTAAAAGGTACACAAGCCATCATATAACCTAAACATCTTGACTTTAGAAATGAGGTAACAGAAGCCTAAAGAAATTAAGGGAATTGCTGAAGATAACATTGGGATTTATGTAGCAGGAATGACACTAGAAATTGGTATTATGTTTGAGCAAGCTGTTTTCTCTCAATCTTACCCACCTTCGTTGATACTTGGATTTACACTGGATAAAGAATTTTCAATCACCCAGCCACCTGGTTCGGTAGGAAGAATTTTGTTTGGGTGCCTTTACTGACACTCTTTATCTAGGCATTATTGTTAATGTGATACAGTAAGAACTCATATCTTTCACTGGAAACTTTCCACATAAATCCCAAAATGGTTTTGAACAGTACCCTTTTTTTTTCAACTACTACTTATGTATATTTTCCTGTGAAAAGGAATATGCTTTATGCACAAATTAGCATTTGTCTTGTTCATGCTGAATCTGTGTAATCAGTATACTAATGAGAGAAATGACTCATAATTTTTGCCTTATGTTTTTTTCAATTTGGTAAATTAAAAAGCAATGCCAAATTGTAGTTATGAAGATGCAGCTGAGAAGTATGTTTAACTGCCGCAGCCACACACAGTCTTTATGTGAAGAAAAGCCACATCTGCTTCTTCTGTAAGCTTGTTTGAGGAATGATTATACCCACGAGAGAAACACAAGTTCAGGAATTCACGTGATTTTATGAACCAAACAAAAAAACCAATCAGCATGTCCTTGAAAAGAAATGATTTTTAGTTTCTAAAGTCTGTGTTGTATTCTTTGAAGAGGAAGCCAGATGATCCTAATTGCAAACTATTTAGTACATTTTCTGCTTAATTAATATGCTTAAATATTAACAGTTTCTCAAGGGTTTTCTACAGAGAAGTTGCTATATTGTATCATCTGATTCCTATGTTTAGGGTGTATAATTCTCATTTAATTTTAGCATGCAGCAAAAACATTTATGCCCTGACATGTTAACATACAGTACTGATATGGAGAAAATTCACTGGTAGATGACTTTATAGCTATAGATAGTATTATAATTGTTTCCATAAATATTATGTGATCATTTTTATTGCTAGGCATGTATCTGCAGTCCAGTGACAGAAGGTAGATCAACCTCGAGTAAGAAATATAATAAGAGGCCAAAAAGATACATGAAATTCACAGCGAGCTTTGAATACATAAAAACTTAACAATTCAGGATGCTAAAAAAAAATTGCAAGCTACCTTCTGAATTATACACACATTTCTAATTAATTCTTATACTTCAGTGCTCTAATATACCATATATGATTTAAAATTCTACATGTTCAAATGGGATTAAAATTTGTTCTTTGAATGAGTGAACTCTGTGATCTGATTGTAACAAATGCTTTATTGCAATTTTAGATTGCATTACTAAGAGTATCATACCCCGATCAAAGGAGGGTGGAGTTCTACTATACTCAAATCACATCAGGAAAAACAAAGCTCATTATAGAAGAATTCTAATAAAAGTTAAAGGAATAAAAGTAGAAATGTTGCACCTACCAGTATAGTAACTGATAAAGACAAGGATCATCAATGGATGCTAAAACTACAGGTATAAATTATTAGATAACAAGATACTTACACAGTCTTAAAGTATTACCCCACATATTGTGTATCAAAAGAAAGGACTGGCCTCCATAATGAAAAGATCTGAAGACATCATCTTAACCAAGTGACCAAAATATTTGCCACCAATAATGCGACAACCCGATACCACACACCTCCTGACATGAAACAGTGAGGACACAATATTCCAATGTAGTACTGTGCTCTTGTCAAAAGGTTTAACCTGAACCTAAGAATGAAAAAATCATTCAGATTAATACAAATTGTGGAACATTCTATACAACAGTCTTTCATTCTTCAAAAATGTCAGTGAGACCGTAGAGGGAAAAAAATGGTGAGGGGATCTGAAGAAGATGAAAGAGATATAACCACCAAATGCAAAGCATAATTTCATGTTTATGAGAGTTGGACCTGCTCCTTGATCCTCAGCCACATGAAAATTGTTGCCTATTTACCCTTAATTACTTAGTTCAAAATGACAGGGACCCCAAAAACATTGGTCAGGCCCTTAACATAAGTATACAGAATGTAGACCTATGATAATTTATACCCCTGATATTTAGCTTTGTTATTTATTAAAACAATTTCATAACTCAACATCACTTACAAAATAGAGTGATTTATTATCAGACATAACAAGAAATCAGAGTTCTAGTTAGTGGTTCCAGGATTGGTTAATTTATTACTTAATGCTATTCTTAGAAGCATGGCTTTTTTTCTTGAATTTGTCTCCTGTAGTGGCAAACGTCTCTCTTAGTTTCAAATTTCGTGTCCTGACATAGCTCCATACAAAAGCCAAAAGAGACCATCCCAACCTCTCGTGGGATGTCCCAGAATCCCCACAGTAAATTTTCCCTTAAATCTATCTTAGGGGCCAGAATTAAATCCTGTGGCCTTTCCTATACCTACCATGGTAAGGGCAGTGGAATTGTTACAATTGAGTTAGAATAATCAATATTTAACCCCTGGGGCTGGGGGGCACCAAACCTTAAGTGATGCATGAAGCCACCAGAAATCCAAACAAAGTCAGGATTCTGACAGCAAATAAAAAATGAAGAGAAAATGGTAATTAAGGGAAAAGCAATAGTGTCCAGGGCACACTCACTCTGTTGGAAATACCTTTACCTCCTTGACTTCCTATAGAAATCCTACTCATCTTTCAAAATCTCCCCTTTGGAACTTTCCTAAAGCTAATCACAGGCCAAGTTAGTCACTTTCCTCTGTGCTCACACAACCCCTCAGACATAATTCCTTCTTATAGAAACAAACATAATGGATCACACTGTCTAAACATGCTGTTTCCTCCCTTAAAAAGTGAGCTCCTGACAATGAGAACTGACTTTACTCAGCAAGCCAGCACATATCAGTGTCAAAGACACTGTATGTATTTAGTGAATATCTATAGATGAAACAAAGAGGGAAAAAAAACATAAAGGATGAAGCAAAAAGAAAAATGAAGAAAGAGGAAGATTAAAGATTGAAATTATAATTTTTAACTGATGATTTTATAGGTAAGGTCATCTATATTTACGATAAGCATTGAGGATTAGATAGGTAATTTTTATTATAATATCATATTCTGTATTATTAAATTTTTATAGCATATTCAATATCTTAAAAATAGATACTTTTAATACTGTTTTATCCACTCTGCTTTCATAATTCCTTTAATAATTTGCCATATGACAAAGTCATAGCAGCAGTTGCCCATGGACTGGACCTGCACAGATGTGCAGCTAAGGTAAGAATGAAGAACAGGGAAAACAGTCACTTCTGCTCAATATATTTTCAAAAGTGGTGACTATGGTAAATTGTTTAAGATGCTATGTTAATGCCATAAATTTTAATATTATTATGAAAAGATCTTAGAACAAGCAGTATGAAAGTAAGACCATGAGATATTTGGAGAGTACAATCAAAGTTCCTCCTATATGTAAGTTAAACATAAGTTGTTTGCTCTCTAAGCAACCAATAATGTAGCTTCTCCCATTTTATTCCCTAAAGCTCCCCACATAATGTTGAATTCTTACTACACCTCAAGTTCCCCAATAGCAATTCATTCAGCAAATATTTGTGTGCATACCCTGTGTCCAGCATTGTTCTAGGCAGCTGGGATGCATGGGTGAACAAAATAGATTGGCTTCGTGGCATTTATGTGCTAGCAGGGAACAATCAATGGGGAAAACCATAAGGCATTATACACAAGCCTCAAATACATCTTTAGAGATAGATAACCAAACCAGCATTAATTCTTTTTTTTTTAAATTTTTTTTATTTCAGCATATTATGGGGGTACAGATTTTAAGGTTTCAATAAATGCCCTTTCCCCCCCTCCCACCACAAGTCTGAGTATCCAGCATGACCATCCCCCAGATGGTGCGCATCTCACTCATTATGTATGTATATACCCGCCCCCCTCCTCCCTGCCCAATACCCTATTACTGTAGCACCTATGTGTCCACTTAGGTGCTACTCAGTTAATACCAGTTTGTTGGAGAATATATCTGGTGCTTGTTTTTCCATTCTTGGGATACTTCACTTAGTAGTATTGGTTCCAGCTCTAACCAGGAAAATATAAGATGTGCTATATCACCATTGTTTCTTAGAGCTGAATAGTACTCCATGGTATACATATACCACATTTTATTAATCCATTCTTGGATTGATGGACACTTGGGCTGTTTCCACAGCCTTGCAATTATGAATTGTGCTGCTATAAACATTCGAGTGCAGGTGTCTTTTTTGTAGAGTGTCACTGGATCATTTGGGTAGATGCCCAGCAATGGGATTGCTAGATCAAATGGTAGATTCACATGTATCGTTTTAAGGTATCTCCATATTGCTTTCCACAGAGGTTGAACTAGTTTGCAGTCCCACCAGCAGTGTCTCTCCGCATCCATGCCAGCACTTGTTATTTGAAGACTTTTTTTTTTTTTTTTTTTTTTTTTTGAGACAGAGTCTCACTTTGTTGTCCAGGCTAGAGTGAGTGCCGTGGCGTCAGCCTAGCTCACAGCAACCTCAAACTCCTGGGCTCAAGCGATCCTCCTGCCTCAGCCTCCCGAGTAGCTGGGACTACAGGCATGCGCCACCATGCCTGGCTAATTTTTTATATATATATCAGTTGGCCAATTAATTTCTTTCTATTTATAGTAGAGACGGGGTCTCGCTCTTGCTCAGGCTGGTTTTGAACTCCTGACCTTGAGCAATCCGCCCGCCTCGGCCTCCCAAGAGCTAGGATTACAGGCATGAGCCACAGCGCCCGGCCTTGAAGACTTTTTGATAAAGGCCATTCTCCCTGGAGTTAAGTGATATCTCATTGTGGTTTTGATTTGCATTTCCCTGATGATTAGAGATGTTGAGAATTTTTTCATATGTTTTTTGGCCATTCTTCTGTCTTCTTTAGAAAAGATTTTGTTCAAGTCCTTTGCCCACTTTTTAATA
The DNA here is from genome assembly GCF_040939455.1 of Microcebus murinus. Taxonomy (NCBI): domain Eukaryota; kingdom Metazoa; phylum Chordata; class Mammalia; order Primates; family Cheirogaleidae; genus Microcebus; species Microcebus murinus. The sequence goes on along the minus strand of NC_134104.1, from coordinate 104,979,749 downwards.
GGGTTATTTGATTTTTTTCTTGCTGATTTTCGTGAGTTCTAAGTATATTCTAGTTATCAGTCCCTTATCTGATGCATAGGATGCAAAAATTTTCTCCCATTCTGTAGGTTGTCTGTTTACTCTCATGACTGTTTCTTTGGCTGTGCCGAAGCTTTGTAGTTCGATCATGTCCTATTTATTTATTTTTGTTGCTGCTGTGATTGCCTTTGGAGACTTCTTCATAAACTCTTTGCCTAGGCTGATGTCTAGGAGAGTGTTTCCAACTTTTTCCTCTAGAATTCTAATAGTTTCATACCTTAGGTTTAAGTCTGTTATCCAGCGTGAGTTGGTTTTTGTGAGAGTTGAAAGGTGTGGGTCCTGCTATAGCCTTCTACAAGTGGCTATCCAGTTTTCCCAGCACTATTTATTGAAAACGGATTCTTTTCCCCAGCATATATTTTTGTCTGCTTTGTCAAAGATTAGATGGCTATATGAGGATGGTTTTATATCAGGATTCTCACATCTGTTCCACTGGTCAATATTCCTATTTTTGTGCCAATACCATATTGATTCAATTACTACAGCTTTGTAGTATAGTTTGATATCTGGCATATTAATGCCTCCCATTTTGTTTTTGTTGCCTAGAATTGCTCTTGAAATTCGGGGTCTTCTTTGGTTCCATATGGAGCGTAAAATTATTTTTTCTATATCTGTGAAGATTGCTGATGGGATTTTAATAGGTATTACATTGAATCTGTAGATCAGTTTGGGTAGTATAGACATTTTAATGATGTTGAGTCTGCCGATCCACGAACATGGTATGGATTTCCATCTGTTTACATCCTCTGCTATATCCTTCCTCAGTGTTTCATAGTTCTCCCTGTAGAGGTCTTTTACCTCCTTGGTTAAGTATATTCCTAGGTACTTTAATTTCTTTGTTGTTATTGTGAAGGGAATTGAGTCTTTAAATTGGTTCTCAATTTGATTGTTCTTGGTGTATATGAATGCCTCTGATTTCTGTGTATTGATTTTGTATCCTAAGACTTTACTAAATTCATTGATCAGTTCCAGGAGTTTCTTGGTTGAATCTTTGGGGTTTTCTAGATATAATATTATATCATCAGCAAACAGTGAAAGTTTGATCTCTTCTGCCCCTATTTGGATACCTTTAATTCCACTTTCCTGTCTGATTGCTGTAGCCAGGACTTCCAGCACTATGTTGAATAGAAGTGGAGATAGTGGGCAGCCTTGTCTGGTTCCAGTTCTAAGTGAGAGTGATTTCAATTTTTCCCCATTCAGTATGATGTTGACTATGGGTCTGTCATATATGGCTTGTATCATTTTTAGGTATGTCCCTTCTATGCCTATTTTCTTAAGTGTTCGTATCATGAAAGGGTGTTGAATTTTGTCAAAAGCTTTTTCTGCATCTATTGAAAGAATCATGTGGTCTTTGTTTTTGCTTCTGTTTATGTGGTGAATTGCATTTATAGATTTACGTATGTTGAACCATCCCTGCATCCCTGGGATGAAGCCCACTTGGTCATGATGGATTATTTTTTTGATAAGTGCCTGGATTCGGTTAGCTAAGATTTTGTTGAAAATTTTTGCATCTATATTCATTAGGGATATTGGTTTGTAGTTTTCTTTTTTTGTTGCATCCTTTCCTGGTTTTGTTATCAGAGTGATATTCGCTTCATAAAAGGTGTCGGGGAGGTTTCCGTTCTTCTCGATATTGTGGAATAGTTTCTGCAAGATAGGTACTAGTTCTTCTATGTAAGTGTTGTAAAATTCGGGTGTGAAACCACCTGGACCGGGACTTTTCTTTTTAGGGAGATTTTTAATTGCTGTTTCTATTTCAGTTCTTGAGATTGGTCTGTTCAGGGAATCTATTTCTTCCTGGTTGAGGTTAGGCAGGTTGTGTGTTTCTGGAAATTTGTCCATTTCCTCCACATTTTCCAGTTTGTGTGCATAAAGATTTTTGTAGTACTCATAAATTATATCTTGTAACTCTTTGGGATCAGTTGTGATATTTCCTTTTTTGTTCCAGATGGAGCTTATTAGAGATTTCTCTTTTCTGCTTTTCGTTAGCTTAGCCAGTGGCGTGTCAATTTTATTTATTTTTTCAAAGAACCAACTTTTTGTTTTATTAATCTCCTGAATAGCTTCCCTGTTTTCAATTTCATTTAGTTCTGATTTGATCTTATTGATTTCACTTCTTCTGCTGGGTTTGGGGTTGGTCTGTTCTTCTTTTTCCATCTCTGTGAGTCGTTTCGTTAGATGGTGCACGGGATCTGGTCTGCAGGTCTGACCTCTGGGTCCCAGAGTTCAAACTATATCCCCACCAGGGAGAGCAGTGTCAGTCCCAATCCACCCACAAGGAGCCCAAGCTGGGTCTATGTCTCTCAGCCTCAGGATCTGCCCCATTCTCCTGGGATCACCATGCCAGCAGCACCTGGGATGGCTGGTGGGTAGAGAGCTCACAGTCTGAGTTTCCCTTAGTCAGCTGTAGGGCCCCAAAAGAGAAGGTCCCGTTCCCTGTAGGTGCCTCTGGCTGGTGGCTATATTGTCTCTCCTGACAGCCGCGGTAGGGTCGGCAGAGGGGAGAAGGAGGCAATATGGCGCCTGCCACATGGCTCGGTTCTGTGCTCGTGGAGCTTCCCCGAGGAAGTTGGGAGCCTGGTGCCGCATCCGCTACTGGCTTACCACTCACTGGCGGTGCCCATCGCTGGGCTGGTGTCTGCAGGTCTCTCCACCCGCTGGGGAGCCCACCAGCAGTCCCAGATGCAGGGGAGGGGAAACAGCCCATCCACCTACACCTACTGCTGGTCTCCGGACTGCTCTGGCAGTCTCAGGTTCCAGTTCTTCTCTGCGACCTCCTCCTGTGGAGTCTCCTGTGGTCTCAGGTACTCCTCATTCCAACCCTCGTCCGATGAAGGCTCGTCTTCTTGCTTCTTTCTTCTAATTTCTGCTAGAATCTGTCTTTTCTGCAGAGACACTCTGTCTGGCGGTGTTTCTCGTCCGCCATCTTCCCTCAGAGCCCCCAGCATTAACTCTTAAGAACCATGCCTTCTCTTATTTCCTGGGCTCAGATAAGAGATATTTGCAGTAGTCCCCAACCTTTTGGGCACTAGGCACCGGTTTCATGGAAGACAATTTTTCCACGGACCAGGGAGTTGAAGGGAGAGGTACGGTGAGGGGGTGGGTGTACAGCTCAGGGGGTGATTTGCAGTCTGTTTCATAATAGGGCACGGACCTGTACCTGGCTGCGGCCCTGGGGTTGGAGACCGTGCATTTAGAGAACCCATCAAAATGGACCAGTCAAGAAGTTTACCAGCTGAGACTATGTGGAACCCATTCCTTATAAGGGTCATTTCTTAATCTTCAAAAAACAAGGCTACCCTGGTCAAGTAACACAGACAGGAAGGCCATCACTTCTGACCCTTTGCCAGTATATGACTGGGAATGAAAAGATGGGGAAAAAAGCAAAGAAAACATAAGGGAATGAAAAAGGAAGAAGAAAAGCAAACAGAGAGATCAAGCAGACCCCCTGGCCCTTTGGAAAATGGAATTTGGGCAAAATAAGAGTAAGATTTAGCCTACTTTAAATATTTATCTGAAGTAAAACATGGAGATTCTTTAACTGATGGCTTCATTAACATCACACAAAAAAATTACTGAAATGGACTTAAACTTAACTATACATTAAGAGATACATATACAATATTTATCCAAAATTTTAGTATAATTACACATAAAGTAAACCTCACTTTGAAATGAATTCCTAGATTCTCCTCACTAGCTTGCTAGGTGAGTGATTTGGTCTGTTCCAGCCAGAATGAGTGTTTTTCTTACCTTGTCCATGTTCTGCTCTTTAGCTTCCCATTGACTTACACTCACAAGCAACCTGGGCTGTTATGTTCACTTCCTTGTTCTCACTATCTAAAATTGCACTTGCTTCAAAATCACTTTACATGTGGCATTTCCCAACTTTATTGCAAAGAAACCTCTGCCCAAAGCCCACTGCTGGTTACTAACTACTGGGGAATGGCTTCTTTTTTGATTGCATGGTCCTGCAGTGCTCTATTCTCCATCATGTCCATGATCAATGACTTGTGTTTAGCTCATGCAATAATTCTGGAAGGAATAGCTATTCCTTTTGACTAGAAGGATAACTGAGCCTAAGTCCAGGCTGAAGATGTCTCCCTTCCTTAAGAATAGACTCCATCATACTACACCTATACCTCTATCAAATATTGTTTCTGACTGCCTCTTTCCTCTTTAACATGATCATCATCTTCGTTAACAGGACAACCCAGACAGCCATAGCGGATTCCTGAACTTGGCAGATTCTGAGTCTGGATGATGATAAAAGACAAACAAGAGGCTAATACTGGAAATACAACTTGGAATCTGAGTGTAAGGGACCCAAAAGGGTAGAAGCAAGGAAATAAAGCAGGAATAATCTATACTCTCAAATAACATAATTTGCAAAATAATGAAAATGTTCATCCCTCTGTTGCTGGAAAGCCATTTTAACTAAAATTTTCACTTTCACCTAATATTTTGTTCAATTAAGGTGCAACCAAATGAGATATTTCAACAAATAGTATATCAATGGAGTAAAAACTCAATAGCATTTTTGCTAAGGATAAAAGATATGAGCTTTCATATTCCCTTAATATTTTAGCTAGAATTTAAGACAATAAAGTCTAACAGATTGAAAGTAAAAAAAGTAAAATTTGTTGCCCTCCGTTGAAAGCTTACAGATTGCCAAACATTGCACTAAAATTTTAATACATTATTTTACTTTTTCCTATAATTATATTATATGGTAATAATAATTACCTTTATTTTACAAATGTGGAAACTAAGGAATAAAAAGATCAAGTACCATGATTACAAATCTCTTAAGGAACAGAGCTGATTTTATATCTGGGCTAATTCTAAAGCCATGCTATTAATCACAAGCTATACTAAAGATGAAAATTAAAGTCCAGAAATCTGGCTTCCACCTAAAACAAATGCCTACATTCAGGTTGAAGTTCATCCATAGCACTAGACACTTTGATATCCTTAGGTGAACTTGAGGTGTTCTCCATTTGCCATACATTGCCCTTTGAAGTCAGCTTGTCAGTCAGGGAAACTGTCCAACATGAATGATGCCTTTCCATTCAGTTCAGCATGTTGCCAAGCACACCATGGGAAACAGACAAGGCTGGAAGAGATTGATTTATACAGCAAACTCCTCAGTCTGTGGACTTTTAGATAAAGTGTGTTTGCCAGGAGAGCTCAGTGTTCTGTCACTTGTTTGTTCATGCTGGAATCGGGGTGGGTGCCCTACAAAGCAGGCTGCAAAACAGCAGATGATGCTCTTCTGGTCACTGTGGAAACCAGGCTTCTGAGAAGAAAGAACCTACTCTTGGCACTGCTACATACGCACATTTCCAATAACTGACTGGCTTTCCCTGGTAGAGGTCTGATTTCTGAAAATTTCCTCAAGAACCCAATTTTAAAATATCAATTATGCAACATATGGTTTAATCTGCAGTTTTAAGGTATGTTTGATGTATTTTGTAACTGCTTTTGTAAGCAGAATAATGGACCCATAAAGATATCTACATCCTAACTCCTGGAACCTGTGAATATGTCACCTTACATGGCAAAGGGATATTAATTAAGGTTGCTAATAAGCTGACCTTAAAATAGAAAATTTATTCCAGATTGTCCAGATGGGCCTGATATGATCACAAGCGTCCTTAAACATGGAAGCAGGAGGCAGGAGAAAACATCAGAGAGATGTGATGTGAGAAGGGCTCAACTCACTGTTGGTGGATCGGAAGATAGAGGAGGAGGACCATGAACCATGGAATGTTGGTGGCCTAAAGAAGCTACATAAGACAAGAAAATAGATATCTCCTAGATCCTCAAGAAGGAACACAGCCCTGCCAATACTTTGCTTTAGCCCAGTGAAACCTCTGTTAGACCTCTAACCCATAGAATTGCAAGAGACTAAATTTGTGTTGTTTTAAGCCACTTCGTTTGAGGTCATTTGTTATAGTAACAATAGGACTAATACACTGCTCAATGATAACATTGAGAGAATACTTGAAGAACTGCCTGTGATTTTGTGGGTATAGAAGTTATGTTTGAGCCAAGATGAGAAGATGGCGTGGGTGTACTGGGTGAGGATAGGAAGGAAGTACAGCCCTAGGATTAAACAGCAGTTGGAAAACTGATTGAAGATGTAAGAGAATGAATTTCTTATTGATGTTAGCAGTTCAGTTACCTGAAAAAATATCTAATATTAATATGGCTTAGTTATACTCTGAGTATGGAAATAATGGATCTGGGTGCTAAGTGATGTGAGCTTATAAAAGAAAAACAATGATGGCAAACCACCAAAGAAAAAATATAATTTTTAGTATTCTTGCAAACTTCTACTCTATTTCCTATATCTATATCATCTAAAACATATTACTATGTTGATTCTCCAGGTTACTAGGTATAGTAGTATTTTTATAATACTACTATAATTTTAGTAAATATTAGTAATTTTAGTAAAATTTTATAATTTTACTAGGTATAGTAGTATTTTTATAATTCATAATGTAAAGCTAAGAAGATTCAAAACTTAGCATAACCTAAAATACTAAAATTAAGCTAATATCAAATTTTTGTGTTAGCCAATCAACAATTTTTGAATGCCCATCACATTTAAGACACTGATCAATATGCTATGGAGTATAAACATATGCTTCCTTTATTTCTCAAAGAATTAATAACCTAAAACAAAATATACACACACAAACACACACATTATATTACAAGGAAAGAAGGTGATAAGAGAAGTATAAAAAATACAGATAAAGAGCTACAATGCAAAAAGAGGTTACAATGCAATGAGCAACTAATAGGCTGTACCATGTTTCAAAAATGATCTCTAATTCTTATGCAGCAGCTAGGTATTATATATTCTCTATTTTAAGATTAAGAAAATCAGACTCAGAAAAGTGACATGCTCTAAGCCAAATGGCTAGGTGGTGACTCTGACAAATTGCTTATAGTAAGAAAAGCTGGTTTTGATGACCTCAGGTATGTACCCGGTTCTGTTCTCAATGTTTTACCACCCATGACAATGTATGAAGTAGGTTGGTCATATTATTCTCAGTTTACAGGTGAGGAAACAGGCACAGAGAGACTAAGCATTTTCCCCAAAGCCACACACTTAGTAAGCGGCAGAGCTGTGACTTCAACGCAGGTATCCTGGGTCTAGAGTCCATTGTTTAACCACTATCCACATGAACTCTCCATAGTGATGTTTCTCTAAGTGAATACTGAGGGTTTTCTTATAAACCTGTTTTAAACTGAAGCCGAATACACTCCCTGATGGGGAACCATAGAACTTGTCATTTTTATGGATGTGAATTAATATGATTGTATTTTCTTTGGGGGGTGTTCAAACAAAAAAGAATCTTCAGTGAAGAAGTAAAGAGTTATTTCTGTATTGTGACAAGCACCTGAGGCTGGATGTGCCTCCTGCTGTAACTTCAGCATAAAGATCTCAAGGCCTCAGACATTTATTCTGAAATTCCTGAAGGTTAGAGAACTCTCTCATTAATTTTCTTGATGCTGTATAAATATTGCATGAAAGCGTGGTTGCTTGCTTTAATCGTAACATTAAAACAAAGCACTTTTGCATGTGCTTCTTTCTTTTTTCATTTAGTTTTTACATTCCTTTGAATTGCCCTCCAAACACATCACCAGATTCTGAGAATTGGACATTTGACTAAATGACAAAAGTATTTGAACAAAAATTTGAAGTGAGAAATTCTATAGGTGTCTATTTCTTCACTTCAGACTGGTATTATTTTCATCTGTTTGCATTTTCCTGCCTTGTTAGGTATCACGGTGTTTTTGGCAAAGTGATAATAGAATTTTTCTGGAAAAACTGGAGGAAAAGAACACATCTTTCTTCGCAGAGCAATTTCTGATTAATTGTCTTTCAGAGAAGTATGACAGAGAAGTAGCTCTGCCTTTTTGTAAGTTTAGGCTCATATTGGGGATGTGGTGTGAGATTATTTCATAATTATTTTCTTTCTTGGAATGGGTAGAAATCTAAACCTCTTATTCTTCTTAACCCAAAGTTTTATACTGACATCCATGAGTTTCACTCCCATCTTCTGATTTGCTATGGAACATAATAATAATATGGACGTGGTAAGCACTACAGTTGAGTATGAATGAGGACAGATGCAAGCCATACAGAGGAGTCTCTATGAGCTGGGTTCTTGGCATCCACGTTCTTACTTAATTCCCAAATAATCTCACTTTATAGGTTTAAAGACAATCCTGAAACTCACGGAGATTGAGAAATTTGCACACATTCACATTAGCAGTGATAAAATTCCTATCAATCTTACTCCAGGTGCATCCATAAAGTTACTAGAGGTACCAGACATTCACTTAAAGTAAAGCAAAAGTGGAATTGGATGTAGTGTTTAACTACTGGGTTAACATTTAAATTGAAATTTAGATATCTACTCTTTAGTTGTATGATACTGGATTTAACTCTCTCAACCTCACTTTCCTTATTTGTAAGATAGGAACAACATTGCCTACTTTTCAATTTGGGTTAGAATATTAGAGATAATATATTTGGAATGCCCAAGACAATGATTTTTATGCAGTAGCCACCAATAGGTGGTAGCTAGCATTTTAAATTCATAAACAGCTTTTCATCATGTTCCAAATATGCATAAAATATTTACTAAGCAAAAATATTTGCCCTCTTTATAAATAAAGTTATGTGTCACTTAACAAAGAGGATGCATTCTGAGAAATATGTTGTTAGGTGATTTGCTGATTGTGCAAACATCAGAGTGCACACGCACAAACCTAGATGGTATAGCCTACTAAAAACCTAGACTATATGGTATAGCCTATTGCTCCTAGGTACAAACCTGTACAGCATGTCACTGTACTAAATACTGTAGGCATTTGTAACACAATGGTAAGTATTTGTGTATCTAAACATAGAAAAGTTATGAAAAAATATATATTATAAAATATTAAAAATGGTACACCCTGTCAATCTCAAATAATGAGATTCAGAAAACATGATTAAATATATAGTTTATTTGAGTGCAAAGCTTGAGGATAGCCACCTGGAAAATACAGACTCTAAAGGGATAGAGTGAGTACTCCCAAGTGGAGAAGCTAAGGTTTCTATTACATGGGCAGAAACAGTTTTAGCAGGGTTGCAACATTTTCTACAAGGCCAGCGTATACATTACAGTGATTTGGTTAGAACAGCTTACTACATTCCAAGGAAGATTACTTTAACATTCCACAAGAAGGAGTAATGTTCTAAGGTCTTATCTCTGGCACCAGCACCACTGGCTCATTTTTTATCATTTACAGAAAAAAGCAGAAGTCGCAAGTGCATGCTTGGTGACTGAGGCTACATAGCTACATTCCTCTGAAGGCTCAGAATAATTTAAAGTTCCAACAGCTTTAAGTTTGAATTATTTAATTTCACAACCAGTATAGGCCACTTACTATGAAGGGAGCTTCCAGGACTGGCCGTTGATCTGGGTGAGTCAGTGAGTAAGTAGTGAGTGAATGTGAAGGCCTAGGACATTACTGCACACTCACTGTACACTTAGGCTACACTATATGTATGAAAAAAATTTCTTTCTTCAGTAATAAATTAGCCTTAGCTTATTGTAATTTTTTTGCTTTACAAATTTTAAAATTTTTTTAATTTTTTGACTCATTTGTTATGACACTTAGCTTAAAATGCAAGCACATTGTAGAAAAATATTTTCTTTTGTCATATTCTTATTTTCTAATCGTGTCTTCTGTTTTAAAACTTTTTCTGCTAAAAACCAAAGCACTAACATACAAATTAGCCTAGGCCTACACAGAGTCAGGATCATCAAGATGTCACTAGGACCTATGAAAAGCCTTTTAATTCTGAGAAGAAATCTTTATGAATCTTTTCTAGTATTAGAATTGGTGTTCATGTAATTATTTTAGCAATTTCCTTAAGAAGACATAACTCTGCAAGATTTAAACCTATTTTCATTGAGCTATCTCTTAGATAAATGATCTATAAAACATTGACACGTAATTTTTATAAATGATAAATATTGGCTCCACCACTCTCAGTTGTTCCAAAGGTTAATGACAGGCTTGTCATTGCTCTCAGAGTTTCATTAGGCAGATATTGTTAGAAAGGTATTTACTGTCGGTGACATGTCTACAGAATCAATAGTGATAATGAGGCTCTGCCTTCTTTTGGAAGTGGAAGGAAAATATGGCTGTCATTTTGTTTGTCACTTGCCTTTAATCAATCATCTGGGTCTTCCTGAACTAGCCAGTTATGTTATCGATCACCCACAGGCAGGCAGAGAATTTGGTAAATGACAGCAAGCTACATAGAGGAAGGTGATGGACAAGTAGGTAACACTTTCAGCATGTTTCTAAAAAATGATAAAGTCAATGACCATAGAATAGAAAAAGGGTTAGTTAAGTAGGGCATGTCGAGTGGTTAAAAACAACGTTCTGGCAGCCATAGGTACACCCCTTATCTTTATTTTCAAATAAATTCAAAGACAGAACATTTCATTATGTAAGACAGTGAATTCACTAAGAGGATTTGGTATTGAAACAGATTATTTTTATATTTATATTTAATTGCTCCACAAAGCCCCAATTGTTTTTTGGTTTGGCTTTGATTTGTACTAATTTAGGTCCCTCTGGTTCTGCTCAGTGACTTTAAGAACATGACTCATTAAACAAACACCTGGTGACTTAAAGGAGATGATAAATCTCAGCTGGGTAACCATTTTACATACATATTTATGAGTGCAAAATAGATAAGCATGTATCTTCACGTTAGGTGATTTTCAATTAGTTTCTCATTTAAAAGCAAAAACACAACAAAAAGTGTTGCATTTAGAGGCAATTGTCTTGGTTGATTTGAGGCTTTACAGTATCTGGTGCCCCGAGAATGCAAGATGGGGACGTTATTTTATTCACAGCTTTTTTGTTGTTCCAGGATTTTACTACCTCATAGCAGGCACTCAATAAATATGTGATGAATGAATGAATGTTTATCTACAGATAAACAGATTCTAATGCCAAGAATTTAGTACATTTTGACAACATAGTACTATCTTTTGTGTCAAAAAGGGGAGAAACAAAAATATATATTTGTAAAACAAGTAGAAAGTAGGAAGACAGGTGTTGCAAGCTGAAGGAAAAGTATGTGCAGAAATGTCCCAAGACACAAGTTTTGAAGATCTGCAGGGCAGCAAAAAGTTAAGTAGAAAAGGAAAAGTCATCATGGTTTATAATATAGTGATAGAAAAGCAATTGATAAAGAGTAGACCTGAAATGTTCAAGAAGCGGTAATATAAGCATGAAAATTAAAACATGGGAATAAGTCCCAAGTTAACGAGCTAAAAGAAACAAATGTGGTTTGTTTCTTGAGGAGGAGAGAATAGTTGAACTGCTGGTGTTGTGTTTGTTTTGTAATAAAAGTTGCGGAAGTTCTTCAGAATGCTAGAATCACAAGGTATGTCAGGTTAGTGGACTGGCTACATCCCAGGACCTTGTTGTTGATGATCTAATATTCCTATGACCTGTGGATGCACTAAGGAGCCTTCATATCAAATCTGGAGCATGTCCATACCCACAACCCTTTTGAATGCAGCTCACTTAGTGGCACAATGCCAAAAAGATGCTAAAAGTGAAAAAAAAATCATGGACTACAAAAAATGGATAAGATAATTCCAGAACAGTAAATATATTCTGTGTATGACATCTGGGAACTCAGAATTTCTTCTTGAACTCTCTCACTTTGCCACTGAGGAAACTAAAGCACTGAGAAGTGATGTCCAACACTGGGAGTAGAAAAATGTGTCTGTCTTTTCCATGAATTCTTTCATCCAAATTGCTTTACTTATTCCTTCATGGATTCACTTCTGAACGTAATTGTTCAAGATCCATTGCAATGGACTGATATGAATCTCTCCCAACCCACCCCCAAATTAATATGTTGAATCCCTAACTTTCAATGTAATTATATTTGGAGATGGGTAGCATTTGGGAAATAATTAGGTTTAAATGAGTTCACAATGGGATTAGTGCCCTTATAAGAAGAAACAACAGAAAGCTTGCTCTCTCCCTCCCCCACTCCCTCTCCCTCCTCTTCTCTCCTTTGTCCCCTCCCTTTCCTCCTCCCCTTTCTCTCCCTCCTCCTTTCTCCTTTGCTCTCATGCCCTCCCCCTCCCCTCTCCCTCCTCTCTCCTTCCCTCTCTCCCTCTCCCTCTCCATCCTCCTCCCTTTCCCTCTGTCTGTGTCTCTCTGCCATGTGAGGACACAGCAAGAAAGGAGCCATCTGTCAAACAGCAAAAGAGCCTTCACCAGAAGCTGACCATGCTGGCATCCTGATCTCAGACTTCCAGCCTCCAGAACTGTGAAAAAATATATTTCTGATTTCAAATCCACTCAGTCTATAGTATTTTGTTATAGCAGCCTGAGCTGCCTAGTAAGGCATCTACTTTCTATGGCACTCTAAATTTTCTAGGATTTAACCACAGTATGTCAGATAATATCTTTACTATATTCATCAAAAATCCTTAAATCTGGCCGGGCGCTGTGGCTCACGCCTGTAATCCTAGCTCTTGGGAGGCCGAGGCGGGCGGATTGCTCAAGGTCAGGAGTTCAAAATCAGCCTGAGCAAGAGCGAGACCCCGTCTCTACTATAAATAGAAAGAAATTAATTGGCTAACTGATATATATATAAAAAAAAATTAGCCGGGCATGGTGGCGCATGCCTGTAGTCCCAGCTACTCGGGAGGCTGAGGCAGGAGGATTGCTTGAGCCCAGGAGTTTGAGGTTGCTGTGAGCTAGGCTGACGCCACGGCACTCACTCTAGCCTGGACAACAAAGTGAGACTCTGTCTCAAAAAAAAAAAAAAAAAAAAAAAAAAATCCTTAAATCTTAAAATGAACTTGTTTTGAAACAATGAGCAGACTGAGTGGCTCTGTTGTAAACTTCCTGATATCTTTCTAGGGGTGGCATCTTACCCTGCTACATGAACTGATAGCAGCTATCTTTCAAAATTTACACTATTCATGGACATATCTCATTTTTTAGTTTATAGGGAGAAAATAAAGTGTTTATTAAAAACCACGGAAGTTAATTTCAAACAGTTTTTCAAAAACAATAGAAATTCTTTCTTTATATTGTTTTTACATACAGGAACAATATCATAATCCAATAATACTGCAAATTTTAGTTACTATATTTTTAAACAACCTTATCACTCAAAAGTAGTCAATAATCCTGTTTTTTAAGTAAATACATGGGTATTTCAGTTTAATATACATTTTTAACTTCAAGATTTATGTCAGTAGGACTGTGCCATGACTGGTATCTCAGCTTTGATGGAAACATATTTACTTAGTATTATCAATTGAAATGGTGAGGGAACCTAGATGGAGCTGATCTCTGTTAATTCTTATAGCAAAAAAGGATTAAAAGGGAAGGAAAGTGTTTCCAGAGGAAACTAGGGGGAAGGGATTTGTCCCTTGCCCTGGCCCAGGGGATTTTTCTAAAGAGAGAAGCAGGAAGCAGAGGTTGACAAAAGAGGTTCCTGAGGATTATGAGAGTTAAGAGGAGGCAAACTGTACTGCTTTGATACTCAATGACAAAGCATAGACCAGAGAGTGGGCATTTCCCAGTCAATGCTCCCTATTCCTGATTCACAGCAAAAGCTTCCTCCGGTAAGTACGGGTGGTCCTCTGCCTGAGGGACTTCTCTGGCTGCAGGAGTATGCTCTGAAGTTTTGGGGTGTTAACAGCCCCAGGGGCAGCCCTCAATCAAGAAGAGATGAGAGTTGGTAGTAAACTTTCTAGCTTCCTTGCAGCTCAAGTGGGATAATTTGAGATGTATTTGATGGGATCCCATAGTTCCCCATCAGGATCGAGCCCCAGTTTACTCACAGAGGCAACCTGCTCTTTGTTGCATCCTCTACTGGCTTCTTTTCTTCCTCTGTATCACTTTACCACTCCCTTTCCCATCAATGCTTCCTAGGATCCACTCCCATAAATGACTTGTCAAATCCTAATATATGGGACTTAAAGTCATGAGCTCTAATTCATGCTGTACTCAGCTTCCAAAGAGATCCTTTTGGAACAAAAGTCTGATTATGCCAGTCCCTTGCTTAATCCTTCTGGTACTCTTGCAGTCAGTTTCTAACCTACCTTACCACCTCCTCTCACACTGCCATCAATCATTACTCTCCAGCCATGGTGGTTTCTTTTTTTTTTATTTCTCAAACAGCATCATGTCTTCTTTGGGGTACATTATAAGAAATATTACTGAAAAGCTCACTATGTGTTTCATGCAGGAATGTGATTGAGTGTTAAAGTTTTGGGGGTCTTATATCAGGGTTCTCAGTTATCCCACTGGTCAATATTTCAATTTTTCTGCCAATAACAAATTGATTTAATTACTACAGCTTTGTAGTATAGTTTGAAATCTGACATATTGATATCTATCATTTTGTGTTTATTGCCTAGAATTGCCATCTAATCTTCAACAAAGCAGACAAAAACATTCACTGAGGAAAAGAATCCTTATTCAATAAATGGTTCTGGGAAAACTGGGTAGCCACATGTAGAAGCCTGAAGCAGGATCTACACCTTTCACCTCTCACAAAAATCAACTCAGGCTGGGTAACAGACTTAAACCTAAGGTATGAAACTATTAGAATTCTAGAGGAAAACATTGGAAACATTTCCTAGACATTGGCCTAGGCAAAGAATTTATGAAGAAGACCCCAAAGGCAATCACAGCAGCAACAAAAATAAATAAATGGGACCTGATCAAACTAAAAAGCTTCTGCACAGCCACAGTCATGAGAGCAATCAGACAACCTACAGAATGGGAGAAAATTTTTGCATCCTACACATTTGATAAGGGACTGATAACTAGAATCTACTTAGAACTCACAAAAATCAACAAGAAAATAATCAAACAACCCTATCAAAAAGTGGGCAAAGGACATGAACAGAAACCTTTCAAAAGAAAACAGAATAATGGCTAACAAACATATGAAAAAACGCTCAACATCTCTAATCATCAGGGAAATGCAAATCAAAACCGCAATGAGATATCACTTTTCTCCAGTAAGAATGGCTTTTATCAAAACATCCCAAAACAATAAATGTTGGTGTGGATGAGGAGAGATAGGAACACTCCTACACTGCTGGTGGGACTGCAAACTAGTTCAACCTCTGTGGAAAGCAATATGGAGACACCTTAATGCAATACAAGTAGATCTACCATTTGATCCAGCAATCCCATTACTGGGCATCTACCCAAAAGAACAAAGGACAATCTACAATAAAGACACATGCACTCAAATGTTTATAGCAGCACAATTCACAATTGCAAAGCTGTGGAAACAACCCAAGTGCCCATCAATACATGAGTGGATTAAAAAAATGTGCTATATGTATACCATGGAGAACTATTCTGCTCTAAAAAACAATGCTGATGTAGCACCTCTTGTATATTCCTGGATAAAGCTGGAACCGATACTACTAAGTGAAGTATCCTAAGAATGAATAAACAAGCACCACATATACTCACCAGCAAATTTGTATTAACTGATCAGCTCCTAAGTGGACACATAGAAATTACATTTATCGGGTATTGGGCAGGTGGGAAGGGGGAGGATGGGACGGGTATATACATACATAATGAGTGAGATGTGCACTGTATAGGGGATTGTCACGCTTGAAGCTCAGGCTTGAGGGGTAGGGGAGACAAGGGCATTATACACAACCTTAAAATTTGTACTCCTATAATATGCTGAAATTTTTAAAAAAGGAAAAAAAATTGGAGGGGGTCAGGTCCCCTGGTCTGAATGAGTCCCCCAAAAAACATGTGTTGGAAACTTAATCCCCAGTGCAACAGTGTTGGGAGGTAGAACCTAATGAGAGGTGATTAAGTTTCTGCCATCATGAATGAATTAATGCTGTCATGGTGAGAGTGAGTTTGTTATTGCAGGAGTGGGTTTCTTGTAAATGAATGAATGTGCTTGGCCCCCTTTTCTCTCTTTCTTACTCTCTTGCCCTTCTGCCTTATGTCATGGGAGGATACAGCCAAAAGGTTCTCACCAGATGCCAGTTCCTCACTCTTGGACTTCTCAGCATCCAGAGCTGTGAAAAATAAATTTCCTTTCATTATAAATTGCCAAGTTCATGGTATTCTGTTATAGCAGCACAAAATGAATTAAGACACCAATAAATAATCTTCCTCCTCAAACCCAAGACCTGACCAATTGTGAGAGAGGCAGATGCATCTGAGGGATGAACATTAATATTTTACTTTTCCACTGAGAGAGCTGAGAGGAAGAGCTAGCTCTGTGGCAAAATGGGATCCCTGAGGCTTCACCCATAATTGAAAAATGTACCAGCTGAGTCACAGGCAAAGGCGGACAATAGCAGCCCACTCCCCAGCCCCTAGGAGATGAGCTGGACCCTGAAATTTCTCTGGAGTCACAGAGAATTTAGACTCCTAACAGGCAGACTGGTTTTAGAAATTGTGAAAGAGAAAGTGGCTGAGCTATACATATTCCTTTTCCTAAATTCTTCAGTCAGGTGACTCACTTCTCTGTGCTTAGGAGAAATGAAAGCGTGAGAGAGAAGCTTCTAGGGTAGCTTTTCTGCTTTCCCTCTGGGAGAGGGGAGTGGACAATCTTCTTCTTCCATGAAAACTTGGGAGATCAAAGAAAGGTTCCCTTCCTCTAAAATGTAGGAACCTGTTTACCATGTCCACATGATATTGCCATTGCAGGGACTCACTAGAAAAACATCTCAGATTTCATGCTAAAAACAGTTAGTTTGTTCTTATGGGTATTTTAGACAATGTAAGTGCTACAGTCTAAATGTGTCCCTCAAAATCCATATGTTGAAATTTAATCATCTATGTGATAGTATTAAGAGAAGGTACATTTAGGAGGTAATTAAGTCATGAAGGCACAGCTCTCATCAATGAGATTAATGAGCTTATAAAAGAGGTTGAAGGGAGTATGCTAGTCCATCTTTCTCCTTTTCCCTTCTGTCTCTTCTGTCATATGAGAATCCAGCATTGTTCCCTCCCAAAGACAAGGCACCATCTTAGAAGCAGAGAGCAGTCCTCACCAGACACTGAATCTACTGGTGCCTTTATCTTGGACTTTCCAGCCTCCATAACTGTGAGAAAGGAATTATTATTCACAAATGATTCAGTCTAGAGTAATTTGTTATAGCAGCAGAAACAAACCAAGACCTAAGTGTTCTTTACCTGCCTCCATAGCTTTATTAAGGTATAATTGGCAAAAATAAAAACTTAAAAAATATTTAAGGTGCACAACACGATGTTTTGATACACACTGTGAAATTATTATCGCACTCCAGCTCATTAACATATCCATCACCTCACATAGTTACCTTTATTTGTGTGTGGTGAGAATATTTATGATCAACTCTCTTTGCATATTTCAACTACAAAATACAGTATTATTAACTATAGTAGTCACCAAGCTGTACATTAGACTTCCAGAACTTATTCTTCTTAAATAACTGAAACTTTGTACTCTTCGACCAACATCTCCCTATTCACCCTACCCCCAAACTCCTGGCAACCACAAATCTGCTCTCTGCTTCTATGAGATTTACATATGGTTTTTTCAAGGTGTATTTTTTTTCAAATTAGCTGCTAGAAATGCTGAACCAAATCTGTGGCTCACTTCTAATACAACAGATAGAATGATAGGGTAGGTTTGTTGAGTACTAACTATAGCCTTGGAACTTATTTTTCCTACCTTAATTCCATTTCCTCTGACACATACATTTTTAAGTTACTTTATTCTTATAGTAGTGTATGTATGTTTGTATGCACCTCAGATTCTTTTCTGAAGAGCCTGGTTATAAGGAGTATTTTAAAAATTATTAGTATGACTATCATTTTAGTGAATACATAATATCCATTCATTTTACTATGTTCCTAAACCATTTATGTAATTTTTTTGCTAAGCTATTTCTAATATTTCACTGATGTATATAAAACTGCCATCTTCTTTATGCATATGGCTTTTTTTTCTTTAGCATTATTTCCCTAAGAAGAATTTGTACATGTTGGATAACTAGAGTCAATGGACACAAGCAGTTTTTTGGCTCCTATATATATTTTCCCACATTGTTATCATAATGAGTTGTAACAAATTATTACTACTACCAATGGATTATTTTACCAGTTTCAACAAAACTGATAATTTGTAACCAAGAGTAATTAGTGTGGCCATGCCACCAGGTCTCATTCACTTGCTCAAGATTAATAATGTTTTTCTTGATTGTGGTAATCATTTCACAATGTATATGCATATTAAATCATTGCAACACACATCTTAAATATCTACAATTTTTATTTGTCAATTATTCCTCAGTAAAGCTGGATGACCCAGCTAGATGATCCAGGAAATACTGACTTCATCTATTTTATAAATGCATTTCTAAAGAGAGACAGAAGCTATTAGTGAGTTGGCAAATTTATGTTTGTTTGAAGGTCTTTATTAATAGAAAATATCACTGGGTTTTAAATCAACTATAGAGTTGAAGATTGTCCATTAGCATTTCCTTAGGATTTACAATATGCTTGGGAGAGTAGAGCAGAACCAAGAAAGAACATTATGATTAAACTTTAAGGACATATATAGCTCTAAAATTCTACTCTATAAGATTTCAATATGTATAATTCATTTATAATGATGCAGCTTACTTGCTCAATCTGAGACACATAACTATGACATTAATAGCCATATCATTTTTTTGAGATTATCAAGATCTCCTGGGAGAATAATTTACCTGGCTTCTCTCACTCATACTGGAACATCACAAAGCTTCCAAATCTATTAAAAAATAATTATGAATATCTGTAATTGTACATAGAATTAGCATCAAAGAGTTCAAGTAATCTGAAAAGTTTTGTATCACTCCTAGTTTTTCCCCCATTACAATTATTAACCTACAATATATGAGGGAAAGGCAGAGAGAGATACTTTCATACTTAAGATAACTAATATTGAAAAATAATAACCTAAAACAGATGCAGATACTTAGAACTACTAATTGGCTCCTGAATTGAATAATACTTTGAAGAGATGTTGGTCAAAGGGTACAAGATTCAGTTAGGAGGAATAAGAAACAAAAATGTTTATATCCCTGATAAAGATATCAAAGACCTCTACTCAAAGTCATCTCTATTATTTTAGGTAGAGCTGCCTAAAGAAACTCAACAATAATTTAGTGACCTCTAAGAAGACAGAAATTTATTCCCCTTTAGTTTAACAGTCCAGAATGAGAGTCCCTAGCAATGAACACACTCCACATGATTGTTCAGGAACCTGGCTTCCTCCCATCAGTTTCTCTGACAGTCCCCAAATCAAGAATTTTCAAAATGTGGTCAACAGACCCCTTGGAGATTAAAAGACTTTGCAGGAAGGTTGTGAGGTTAAACTAATTTTATAATAATACCATTAATATTATTACTAATTCTATACTAATAACTTACACTAATATTAGTGATTCTATTCATAATAATATTACTAATAAGACATTCTTTGCCTTTCCCCAGTGATGACATTAGCTCTGATGGTGTAGGCATCAAACTGCAGTAGGCATCATTGTGTTCTTCATCACCACACACTGACAGTTTTTTAAAAAGCCACATTTACTTAAGACTTTTCTTGATGAAGCAGTGAATATTATGAATTTTATTAAATCTTAACCACTGAGCACCTATCTTTTTAATATTCTGGGGAAGAAAATGAGAAGTACATATGATGCTCTTCTGTTGCATGCTAAAGTGTGATGATTATTTCATAAAGAAGCACTTTCAGTATTATTTGAGTTACAACATGAACCAGTCTTTTTTTTTTTTTAATAGAATGGCACTTTAACAGAAAGAATGACTGACAAACCATGGTTATTAGCACTTAAATACTGGTCAACATTTTCTTGAACATTATTAAAGTCAGTCTGTCATTTTATGGAAAACAACTGACAACATTTGCTGCCAATAATAAAATTCAAGCTTTCAAGTAAAAATTAGAATTTTGGAAAACTTTCATCTTCCAGTGTTATCTGAATAGCTTCCCGATACATAAAAACTTTTCTTATGAGATTGCTAGTAGTTATTTTCATAAATATACCATTTTTATAATATTATGTATAAATATTTTGAAAAATATAGTTACTTTAATAAAAGTATTTTAAAAATGTATAAGTGAAATAGGCTTATTATTATTTTTAAATGAACTGCAAATATTTTTAAAATTTCCAAATTTTAATTTCTAGTATGATAAATATCAATAGATGTAACCTATATAGGCAGAGTTTTGAGGGGTCTTCCGTTATTTGCAATATGCACAGGTATTGTAAGAACCAAGTACTTGAGAACTGCTGCCCTAAGGAGTGTTCTCATCTGCATACTTGATGCTGGGTCTGTATTACAGGTAATGGGAAGAGGAAAGAGCGTGGAAAAGAGCGTGTGCAAGGCTGGTACTGGAATTGGCATTCTTCCCTTGGATTCACATTCTAAGAGTGAGAACTCAGCCTTCCAACCACACAAGACTCCAAAGTAGGCTGAAAAAAATGCAGTGTTCAGCTAGGCAGCTATGTGCTAATATTGTGGAAGAAATGGGGGACAGATTTTGATAGATGGCTAGCAGCCTCAGTGACTTCATCTAAGAAACCTAGTCTTTATTTACTAAAGCAGGCAGTGAAATTAATTTAGTTCATGGGCCATCATTTACTGACCACTGCTGAAGACAGGCTGTAATAAGTTAAAGATGTATGCCATAAACTTTAAAGGAACCAATGAAATAACAAAGAATTATAGCTAATAAACCAAAAATAATAAATGAAATCATAAAAAATTCAATTAAACCTAAATAATATAGTAAAGTAAAAGAGAATCAGTGAAAATATGGAAAAAGGAGAAAAAAATAGCAAGATTATAGCTTTAAACTCAGTCATATAATAATCACATTAATATAAATGGCTAAATACCCCAATTAAAAGGCATAGTTTATCAGATTGAATAAGAAAGCAAAAACTAACTATATGCTTCTTATGATATATGCACTTTGAATATAAAGACTCAGATACATTAAAAGTAAAAGGATGAAGGAGATATACCATAATAACAATAATAAAAAGAAGGAAGTTTGGAATGGGCACAGTGGCACATGCCTATAATACCAGCTACTTGGGAGACTATGGTTGGAGGGTCACTTGAGCCAGGGATGGGCAACATAACGAGGCCTCATCTATAAAAAATAAAAAAAAACATTATTATAAAAAAAATAATACATTATGACCAAGTAATCTTTATCCTTGAAATGCAAGGTTGCTGTACTATTCCAAAATCAAACGATGCAATGATATTGGCATAATATCCTTGTACATATCCCCCTACAGCAACAATAATTTGGCAGCCATCCACAGGCCAAATGTCTTTGTAGAAGCTTTGAGATTTAGGTAGGAGATTGGGAAACCCTGATAGAGTCTAAGAGTGAGAAGGGTTGCTTTGACAAGGCAGGCCAGTATCCAGGTAGCAGGATTTCTTGACTATGGGCCTGGCTACAGACCCTGAAATGCTCATGTTCCCTTGTAGACTTGGCTACAGTGCCATTTGTCCTTGGTCCTGCCACCAGTGTCTTATGCCAAGAGACCTATGAGGTGTCACACCTGTCTGTGTCTCAGTTAACAGGCTCACTAACCTTGGTAGAGGCTGTAGAGCCTGCAACAACCCATGATATAGTTTCAGCTTATGCTAGGACTGGGAGCAGTCCTGCCTGCCCAGGGACCTGCTGAGAGACATACCTGTCTATAACCCAAAGAAAAATCTGCTGGCATCAGTCTGACTGTAGATTATGAATAGCCCTCTGACCTGGCATCACTAATTACCAGGGAAATACAAATCAAAACCACAATGAGATACCACCTCACATTAGAATGGCTATTATCAAAAAGTCAAGAGATGCCAAGTGTTGGTGAGGGGATGGAGAAAAGGTACACTTGTACACTATACACTGTTGATAGGAATATATATTGGTATTTATATACAAGTATTTAATGTCACCACCATTATAGAAAACATCATGGGGGTCCCTCAAAAAATTAAATATTGAACTACTATATGATCCAGCAATCCCACTTCTGTGTATATATCAAAGGAAATGAAGCCTGTAACTTGAAAACATATCTTCACTCTCATGTCCATTGCAGTATTCACGATAGCCAAGATACTGAAGCAATCTAAGTTTCCTTGATGGATGAATAAATAAAAAAGGCAATTATATATATATACATATATATTTCCATATATATGGAAATATTATTTAGCCATAACAAAGAAGGAAATCCTGCCATTTGCAAAAATATGAATGAACCAGGAGGACAATATGTTAAGTGAAATAAGCAAGACACAGAAAGACAAATACTGTATGGTCTCACTTTATGTAGAATCTAAAAAAGTCAAACTGACAGAAGCAGATGGTAGTGGTTGCCAAGGGCTGGGGGTTGGGGGAAATGGGGAGATTTTGGACAAAAGATACAAAGTTTCAGTTTTAAAATGAACAAGTTCTGAGGATCTAATGTACAGCATGGTGACTATAGCTAATAAAACCATATTGCATATTTGAAATTTGCTAAGAGAGTAGGTTTTAAGTGTTCTCATCACACACAAAAAAGCAATAACTATGCGAGGTGATAGATGTTTTAATTAGCTTGATTTTGTTAATCATTTCACAATATATATCAAATCATCAGGTTATACACCTTAAATATTAGTATATATAATTTTATGTGTCAATCATAGTTAAATAAATCTGGAAAAAATAAATGGCCAATGATATTTCTGTTAAAAAAAATCAATTAACAAACTAAAAAGAAACATATGATTATGTCAATAAATAATGAAAAATGTTTTTGAAAAAAAACAATGTCATTCATGTTAAAAATTCAGAAAATGAAGAATAGAATGGAACTTCCTCAACCTGAAAAAGACGAAATATGGAAGACATACAGCGAGCGTCATACTTAATGGTGAAAGACCAAATGCTTTCCCCCTGCAATCAGAAACAAGACAGGAATGTCCATTCTCACCACTTCTATTAAACATTTACTGGAGGTTCTGGCCATTGCAATAAGCTAAAAGCAAATGTAAATAAAAGGCATACATATCACAAAGGAAGAAGGAAAATTGTTATTATTGATAGAAAATCCAATGGACTAGGAAAAAACTACTACAACTCATAAGCAAATTTAGCAAGATTGCAGGATACAAAATCAATATCTGAAAATCAATTGTATTTTTATTAACTAATAAAGAACAACTGGAAATTAAAATTCTATATAATACCATTTATAATAGCAACAAAAAATATGACATACTTAAGGATTTATCTGACTACAAATATGCATGGACTGTACACTGAAAACTACAAAACACTACTGAGAAAAAATTAAAGATGACCTGAATAAAAGAGAGATATACCTTGTTTATAGGCTGGAAGACCTAATATTGTTAAGATGTCATTTTTTTCTAAATTAATCTATAGATTGAATGCAATCTTGGTCAAAATTCCAGCACATGTTTTTTGTAGCAATAGATAAACATTATAAAATTTATATGGAAAAATGTAAAGGATCTAGAATAGTCAAAAACAACTTTGAAAAAGGAGAACAAAGTTGGAAGCTTAACACTATCTGATTCCAAGACTTATTACGAAGCTATGGTAATCAAGACAGTATGATGTCAGAATAAAAAGAGAAAAGTAGGTTGCTGGAACAGAACATAAATTCCAGATAATTGATCCATACTTTTTGGACAACTGGTTTTTAACTTAGTACAAAAATAATTCAGGTGAAAATGTATAGTCTTTACAATAGATGTTACTAGAATAATTATATGTTTATGAGCAAAAAGGTAAACTCATTCCATTCCTTGTACTATGTACAAAAATTAACTTGAAATGGTTCACAAACTAACGTGTAAAACCTAAAAGTATGAAACAGCTAGAGAAAAACAGAGAAGAAAATCTTTCTTATCTTGTGTTAGACAAAGATTTTTCAGACGTGACACCAAAAGCATGATTGATAATAGAAAAATTAACGATGTAGCCTTCATCAAAATTAAAAACTTTTGTGTTACCACAGACTGGGAGAAAATATTTGCAAAGCATATACCTAATATATCTGGGCTTACATCCAGAATTTATAAAGAATTCTCAAAAATCATATGAAAACAAACAATAAAGAAAATGTACAAAAGGTTTGAACAGACAATTGACCAAGAAGACATATTGATGGCAAATATGCTCAGGGAGATATGTTTAGCATCATTAGTTGTTAGGGAAAATCATATTAAAACCACAACAAGATATCATTGCATATCATAAGAATGCCTAAATTTCAAAAAAGTGTTAGGATGTAAAGGAACTGGAACTTTCATATGCTGCCAGTAGGAATCTACTTTGGAAAACAGTTTGGCTATTTATTAAAAAGTTAAACATACAGCCTGCCATATGATCTTGCCATTCCACTTACAAGTATTTACTCAAGAGAAAAAAAGGCAATTTCCATTCAAAGATTTGTATAAGAATGTTCATAGTGACTTTCCTTGTAATAGGCAAAAACTGGAAAGCAGCCCAAATGACCATAAACAGGTGAATGAATACACAAATTGTGCTATATTCATACAATGAATAAAAAGGAGGAAAGTATTTTATTCAGTATATAAATGCTATTAATACATCAAAAATAAATCTCAAAATAATAATGCTGTGTTAAAGGGGCCAGATTTAAAAAGAAAAAGAATATTGTGTCATTTCACTTGAATAAAACTCTAGAAAAAAGAGCAAACCTTACTCTAGAATCTTTCTAGAGTAAGGAAAAGGATATCAGTGATTGCCTGAGAACAAGAACATAGGTGGCTTACAAAACAAATAAACAAAAAGAAAAGGTAGCTGTATGAGGTGATACATGCATTTACTAATTTGACAGTGGTCATCATTTCACAATATATATGTATATTAAATCATCACATTGTACAGTTTAAACTTACACAATTTTATTTGTCAACTATACCTCAATAAAGTTAGGACAAAAAAGCCTGCAGGTGGTGTGGGAGGGGTAAGAGGAAGAGATCACAATGGGATACAAGGAAACTTTGAGTGATGGACATATTAATTATTTTGATTGTGGTGATTGTTTCATGGTTGTATACATATGCCCCAAATTACCAAACTGTACACTTTAAATATGTGTGATATATTATATATTAATTTATCTCAACAAAGATTTTTAAAAATCCACAGGGGAAGCTCATAGCAGTTTCCAGCACCATCAATCTGTTCCATCAGTGTATTTGCATTTGGCTTTGGTTTTCTTCTCACTTCCACCATCTATTTATCTCAAAGAGGACTAAAGTTTAAATTTGTAAAAAAAAAAAAAAAATGTTTGCTCACTCACATACTCAGAGAGTGTGTACTTAGGAGAATATTAATAAATATTTGGCACATTTGCCATACTGTGTGTAGCTTTGCCTTACTGACATCGATCAGCCTGTGTTTGTATGCTCCAAAGTTGAATCATACTCATATCAAAGATATTATCAGTCTTGTTGGCTTTCTTTATTAAAATGGCTCATCAAATATAATTCACATCACTCAGCATATGAAACTCTTGGTTTGACCAAGGCAAGAGAAGCAATCAAATTGAACAATTATGCCAAAATTTCCTAAAGTTACATCTATACAGTAGTCTCCCCTTATCTGAGACCCCCAGTGTATGCTTGAAACTGTGGATAGAACTGAACCTCATTATGTTATGTTCTTGCCTATATATACATACCTATGATAAAATTTAAATCATAAATCAAGCACAGTAAGAGATTAACAACATAGCTAATAATAAAATAGAACAATTATAGCAACATGCCAGCATCACTACTTTTGTGCTTTGGGGTCATTATTAAGTAAAATAAAGGTTACTTGAACACAAGCACTATGATATCACGACAGTAGATCTGAGAGCTTAGATGGCTACGAACGGAGCAATGAGCAGGGTATATATGCAGCATGGATATGCTGGACAAAGGCATGATTCATGCATCAGGTGGGAAGGAGCCAGATGGCACAAGATTTTATCACACTACTCCAAAGGGCATGTAAATTAAAACTTCCAAATTGTTTATATCTGGAACTTTTCATCTAATATTTTCAAATCACAGTTGACTAAAAGTAACTGAAACCACTGAAAGTAAAGCCATGGAAAAGGGAGAAATATTGTATAAATAAAATCACATGAAGGATAATTTTTTGAGGATAAATTGAACCATTTTTTACATCCAGTTTATGAAGATAAAGATTCCCTAACCTATAGAAACTCCCTCTAGCAACCAATGCATTATTGAGCACTCAAGAATAAAGATGATACTGTGAAGTAATGCTAATGATGGTGTACATTTTACAGCCTGTTACAATTTACAACACACTTTCATAAGTTTTATCCTGTTAGAAAATGTGTGATGGCTCTATAAAGTGATTTGAGCCTTGTGGCAGAGGGCAATTTAATTTGAAGCTTTATTTCTTTGATACTCATATTAACTATTGCCATCATGCAAGTCTTCTATTGCCTAGTTATTCCAAAAATCTTTGTAAACAAGACCTAATGGAATAGAAAATGCCAAACAAAACAAGCAAAACATCTTTTGGAAGAAAATCATCAAATTCCTTTATGTTTTTAATAAACTTTTTATTTTAGATTTACAGAAAAATTACAAAAATAAGACAGTTTCCGTGTGCCCTATATCCAGTTTTGCCTGTTGTTTGCATCTTATATTAGTGTTATACATTTGTTGCAACTAATAAACTAATACTGTTACAATATTATTAACTAAACTCCATACTTAATTCAGACTTCATTCATTTTTTCTCCCATATTATCCTTTTCCTTTTTATGTTACTGGAGTTAATCAAGGATATGTATTACATTTAGTCATTATGGCTTTTTGGTCTCCTCTGGTTTGTGAAAGTTTCTCAGACTTTCCATATTTTCATGAGACTCTGGCAGTTTTGAGGAGTACTGGTCATATATTTTGTAGAACGTCCCTCAGATTAAGTTTGTCTCATATTTTCTCTCCTAGGCTGAAATTATGGGTTTGGGGAAGGAAAACGACAAAGGTAAAGTGCCATTCTTATTACATCATATCAAGGAGTATATACTATCAACATGACTTATCGCTGGTGATGTTAATATTCATCACCCAACTGTGATAGTGTTTAACAGGCGTCTTCACTGTAAAGTTACATTTCTTTTACCTTTTCAATACCCTGCTCTCTGGAGGCAAGTCACTAAGCACAGCACACACTCAAGGGGTAGGGAGTTAAGATGCACCCTGCTACCCCTTGAAGGGAGAATCATTACATAAATTATTTGGAATTCTTTTGTACAGGAGATTTGTTTCTGCTTCACTTATTTACTTATTCATTTATATAGAGAAGTATTACTCTCCTATTCTCATATTCAGTATTATATTTATTTTATACATTCGGCTATAAATCCAATACTATGTTATTTATTTTGTTGCTCAAATTGTTCAGCTTTGGCCACTGGAAGCTCATTGAATTTGGCTTGTGTGTCCCTTTGACATACCCCATGGTTTTATTCTTTGAGCACTTTTTAAAGAGGGTGAGGACTACAAAATGCTATAGGCTTTTCTTCTATATTCCTTGCCCCAGCCCTAGAATCAGCCATTTTTTTAACACATTAATTGCCATGTGAATTGTATTTAACTCATACTAGTTTTGAGCCAGGGGCCTTATGAAGCATATGTAACTTACACACCTCTTCACCTTGGGAGCTGTGAGAACTATTTTCCTAGTTGCATATAGCTAATGCACAGAAAACAATAAAAAATAACAAATTTTCCATTAAATTAGAAAGGATTGATTTGTTTTTAAAGTTTTTATTCTATTTTTGTAATAAAACACTGGGGCCCCAAGGAATATTTTCTTTTTCT
Organism: Microcebus murinus; assembly: GCF_040939455.1. Taxonomy (NCBI): domain Eukaryota; kingdom Metazoa; phylum Chordata; class Mammalia; order Primates; family Cheirogaleidae; genus Microcebus; species Microcebus murinus. The sequence goes on along the minus strand of NC_134104.1, from coordinate 104,951,621 downwards.
AGTATGGCACTCCATGTGTTAAAAAGCCCTGATTCTTTGTATTGGAGAATGGTATAAGAGAACAAAATTCCTTTATTTTTATGATCCAAAATCTTTATCACATATTGTCATTGATATTTCACATGTGCATTGGAATAAATGGAATAGTTGTCCTACCATGCTCTAAAATCCTGGACAAAAATTGAAATGAGTAATGACGTTTCTGAAATTCTACTATGTTCTTTAATAATCATTTCTCTTTATTCTTTGAAGTCATTGAGAATTTTATAATCAAATAAAACGGAATTTAGAAAACACTTTTTAATAAATCAGTTAAGTTAGCTCTAACTTTAAATTTAAGCTTCTGAGCTTAATTTTTCACTCTGTTTTACAACTAAAAGTTATATTACCCGGGGCTATGTTCTTCATTTAGACTACCAATCCCCCCTGATGGTGTGATATCAAGATTGGTTTTAATCATGGGGCTTAAATATGAAAATATAGAGAGATTTTGTAAAAGTCTAATGCAATTTCAGTAAGTATGGTTTAACTTTAAATGCTTTCTAAAATATATTTGCTACTTACATACAAAAAAGTAAAAAAAGTTCTGCACAGATGCAGTCTCAAAGGCCTTCTGTTTTCATGCATTTAAGTGTGAGTTGCAGGAAAATTAAAAAGGATAATATTTCCATCAATAGAAGGTAGAAATGTCTAAACATATATCTTGAGAATGATATTCTGAAATATCCAAGTATAATTTGAAGGTATAAAACTTTCTTTAACAAAAAAGTTATTTTAACCAAAACTATATAGTGATGCCTTTTTTAAATGAGCAAAAGCTAACTCTGGAACTACCTTGAAGTTAGAGGATCACAAACTCAAAAGGTACTTGAAAATTCAACAAAACTCCAAACAAGTTTTTGTACAAATAAGAAAATGAAGTGAGTTCTTTCCTTTTAAGTCCTTTGCTTCATTGTGATCAGGGCACTTTAGAACTATAATGTGCTAAAGCAGAAAGGACCTTTGAATCACATAGGCTCATTTTATAGAAGAGGAAATGTCTCATCAGATCATGAAAAACATGTTATTTTTAGTTTGCATATAGAAGGAGATTTGTGAAATGACAATGATATTGATACCAAAAAATTTTGATGAGTGAAGTGGTTCAATTATTCAATTAACAAATAAAAGTATATTTTTAGAGTGTTCAGTTTTTCCTCAGAACATGTATTGTATTATAAATTTATTGTTTTTAATCATGAAGTCCTGAGTCTGCTTATCTATTGCACACTAAAACAATTTCTTGACCAACCATTATAATTACTAATAATTTTTTGAGATCTTATTATTTTTAGCCTTAGAAACTTATAACATGATGTTTATAAAGCACTAGAATAGGAAGCCTATGGGCCTAAATTATAGGCTAATGTTTTTCAATACCTCCATGTGCTCTTTGGCAAGTCACTTAACACAGCTCTGCTTCAATTTCTTTTCTATAAAAAAGAGGGTAAGCCTAAAGAGTTCTGAGATCCTTTTCAGCTTTAACATTTTATGATTCCATTATTTTTTATCTCTACTTTTAGGAAATCACCTCATATTGTATGTGCCTGTATATACATATACATGAAATCTTGTCATCCCTCTTTCTGTTTTCCTTCTGGAATCCTGCCATCTATAAAGAGAGTAGCTATCATGTAATGAAGGACATCATCCAAAGTAAAGAATATAGATTCTAGGACACGTGATTTTGTTATCATGCTGATACAATCTGAATATTCGTTCCCTCTGGAACTCATGCTGAAATTTAATTCCCAATGTGGCAGCATTGAGAGGTGAAGCCTTTAACAGGTAATAGGGTCATGAGAGCTTTGACCTTATGAATAGATTAATTCGTTAATATGTTAATGGGCTAATGGGCTATCATGGGAATGGGACTGGTGGCTTTGTAAGAAGGATAAGAGACACCTAAGCTAGCATGAGCCCCCTTGCCATGTCATACCCTAAGCCACTTTGGGACTCTTCAGAGAGTCCCCACCAGCAAGAAGGCTCTCATCAGATGTATCCCTTGGACCTTGGACTTCTCAGCCTCCATTTCTGTGAGACATAAATTTATTTTCTTTATAAATGATCCAGTTTCAAGTGTTCCGTTATAAGCAACAGAAAACAGACTGAGACACATTCTCTTTGCTTGTTTTTATTCACATTACACAGCTGAAACGCAGCCAGAGCAATGCCAGGCCTAGAACACGTACTTGAAGAACTTAAGGAAATGTGGAATAGATTGCATGTCTTAAACTATTGAGTATGTTAAATCATGAGATAATAGTTATTTTAAAAAATTTGATGCTGCCTTGTTGCCATATGGTCTGTATCTGGCATTTAGTGATAACAGGCAGCACATTTCTTACCGTGATTATTGTGAACAGCAGGAGGTAAATGGCATGACCTAAACCAACTGGGCACGAAGGTGTTAACTCCCTCAGTACTTAACTAGAATGTTCGCCATATGCATGTATGTAATTAGCCTTATGCTTTTTACATCCCGAGCTTGAATCTCTTTCTTCTTTTTAAAAGATGATATAATTTAGTTTTGTATTTTTGTAATGATATCATTTTTTCAATTGAGAAACATTAGTTACTTGTTTTTCAATAATCACTCTCTTATCTGAGTTCATCATTAGGAAAGAAAAAATTGCTTCACATTATCTTGAGTAACATTTGGGTGATCTATTAGTCATCAATTGAAATTAACCTGAACGTGTCTCCAGTGAGATGAAGAACATTTAAGCATGCCAGCTGGAGGGCATTTACAGTTTCATTTTTCCAACTTTCACAGAAAATCTTTCCACCACACATCTGTGAAGGTTTCATAATGAATGGAGTGATGTGAGCTTTGTGTGGCATTAGGGCACTCAGAGCCATTTAAACCATTCTGAAGTGTCAGAAAGGCACCTAAAAATTAAGGCCAAGAAGCATTTCAATTCACACATTGTAGCTCTGCCCTCTAGTTTATGATTGATTTAAAGACTACTGCCAATTTTCTAAAAGGCAGCTCAGAGCATGCAAAACCTCTTTAGTGTAGGGTTCGTTCTCTAGGATCCCTTCATTATGATGATTGTTAACCTTACGATTGGAAAGACCCTGTAGATTACTTGGTCCAAGCTTACAATTTTATAACTGAAGGGACTGGACTCTCTCTAGAGACTGAAGGACTTACTCAAACCTACACACCTCCCTTATAGTAACGTGACACAAAGCCCAGGTCTCCTTCCTGTAAGTACAATGCTGTTTCTATGGTACAAGAGTGTTTTTCTTGTTCTTTCAAAATTATAAATATATGAATTTGGTTGATATATTGTGTTCACATGTAAAGAGTTTGATGAGTCTATATATATATATATATATATATATATATATATTTTTTTTTTTTTTTGAGACAGAGTCTCACTCTGTTGCCTGAGCTAGAGTACCATGCATGATGTCAGCCTAGCTCACAGCAACCTCAAACTCCTAGGCTCAAATGATCCTCCTGCCTCAGCCTCCTGAGTAGCTGGGACTACTGGTGTGCACCGCTGGGCCCAGCTATTTTTTCCCATTTTTAATAGAGACAGGGTCTTGCTCTTGCTCAGGCTGGTCTCGAATGCCTGACTTCAACAGATCCTCCTGCCTTGGCCTCCCAGAGTGCTAGGATTACAGGCGTGAGCCATCACGCCCAGCCACATGAGTCAAATACAACACTTAAAGTCAGACATCAGTACCATGAAAATCCCGAGAGATGATGGTGAGAAGGTGATAAACCTATGTCCTAGATATTATTACTAGATCCTCCTGATTTCAAATAATTTCCCATTTTCACACATTAATTAGAAGATTTTAAGAAATTATCCCTAGTTCCATTTTCCCAAAGAAAATTGTTTACCCTTAGTTCACCTTGCTGAATTGAGGGTAAACAATTTTCTTCCTAGTAAGAATGTAAAATGGTACAGCCACTGGGGAAAACAGTTTTGCAGTTCCTGAAAAAGTTCAACAGAGTTACAATATGACCCAGCAATTTCACTCCTAGGTGTATGCCCAAAATAATTGAAAACATATGTTCATGTATACAAATATTCATAGCAGTAGCACTTGTAACAGCCAAAAAGTAGAAAGAGCCCAGATGTCCACCAACTGATGTCTGGATAAACAAAAGGTGGTATATTCATATATTTAAAAATAAATAAAGTACTGATGCATACTACAACATGGGTGAACCTTGAAAACATTATGCTAAGTGAAAGGAATCAGAAACAGAAGTCTACATATTACATAATTCTGTTTGTATAAAAGGTCACAGGTGTCCTCAAACTACGGCCCACAGGCCATATGCAGCCCCCCGAGGACATTTATCAGGCCCGCCTGGTGTTTTTGTCCTGTTTAGCAGTGGCTCATCAGGGCCCATAGTGCGCATGTGTGGAATGTGCACTGCACTCTCGAATGGTCTGAGGGACAGTGAACTGGCCCCCTGTTTAAAAAGTTTGAGGACCCCTAGAATAAGCAAATCCCTAGAGATAGAAGGTAAATTAGTGATTTCCAGGGGCTGGTGAGAGGGAAAATGGAAAGTGACTGCTAACAGGTACAGAGTTTCTTTCTGGGTTGATGAAAATATTCTCAAATTAGATGATGGTGATCAATGTAGAACCTTTGTAAATATATTAAAAACTGAATCGTGCACTTTAAAATGGTAAATTTTATGTTATATGAATTATACCTCAATTTAAAAAATAGAATCCCAATATTCAAAACAAATAAAAGCCTATTTATTTTCATTGAAAACTAAGAGGCAGGCCCCAAAGCCCTCGCTACTTGGCTACCTAACCCCTCTACTCTTTGTAGCAGCACCGTTAGTGGTTCTGCCTCAGATCCTTAGCACTCCCTAAAAGAGGTCTGGAAACCACTTCCATAAAACTTGGAAATAGTTCAAGTGTCCAATATGTCACCTTTGAGACTTCTCATCACACTCAGAAGCAACCCCCTTATATAGCCATAACTACTAATTTTTGTTTGGACAACATAGTCATCCTATCTAGAAGAAAAGGGGCTCTTAAAGGTCAGGTGTTTTTCTGGAGCCTTTCAAAAGTAATTTCTCCACAAATTGATTGAGACTAAGACTAACTACCTCAGAAGATAGGCAGTAAGAGTCTAAAAGACTTGATCTGCAACATCTACACCATCCAGTATCTTTTTTTTTTTTTTGAGACTGGGAAATTGCCTAAAAATTTTTTGGAGCCTAATACTAAAATAAGCCTACAAATGTATGTACACCAATGAGCTTGCTAAAACAGAATGGAATACATTTTTAAGAAAAGCCAAGCATAGAAAAGCTGGGGGTGGGATCAGGGAGGTGGCACCTACAAGTTTAGGTTGTCTATCACACTCCATAAAGAACAAAGAACAGGGAACCTATACCCGTCACCAGCTACTTTCCTTACCCAAATAAAATTACCTTCCTAATTTAATTTTAGTGTGGGAAGTTCACAAATGAATGTATAATTTTGGCCACAAAGATATAATTTTTATATTAGTGTTATCAAGCAGAATTATAACACCAATTTAATGTGACAAGCGGAACTAAAGGCATAAATCACACCTAAGTACATATGATTATGAGATACTAGATCCCAAAATATAATATGGTAGAGTTTTAAGACTGATTTTCTTTGTGTTATTATTGTTGTTGCATGTTTTTACTGTCTAAATAGCAATTTTTCTCTTACTGTGTGTGTATACATATGCGTGTATCACATTGAATAGACTATCCAGTGCCATTGACATTTATTCCCACAATTTTTGTCTTTTCAGTAAGTTTCTTTTTTTCCTATTTTATTAGAAATGTTTCACCATTACTGCTGGGCCCATATTACCCTTCTCATTTGGGAGACCTAAAAAGATCCACTCATTGCATCAATCAGTATGGAATATGTAAGCAGTTAACACTTGTGCTTAGAACAAGCAAGTACCGCTGAGCACTTTAGGCATTATCTCATTTGATGTTCACAGCCCTAAGAGATAAATTGAATTATTAGCACCACTTCACAGATAAGGAAACTAAAGTGTAGGACAGTTAAGTAACTTATTCAAGGTGACATGGTAATTTTCAGAGCCAGAATTCTAATACAACTTTAGTCTGATTGCAGTCAACAACACTAAAATGCTTGATTATATATGCATAGTCCATTCAATAAATTTTGATGAAATTGTTTTGCATACATTTCCTCCTAAAACATGAAAAGAGAAGCATTTTTTCCAAAATAATTATCAATAATGTAATGACTGAGAATGTGATGACTATGTTTTGGCCTTCTTAATATCAGGATGGAGAAGAATCAGAGGCAAGCCGGGTGTGATGGCTCATGCCTATTATCCCAGCGCTCTGAGAGGCTGTTGTAGGAGAAATGCTGGTGCTCAGAAGTTTGAGACCAGCCTGAGCAAGAGCTCAAGACCCTATCTCCACTAAAAATAGAAAACATTAGCCGGGCATGGTGGCACGCCTGTAGTCCCAGCTGCTGGAGAAGCTAAGACAGGAGGATCACTTCAGTCCAGTTGGAGGTTGCGGTGAGCTATGATGACACCACTGCACTCTAGCCAGGGAAACAGAGACACACTCTGTCCGCCCCGCCCCCGAAAAGAAAAGAAAAGAAAAGAAAAGAAAAGAAAAGAAAAGAAAAGAAAAGAAAAGAAAAGAAAAGAATCAGAGGCATGAAAGAACAGAAACCTATTAAAAATTGGACCAAGGAAAGAAAAAAATACAGAAAGATGTATACACCTTCATGAACGTAAGGTTCGGTTTAGTGATTTTGTTGCCTCAAGAAAACCCTAGGAAGATTCTGGAAGTGCAGGATTACAGTTTCATGAATAACCTAAGTATCACTCCCATCTTTCTATTCTTAATGGTTATTAAGAACCGCCTCTTAGAATCAGATTCCTTAAACTTCTATCCCACCTCTGCCACTTACTGTGTGACCTTAGTCAAGTATGCCTTGATTTTCTTATCTGTAAAATGAAAATGATGAAAGTATTCATGTCACATGGTTGTGTAAAACACTTCAGAAGCACAACTGACATATGTGCTAGCTGTTATTATTAAAATTAACCTGCCACACAGGTCACTTAAGCTGCAGAGTCCAGCAGGCGCTGCAGTGGAGCTGCGGGCAGTTACGGATTTGTCTTTGCAACAAGTATCTAAAAGGGATGAACTATACAAGTCACAATCCATCATTGGTGCTAAGCCATGCGACAGAACAGAGGATGGAGGGCATTGGTATACATGATTAGATGTTTTATAATAGAATTAATACAAGTATATTTGTGTGTGTATGTGTGTGTGTGTGTGTGTGTTTAGGCAAAGGCAAATGACACACCTATTTAAACCAAATATTAACGTGTTCCCTTCAACAAATGTAACAGTCCTTTCCTTCAATATTTAGTAGTAATGACTTCCAAAGAAATGACAACATAATATCAAAACACTTGACTAAAAGCAATAATATTCATCTAAAATATATACTTTTAAGAGCAGAAGGGGAAAAAGAGTGGCAGTTTCAAAAGGAAAAAGAAGCAAGTTTATCATTTGGCCTGTTTATTAAAGTTTCTATTTAAAGCAATGAATTCTATTTCACCTTTGTTTTATCTTCTCATTGAATTTGTCCAGAGAACAGGATGGAATTCTGTTATTATAGTTAATGGGTTCTAAACCTGGACATGTTATTCTTCTAAATGAGAAACCTGCCCCCCAATTATTGTCCTGAAGATTTGTACACTCAATATCTATTATTTTCAAAGAACTATATCCAAGAAGTAATGACTTAAATACAAAAAGAATATTAATTTTATCCCTATTATAAATAATTTTACCCCATTTTATTCCTTTCTTTTCTAAATTTTTAGAATGGAACTTATTTCATGCTTAAGATTTCTATTTCTGTGTACAGCTTCCATGTTAACGTGACAACTGTAAGTCATAACAGAACTTCACAATGTATCCAGTGAGATCTTTCACCAAAGCTACTGCATGCACAGATGAGATCAAAATTTGCTATATCCCATGTTAAACACCTGGTGTTAGCATATGGAAACCCCTGTAAAGGTGACTTTAAGCTTTTACAGGTTTAACTTTTTTTAGCCTACTGTCTTCCAAACTTTTCAATCATGGAAGTTTTTCTTGAGGCATTTCTTAACATTTTACAGAACTTGAGTCCTATGGAGCACATCTTGGGAAGTAATATTGACAAACACAGAACCAAAGCTCAACTATAAAGAGCAAACCACAGACCTAAAAGTGCAAGCAGGCCTCTGAAGTAGCCACAAGAAAAATAGGTGGAACAAAGCAAATGAACTTGAATGCGGGTATGTGCTTCCCTCAGTTGTTTACCCACACAACTGTTTTAAATTAAGGCTATAATTCAGGAGTTGAGGCTCACTGGTGGTGATGAGATATATCTCCCAGAGGTGTACAGAGAGGAGAGCAAATGGCAGCATATAGACAATCACAAGAGCCCAGCACAGTGATACTGTTTACAAACAGGAAAAATCGTCTTATATACTCCAGTAGACTTTGGGGGCATATTATATATTAATGGCCCAAAGAATTTATATTAATGATAATAACACTGCTTTGTCCAGAGGCAGCCATGTTCAATTTATCACTTTCAAGTAGATAAGGTAGTGTGAAATACACATCAGGAAGATTTCTATAAAAACTTCAAATTTAAAAGTTTTGGTGCTTAAGAAAATTAATCTTTATGAGATACCTTAATCCCCAATGAATGGAGAGTTTCTAAAAACTAATATAATGATAAGCTTACCCTGGGAAAAGGAACCATACAAATAATACTGAAGATGTTTAGATTTATACTCTGAATAAAATTAGTATTCAAAATATACAGTTTGAAATAAATGAGTTAGAGAAAACTTTGCACCCATCTGCAGATGCTGGCCTCAAGAATATTTTAGCTTCCAGTGTTAACAAATTAATCTACATAAACAAGATGGTTTACCCAATAAGTAGCTCACTCCTCTCCTCACTTCTAAATGAGTTAGCTATAGAATATGGTTGCTAGATCCAGCATACAAAAATACATGATGCCCCATTAAATAATTTCTCTGAAATTCTCTGAAAGTTACATTAACTGGGTGTTGTGTTTTTATCTAGGAACACCACCACAGATATAAAATATGCTATGGATATAAAAAAGTGTAGGAAGGTGAATCTCTAAGTTCATAGGGTACTCTTGGGGAAGCTGGACAATTAACTAGTTATGTGTTTTAACACAGAAATAAGAAAAATAGACTCTAATATTGCTAATTTCTGTTTACTGGCTAAGGCTCAGAAAAGGTTTTTTCAGGTGATACCCTAAAACCAAACTTAACTCTGTTATGTCCTCAGAACAATAATCTTTTTCAGGGACCCAGCAATGGCTAAGATTGCTGGGTCCCAGAGAAACTACTACCAGGGCTTTAATTTTTGTTGAAAAAGGCCTATGGTTTGAATGCATCTCTCAAAGTTCATGTATTTAAAATCTGATCCCCAATGTGGATGTATTAGTAGGCAAGACTTTTAAGAGGTGTTTTGGTCATGGGGGCACTGCCCTCATGTATGGATTAATGCAGGAGGGGGTTCTTTAAGAAAGGATGAGTTCAACCCCCTTTTGTTTTTCCTTCTCCCTCCCTGTATCCCTCTGTCTTCCACCTTCTGCCATGAGATAATGAAGCAAGAAAGTCCTTGCCAGACTTGGACCCCTGGTCTTGACTTCCCAGACTCCAGAACTGTGGGCAGTAAATTTCTGCCATGATAAATTACCCAGTCTCAGATATTCTGTTATACCAACATAAAATGGACTAAGACAGCAACAACCTTGGAAGAGGGTGTCCAGATATTAAATCCCTATCCTGGGATAAAGGTGGAGAAAGGTGCCACTTTCTTTCTCATTACAATAAATATATGTGTGCTTTGAGAGCCTGGGTGTGTGACTACTCGGTTTATCCACATAGGTGTGTTGAAGCTCCTTGGAAACAACTAGATATTTATATAAGCCTAGACATAGGTTAGGACTTAAGCTGAGTAAAATGCCCTGGAAACACCAAAGTCACAGTCTCTGGAGCACAGGTGAAAGCAAGTGACCACAATGAATCTCTGTGACACACCATAGACACCAAGATTAATGCCTATGACTAGGCACCTGAACAGAATAGTGTTCTTGGGGAAATTATCTTTTATGCTTCAGCTTCCTCATCTATAAAATAAATATAATAATGGCACTTACCTCATAAAATTGTCATGAAGATTTAATATGGGGTTACAACAGTGCATGTCCATATTAGACCTTAATAAATGTCACTCATGTTCACAGTGATTTTCCTCTATCTTAGTCTTCATTCAACCTGGAGCTTTCTCCCCCAAAAGGTCAAATTTGCTCGAAACCAAAACTACTTTCTTAAGGCAACTAAGTCATTAGCAGTATTGGCCTCATGGAATTATTTCTTATTCTCATGGCCTGAGGTCTTTATTAGTTTCAGGAGAATCTTCATAGACAATGATCAGTTTCCAAACATTTTAAAAACCTTAGAGATTTATAATTCAATAACCTGTCTAAATGGTGACTAGATCACTCCTTCTAGTGAGAATACCTCAAAGCTGAGAAAGACTCCCAACTTGTTTGTCAAGTTAGAATCAGGAATAGAATTACCTGGTTAAAGGTTTCAGATTTGGACTGCCCTGAACTAGGTAACTGAGATACACAGGCCTTCCTGCAGACTGTGTATGTGTCAAAGGTGGCTGTCTTTGAATTAACCATAAACAAAACCTCCCAAGCTCCTACCTGCTTACCCACCCACTCCTCTGCCCTGAGCTAAGGTGGCTGAGTTAACTTGGCTGCCTGAGTGTCTGGAAGAGAGAGGCTGCTTTTTTTAATGCTGCTTCTTAATGTAGATTATTTAGGAACTGCTTTACAAAGTATCTATTCTCAATATTTACTTGGAATTTTGGGGGGTTGAAAAGATAGTATATACTGTGACCTTTATTCATTTCATATTCTTGATGAGTCTTTCATTAAACATTGCCTGACAGTATTTAAAACTAATTAGGAACAGCTGAATGAGTTAATAAAGAGCCCACTACTATACTTTTTTCCCTCCCATATTCTTATTATTCTGTAGACATAGTTCCAAAATTGAGACTTCATCATTGGAGCACCTCTCTGACACAGAAGGTCAAACCCTCACCCATGCTATTTCCAACACTCCATTATTCATTTGGATTGGCAGTTCTCTTAATTAACACCTTGTCTCTATTTACCACAAAAGTTCATAGTTGGGAGATAATGCCAAGAACATATGTAGTGCTTTTTGTATAAATTTGCCACATTCAAAATGGAGATTATTTTATCTAAAACATAATGTCTCTAAAATGCACTGGAAAGTTATGTTTTCTAATTGTTATTTATTAATTGCCCACATTATACAAGGCAGAATGAGTTTATCATTTCTCATTGGTGATGATTTACATAGGGAAAAATACAAGTAAATTAATACACTTTCTTTGTTGTCAAAATGAGAGGCCACAAAGGTAAGATAGACGCTGGTATTGTTTATAATTATAAGCTACCTAAATGAATATTCATGAATGTTTTAAAAAAACTGCACATGTAACATATTCTTCCAGTGTAAAAGATACAATTGTGTAATTTATATACAACACTCCCTTGAGCCACTATATGATAAAATCTGAATAGCACATTATTAGAAAGAGGTGCAAATAGTAGCCTATGAGGAAACAATTAGAGAAGCACTTTCTCTTTTGCTGTTGGATTCTGCCCTTGGGATATTCACACCTCAATATGGGCCCCTTTAACTCCATAGTATTTCTAACAGGCCACTTACCTCACAGGCATAAAGCTATTAATGGCTGTCTGATCCTCCTAATTAGCTTGACTGATTGACAGGGGTCAGAGCAACATCAGGAGTCTGGCAAGGTTGGTTACAAACTGACATTTTATTGTTTCATTTATCACTTATTAATTACTGTTAACTACCATGTCAGAGTGTTCTATCTCAAGAAAGTGAAACCAGTATACTGTTGGTATAATTTGCCTATACAAATTTCTTTAGTATTGTATTTTTATTTAATCTAACAGGACAGATTTTCAGATCCAGTGACAGGAGTGTAGCACTGGGGATATTTCTACATTGCAGAGTATATATTTGTGGTTTGCAAAAAAATATGTTGGTAACACTGAGCCAAAGCAAAATGAAAAAGTGTTATAGAGTGGTCTTTGCTTGGTTCCATTCAAGAGAATAGACAATTTCTGGTAAGGAATTCAAAGCACACTGTGTCTACGAACCTTGAAACTAATGAGAGTAAGTGTCATCTCTTCATCCTTTCTCAGAAGCAATGGAAGTCTTTTGTGATTGAATCATTTCACTGATTTATGATTTTGCTGAATCAAAAATTGATTTCTACTTTATAATTACTTCAGATAGATCAGAATCCTCTTTAACTAGAAAAAGGAGCAAATCAACCATGTTTCTCTTCACTGATAAGAAGAATATAAATGCGTAGAACAATATGATGATGGAAAAATTATCCAGAGTTTTAAGTCAGTTCTTGGTTAAAATGGCTAGGGGGGGAAGCCAAACATTGCTCCCCTAACCAGTCTCACAGGACGTCCCACTTACTATCATCAGGCCTCCAGCCTCCCCTGCCAATAGCCTCCAATTATAGCATCCTCGAAACCTTGCCTTTTCTCCCACCATAAAGCTCTCCTGCTCCTCTACTTGCTTTTGAGTTTCTGCCAGACACAAATGATGGTGGCTGACTCCCTTGTTATAGCAAGCTCTGACTAAATAGGCTGTGCCTGTTTGCGTTTGAGTGATCTTCACTTATTTCCACCCTTAGTAGTAGGCTACAGTTTTCTAAGTCATATTCTTAGAATGTATGACTCTTTATTTTTATATGATTCTTAGCCTCTGTAAGTCAATTATATCTTCCAGAAAAATTAAATCTAATTTTATCTATAAATTGTCAACCATGAAAGTGATTTTTCACCCAAAAGTAATTAAAGCTATTATTTTTAAGAGAAGACTCTTAGTTTACTGGATATAATGCATTCAGTAGCATTTTTAAATAGAGTCAAGGAATTATATACTATAATATTAAAGTATAGTATATTATTACATTACATTTAATAATATACTATACTTATATCTAAAAGGAAGAATAGAATTAAAAATAGTCTTTCCTGAGAAGTTTTTCAAAAATAGAATCAAAAAGTGGAAGGCATATTCTGAACAATGAGGATTTTATGAACTTCATAGCTTTCTTAACCATGATGTGAATAGGGTAGGGAGATGGATGGTAAGCCTTGTTTCAAATTATATAAAAATGCATAAATTTAAAATGTATTAGGAAAAATTCCTAATAAAAGATGGTCTAACTTATATGAATAACTGCTTTGGGGTTTGTTTTGGTAATTACTATTATGCTGAACAATTACCATGTAAAGCCACAATTACATGACAAATTCACACCCGTACAGTACCTAAAATTAAAAGACATAAAAATAACATTAAATAAAAAGAAACCTATCAAGCCCACAAAGGTCAAAGTTGAAGCCATCTATCAGCCTCAGGAGCTCCATGTTACTATTGATTCTTAATTAAAATAAGCCATCAAGTATGTTAGTACAGAATAGTGGCACTCAGGGATATTCCAAGTCCCTGTCTAATCCACCCATGCTGTGAACAAAACTCTTAAGAGATCTCTGGGAATATTAGCACTCCCTTCTTTAAAAACACATTATAAATCAGGTTTTATTGGCATCAAGACTGCCATACATTCCCCTGTTGATTTTCTAGTTAAATTGCTACAAAACTATTTGTTCTAATTTAATATATTTTAGTTTAATATATTTTAAGTATATGATTTTCTTATTTGTAGAAAATCAAATGTTTTGAAATACTCTCAATACTACAATTACTAAAAGTACTATAAACAAATTTCAATTTTCTAAAATTTTTTCTTTCTTAAGAAAGACCCAAATACACAGCCAATCCCCTCTGCCTGGTGTCAATATTAATTCTCTGAGGTGTCAATAATAATTCCCTGAAACTTCCTAGCCCGACATTCCTTGCCAGCAGGCCTCCTCCACCTTCTACGTGGTTTTACTTAAAGAAGAAACTATAATAAGTCAGTAAAGTGTTGTTACAGATTCCAGACTTCTGTTTGACTCTTTTTGTTTCCTGATCTTATTAAAAATAAGCATAATAAGACAAATTTTTACATAAAATTTATTTAGTTTTTATTAGTTTTTCTAAGTCAAATTCTGATGAGTCCGGTGGAAAGTATAGCAAACAAGCAACCAGGTAAACAAAAAAATCTCATTTCATAGTGAATTATAGGATCTATACTCTTTCTCTAAAAGCTTCTGGAAAAGGTTTTCCACCAAAATGAAAGAGTTATCCAAGAAAAAGGAAAATGTGGGATATAGGAAACAGGAGATCCAATGAGAGAAAAGAAGCAAAGGAAATACTAGGGATCATAACAGAGAAGACCCAGGATGGCATCTATAACAACAGTGGTGAGAACAACACAGGGTCTCAAAGAAAAACTTCTCTGAAGAAAAACTATAATGATAGAATATCTGAAACAACTGAACATCTCAGGGATGATTTAGACCAGGGGCTGCAAACTACAGCCCAGGGGCCAAATCCACGATAGCAGAGTTGTATAGTTGTGACAGAGACCACACGGTCTATAGGATTAAAATCCTAAAAACTTTATAGGTTTTTTTAGGAAAAATTTGCCCAAAAAGTTTGAGGTTGAATTAGTTATAAGCACATTAAGAAAATAAACAAAAGAAGATAAAGGATGGTAACTGACTCTAGATAAAATAAATAGTTTTCTAGGAAAGTAAAAATAATAGTTTACTACATGACTCAACTATAAATTACATTTTATAACATGAATGTTGAATATTCATCTAAGCAAAATTATAATATTTGAGGAAGACGGTGAAGACTGGGGGAGAAAAGAGAGTTTCATTCTTGTCATACATAATGCAAATTCAATAAGTAATGGCTAAAAATGAAAAATCAGGGAGTAGTGATTAAAAACATGTTTAGACATATGGCACCAAGAGAATCAGCTACAGGATGTAAAAGTAGTTGCCTCTAGGGAAACAAAAAAGAAAAAAGAAAAAAGAAAAAGGTTGACACTGCTGTTTGGGTAACAAACCTTGTACAACTCATTAACTCAAATTATGTGCATACATAATTTTGAAAAATATAAAATTAAAACTAAAAACAAAATAATTTGGTCCTGGCATAATTTAAAAACCATCCATAAAACATCAACATTCATTTCAGAAAGTTTTCAGTCCTTGTCAATGTGCTGCCCACATGCATTCAATTCTCTCAGTAATCTGTGGTTGGAACAATTATCTAAAATGATTAATTCACATGATCTTTGCATTCTAATGAAAAGCATTTATTGTTACATAATAATGTTTAAGTCCCACCAGTTCCATAGGACTTTCAATACTGAGTTGACCTTTGAAGAACATGGATTTGAATTGTGAAGGTCCACTTATACATGAATTTTTTTCCAAACACAAATACAGTATTTATATATAGGGAGGGCCAACTTTGTGGGTTCTGCAGGACCAATTTCAGGACTTAAGTATGCACAAATTTCAGTATATATGAGTAGTCCTGGAATCAGTCTCCACAGTATAATGAGGGACAACTATAATAGATATTCTGGGAATTATTTTTCCAAGAAGTCTCAAATAATTCTGGAAGTTATTTATTTGTGTTAACACTGTAAGTTAATGTTTCTGTTTCAGCCCTTCTACCTATAAAATGGGAAGAAAAAGAAAGAAAGAAAGAAAGAAAGAAAGAAAGAAAGAAAGAAAGAAAGAAAGAAAGAAAGAAAGAAAGAAAGAAAGAAAGAAAGAGAGAGAGAAAAGGAAGACAGATATAGCCTAAGATTATTATTAAGAGAAAAGATAAATGAGAATTCTTTGGTGCTAGGTAACAGGAAATTTTAAATTTCCTGTTAAAAACAGGAAAAAATTTCCTATATAAAAACAATGTGTACATTATAAACCAAGAAAAGTATTTACTGGAGCAATTCTCATTCTCTTCTGACATTTAACAGATTCATGCAATATTCTACCCTACTATTCTTAATGCCAAGCTATAACCAAAGCTTTCTTGTTTCCTAAAGAATACTTTAAAATTTAGAAGACTTTTTTCTAATAATCATTCCAGCTATTTGGTTTATATTTAATGCTTTTAATTTTTACTTTGATACACAAATAACATGAATGCTATCAAGACTGCCTTCAAGGAAAAGGCATTCCTACATATAATCATGGATATTGAACAAAATTGAGCTTCTCTATTGTTTGTGCATTATAATTCAAACTTTAAAACATCATTGCATTTCATGTCCCTGATTCTCCTAGCAATAATTTGTCCTTTTTATACTACATCTAAGACTTGATTCATCAACTATGAGATCATTACTATTTGGGTGCTGGCATTCTAGAATGTAAGAGTGATAAATACAATGAGCCTTGTGTTGAGAAACTCTTACAAGCACCAAAGAATGCACATAATATGAAAGAAGAGATGAGCTCATGCATAAAATGTATTAGTGTGAACTGAGGTATTGAAAATTGGTATGCCTTGATGTCAAATAAAGATCTTTATCTTCCTTGACTCTTTGGATGTAAGGACTACAAGATTGAATGCTGTGGTTATAGTCATCTGTAGTCTAAATGTTCTCATTTTTAATACCTTTTATTCAAAGTGACTACTATAATCAAAAGAAAACATGGGAGAATCAGTAAGTTTTTTAGAGATATATTTGGTACTATTTTCAGTGGGTTTTTTAACTATGTCTACATAATATCAGAACATTAGGATGAAAATTGAATTTGGTCAACCAGAAAGTTTTGACTATATTATACCAAAAATATAGATGAAAGATAACAAAATGTAAACTCTAAAGCTTCACAGAAAATTTATTTCATGTTTTATTTCTTCTTGACTCTAACTCTTCTGACTCCTTAGACTCACAACCAATAGAACTGACTGAATCTTTTTATTTTATAGACTCTCTTTTAGGGGGACTTCAAAGTTTCTGAGTGAGTGATTACATTCCCCTTACCCTTAAGAAGTTTGACAAAGTTCTTACTCTGTCTTTTTTTCCTCTTTTAAGTCTATCATTCTACTTCCCAAGATTGGTCTTGCTGCTGAAATGTCTCCTTTCCTTGTATCTTCCCAGTTGTCTTCCCACTCAAAGGAAATACCATTTTCCTCCTCTGACCTTAGGTTAGGGAAGGAAAACCACCTAAAATAACTTAATAATTTAAGTCAACCAGCACCCTCTTTTACGCAAAGAGGTTTCCGTGACTCAACACATGAATCACCTAACTTGCCCCTGATTTGGAGCCTCCTACAATTTCAGCCATTTCAACTGAATCATATAATGTTAAGCTTTAGTCTCAAGGTCTTCTTCTCTTAAAGGGTTGTCTTTGTTCTTTGCCTCTTGGGTTCTTTATCTGGCTTTTAACTCACTGCCTTTTTCTGGTTATTTATTCTTTACCCCTGGCTCCTGTGTAATCCTTAGTTCCTCATTGGTCACCAATATTTTTGATTCATTACATTGTTTTATTTATTCAACAAATAAGAGAATCTCGCAGTATAGTAAAGCATGCATTCATAAGACTAAAATAGAAAGAAGGATATATGAACCTACATAAGAAAGGTTCAGAAAATGTGAGTTCTAATAAGTGGGATTACCAGGATGAGAGTAAGGTTGGGCATGAAATAAAAAAAGAATGTCATGCAAAAAGTGAAGATGAATGGGATTTGAAAACCCAAGACATGTGCACAGTTGTGGAGGGGATAGTGGTAAAAAGAGTGGTTCAGAAAGGTGAGCATTCCAGGCAGAGGAAACAACCTGACTCACATCAGACACAGGAAGCTGATATGAAATATTTAAGTTTGTTCAGAGCTCAGTCTGAAGGAAAGAAAGCAGTAAAAACAAGAGTAGCCACCTTCACCTTACTTCACCTCCAATTTGCTTGGTTTAAAACAGTTGATATTTGTCTACACAAAAATCAGGGACTTTTGCCATGTGAAATAGATGCTAGTAAGAAGTAGTATTTGGCCAGCATTTTAGAGTTTCTTTGTAATCTACATGGTAAATCAGGAGCTGATTAAACAGCAATGCCCTTTTCTATGGTTCCCTGGAGATGTTCAATGGCATAACACAAGCAAGAGCCAGGAAGGCTCGTCACAAATGAGGAATACATTTACAGTTGACTCCAAATAGGAAGATTCTTCATGCTAAATAGACTGCCAAGCCTCTTCTACCAATCTGCTCAAGCAGAATATTTCCATGAAGTAGTGATGCTGGTGCTGACATGTGAAATATGGCTAAGACCTAAATGAAGGGGGTATGTGTGTGGTCACACATTCCAGGGAGAGGGCATAGCATGCACAAAGCCTTGATGGTAGGAAGGAGAATGGCACTTTCAAGGAACTGAAAGTCTGTAACTGACACAAAAGGAGAGAGGGGTATCTCATGATAAAACAGGAGATTACAACAGAGCCTTGGCCAGGTTGAAGCTTTTGGTCAATATCCAAAGAGCCATGAGAAACCATAGAAGATTTTTAAGTAAGAGAGTGACATAATCAGAACTGAACTTACCAAAATGGACTATACATCTGACTGCAATGAGCATTCGGTGGTGCTGTGTCCCCAGTAAGTAGAATACATGGGACCAGGACCCAAGGGGTGAAAGCAATTCCCTTTACTATCCCTCCCAGAGACTCACTTGGGGAATGCACCTCTACAACTTTAGACATTGTGGTTCTATAGAGCTAATTCCCACAGAGGTAACTCAGCAGGATTTCCATTTAGCTTTGAGTTATGGCTACTATCTGGTCAAGTCAGGTCCATTGTATCAACAGACTAACAGGTAAGGAAAGGAGTTACCATCTGACAGGTGTAATTTATCCTAATCCTCAGAAAGAGATAGGACTGCCAGTACACAAAGTGGATAGAGAAGAATATGTTCAGCACTGAAGTGATCCATCCACCGGGACTTCTCTCTTGGTACACTCCTGCCCAATTTTGAATGGACATGCAAATGGGCAAGTCCAGCAACCATAGCCTGAGAGAGGCATGATGACTTTGGTGAGGGGTATGGGTATTAAGGAGGAGATCTGTTGTGGCCTCAAGACTAGGTACAGCAGCTGCAGCTCTAGTTCATCCTATTAACATGCATCTTGTAAGTTTTCCCAAGAAATGGGATGCCATTAAGAATCTTGGTTCTCACCAACTTACAGCTGAAAAAGAAAAAAAAATAATTATGAAAAAACTGTCACTCGATGAAGTGAACTTACCATATGAAACAAATGGATCTGAGCAGTACAAGGGATATAAATGCACCCAGGCCCTCATTCTAGAAGATGAGCTCATTCCCTGAGCTGACTGGTTGGTTTGTTAGCTGCTGGGGCCTCACAGCTGTATTTAACTCCTGAAAGTACCAAAGGGAACCTCCTAGCCTAATGTTTCTTTTCTTCTACTTCAATGACTGGTTAATACAGCAAACAAAGGACCTGTCCCCTCACTTCAATTCAGAACAGCTCTGATGGACCATCTCAGTTCCAGAACCCACCATACCTGGTAAGGCCTCTAGTGTAAATGCATCACAGTCATGTCAATCTCTGCTTCTTCACAGTCCTGCTCCCCCATCATTTCAATAAAGTCCCTTCTGAAAGCACTCTCCGGGAATCTTCCTACACACAAATCTCTGTCTACAAGTCTGTTTCCAGAAAGCCCAACGTAAGATAGAAGGTTATTCCTAATAGCTATAGTTCTATGCGAATGTGTGCTGATGCCAGAAGGGAATGTATTAAGGAGTAAATGGGAGTGGAAGAAATGGAATAACATTTGTCTAAATAGAAAGAAAGAATTAGAATAGTAGCTCTAGTTCATCAATGTCCTCATTTGTAAAATGGAGATTGATAATAATACTCTTCCTCAAAGATATTTTATCCTTCTGTTATGTACTGGGAGGATAATATTGCTATACCTGATAGGGTATGTCTTTGTTAGTCATCATTTTACCAATTAGGAAGTTGAAGTACAGAAAATTTATGATTATCCAAAACTTAGACATATTAAGCAGTAGAACCAGGATACAAACTCAAACAAATATGACTTTAGAATCTATGCACAGATTCCCCCCACCCCTACCATTCTCTAATGCTTCTTCAGAAAATAAGAGGGATCCACCCAGCGGTGTGATGGAGCTGGATTGTATTGGCTTTCAAAGCCCATGTGCACATCTCTTTCCATGCATTGTTCATTGATGTAATATTGGTAGCTTGCAATCAGCCATGGTGGAAGTATTTACACCATGGAAATCAGTAAATGCTACAAATTAGGATTTTTTTTTTCAGAAAACTAGTTGTTGAACATTTACCAGAACACTGCTGTATTGGCTTTAAAAGGAGAGACACCTCCTTAACTATAATAGGAAGGAATAAAGAAGAGATTCACAAAAATGGTAATTATTTAATGGTAATTATTAAATGGTAATTATTAACAGGGCCAATAGTGGGAAATCAAAGTGATTTCTAATTTCTCTGTGCGGAAGGTGGCAAGATCATCTACTAAGAATTGGGACACAGGTATGGTATCAAATGGTTGTGGGGAAGATATTTATCACTCTATAATTTCTGCAATATCAAGGATACATTAAATTACAGCTATTATTATCAAATATGCCTTTGACCATTTATAGTCTGACCATAATTACTAAATAGCATAAAGTTCTCATTACAGAGTGTTAACTTAATTATACTCAAAAAATATTTTTCTTTTACAAGTCTAGAATTAAATAACTCCTTCAATTATTGATAATTATTGAATATAAATTCCTTAACCAAATGGATCCTATTTGATTGATTATTGGATTTAAGGTTTTTATGCCTCAAATGTTAAAACAATAAAGTATGTGCAGCCTTCCTTTGGAATTTTTTCAAGGCTTGTTTTTGTCAGGTGCTCTACAAGTTACTCTTTCTCATATTTTATCTTAATGACTCTGAGAAGTGTGCATGTGTGTCATTTTTGTTTTCCCATACCTCTTTTTTTTTTAAAAAAAAATAATAATTAACAGTAAAATTCTTAAAATAAAAGAGGTCTTTGCATTTTACAGTGTGGTGAAAAAGGAAACAGAAAATAAGAGAAAAACTATAACTCTCTGATAAGCATAATTAGGGGTAAGAGGAGGCCCAGGGCAGAGTTAAGAAAGAACAAATCTTAAATTTAATCCCTGGAATTGGGAGAACATTGGAAAGAGCCAAGAGATGCCACAAACTGACTGAAAAGTGATCCAGGCACTCAGTAGGCTGTAGTCAAAGAATGGAACCTTCTGAGAGCTGGGGTGGTGCCTCACTTGCATAAGCACCTGTTCCAGGTGACCAGTTTTAACATTCACCAGCATATATGAATCTCTTTGAATTTTATGGGCTCTGAAATAATCATATTACATACATGGCTCGTCAGAGAGAGTAAAAAAAATGAAGAGTTGCTAATCTATTACTATTACACTCGTAATTTTAAAAGGAACTCATTGTTTAAAAGTTACATTACACATATTTGGATGAAAAATATTTTTACTTAAGTATACCATTTCTAGTAAGTTTAGGGAGAGAGAGCAGCAATTCTTGGGAAAGGAAAATCTTTATGTAGTTCTTAATCCTGTAACAAGTTATCAATGCATTCTATAATCTTATAAGCTAAGAAGATCTTATTTTATCATGAAATAATGACTTAGCATTAATTTCATAATTAAATTCAAAGTAGAATGTAGCACTCAGAAGAAAAAATAAGCTTTGTCAGGACTAAATTATCTCTAATGTTCCCTCCAGCTAACATACTTGAGTGCTTAAAATTCTTTTGTCAGAGAAGACAATTCTTTTAGGAAAGGAAAGACCATACTTTCATGATTATTGTTGCTATTTTTTATGGTTTGTTAAATAATTAGTCTGATTCATAAACAGGACACATTCTGAAAAATCAGCTTCCCATTCCATGCTATTACTGCTGCATTTCACACTGCTCACAATACCAATGTTACAAACATTTGCTGGTGTAATGATGCAGCAAAAGCCAGGGCACAGATTTGGTGGAAAGAAATGTCAAGTATGTAAGTGAAATCAAGAGATGAAAGAGAACTAAAAGAACATAATCTTAAGAGACCAACAGTACAAATTTATCTAGACAACAGGTCAGTAGTATTTATGAACATTTCATCCTATGACATCTTACATTCACCTTTTTATATGGCTCCTTTTCAGTATAATTTCATTCACTCATTTGATAAGGATTTACGAAGCCCCTTCTCTGTGCCAATCACAGGGCTCTGCAGCTGTAGCATACAAATGGTCAGATAAAGAGATAACTATAATACTGTGCAATGTAAAAACACAGTGCTCCATTTCAGTACAATTCAGCTTAGATCAAAGATAGCGTCATGAAGTCAAAGAAGTGGTCTTGATTTTGTTCCATAATCTCATCTGGAAATGGGGGTAAGTATGCATACTTGCTCACATCATTCAGCTCAAATGCATGGCTTTTAAGTCTCCATCCATAGGATTAATAGTAGGCAGAGTATAGCTTGATGCTTAATGTTACCAGTAATATAGCCAAAAAAGTATGGAAAAGGGCAGTGTTAAAATTGACTCGATGCACCAATGCGGTCCTGAAAAGTAAAGTAGCCATGGGCAGACAGAATGCCAGTCAGGACTACGTGGGCAAAGCTAGAGACACTGAAATGCTTACAGCGTTTTTGTAAGACCAGTCGATTTGTTATACTGGCTCCCTCCCCCCTTTTCTCCCCTCTCCTTATGTTCTCTTCTCCTCACTATATGAACTCACGTGATCTTGTTAAGGGGTAGGTAAAATACACTTGCATCAATTCATCAATTCATCTTTGTTCTAGAGTGCCTCCAGCTAAGTACCTGTGTGATCCCTCTGTCATAAGTCCTTGGGAAAGAACTCTCAGTGTGCACAATGTAAGTGCTGTGTCATCCAGCCACTAAGGTTTGGCCTCATGAGATTTAAGATCTACCATTTCTTATCTAACTTTAGTCAGTCAGTGGGTTCACCCAACATACCCAAGGCCTGTTGATATTCTGCAAGTTCAAAGGAATACACTTCTCCAACCTCACCCTCACTGCACCTCCAAACCTCTTGCCTGAGGTCTCACCCACATTTTCTCCCTTGTTCCTACGGCTTTCCTCGCACAGGCCTCCACAGCTTCAACCATTCTTACTGCTTCCCTTCTCATCCTGACCACCCCAGTCAGGGTGAAACTGACTCTAAACCTGCCTCTCCATGTTTATGGAGAAGTGAAGGTGACTCAGCAAGCCTTCCAGATCCTCTCATGCCACGCTATAGTCCCCCCTCAGGGAAGTCCACCCGATGATGCCTAGACCTATTACTCTCTTCCATCTGGCTGGAGACAACAGGTTCATCTGGTTTCATGTCCTAACTTGGACTCTAAGTGACCTTGGGAAAGCTGCCAACCATCTTGTCTCCATTTCTCCATCTGTAAAACAGAGATCTTTTCACTTACCTTAAGAGGCCATTGTTAAGTATTAAATGAGATAAATCAAAGTATTACACTAGGAAAAGTATCGAGTTCATAATAAGTACGTAATAACTGTTGTCTTTTATTAGTATAAATATCAATTAAACACTATATTTCAGATGCTGTGTCCTGATTAACCTTTCAAAGCAGATATTAATATGAGTATTTTACTCATTAGGAAAATAAAGCCTTAAAGGGTAGCAAATTTACTAAAGATCACACATAGAATAAGAGACTGTGTTAAGACTTTAAGGTCCTTCAGCCTAAGAAGTGGTGCTTTTCTGTTTATTTGTTTGTTTTTAATTTAACACATTTCCCTTGGTTGTTATAGTAAAAGAGGAGAAAAATGACATTTATAGGATGCTTTTCTTTATGCAGGCCCCAAGCTGGTCCTGTTTTTTCTAATTAATTGGATACTTATACATGTAACCCAGATATCAGCTGAAGTCACTCTACCCTTTGAGAGATAAACAAGATTTTCCAGGGCTCTGGCTCTTTATCCTACATCTTGCAGATAGGCCAGTGTGGTTTCAAAAGTGTATTTTCTCCTGGGAAATTCTGGCCTGGAGTTCCAGTGTCATGTCTTGGCTTCAACTTCTGGCTCTGGCTGAAACTTTCAATCTCGAGCTTGACTCCCTTCCTCACCTGTTTCTGGTCCACACTCACCCACACATAGGACTCCATGGTTGGCCTCTAAGTACATAAGAAGGCTATACTTCAGATTTGGAGAGGTAGAGGGTGTTTAAATCACAGAAACATAAACAACTTAATACTGAATGTGCAATACTCTTGTTCTCACAACACCTTTAGGCTCCCTGCCACTGGGAATTTCCCACTTTGCCATTTTTTTGCCCAAGCTCCATTATCCTTTCTTCCCCTCAAAATTCTCCTAACATCTCCTTTTCTCTGAAAAAGTTTTTAAAATTTCTGTCCTTTTATTCCTAGCTAATTTAGAGTCACAGATTTTTTTTTGTCTCACTGATACAAATGTTGCCATTTACTGCCACTTCAACAGGGGAGAATTTGCAACAGTTGACGGTCTGTTTGGATTTCATGTATCAGTGTTTTTCCGCTCTGATGTAGGCATTTAAGTATACTCCTAGTTCAGACTTTTTACGGAGAAATTTTGCATAAGCCTACTTCAATCATAAATTCTTTGAGAAAACGAGCTTTGACATGTTTCACTCTCTTCCCCTACAGTATACAGAGTAAATTTTTGCAGATCATAGATGATATTAAGAATGTGCTATTAGCTCATCTATTAGATGCCAAAATATGTTGTAGAATAGTAGAGAAAAAAATTATTCCTTGTATTATTCAGAGTTTTTCAGTGAAAGAGAAGTAAAAGAACTGGAGATAAACCCTGATTTTATATAAATATACATATATATGTGTGGAGAGAGAGAGAGAGAGAGAGAGAGGAGATTGATTTATTATAAGGTATTGGCTCATGTAATTATGGAAGCTGAGAAGTGCCATGATATGTTGTCTGCAAGCTGAAGACTCAAGGAAAAATCAATGGTGTAGTTAGAAGTCCTGAGAGCCAGAGAGCCAATGGTGTGGATTCCACTCTGGGTTTGGGGCTGAGAGCAAGGAACATATAGGAAGGGAGACAATTGATCTCCCAGCTCAAGCAGTCAGGCAAAGGTAAGTCAACCTTCCTTCACCTTTTTGTTCTATTCTGGGCCCTTAGTGGATCAGATGATGCCTACCCACATTGGGGAGGACCACGTGCTTTACCCAATCTTTAATTCAAATGCTAATCTCTTTCAGAAACATCCTTACAGACATACTTAGACATGATATTTAATCAGATGGCTGGACATCCCATGTCCCAGTCAAGCTGATGCATAAAATTACCTACCACATCCCTCTCTTTTTTTTAATTTCAGAATATTACAGGGGTGCAAACATTTTGATTTCATGATTTGCTTTTGTGCAGTTTGAGTCAAAGTTATAAGTGTGCCTATCATCAAGGTAGTGTGCATTGTACCCTTTAGGAGTATCCATCCCCTCATACCCCCCCTCCTACTTGGTTTCCATTGAGTTTTACTACCATATGTGCACATAGGTGTTGATTGATCAGTTCCAATTTAATAGTGGGTACATATAGTGTTTGTTTTTCTATTCTTGTGCTTATCACATCCCTCTCACTGAAAATCTTTCATAGAAAAGAAACTGCACAAAACCTGGATGTCACCAGAGATACATTATCAAGCACAGTCTACAGAAAGAGAAAGGTAAAATGAGAAAGAGAAAATAATGTAAATAGTACAGAAGAAGAAGGGTAAGAAGGAGTAGAGAGAGACAAGGAATGAAATGGAAGTGACAGTTCCAACTTGTTGGTTTCCTAGCTGACATCCATTACACTCTCTTCACTTTTAACAAAATTCTAAATTTGTACATAAATGAATACCATAGGAAACTGGGGACAAATCCTGATTATTCTAAACCAATTATTATAACCCCAGCCCTTGCTAATTAATTGTTTAGGCAGCTGCATTTGACGTCATTCTTGCCAGTAAAATGTGAGAAGAATCATGCTGTGGATGAATCTTGCAAAGGTTTCATCACACTTAAACAAAAAAAAAAAGTGAAACACAAAGAAATGTTTAGTGTCTTTACTTATGTTGTTATATTTAGACAAAATGACTAAACTGAGATAGTCATCTATTTTTTGACCATTAAGGTATCCAGTTTGAAGATAGCAGAGTGAAAGATGAAAAGGAAATAGGTTTTTGAATCTGTCACTAAACAACCAAAATAAAAAGCCTTGGAAGTTTTATATCTCATAACGTCTGATTACTTGAGATAAACATCATTATTTGAAGTAGCTGTGTCAAGGTTCCTATTACATATTATTGTCAGTATTTTTACTGAAACAAAAAATTTTTAAACAAGGTAAGGTTACATCTTTGCTTTAATGCAGTTAAACTGTCTGAACTATTTAAAATTCATCAGTTGGGAAAAGCAAGAAGACCAGCTTAAAAACATACTCATTTATTGAACTATAATCATTGAGGGTGGGGATGGAAAAAAGGAAATGATTGCAGTGATACTGGAAAAGTAAAATCCACAAGACGTTGGTAACTGATTAAACATAGGAAAGCAAGAAAGAGAGAAGAGACGAGGATAATAGAATTTCAGACAGTAGGGTACTCAAATAAGGAAGTCAAAAGAAAAACTCATCTGCAGGATCCAAATGAAATTTTTTTCAGATACAGAGTAGAGATACTGGCACAACATTTGAGTGGAGAAATCCATCAGGCAGCTGAAAATCTTACAATGGAGCTCCCAAGAAAGACTAGGACAGATGTTGATGCTCACACGGTAGTAGTAGTGGAAGACAGGGAGTGGAGTGTGGCTAAACTTCCAAAGAGAGAGTGAAGATGGGGGTGGGGACAAGAGGTGAATATAAGAGAAGAGGTACCGAATTTGGAGAAACATTTGTATTTTAAAGAAAGGACAATGGGAAATATCAGTTAAAGATGCAGAAAAATAGGAAAACTAGGATTCTAAAATGTAATGGAAGATGAGCAAAGAGATTTTTACAAAGGAAAGGAAAGAAAAGAGTGGCAAATGCTCCTGAAAGTAAAGGAGATCAACACTGTGAAATGGCAATGGATTACAGGTTTAGGGGACCAGCGATGCCACAAGTGAAAGTAGTTTAAGTGAAGTGGCACAAAACGAAAAGTGAATTCCAAAGAGTCAAGGAGCAAGGGGTATAGAAGTGGAGAACAAACTTCAATTTTGAGTTTTTTGAATTTTAAAAGGAAAAAAAATTGTAAGAATCAAAGTAGATAAAACAACCAACAATTAGGAAGGACTTCATAAACTTCATTGCAACCAGAAAGGACTGGCAACCAATTACATGAACTGTAGCTGGAAGAAACTGTGGCTAAAGGCCACACACAATATAAATATATCCTACCAACAGACAATTCTGGGAACAACTTCCAAAGAGTCTGTACCACAAGGACTCCATACAGCACTGATTCAATTGTACCCCTAATTCCAAGAATGTATATCCCTGGCTAAAAGAGGTCTTATGGGATGGAAAAAGAGCCCAGAGAAAGATGTGAGTATAAACAAGAACTATCCTTGGAAAAGACAGATTCGTCCTCCTAATTTCTCACACCAATAAAATAGATAATAATATAGAGAAGCATATACATGATAAAAATGAGCATATATATGCATATTTTTGGTGGAGATATATATATATATATATATATATATATATATATATATATCCACCAAAAGTCTCAATTAAACGGTTTATGGTAGCTCTATTCATAACCAAAAACCAAAATGTCCATCAAACAAAGAATAGATACATTATAATATATTCATACAATGGATTATCACATTAAAAAAAAACTACCACTACATATAACATAGAAAAATATCACTGATATTGTTTAGAAAAAGAAATAGGGAAACAGAAAAATACTTACCATATGAGTCTATGTATATGAAGTTTATGAACTAGCAAAACTAATCTCTGGTAATAGAAGTCATAACAGTGGTTACCTCAGGAGAGGGTTCTGAGGGGCATGTAATTAGAAGGGACAAAGAATGGGTTTCTGGGCTTCAGAAAATGTTCTATGTCTAGATAGGGACGCTGGATACAGAGTGTGTGTAAAACTCCACTGGGCTTTATATACGTTATGCCTCAATTTACCAAGAAGGAAGAGAAGGAGGAAAAGAGGCAGGGAAAAAAGGAGGAAGATAGAAGAAAAGGGAAGAAGGAAAGAAAGTAGGGAGGGAGGGACAACAAAAAAGAAAGGAGAAAGGCAGGCAGGCAGGTGGGCAGGCAGGCAGACTGGCCAGAGTGGATTCTGTTGCTGGCAATAAGAAGCCCTAATTAAAACAAAAGTAAGAAATAAATAACAGTCTAATTGTATGATTAGATGTCAAGAATGTACAGTGGGCTTAAATCTGTACTTTCTCCAGCAATGACCATCAACTCTGAGGTAACATTAGAGGAAGAGGACTGACACTGAGTGCTGACAGCTTGCATTATAATGAGCACACTTCTCATGTGCCTTCTCATTTAAACCATACAATCACTCTGAAGAACGTATTACTATGTACATGTGTTAGAGTAAGTGACAGGTCCAGAAACATTAAATCATTTATCTAAGAGCAAAGAGCTAATTAATAGTAGAGTTGAAATTTGATTCAAGTCAACCTGACATCACCGACCATGTGTGTTCTATGATACTCTGCCTGGAGAAGTAGTAAGCATCAGCTTGGAGACTAGAAAAACAGAAATCATGGAAGGCCAAAGAGCCATAGTAGTCTAGGGAAAACTCTCTCCTCGATCCAGTTCTGATAGAAGTGATAACACCATCAGGAGACAAATTGGAAAATAAAATTATGTTAAATGACCAAAGACCATATGAGGAACAAATGCAGTATGAAAGGAAGTTAAAGCTTGGAGTCTTGGAGCTGGAAGACTCAAGAATAATGAGAATACTCATGTGGTGGGCAACAGTTGAATATATGAACACTCAAAATATATTTTGTAAGCTTTTATCATTTCCAGATGATGGAAATACAGCACAGACCTACCCTTAGTCACAGCTTGTTGGTGATAAATCAAGAGGAATATGGTGGAAATTGCTGAGTATCTTATAGCTCTATGGCAATAAGGAGCAGTACTGGTTCAGTGAACCAGAGGGTCACATGTAAGAAAATAATGTGAAATGTTAAGAACAACTTGCTAATGATATGGACAAGTAGGTCAGTCTTTCAAATTCGATTCCTTTACATTTTAATATATAAAACCATATACCTATTTTATGTATGTTTTTTATTGTGTTTTGCTTTTAATTCTTCCATAATTTGTCCCTACTAAAAATGCAGTATTTGGGAAATGCTTGGTAATTGTTCTGGTTTGGCAAATACTGACCATTTTATTCTTTTAAGTTTTATTACTAGAAATAGAGACGTGGCTAAAATTCTATAAGCTGAAAATTAATTATTCTGAATTTTCTTTTCTCAATTTCTTCCTAATTTTCTCTTTTCCTACTATTTTCTTTTTATATGCACATAAATATGAGGGGAAAAAAAACAAAAGGAAAATGAGAAATTCCTTTGCAATGAAGGTAGTATTAACAGTATCAGGAAAGGGACTTGCTGACTTCCCACTATGGTTGCTGAGTCTTAATTTCAGGTTTAAGCCCTTCCTAAATTGGAATCAATATATTACATGTTCATACCATAATTGTTTTCATGTTAGGTCTGTGTATCAAAGTAATAGCCAAAGTGCCAATAAACAGAACTCTCATACACTGCTCTAGTGGAGAAGTGGATTGGCACTTCCCAGCCTCATATAATTGATACCCCCAGAAGGTATGATGATGTCAAGCCTGTGGGTAAGGAAGAGGCCACTGCACTGAATTTGCACACATCAGAAAAGCAAATCATCTGATGAGAACTCATCAAAATTCCTGCAGTAATATTGCTGTCTTTTCTTGTATTTGAAATAAATGTTCTTCTCTAACACATACATTGGTATCTTCCATGAACCAAAAGTTTCACTCCATACCTTAACTTTATGTTCACATACTTATTAATTTTTAGATTTGTTTCCATAATCATTACAGTAAGATTTTCATTTTTATTTTCCTAGATTGCCTTCCAGAAAGAAACAGAAAAGATAATGATTAAGGAATCAAGAAAAATGTGTTTTGTTTATGCTTCTGTCTTTTAAGCAAAGCACAGAGAAACGCCCATATAAGTGGAGCACACATAATTAACTGGGACCTCCATGACTTTGTAAGTGGAGATCTTGGAGAATGACTCACATTTTCAGGCAGAGAACTCTTGCTAGAATTCCAGTCTAACATTTTGAAGGCATCATCAACTGGAAGTATCCAGAGATACAGAAATTACTAGAGTGCCACATTGTGGTGAGTTCAAGAACAAACGTTAAAAAGCCTCTTTTTTACTACAAATAAGCAAATGAAAAAGGAGCCCCATCTATCAACTGGGTCTTTGACACTTAACATTTCTTTGTGGATGTAAATTAAAGTGAATCAGATATGTTGGTCTTTTCTCAAATGCTCAAGTATTATTTTTTTTAAACTATGGTACGAATGAAATCATCAAATATTATTAGATACCTAGAAACCCATACAGGCTGCAGTGATGGCAGAGAATGGAGATGAGAGAAAACTTTTAGACAGCTGTTTGACTTTTGATATAATTGACTAGCAAATTACTCCAGTTAGTCATTTCAGTCATATAAAATTCTATGTCAAGTTTTCCCCACCCTTGAACACTTATGAAAAGCTTTACAAATCTACCTTTCCTGATCCAGATCTTAGCTTGTGACAGAAAGAAAAACCCAGGGAAATAACTGAATTGTCCACCCTTGCGTTGGTATTTATACAAATCGCCTGAGGCCACATGGGGTCACTCCTAGTGCCTGGATTAATTCTGAGCTTGAACTCAGTTTGTTTCCAGGGGTGTGGAAAGAGAACATGGAGAAGTGCTGGGAGTCCCCAGGGGTCACAATAAAAAGAGCAATGCTGGTTGTGCTAGTCCAAACTAGCTCAGCTGTGGAGGTTCTGTGCGAAGGACATACCCCTTTAACTGCCTAAATCCACGACTTCTCAATCCCCTTCTGCACCCAGCGCTATGGGAGGAGTGTAAGGGACATTGCAGGAACCAAGTGGAGAGACCAAATTGGTGAAATTCATATTAGAACTTCAGATCTTTCAGAAAGGCATTTTTAGCTTGGTTAAGTTTCTGAAATATTTTAACATTAGCACATATTCAGATTTCTTGAGGTCATAAACTTTGTCGCCTTCATTCTGTATCCTCAGTCGTCCACATAGGGTCTAATATTAAGTTGGTGCTCCTGTTGGTAGAACAATTATTAAAGGCATTTTGGCAAATCCCTAAATATGATATTCTGCCCAATACCACAGTCTCATTTCTTTTACAAAGTAAGATATTAATGCATATAATATTTTAGCAAAAAGTAATACGGTTTTGATAGACTCAAAAACTTCATAGAAAGACTTCTATTTGACCATTTTCACCTATAAAAATGCCCCCAAAATGTGATTCAACTTCACAACTTAATTTGGTTTCATAGCATTTATATATTTTCCAAGCATACTCGTGTATAATGCCTACTTACGATGAGGTAGATTAAGACCAGGAGCATGTCCATTTTACGGATCAAGACCAGAGAAGTTACATGTCTTCCCAAGGTTTCCTAACATTGTGGACAGGACTAGGGTTAAAACCAGCTCTCTTGCATCAGTTAGCTTATTCCATCATCCTTGCCAATAGTCCCAGAAATCAAATAAAAGTATTTTATTTTTCCCCTCTTTTTCATATATGATGTTCCCCTAACAGTCATTAGAGTCTGTGTATCCACCAACTTGAAAAGAATACCTGTCACTTTAAGAGCTAATGGACCAAATTGCAGTTTGAACACTGAAAATACTTATTTTAATGCAGAGCAACAGGGAATGAAGCATTTAAGCCAAATCCTTATTCAAGACATTTAATAGAACAAAAGTCCCACATTCCAACAAATCTTACAATCCCCTTTACTAAAAGTTGGAATCATTTTTAAAGAGGTTACCAAGACACTCGTTTTGTTATTATCCATTCACACACTTCCTAGGATTCAAATATTACATTATAAAAAATTTCCATACCTATCCTCTGGGAAATTTTCAACTGCCCAATTTTATTTCTTGCCCATAGGCAACTGGAATTAATTTACATAAAATAGTCCTCCAAGCCATAAACCATTTAAGCATTTTTTTCCAGAAGTAATCTTGCTATTACTGTTTTCTATAAAATATATAGTTTTTCACATGGAACAATTAATCTCAATGATATGGGGTCTTTTCAGAAAGAAATTTAGTTCTTAAAAAAGGATAGAAATTATTTTATCCTAAATCTGATTAAAGCTCATGGAAGTCTGATATACTAAAAATAAAAATCTAAATAAAATCTTTTAGGATCAAAACTAAGATCAATATAAAAGTAACATTTTGTCACATTTTATTTAAATTATAAGCTATTTTACTTCCTAAAGATTTAAATTAGTGATTTTAATACTTGAATTAATTTCCCCTAAATCTTGATTTAGGATTTTAAGCTATGACTAAATATTGTCAAATTCTAACCTTACTAAAGTTTTCAAAATTGACTTGTTCTATTAATACTAGAAATCAAGCTTTTATATTCTGTTTTTGAAGCAAACTTGAAATAGACACAGTATTTCCTAAAAATGTCCTAAAACTCATTTATAGTTTTTCCTCAAAGTCTGATAGTATACTGTGTCTTCTGTGATGCCTACACTTGCCAGGTAATACATATCTAGAGAACAATTCTTCTACAGGCATCTCTTCTTGAATAGTAGATGGTATCATGGGGCCGTGGGTGGAAGAGAAAACAGAGGGAAAAACAAGAACATTCTCAGCCACATGCTGACTTGATTCAGTGGACATACTTTAATAAAAGATTTGGTTCAGAACATGCACTTGAAAGAGATTTCAACTCTGAAGGAAAAGCAGCATATAAGTGCCACAGTTTTTCCTCTTTTGCAAAAAAGGTGAGACTTCAGAGTGGTTGCCATGTAGACAAGTGGGCAGCCAAGCAACAAGGCACTTCTGTGTGTACTGTGACAATACTCTAAATTCTACCATCATCTTGGGATCTGCACTGTTGCTACAAAAGTGACTATTTCCTTATTTTGTTCTGTTTTGTTTAAAGCAGTATTCCAGTTAACATGCACTGCACAGTTCACTTAGTCTGTTCCACACTGAAATCTTGCTGCTTATGCACCTCTGGGAGTGGAGCCATTTACATATAGTCTATATAGCATCACCAAATTTGCAAGATTACCCCCAGATGGTAACTATGTACACATGGAAAATAATTTTTGACTGTCGACCAGTTTCCCACCCACTCCTTTGGAATGTATGACACTGGCAGTTAACATGACATCCTGGGAGGGAGAAAAGGGTGCTAAATTTCTTATCCATCTCTCTCCTATTCTTGTCAGGGTCTCCTTGCCCTCAGACAAGCTAATCCCATCTCTAACTCCTTTAATCAGACGTATACTGCCTCCTAAGTGTAGGATACCTTATAATAACTAATGATATGTGAGTGCATGTGTGTGTGTGTGTGTGTGTGTGTTTCATTCATTTACAAATATTTACTGCGTATCCATTATAAGTATGCTGGACACATTCTAAGCAATGCAGACACAAAAATAAAAAAGAAAGACTAGATCCCTGCTCCCATAGAGCATATATTCTAGCAGAAGAAGACAAAGAATAAGAGGAAAATAAGCAAGATAATTTTAAAGGCTGTAATTAAGCCATTTAATTCACAATGACTTATGATTTCTTGGCAATCATTTTACATACTAAGAAAAAAATCAAACCTATACATTTTTTCATATATGATTAAATTTTTGTGAATATTAAATTTAAAAATTAATAAGGCTGACATGATGCACTGTGCGGACACTTAAACATTGGGGTTTTTTATTTTGCAATTTAGTTGCTTTTTCTAGTCAAACATTTTTGTAGGCTCTTAAGAAGAGCCATAGCACGGTGTTCATAGAGCCCAGTGAATAAGTGGACTCTCCTTGCAGGCTATGTAAAGATCTATGTTTCATGCTGAGCTTTGTCATGTATCAGAAAATCTTAATCATCTTTCTATCTCAGGGGTTCATCAGAAATTATAAGGTGGTTGGTGCTTAGTAAAATAAAGAGAAGTATATGTATGGAAAGCCTCTAGTGGGAATAGATCAACTACTGAAACTGAATTATAGCAATATATTAATACAATTATGTAATGACATTTGTTAAAGTGTTTTTTGTTTTTGTTTTGCTTACATTTTAATCAGTGTTGAAAGGTTAAATTGCAACATCCTGAACTGTTTCTTCAGCCAGGGAGGACAATTGATGATGTTGCACAGGAAATGTCATGGCTGTCATGGGACTACCAAAAGAGGAATCAATGTTCAGTTATACTTCCCACCAAAATTCAGAAAACAAAGAGGGTAGAGTCCCAGGAAGAAACATAGAAGATTTAAAAGCTCACAGGTTAGTTCAGAAAGATAACTCAGCTTGTTCTAGCATCAGACTTGTGAGTCACATACTAGCTGTTAGACTCTGGACAAGATACTCAACATCTCTGAGTCTCAGTATGCACATCTGTAAAATGAAGACAAATTATCATATTTAATTCATGGAGTGGACTCTATCTGCATTTTGCTGTCATCGTGTTTTTTTAAGATGTAAAATTTCTTGCATTCTAGGAGTTGTTTGTACAGAAAAAAAAAAAAAGAAAAAGATGTAAAATTTCTTAAAGTTGATATAAAGTATCAACTACTTTACCCCACCTCCTCCTCTCTTTCAGAAAAGTTCTTCCTGAGTTTCTTGAGCCTTGTTCGGTATTCAGTATTGCCCTGTCAAAATCAAATCTATTGAGGTTTCCTCATCATTTAAAACATCTACTTTTTTATGTTTCTTGGCTCAAAAACCAATTGTATTTCTCATATTTCCTTCACATGCGGGCTAATTGGTGGTGAGGCATCAGGAAAGGAGGAAGATTGTGGTTTATAATGTGTTCAACTCAGGCACTAAGTGATTTTAGCTTCATTTAGGGTCTTCTCTCCAGCTTTAAGCACTTTGTAAGACATGGCCATAAGTATTTTTTCTGTCGGAATTCCAGATAGCCATGTGGTTAAGAGCCATTGGATTTATTCCTTTACCTCATATAATTCCAGAAATTTTGGTAGTATCTTGGGGTAAAATAGGCGAGTGAAATGAATATCTCTGCTGTGAATGTTTTAAAGAAAGAAATTCTCAAAATCTTGTAACTAAAAGCAAATTGCATTGTTAAATATGGGCATCAGCTTTATTCCCCATTTTGATTCTTAACATTATTAGTCAACTTCCACATTAATGAGAGTTGACTATAGTTATTCTCAAATTAAAAGAAACCAACTCTTACCTGTCTACATGCATTACTAAGTGAAATGACAGACATAAGCACTCTACCCACTGTCTGGCCCAAAAACTCAGTAAATGTCAGCTGTTAGCACAGAGAGCAGCAGCACTGAGCAGAAAATAAAGTCTTTTGAGGGCTAAAGAACAAAGTAGGTAGTTGGCATTGTATAGAGTATACTATTTAGAAATTCTCATATCAAAATTTAGTATTTGGGCCGGGCGCTGTGGCTCACGCCTGTAATCCTGGCTCTTGGGAGGCCGAGGCGGGCGGATTGCTCAAAGGTCAGGAGTTCGAAACCAGCCTGAGCAAGAGCGAGACCCCGTCTCTACTATAAATAGAAAGAAATTAATTGGCCAACTGATATATATATAAAAAAAATTAGCCGGGCACAGTGGCGCATGCCTGTAGTCCCAGCTACTCGGGAGGCTGAGGCAGAAGGATCACTGGAGCCCAGGAGTTTGAGGTTGCTGTGAGCTAGGCTGACGCCATGGCACTCACTCTAGCCTGGACAACAAAGCGAGACTCTGTCTCAAAAAAAAAAAAAAAAAAAAAAATTTAGTATTTGGAGAAAAGTTTGAGAAATAATGTAGAGTCTGACAATTTTTTCATAACTAATAATTAGAATTGTGAAAAAGAAAGGAAGACAAACTTCCATATGTGCTACTTCATTTTAGAATAGCTTTGAATAAAACTTACGTTAGAAATTCAGAAATCGCTGAAGCTCGGGAAAGACAGAAAAAAAATTGAGTCTAATTTCTTTTACATTAATTCTTTATAGAGGAAACTGAAAATGGTTATCTAAACCATCGAGATGTCGGAACCCCCCTGGGTATATGTTATTAATAATTAACAGAATTATAACATGCATATAGTGGTCATTCATTCTCAACTAATCCTTATAATATATTCTTAAAGTTTTGATTGAAAAATTCTTTCAGGTTATTAAAATTGATAGACATTTGACCTGGATAAAAACTTCTTGGCACCTGGGTGACTCTGTCATCAACCAGGCAGGTTTTTATCTGGCCCTACTGCAATTACTTTATACAGTCCTTCTACAATTGTCATGCTGTTTTATCTGTTCATTTTGCAGATGAGGAACTGACATCTAGTAAAAGATCAACATTGAACATTGGCTCAGTAGCAGAGCCATAATAGAACCCTGGACTCATGATGGCTTCAGAGGATTCTTCCCACCTTCCCTGATTAATTCCAAAATAGAACAGCAATCCTGAACAAGTCAGGGGTGGATTTGCCAAAGGACATGCCTGACTCCATGAATGTTAGTCAGGCTGGAACACAAACAACTTTAAAAAACAGACTGCAGAGCATCATAAATTGAACCTACCTGAAACTGGGCGTGTGCTTCCAGACAGGTCCAGGAGCCATCCAGACATTCATGTACTTTTTTTTTTTTTTTTTTTGTATGTCAGCTGCTGCATGAGTATTTTGAGAAGCACTTTGAGAATTCACAGCAGGAACCTGGCTTTTGTGTTTCGAATGTGCCAGCTTTATTGCAGCTCAAACAGAAATAAAAGGGAAACAGCGTCATTACCCAGCAGGTTTTTCGGTATGGTTCCGGCCTGGTTCTCATTTTTCTAGTTCCAACATGCTTGCCTCCCCAGCCTTGTGAAAAGAATGCTAGCTTAGCAGAACCTGAACCCAATATGAAACGCGGTTGCAACATTTTCCTGCCATTTTTCCTGGGAAATGCTTTCATCAGAACATTTTGGTTTGTTGAGAACATGTGTACTTCTTCTTTTGAGAGAGAGAATATTCTTTTATTTGATGACCTCAAGAGCCTTTTTACCTTCAGCTGCAGGTGGGGAGGAGGGAAATGGAACTCCATTGGATAGGTAATTGTACCACTCAGTCACACACTTTCTTGCTGAGCTACATAATGCTTCATGAGCTCTTAACTGAGACTTATCAAAGTGTTCCCAATTGTTAGTTGAAGGTCTGTAGCCAGCTTAGAAATTGTTGAAATGTACAAAATAAATGAGAAAAAAAACAGCAGGGAAAGAAATTCTAGGTCATGCTTTTAAAAGATGCTTGACAAAAAAAAAAGTTTTTTTAGAGGATAGGAACAATTTCAATGTTCAGTTTTCTATACCAACAATATTGTTAGAGACAATACATACATCTCTAGTGCAGATGAATCAGTGATTGAAGAGAGCTTAATTCCAGGTCCCACAATATGCAAATATATCAAATGGTATGGAATCCTGCCAAATATCAGTAATCCTGGATTGTATAGCTCCGTTAAATCTCCACATCACATTCTTCTTTGTAGTAAGTGCTTAGGGGGAAAAAAGGAATTTTGAGTTGAGGTAGGAGGCAGGAAATAAAGTGATGACACAGCAGGAGCACATTAAATTTTTAAGAGACTCTTAATTATCTAAAAGAAACTTGAGGGAAAATATTGCAGGGCCTATAGGAAATGATATACATGAGTGAGATGATGGTGCCAGGTCAGAATGTTTTGCTGTGCTAGTGCAGAGTCTTCATTCACATTGCATAGTACACACCATGGTTTTCCCACGAAGCAATGCAGTCTACAGTTTACCCAAACTAAAACATTCCTGTCACTCGGAATCTCTTCCCTCCAGCCCTTCTAGTTACTCAACTTTGATTAACTTCTAGTCACCTCTCCAATATCAGCTCAAACATCATGTCCTTGGAGAAGACTCCCCTGACTCGATCTTGATGGAGTTGTGTCTCTCTGGAATATACTCTCTTTCTAGCCCCAGGTAGCACATCACAGTGATTCGTATTGCTATAAGTATAGGAGTAATGGCTGCCTCCCATCATCTCCTAGAGCTCAGTACCGTGTCCAGCCTGATAGCAGATCCTAAAAAGATGTTGGTTAATAAATGAAAAATGTAGCAATGAATAAACAAGCAAATTAAAGGAATGGAATGGAAGCACTGGAGAGGATGCATTTCCTACTGGAGGGAGAGGAAGACGCCGACAATCCTGACTTTGTTTTCAGACACACAAAAAAACACCATACTATCTTAACTTTCACAATTTGTCCATAAAATTCAGTAAAATTATTTTATCTTTTCATTCCCTATAGAAATTCTAAGGCAGGCTGCCACATTTCTACCCATCTTAATATTTAGCACAGTGTTCGTCATTAAAACGCATCCATCCTATATCAAGAAATTTAAGCCATATCTAACACATGGGGATAGTTATTTTGTAATTGAGATTGATGGGTCCCTGAGAGGGAGATGTCAGAGAAAGGACATGGCTGAGGCAAACATAGGCCTCCAGGCTTTTTCTTGGACTGTCTCTGCCATGAGCAGCAATAACACAGGTCTTCATGCACTCAACACCCCAGTGACACACACAAGCCCTCTTCCTGGACCTGCATTAGCCCAGCTTTTTACTGTGCATTTTTTAAATGACCTCATTATTTAAGAGTAATGTCTGTAATTCCATGGTAATGGATTCATGCAAAAAATAATCATCTTCAAGGTCTTAAAGTTAGATACTAAAAACAGACTGCAAAATTGCCCTCCTTCTCTCTCCTTCACTTTACCTTTCACTCCAGCCTTCCCCACATTTTTTTTTAAATCCCATATCCTTATACCAAGTTAGAAGTCTGCTTCACTGCTTTGCCCACTAAGGAAAAGCTCGGGACCACATTCTTGACTATTCACAGAACCATTTCTTAATTCTTTCTACCCACACATCTCCCATCTCCCCAGCAACCCAGAGTTTAGCCATTCCCCAGATTAGCTGCCTGGAGAGAACTGCAATCAAAAGGAGACTGTAATGGCAATTGTGGGCAAAGGGTCCAGTATCATGGAACCCCAGTGATGCTAATAAAAGCAAACACGGCTCAACAGTTACAGTCTACACAATGATCTAGCTCTTGAAATGGAAAATACTAATACTGGAGTATCACTTGCAATGAAAGTCTGATTCAATGCTCATTTAAATGAACCACCCACTCACTCCTTCTCCTTTGGGCCCCTTTCCAAAATCTTTTCTATAATAAAGGACATAGTATCATAATTCTCAACTTCTTCAGACATATGTAGTCTTGCATTGTGAATAACCATACAATTTCCTTGTTTAATTTAAATTATTATGTGTTAGATTCCCTCCGGCTTCCTTTTCTCCTACAGACCCTGCACAGGCACACCTCAGAGATATTGCATGTTTGGGTCCAGACCACCGCAATAAAGAGAATATCACATTAAAGCAAGTCACACAAGTTTTTGGTTTCTCAGTGCACATAAAATTTGTGTTTACACTATACTGTAGCCTATTAAGTATACAATAGCATTATATCTAAAAAAAATGTAGTTACCCTAATTTAAAAATACTTTATAGCTAAAAAATGCTAACAATTATCTGAGTCTTCAGCTAGTGATAATCTTTTTGCTGGTGGAGGGTCTTGCCTATGTATTGATGGCTGCTGAGTGGTGGTGGTTGCTAAAGGCTGGGGTGGCTGTGACAATTTCTTAAAATAAGGCAACAGCAAAGTTTGCCACATTGATTGATTCTTCCTTTCATATGAGATTTCTCATCTATAGCCTGTAATGCTGTTTGGTAGCATTTTACCCACAGTAGAACTTTTTTCTAAATTAGAGTCAATCCTTGAAAACTCTGCCATTGCATTATCAAGTAAGTATATGTCATATTGTGAAACCTTTTTTATCATTTCAATAAGGTTCACAACATCTTCACCCAGAGTAGATTCCACCTCAAGAAGCCACTTTCTTTGCTCATCCATAAGAAGCAACTTCTCATCCATTAAAGTTTTATCATGGGACTGCAGCAATTCAATCACATCTTCAGGCTCCACTTACAATTCTATTTCTCTTGCTATTTCTACCAAGTCTGCAATAACTTCCTCTACTGAAGTCTTAAACTCCTCAAAGTCATCCAGGAGAGCTGGAATCAACTCCTTCCATACACCTGTTAGTGTTCATATTTTGACCTCCTCCCATGAATTAAAAATGTTCTTAATTGCATCTAAAATGAATAAATTGAATGAGTGAATTCTTTCCAGAAGGTTTTCAGTTTATTTCCCCCAGATCTCTCAGAGGAATCACTATCTATGGCAGCTACAGTCTTATGAAGTGTATTTCTTAAATAATAAGCCTTGAAAGTTGAAATTACTCCCTGATCAATGGGCTGCAGAATGGATGTTGTGTTAGCAGGCGTGAAAACAACATTAATCTCCTTGTATATTTCCATTAGAGCTCTTGAGTGACCAGGTACACTGTCAATGAGCAGTAATATTTTGAAAGGAGTCTTTTTTCCTGAGCAGTAGGTCTCAACAGGGGGATTAAAATACTCACTAACCATACTGTAAATAGATGTGCTGTCATCCAGGCTTTGGTGTTTCATTTATAGATCACAGGCAAAGTAGATTTAACATAATTCTTAAGGGCTCTAGAATTTTTAGAATGGTAAATGAGCACTGGCTTCAACTTAAAGTTACCAAGTACATTAGACCCTAATAAGAGAATTGGTGTATCTTTTGAAGATTTGAGGCCAAGCATTGACTTCTCTCTAGCTATATAAGTCCTAGATGGTATCTTCTTCCAACATAAGGCTGTTTTATCTACATTGAAAATCTATTGTTTAGTATAGTTCATTAATTATCTTAGCTAGATCTTCTGGATAACTTACTGCAGCTTCTCCATCAGCACTTGCTCCTTCACTTTGCACTTTTATGTTCTAGAGATGGTTTCTTTCCTTAAACCCCATGAACCAACCTCTGCTAGTGTCATTTCTTTTCTTCTGCAGCTTTCTTGTCTCTCTCAGCCTGCATAGAACTGGAGAGTATTAGGGCCTTGCTCTAGGTTAGATTTTGGCTTAAGAGAATGTTGTGACTGATTTGATCTTCTATCCACATCACTAAAATTTTCTCCATATCAGCTATAAGGCTATTTCAGTTTCATATCATTCATGTGTCCACTGGTGTAACACTTTTAATTTCCTTCAAGAAATTTTTCTTTGCATTCACAACTTATATAACTGGCACAGGAGGCCTAGCTTTCAGCCTGTCTCAGCTTTTGACATTCCTTCCTCACTAAGTTTAATCATTTCTAGTTTTTGTTAAAGTAAGAGACATGTGACTCTTCCTTTCACTTGAACACTTATAGGCCATTTTAGGGTTATTAATTGACCTGATTTCAATATTGTTGTATCTCAGGGAATAGGGAGGCCCAAGGAGAAGAAGAGAGATGGGGAACGAACGGCCAGTCGAAGGAGCAGTCAGAAAACACAAAACATATATCTATTAAGTTCACCATCTTTTATGGGCATGGTTCACGATACCCCAAAGCAACTATAATAGCAATATCAAAGATGACTGATCATAGAACACATAACAGTTATAATAATAATGAAAAAGTTTGAAATATTTCAAGAACTACCAAAATGTGACACAGAGACACGAAGTGAACATGTGCTGTTGAAAAAACAGCACCACAGACTTGCTCCATGCAGGGTTGCCACAAAACTTCCATTTGTAAAAAATGCAGTATAGATGCAAAACACAACAAAGTGAAGCTCAATAAAACAAGCTATGCC
The DNA here is from genome assembly GCF_040939455.1 of Microcebus murinus. Lineage (NCBI taxonomy): Eukaryota > Metazoa > Chordata > Mammalia > Primates > Cheirogaleidae > Microcebus > Microcebus murinus. Next base: position 104,909,364 of record NC_134104.1, on the reverse strand, counting down.
TGTCATTGTCGTATGTGTTCCAAAGCCCTATTTAAACAATTTACAGTTATGGTAATCTAAAATGTTTTTAGAATCTCAAGAAAATTTGATTCATTCTCTACATTCTAGAATCACAATTATACTTAGAATTATCTTAAATATTTTCTGGAAATTTCATTTACAATACTCATTTCTCGTTTATCTAACAATTTTTTCAGTGGAAAAAATATTCAGTCATAGAAGTCATTAAAGCCCCAAGTTTGAGTTCTAATCTTGTTGACTGTATGACCTTTGAAATAGTACTAAATATTAATATCTCACTAACTAAGTTTTATACTCTGAATAAGGGGCTTAGACCAACACATTTTAAAGGTCCCTTCCAGTTTTAATATTTAAGATTGAGTATTCAATATTTAAGATTTAATAATTATAATAATTGTTTACATTAATGTGTACCAGGCATTCTGTTTAGCACCTACCATACTTCACCTCACTCAATATTCCTAACAGCTCTATAAAATAAGTTCTATTATTATTGACATTTTACAAATGAAAAAACTGAGGCACAGAGAGATTACATAACTTTTCTGAGATTATTCAATAGAAAGCAATAGAGCTGGAACAAAAATCTGTGTGTAACCTAAACTACTCTGATTAACATCTAAATCAGAGGTCAAAGGAGTGGAGGTAACAGATATCTTCCACAGTTAAATTCAGTTACTTTAGAAAATCTCAGAATGCTTGGTGGTAACTCTAGTTATAAATTATTCAGTTACTAAGAAACTGAAAGATACTGTTCTAGCTATCTATGGCCCCTAAGCTATATTCTATCAGCATGTCTCCTCACAGACTCTTCCTCACCACATTTACATACATAGGCTCACATATGCACATACACACACACACAGCACACACAATGCTGGAAGAAGGATACCTACCTATTACAAGTCTATCTTAAACCGCACAATGAGCTTCATATGTTAGAATTATCTGTTAAGATTTTAACTGTACTTACTATGTTTAAGAACATAAAACAAATTGTGGCAAGAATTAATTATTTAAAAAATTACATAGTCAGCCGAGCACGGTGGCTCACGCCTGTGATCCTAGCACTCTGGGAGACCGAGGCAGGCGGATTGCTCCAGGTCAGGAGTTCAAAACCAGGCTGGGCGAGACCCCGTTTCTACTAAAAAAAAAAAATAGAAAGAAATTAATTGACCAACTAAAAATATATATACAAAAAAATTAGCTGAGCATGGTGGTACATGCCTGTAGTCCTAACTACTCGGGAGGCTGAGGCAGTAGGATCGCTTGAGCCCAGGAGATTGAGGTTGCTGTGAGCTAGGCTGGTGCCACGGCACTCACTCTAGCCTGGGCAACAAAGTGAGACTCTGTCTCAAAAAAAAGAAAAAACCATAAAAAAAAAATTATATAGCCAATGTGAAAAAGAGCCAAATAGAAGCTCTATAGCCAAAAACTAAAACAAAAATTAATTACTCAAGTGTTTTGTTTCAGCAGTATCTTAGATTTGGATAAAAGAGAACTGGAAGATAGCTCAGAAGAAAATATATAGAATTAAGCAAAGAATGGAAAATATAGAAAAGTGTTTAAGAGACATAGAGGACATAGTAAAAATATGTTACATACAGTAATTGGAGTTCCCAAAGGAAAGCAAACAAATGAATGGTTTAAAAACTGTATTTGGAATTACAGTTGGATAGGAGGAATGAGTTCTGGTGTTCTGCCACACTGTAGGGTGAATATGGTTAACTATAATTTATTGCACATTTTCAGAAAGCTGGAATAGAGAATTTTGAATGTTCACAACCCAAAGAAATGATAAATGTTTGGGGTAATAGATATACTAATTACCCTGATTGAATCATTATACATTAAGTGTATGTATCAAAATATCACTCTATATCCCATAAATAAATACAATTATTTCATGTCAATCAAAAAGATCAAGGGAATAAAAGAAACTATATTCAGAGATAATGCCTAAGAATTTTTAAAACTAATGAAATTGTTTGATCCACAGATTAAAGATCAATAAATTACAAAATTGGATAAATAAAAATAAAATTCACATCTAGATACAGAATAATAAAATCCATGATAACAAAAGACAAGGAAGAATTCTTAAAATAACAGCAGTAGGAAGAATTCTAAGATGGCTCCCAAGATTTCTACCTGTTTGTAAACATACCCTGTCTAATCCCCCACCCTTGACTGAGACTTGTGAATATGCTGGGATAGTCCTCCTTTCATTAGGTTACATTGGGTGGCAAAGGTGATAAGATAGCTACTACTGTGATGACATTGGATTTTATAAGACTCACTAGTAGCTCACTGGAGAGAGATTTTTCCACTGGACTTGAAGAAGTAAACTGCCATGTTGTGAGATGGACACATGGTTAGGACCTGGTGGCTGCCAGGAGCTGAGAACAATCCACAGCCAATAGCCAGCACAAAAACAGGAATCTCAGTCCCACAACTGCAAGGAATGAATCCTACAAATAACTTAAATTACCATGGAAGAGAATCCTGAGGCTCAGATATGATCACAGCCTTGTGAGAAACCAAGTAGAAGACTCAGGTAACCCTGGTATAACTAGTGCTTCATTGTTATATATTGTTTTATGAATTTTCCCAGCTAATCTTCTGTTTTTTTCCATGTACGCTTTAGAATAAATATGTTGTATTTTTATTAGGTTAATATTACACATATAGATTAATTTATGTAGCATTGGTATCTTTATAATAAGGTCTTTCTGAGAATAAGCTATATATCATTATATTTGGTCAAATTATCTTGGACTCTCAAAAGCAATGTAAAGCTGGAATATAATTCAGCCATAAAAAAGAATGAAATCCTGACCGTTACAACAACATGGATGGAACTGGAGAACATTATGTTAAGTGACATAAGCCATGCACAAAAAGATAAATTTCCCATGTTTTCACTCATATGTGAAAGCTAAAAATAATTAATCTCATGGAAATGTAGAGTAGAATGATAGATACTAAAGACTGGGAAGGATAATGGGGGAAGGTGGAAGACGAAGAGGGTTTGGCTAACGGGTACAAAAATACAGTTAAATAGAAGGAATAAGATCTAGCGTTTGGTAGCATAATAGGGCAACTATCTTTAACCATAATTTATTGTATATTTCAAAATGACTAGAGAATGGGAATGGATTTGGAATGTTCTCAACAAAAAGAAAAGACAAATGTTTGAGGTGGAATGTATATCCCAATAACCTGATTTGATCATTACACATAATATGATTGTTTCAAAATATCACATGTACCCCATAAAAATATACAACTATTATATACCAATAAAAATTAAAACTTTTAACATGGAATGTTATCCGCTTCCTAAGTTGGGCACTATGAAATACAAGGGGATGTTTATAAAGTATTTTGGACTAAAAAAAATTGGAACCTGATTTTAAATATAACTAAGTCTACACAATAAAAGAAACAATAAAACAATACCACAAAGAAGAAACAATCAAATCAATCCAGGAAGTAGGACCTCATACAGATCGATGGATCTGACTTTTCCAATATGCCAAGCGCTTGAAATCACAAGGTGGGTGATAGGGGAGTGAGCTGGCGAGAAAAAAGTAGGGGACAGACTTAAAAGAAATGACAACCATTAAATGTGGGAACTACCTTGTTTAGATCTTGCTTTAAGTGAACTGCAACAAGACACTTTAAAGAAAATCAACAAAAGTTGAACATGGAGTTGGCCTTAAATAATATTAGAGAATTATTTATTAATTTTATTAAATATGATATTGCCACTGTGGCTATAATATAAAATGTTCTTACTTTTTAGGGAAATGAATGCTAAACTATTCAGGAGTGGAATGACATAATGTTTGTATTTATTTTCAATTACTCCAGGCAAAAATAAGAAAGGGTGCAGTAGGGTGGGGTAACAGGAGTGGGGAAAAAAGACAGCTGAATGTTTTCAATCATTAAAGCTGTAGAAGAGATTCAGGAGTACACTGCACTATTCACTCCACTTTTTTGCATGTTTGAAAAATTTTGTAATAAAATTTTAAAGAAAAATTATTTTCCAAGTTTTATATATTTTTGTCCCATTCTGGAAAAGAATGGCAACATAGAAGGCTTTAGTTTATAATGAGTACAAAATGATGGTTCAATTATAAATATAAAACACAACTCTGAATTTTTTTGTAATTAAATATAAAGTATGTAGCAATTTAGAACTTTAAATGTGAAAAGAAAAGAATGCTCATTATTCCTTCCTTAATGCATGTCTACCATTCAGTGATACTCATGTTGTGTAAACACATTTGTGTAAACACAAATGATGGAAGAATATATTTTCTTTAATATAATAAAATACCCGTTTGTGAAGAAGGGATTGTATCCCAGACTTCTTGCTCCAAGATGACACTGTCCAACATCATTAAAATTCTACCCCAATCTACATTTTAACTGAAACTCCCATTAAAATATGCAGAGAAAACTTATATTTTCATAATTCATATATTGCATATCAATTTCCAAGAATGGATCTTCTAACTATATATTTGTATTGCTTTTTACAAATCTAGAGGCATGATCAAATTAGACTGAGATTAGTATTTTCATCGAATTTTTGATAGGATGCCATAGTGTTGACTAGAAACATTACTGATATCAAATTTGGAGAGAGAGAGTGGAAGATGAAGGGTACTGAGTGTCATTGGATTCACACGTTTGAGCAGAAGGAAAGCGTCACTATTTTCAACAAGTCTTTCAGGGTTCATGAGCCTTTAGACAAAGTAGGCTCTTCCATTATTAAGTTCACTATATGTGAACTTATTCATATTAAGTTCATATTAAGTTCACTATAATGGAGATAAATTGATATTCTCCTTCCCAGACCAAGGATCTTCTCTAAGATCCCATTTCTTTCTGTGTTTTGATGCATTTTACACTATTGAGCAAGCACTAGCTGTAACTTGAAGCATGCACCGTTTCCTCAGCTTTGAATTTATGGCTTCTATTCATAATCATATAACTTTTGATGGTCATATAGTTATAATGAATGAGGTCTTATAGGATAGATTTTAGTGATTTGGGGGTTACAGACTCCATTGAGTATCTGTATCAATCAGGGCCTAGTTGCAAGGAACAAAAAACAATTCTGCTGAATTTAAGCACAACTTCAATTCATTAAAGGATGTTGAGTGGTTCATAGAATTGTTGAGTATGGTGAATAATTAGCTTTGGGTAAGGAAAGCAGGAAATATGTCCAAAGTCTTTCTGCGGAATCGGTTTCAGTGAGGACACCCCTGCTGCCATCTCTGAGTATCTATGCTGAGTGAGGCTTTACTGCTTGAGTCACTATCACTGGGCACTGGGGCAGGACTGCTGTCCTTGTGACCTCAGGACTCACTCTTCCTGCGATTGCCACCACCATCAGAGAGTTCCCCACATACTCTAGTTCCCAATTAGAGTTCAGGAGCACTGGTAAAGTAAGGGACAAGTGTTGACGCTCTGGCTGCAAGGAGGTTGGAAAAGCATTTGGCATTTTTGCCTTCCACAGTGGGAGGTGAACAAGACTCATATGGAAGGGCTGTCAGATGCCAGGCAGATAAAGGGGGTAAAAAGGGAGATGTATATATATCTCCAAACAAATCCTAGTATATAGCATAAAGCTTGTAGAAAATTGGTTCTAATTGAGTTCTCTTTTTCTAAATCAAACATTTAAAGTTAATATTTATATATCAGGTTGAGTTTTAGGAGAAAACTATGGCCATGGGTGTGCATTCAAAATGAAATAATTTCTATAAATAACCTTTCTCTTATGAGTTTATGTCCATAAAAATTGTCAATTATCATCATGTTAATAAAAGGACATTTTTATTATTATCCATGTATCTGTAATATTAATCAGGGACCCATGCATCCTGTCTTTAGCTGTGAGTTATATATGTGTGCATATATGTGTGTGTGTGTTTGTATGTGTATATGCAATCCAGCCATCCAAACTAATTTGAGGTAAATTTTGATATTTTAGTCTCATCTCTCAAGAAATATTAAGGAAGATTTAATTCACAATCCATGACAATACTTGCCTTCTCTCCTCTCCTCTCCTTCCTTTCCTCGGTCTCTGATATCCTCTAGATTCTCTGGAGTTGTGATGTCCAATAAAGTAGCCACTAGCCACATGTAGCTATTTAAATTCAAATTAATTAAAATTAAATGAAATTTCAAATTCCTCAGTCACACTGGCCACAGTCAAGTGCTCAATAGCCACGTGCAACCAGTGGCTGCCTTACTCGGCAGTGCAGACAGAGAACAAGTGTGCACCTGTAGACTTCAACAAACCACCAAACTGTTTCTGACACCCACCTGTGCTGCAGCCTTGTCACCCCAACTTCCTCAGCTTTTTAATTTTATTTTTTATTTTTTCATTTCAGCATATTATGTGGGTACAAATGTTAAGGTTACGTATATTGCCCGTGCCCCCCTCCCCCCTCGAGTCAGAGCTTCAAGCATGACCATCCCCCAAATGTTGCACATGTCACTCATTATGTATGTATAAACCCATCCCCTTCTCCTCCCTCCCATCTGCCCGACACCTGATAAATGTTATTCCTATAGGCCACTTAGGTGTTGATCCATTAATACCAATTTGCTGGTGATGTGGGCACTCTGCTTCAGCCCTCCCCCTTTTTCTTCTGCTTCTCAGTCCGGTTCCTTCTCTAGCATTTTTTTTTCCTCATTTTACATCACTAATGGACCCAGGGATTGAGATGACAAAGACAGAAAGTGCTCTAAGAGCATGGAGTCAGGAAGGGAACATTTACATGTTTGTATCTCTCTTCATGATCACATCAATAATAACAATTACTATTGCCTTCTGACACACCCAGTATTTTTACCTAATATATTAATATTACTTCTAATGCTCATAACAACCCTTATGGGAAATTGCTTCAATTTTATTTTAAAAACAAAAAAACTGAAGTTCTGAGAACTTAAATCTTTTACCCACAGTCCTACAACTAGCAGAAGCTAGAGGTAGATATAGTATTTCTTAACCCCAAGGCCCCTGCTCTCTCTGCTCTACCACCCTGAAAAGCAGTACTATATCTTTCCAAACATATAATAGTGGCATTCCCATGGCAACATAAACAGATAAGAGCAAAATTCCCGAAATATCTCCCTTAGATACATTAAATGAGAAGTCTCTGCCACAAATACATTTTTGAATAAATGCTTTTAGCAAAGAAAACCCTACTTGATCATGTCTCTAACATAGTCTGGCCACAGGCATTTTAAAGTTTCAAAATTCATTATAAAAACAACTAAGAAACACTTTCCATTTTGGATTTCAACAATACTTTCCAACTCTTCTTAGTTTGGCCTTTAAAATAAGTTTAAAATGTATAATCAAATAAGCAGATGGAAAAATGCCAGTTTTACCCTTCATTACTGGTAGTCTATGCAAAACCATCTGATTTTAATCTTCCCACTTGATTTGCCTCATGTTTTAAAAATTCATCCAGCTAGTGAAGAATAAATGCAAAACAAGTATAGTGTTATGTTCTAGGGCTTGCCAGAAATTCAAATGTAGACATTACCAGTTTGCTATAAAAATCAATGTAAGAAATGTTTTGATTCCACAAGCAGAAAAGCACAAATGCCCTTAAAATTCCTCCTTTAAAAAAATCACATTAAGAAAAAAGATTTTCCTCTTCTGGAACTTAAAGAGAGCTTGGTTTAGAAAAAGAAAATAATACATTTAGAAGAGAAAGGGCGGAGGTGGACTTTGCTAATCTCTCCATTTTCCTTTTCCCAGTTCCTCCTCACATTTCCATTTTGCCAACAGTAAAACTGTTTTTTAGAGTGCTAATTGGACCAGATTCTAGCCCAAAATATTGGTACTTATTGCTTACTGGCTTAGGAAGAATATGTGTATCACCAGACAGAATTTAACCCACATTATTTAATCAAAGAATACAACGGTTTCATATGTAAAGTGAATTTAGGGAATTATATTCACTAGTGCCTGAGAGCTCTTTACAAGATTGATATATGGTTTCAAATATTAACAAGAACTATCAAAAGGAGATAATAGAATTTCCAAATACTCTATCCTGTTTTGTGATGAAAGTACAGATTAGATTTACTAAATCTTGCTAGACGAAAGAATGAATTTCTCTATTAAAAGTGAATTATCGTAGAGCTAAGATAAGAAAAATAGACTTTAAACACAATGAGAGGAGACTCTGAAGATATTTTCAAGGTAGAAATGAATATTATCTTAGCTTTAGTTACCTCTGTAGCCCTATATATTTTAATAGTCTTTTATATTTTTTAACCCAACTAAGTACCTGAAATATTTTCTAACTCTACTGCCCTGATTTTTTGCATTTAGCAAAGCATTAAATCCTCAGGATTTGTGAACAAGCTTTCTTAGAAGCTGTGGAAGTGGTTCCAACAGTGTTCCAAAATTAGTAGGAGGCCACCAAACTGAAAATTCTGTCACTCTGCTTATTCTTTTTCCTTTTGCAAGTCCTACTCATATGTTACCTCCTCTCTTCCTAGGCATCCACATTGAAAAGTGGTTTCTCCTTCCCTTCTATCTGACACCATCGTATACACCAAGTCTGACTAACTCATGCAGAAAAGGAATTTGTGCCAAGAATATTGAGGAGCTAAAGGCATAGGAATTGACCAGAATGCTAGAAATTCATAGCTTTGCAGAGATCAGCAACCAGGTTGGCCAAAGGGGGTTAACAATTTCATCAGCTATAACTACTACATTTTTGAATCTTTGAGTAACTCTGGAAGACAGTCCAGTAGACATGATCGGTTCACATGATCTCTCCTTGGCTAGAGAAATTCCAAGCACCATGATATATAGCTACCCAAGACTGCAAGGGAAAATGATCCCCAAAACTGAACTGAGTACTATCACTAAAAGAAGACGGCATGTATATTGGGCAAATGGCATTCATTTTGTGATTTTGAACCATTCATTTTGTGATTCATCAGGCTCTGTCTTCCAGTGTTCTCTGGTTTTCATCCTCAAATGTTATTTTTTTTGCATTTTATTATTTAACTTTTACTTACATTTCATCTTTCCTCTACATTGCTAGCACATTAAGGGCAAAAATAACATGTTCAAAACCACCTGCAGTGCTTTGTACAAAGCAAATGCTCAATAAAATTTTCTTGATTTGGAAATAGAAATAATAATTTCTCAACAGTTAGTTTTACTTAATAGCAAAATCATTTTCTATGTTTTCTAGTCATTTATTTTGAAAACCTCTTAAAAAACAGGTTTTCAATATTTGCAGCTGTTTGTTCTTTCAATAATGTTTGGTATTTTATTGGCAAGACAAGTTGCTGGGAGGAGTTTCTGAGTACAGGAAGAATATGTCAACAGATCAGGAGCTTAGCATTCTCATAGGGCTTATTAATCTTAAATATTTACTTCATGCTCTAAGGATATCAGTTATTGCCAAGTGATGAAACTGTGCCCAACAAACTGCAGGGGCTGACTCAAAATTATGTCTGACCACTTTCTATTCTCCAGTGAAAATACTGCAAATCAGACCAGGGTTCTAACTCTCTACAGTGATGAACAAAAGGCTCTGTACCAGGGGTTATCACCAGAACCTTAGAGGCACATTGCCCACAGCTGTTCTTAACAGGCAAACATAGGGCTGCAAGCAAGCAATGGAAACATGGTGCCTGCCTTTTCCTAACTGGCTGTTTCACTCAGGATATTATAGTTCCTTTTGGTCTAAATGTTTCCTCTCCTAAAAAATAAAGATGCTAGATTAGAACATCTCCATGAGCCCTCTCAACTCTGCTGTCCTCTGAATCTATGTTTCTATGATTCTCATCTTCAAATGAGCCACAAAGCAAACCTTACTGACTAATAATAATAATAATAATAATAGCTGACATTTATTGAGTTCACACTATGAACTAGACTGAAAGTTTTATATAGCTGTTATTATTATTTACCACAATTTTATCAGGAATTTATGAATTATCTCCATTTTATGTGTGACAAAAAATGAGGCTGAGATGTGTAGATTAAAAAACTGAAGTTACAACTAAGTGTTAATAACATCTTACCTAAGATCACAAAACTAGAACATTTTAGGGTCAGGATTTATATCTACTTCCATTTCACTCCAGGGCTTGGGCTTTTAATTTCTACAATCTACAACCTTGCAAATGTCCACTGTCACTGTAAATTCCGCGATGTTGATGAGTAGATGAGAGAGTATCTACCTAAGCTATTTACTAAATGCAGTGTTTCATAGCATTGAGCATAGATAATCAAACATCCACAATTATTTCGATATCAGAACCTGGTTCTCTTTTTGCCCTGGGACTACATTATCATGTCCCTGCAGTACTTCGTCACTCGTCACCTTGGTGTTCAAATGCCCGGATTGTGAAAGAAGAGTAGGTGAAAAGCCATCATCCAGCTCAACAACATCTGTGGAATGTCTGTCTCCATGGGCTGTAGCCACCTGGGGTGAGGCAGGAGAGGTCAATCTCAATTACTTAAAAGTGGTGGTTCACTTTTACAGATGGCATCTCTGGAAATGAAGATCTAACCTGTGTTTGATTATTCTATTGGCTAGAAAGCTTACCTCAAACAAAATTGTACAAAAGTAGTTTATTTTTGTCACCCTCATTTTCTCAATGTCATCCACAATCCCCTCTTTCAGTGGTGCTTCTTCTCCTGCTCAGGCTTTATACCCCTCTTCTTTCTCCTTTTCAAAACCTGTTCTTAAAAACCACTGAGACACATAAAGGTCTCAAGGTGTTCAAGAATGAAAACAATTAAAAGATATGAATGCTGGGACTATCTGTGTTGACATGACTTAAGAACATAGACCAGCTATGTCAACAGGAATTAGTTATTTGTTCCAGGAAACGTTGCCTGGGAATGATAAAGCTATAAACCAATTTAAAAAAACCCTCCCTGTTTGCTTCAGGAAATTCCCACAGATCAATAATCAGAGACAAGAGTCTGCTCACCTGGGCAAACATTTGCTTATCACACCAAGTTTACTTACCAAGGCTGGTTTCAAGACCCTCACTTTGCAGGGTCCACCAATTCTAAACTATTATATCATGAATTTTGCCCAATCCAAATCAGTTTCTCAGCTTAAAAGACCTACCTCAACCCACTTGAGCTCAGATCCCAAAGCCCTAAAATTATACCGCTTCTGACTTTCTCCTTATAAGACACTACCATGATTGTCAAGGTGGTGGTCTCCTTTAACTACAATGAGTTCTAATGGGTTTCTCCTTTAACTGAGGAAAATCTTGGTATCCACTAAAGTCATTACCTTGCTGTCTACCACTTAGGTCATGGCTGTTTTAATCTCCTATGCTGACTATGTGTTCAAAGCTGGCCAAAGCCAGTGCTGTTCATACCACTGTTTCCTGAGGTGAGGTTAGGGAGAACTCACAGTGAGGAATGCTTCCAAATACCATGAGATTATTTATATACTATGTGAGCCATTACCTACTCCACATACACATAGGCTGAGTGGGTGACCACATACCATCATTATTGATGAACAGTTGAACAATCAAAGGAAAATGATTAAAATACAAAGAATTTAAAAAATCTTTTGTTCATTTATTGTTCGTTTCATGAATTCAACAAATATTTGAATGTCTCCTGGCTGTGACAAAGAGGAATTTGTTAATGTTATCAAAGTGTTGGCATCTATAGAGTAATTTTGGCATCCATTCATCATCCACCCCATATATACTGAGCACCTTCTGTGTGTCACAGAAAGTACAACCTTGAGTATAAAATAAACAAGGCAGATAGTCCTCCCCCTGCCTAAGGGAGGAATGGGAAAATAGATAATGAAACAGTTGGGGTATAGAATGACAAGTCCAGCACAGGGGAAGTAGAGGGTGGTAAAACAGCAGAAAGAAAGTGAACTAATCCATATTTTAAAGTCAAGGAAGGCTTCCTGGAGTAAGTAATCAATGAAGGCTCAGAAGCAAGAGAGAATATCATGTATTAAAGGAACAAAAATTCAGGATGGCCAGAATGTTTCATATGAAATAGGCATAAAGGGGATACATGAAGCTGAAAACTGGGGAACACACCATGGAAAGCCATGTTGAAAATTTTTAAATTTATTCCCAGAAAGAAAAGGGAGGCTACTTAAAGCTTTAATCAGGAGTATAAACCTATCAAATTTTCAGAGTGGTCACTCTGGAAACATTGTGGGAAATGGATTAGAAGGGAACAAATAGGACCCATTAAGAAACTATTAAAATAACTCAAGAAAGAAATTAAGGTTTTCTGAACTGGTATGTAGTGGCAGTGATAATGGCAGGGGGTGGGGGGAAGATGAGAGAGATCTGAGAGAGAGAGAGGAAATAGAATTGATAGCCCATAGTGATTGGCTGAGGGGTGGAGAATGTGGGAAGTCATCATTCTTAGCTGATGAGTCAGGTCATGTCACTCCCCAGCTCAACACGCTGCAATGTTTTCCATCACACTCAAAATGAAAGCCAAAGTCTTTACAGTGGTCTATGGGTCCTGAGGCAGCCTATCCCACCCACCAGCCCCTTCACCCCACCCATTGCCTCTGACAAGCTCACTCCACCTCGCTCACATCAATCTCCTGGTGTTGCACGAGCACCCCAAGCCTGATCTTGCCTTAGAGCCTTTGCTTTTGCTATTTACTCTGCCCAGATAATGGTGTGATTCACACTCTTTCCTTCCTCAAGTCATTGTTTAAATAACCCCTTTTCAGTGAGGCCTCCCTGATCATCCCACTAAAAATTTCAACCTCTGTGATAGTACTCCTGAGTTTTCTCCTTAATACCCATCACTTTATAAATTACAATAGACAGCTAATCTATTTATTTTGGTTATTATCTATCTCCCACTACTCAGATGTAAGCTCCTTGCATCCAGGCAGGGAGTTTTGTCTTGATTTTTTTGCTGCTGTATCCCAGGCTCCTGGCATAGTGTCTAGGATGTAGTGAGCATTCAATATTTATTGAATGAATTCATGGGCAAATCCCATGTCTGTAGCTTGACCAACTGGTCAGATGATAGTTCCAATTACTAAGATAGGAAAGATAAGAGGTAGGGAATGTTTGCATAGAGAAGGTTATGAGTTCGGTTTGGAATCATTTGCAGGGTCCCCTTGCCCAGTACCAAAGCTATAATATTATAAGCATGACACTTTTATGTAAGTCAAACTATTAATAAAATTACAACTCTTTCTAAAATAGCAGAAGCCAAACTCTTCTCTAAGGGAACATTTAGAATTAAAGAGCTCCTCTCACTGACAGAACACCTGCATTAGTTTCTTACAAGCCAATGAGTGCTTTACCTATAAATCACTGCACAAATATACATCAAGAAGACGCCAGCCTCCCTGCACACTTCTGCATGGCACATGACATATAGTGACATAGATATTCAGAATACAGTATGTTTGGGGGTTCTATTTGAGGTCTTCTATATTTTAGATACCTAGGCAAGGATTGTCAAATAATCATCAGATACTATTGAGGTAGTTCACTCAACTTTTCATCTAGCAAGGGCTAACACATTTTTTCAAAATTGTAAATCAGTTGTCAAATGAGAGATAAGATATTTGGAAAACAGATGAGTTATATGACAGAGAAAATGCTTGTAAGGTGCAGTTAAATTCTTGGTACCTATATTTGTTTTCTTTTATTTTTTAATACTTTTGAAATCCCAATCAACTCTTAATAGCGTTTTGCAGTCCCAATTGGGAAAAAGTTTTCATACATTTATAATTCTCAAAACTGTGGCATGCATCAGAATCACCAGGAAGAAAGGCTTGTTAAAAAATAGATTGCTTAGCACCAAACTCAGAGTTTCCGATTCAGTAAGTCTTGGGTGGGCCCCAAGAATTCGAATTTCTAACAAGTTCCTCAGTGATGCTAGTTCTGCTGGCCCAGGTACCACACTTTGAGAATCACTGTAGGTCAATAAGACCTTCCCAGGCTAGTTTGTGACCAGTTTAACCATTTCAACTGGGCTCTTTGCTGACTCCAAACTGAAGTTAATTGAATTGAATATCTAAATACAGAACAGCTAAAAGATGTAAAATTAATTTAGATTATTTTTTTAAACTTCCTTTAATTTGGCTTAAGTCTGATACTTTTCACACACAATATAATCTATCAGCCATCTTTTATTGTTTGTTTTTGGGGGAATTTTTGATTAAACTAAAAGTGAATATTTTCATTTGCATGCCAGGATAAATGTTCATTGCTGAGCTAAGCACTATATTATGTATATTATGTTTCCTCTTATATAACTTTTTATTTTTTCCAGAAGTTAATAACTGCCTCATTTTTAACTTGCTTAGTTTTCTATGACCTATCACTAATGTGATAGAGCTTTCAACTGTTTCTTGATAATATTTCCCAAATGATCAAACACATAGGATCACATATAATGACATAGTTAAATAGTTCTATTTTTTTTACCTAGAGATCCCACTCCATCTTCCTGACCCAACAAGGTGACAGGTAGTTTTCTGGGCTTGCTGCACAATTGTTACGCTTTGTCACTTTCTTGTGTTGGATCCACTGTTTGCTAATGCCTTGTCTTTCTGTTTCTTGACTTACCCTCTTAATTTGCTGAAGCACACAGTCTGGTCTTGTCACAGGAAAGGAGGTAAATACTGTGAGTCATTGCATGCCTGAAAAATTCTGTATTCTTGATTAAGCTAGTATAGTGTTTTAAACTAAAGTCTATTCTCACCTTCAATTTTTGAAGGCTTTGCTCTTGTTCTCTAACTTGCAGTATTGCTAGTAAGAATTGAGATGCTATTTTGATTTTCTTTCTTCCTTTTTATGTGACCTTTTGACTTTCCTCTCTTAAACTTTTAGAATTTTGTCCATCATGGGCGGGGCACCAAGCGAGCCATTTCTGTCAAGAGACTCACACTTTTCAACCCCGAGAATTTTTCTTATACTGTTGATTTGATCATTTCCTCTGTTGTCTATGTGGAGATCCTATTAAGTAGATCTTGCAAGTCTTATATTAATCATTTAAATTTTTACCTGGTCTTTCTTTCCCATTTCTGCCCTTTGTTTCTTTATAGGTACTTCCTGCAACTCTGTCTTCAAACCCTTCTATTGAATTTTTGTTTTAATTAAATTTTACTTTATTTAATATAATTTTTTTCATTACATGTTTGTTATATATTTCATTTCCAGGAGTTCTTTCTCATTCTCTTTCATAGCATTCTCATGTTTCTTTGAGATCATTAATTATAGCTCCTTCAATGTTCCCTACTGCTCTATGTATTTTTTCTTTTCCATACAGCTTTTTTTTTATATAATTTTTTTTTTTTTTTTTTGAGACAGAGTCTCGCTTTGTTGTCCAGGCTAGAGTGAGTGCCGTGGCGTCAGCCTAGCTCACAGCAACCTCAAACTCCTGGGCTTGAGTGATCCTTCTGCCTCAGCCTCCCAAGTAGCTGGGACTACAGGCATGCGCCACCATGCCTGGCTAATTTTTTTATATATATATCAGTTGGCCAATTAATTTCTTTCTATTTATAGTAGAGACGGGGTCTCGCTCTTGCTCAGGCTGGTTTTGAACTCCTGACCTTGAGCAATCCGCCCGCCTCGGCCTCCCAAGAGCTAGGATTACAGGCGTGAGCCACAGCGCCCGGCCTTTTTATAATTTGATTTCTCATTTTCATTGGGAAGTTGTGTCAGCAAATCGCAAACATTAGGCTGCTTCAGAATCACCTGAAAAATGCATTAAAACACAGATTACAGAGCTCCATCTCCACAGTTTCTGATTCGGTAGGTCTGGGGCGAGGCCATAGAACTTGCATTCCTTACAAGTTTCTGTGCGATGCGATGCCACTTGTCCAGGAACCAATCTTCTAGGATTATTGTTTGGGGTGCAGTGGGGTTGTATATCTTGGAGAGTAAAAGGGACTCACGTGCATAAAGACTAAGAACCTGCTTCTGGGTTCATAATATAAAATTTTTCAATAAATTCCAAATCTTGCTAGAAAGTTGCTGTGTAAATAAAACATATAACATATACAACTGTGTAACACTCAGAATTTCAAATTTTGTGCTTGTAGAAAAGACAGTATTCCTAGAAAAAAGCAGAGAATGAATTATCAAGATGTTTCCAGAAAAAGCTTAGGATTTAGAATGTCACTCTGACTTTAGCTACTGTGATAGAAAAGAATGAGCAAATTGCATAATACCTCCTGATTATTCTTTATTAGCTACTGAAATCTTCCTGCTGATGAGTGGAAGTTTGAGAATTGAGTTGCAGCCTCCCAACTGACAATGACACTGAGCAACCTGGAAATTATGTACTAGCAGCATTAAAAGGACAGTTAGTGTATTCTTTAAGATTGTCCATCTTATAAAAGATATCATCAGTTACAGTTTTCCCTTTTCATTGGCTCTAATTCTCTTGCAAATCCTGAACTCTGCAGTGGTTAAAAATAAGACAAACAGCTCAGTCTAGTGGCAAATCCGATCATTACAACCAAAGTCAAGAACAGTTCTCAATTCAAACCTCCTTTTTAAAAATCTGTCTAAAACTTGGCAAGCAAACCTGACAGGAGGTGGCTGTTGTAATCCCTGCTCAGGAGACACAACGGATAAACACTTAAAGCTGTCAGTCATGTTATCTCCATTTGGGACTTTTCTCAATAGTTAAGAGAGACAGGTGCAAAACTCAGCTCAGTAATTTAATCTGAAGGGAAATATTTTTGTCAAACTGTGCTTTTCAGATAACTTTGTCTGCAAAACATAAGTACAAATCTTAGCCTACTCTTATCTTCACCCTCCTTTCTTTATTTTCCCTCTCCCCTATCCTGCCTTTAAGAGAAATCTGGAATTAAACTAAAAGTCAGAATCTTGTCATTCTTCATATGGCAGAGATAAACCACTCCATGGCAGCTGGGGTTCCCTGCCTTTGACAATTGTTTCCACAAAGCACTCGAGAATGTGAACAGAACACTAAACAAAGAGCAAAAGCTATTTCTTCCTAATTCCAGTGTGAAGCAGTCAGAAAATAGTGTTCTTCTTGTAAGAATTGGTATATCAGGGCAAAAACTTATATTTTTCCATGTCTTTCCACTTCCATAAAATAATGTGAAATATCTTACAATAAGTTTAAAAAGAGCAAAGAAAATCAAATTTAAAAAATAAGAGATGAGGAATCCAACAAGAACTAACACTGGGGCCTATGGTATTTCTGGATATATGGACTAGAGATACTTGCTAAAGTGAATTAAAACTGATTGGACAAAAAAAAATAAAAATAAAAAAAAACTGATTGGACAGGGAAGATGAGAATTTGGTTGCTTTTTAATTTATAATAATTACAATATATTAAGCCTATAGCTATACTCCCAGAGTCAAATGATCAAAGGGTTAAAATATTACATGTGTTTGTTAAAGATAATAGTCAAGAGGGTAGTTAGTATTGAAGAATTCAATTAAAAATTAACACATATTCAAGAAACATTTTAGTGTTAAAAGAATATTTACTTTCAGAAAATAAGTGTAACAACGTGCTTGTTATTATTTAAAAAAAAACTTACAGTACCGAAAAATATAAAGGGGAAAAAACCCCCATAATATAAGATTTATAGAAAAGCACTACTAATATTTAGTGTATATCTTTTAAGATTTTATTTCTGTAGGGACAAAAAAGCTATTTGTGTTCTGTGGAAAGCAATTATTCTTTGTTATGCATTAATGTTATGTGTATAGGTGACGACTAATGATGAATATAGAAAAAAGGCTCATCCAATAGGAAAATGTAGATAAGCTTTTTATAAGCACAATTTGAAACTGTTTATTTTTTAAATGTATCAAAGAATGAATTTGTGGAGACAATTCACACTGTGAGATCAGAAAAGTAAATTTAAAGACCCAAAAGACGCCAGTGATACAAACGCTGCCAGTGTCACGGTTATTGGAGGCTGGAAGGAAAAGATATGTGTTCTACCAAACTTTCCCTCAATGGCACTATTCTAAGTTTTAAGTTATGAAATGATCTAAATATCATATAAGCAACAAATTGAGAAGACTAAGAATTCTGAGCATGATTTAGTGTTTTAATCAAATAAAGCCCACCACAAGGCTAATGTGACACATACATAATGATATGCATAATCACTGTAGTATTACACAGCAATTTGGCATAAATGGCAAATGATTGCTTAAATGACTGAAATTACCATTACTTTCACACAGCCCAATTAAGCATTTCTGGGGTCAGCTGAGGAGAGAGATAACAAGAGAAACTAAAAAGCGGCTGCAAGACCCCACCAAAGGAAACCAGGCAGCTGTGTTGCCCTCATTCCCTGGTGATGGAACATAGTGGAGGAGGGGAAAGAAAGAAAAAAAAAAGGTGGTACGAATCCTACAAAGGAAACCAGGGAAATGCAGTTTGTGGTTCCCAGCTAATTTCTTTTTTTCTTTTCATCTGGGGATTTCTAGAAAATTCAAGACAATTTGATCTTCCCTACCAGATAAGTGGTAGGACCCTCCAACCACCAGACTCTCAGAGTGAAAGACAAAGAAGTCTTTGAAGCCACACAGAGGGGTTGTTTGTCTGGTTTCCTTCTATGCCCACTGCTCTCCTCCACTCTCCTCAGCAAGCAGACTCAGCTAAGTATGTGCTGTAAGAGAAATTCCTGCACTTTCGTCTACTGTCACCTCCATCACCACCGCCACACAGAGCCCCAGTACCCTTTCAGAAATAGCAGCCATTTCCTCTGGTTAATAAATAAACAAGCCCGGAAATAATTAAAAGGTGCTTCGCTGGATGTTCATGTCTGAACAGAGCAAGATCACTGAGTGCTTGAGTTTCTGGGAAGAGGAGTTACAAGGGGAGAGAGTAAAAATAGCACAGACATGAAAGTAAGAAAGAAAAGGCAAAATTTCACCTTTTTCAGAAATTTGCCCCAAGCTAACCCTGCCTATTAAGGCATCAGAAAATAATATTAATAGAAAGACATAAAATGTGAAGTAAGATTTTAAAATTTTCAATAGTGGTTGTACAATAGCAGTGTGAGCTTAGATAGGTTACTTAAACCTCACTGAGCCTTAGTTTCCTTATCTAAAAAAAATTAAGTAAACTAAGAGGAGTATACCTACTTAATTCACAGAAATACAAACTGGCTAATATACATCATGCTTCTCACATGCTTCCACCAAAGAACCCAGCAGCAGTTGAGACTGCCCCCATGCCTATAGAGAGATTCAGGGCAAAGCCAGTCATGAAAGACCTGAACCACATGCAACATTTATTTGCAATTTTATACTTTAACTTCAATATTAATACACACTGGATATTCTTCTCTTTATGTGTGTGGTTTAAATAAAAATAAGTGTTTTAAAGTCTTTACCATCAAGTAAAATTGATGCTAATGTTTACCTTATGCTTTGGTGCAACCCTGGCCCAGACTCTAGTTTGAGAAGCCCCAGTTTATGTGAAAGCACAACCAATGCTCAGGAAGTATTGTTTTTTCCCTTCTTTTCTCCTCCAGTTGTCTCAGAAGCCAAAAGCAGCCTTCATCTCACCTATAGGTTTTTCTCTCCCTCTTCCTACCTGAAACGCACAGATAACAGTAGAAAATAAACCTATTATTGGGAAATTCTCAATCAGAAATTATTTTTTGACCCCCAGGGCATATTTGGCAATGTCTGGAGACATTTTTCATGGCTACAACTAGGGAAGTGTGGCACAGGATAACGGCATTTGCTGGGTAGATCCCAGGGATCCTACAATGCACAGGACAACTGCCCACAACAAAGAATTATTCAGCCTAAAATGTTCATCATGCTGAAATTGTGAAACTTTGAGCTAT
Source organism: Microcebus murinus (assembly GCF_040939455.1). Taxonomy (NCBI): domain Eukaryota; kingdom Metazoa; phylum Chordata; class Mammalia; order Primates; family Cheirogaleidae; genus Microcebus; species Microcebus murinus. The sequence continues at coordinate 104,889,487 of NC_134104.1, read as the reverse complement.
AAGTAACTGACCCAATTGTGACCCTCACCAGCAGAGACCCAAGCTAACTGATCTGTGCAGGAATGTTTTATTCTTTGCCAGGCTGTAGGCACTCCCACACTTCATGGACCTAAATTTAAACTTAAGCTAGTTGAAAACTAGTTCAAAGTCTTTACTCAATTCTGATTTTGTTCAGAAATGAAAAGCTTACTTTTCCAAGAAGTTTATAAATAGAACTCTGCCAAATAGTCAGAGGTATAATTTCTTCATCCTATATTTCATATTTCCCTGCAGAATACTAAAAAACTTGTAAACTGATCCATTTACATTCTAAGGGCAAATGGCAACTAGTATTTTAACCTTAAGCTTTCTGAAAAATGTGTAAAAGATCACAGGGCTTAGTCTGATGCCAATTCTTGATTCAAGAAGACACATATATGCCCATTGACTCTACAGGGGATTTAAGAAATGCCCTTCCCTCTCAGCCAGGAAGGGGAATGTGAATGTGGTCTTTCACCATGTGCTTGCTAAATAATAAACTTCTGAGTGTATGCGCCCTTCTCACTCTCCTCTTTTCTCAGCCTGGTGTTCATGACCAGCTCGTTGACATAAGTCTTATGCCACATGGTGTTCTGAAGCCACAGCATCAATCAGGACTAAGCTGAGAAGTGTTTCAGAAATGAGGATACACTTCAGCAGGGGAAGAGATGCAAGTAGTAATAGGAGTGAAACAAGTCTTAGTGGAAATTAAGCAAATAGACATTTACCTGTGAAAACATCAAAATGTGGTTCAAATCACATAAAACATATCTTCATGTACCAAAAAAGTACTGATACTCAGGCTCCATATGTTTCAGAGTATGGACAATTTTCTATTTTAATAGCCTAGTCAACTCATCCTTATTGGCTCCTTCTCATCTCTGGACACAACAAACACTGAACCTGACGGTCAGTACACAGAAACTGAGACAGAAAATCCTTGGAACCCAATGTAAGACAAAAATGGCCAAAAAAGTTGATAGTCTATGAATGAAATACCTGTGCTTTCCAAAAAAGAGCTTTGCTCTGATAGAAACTTTTTTTTTTCTTTCAGTGATAAGAACTCCTAGTTTTCATTTGACAGGGTGCAGAAACAAGGACTACCCTTAGGCCTGGGCAAGAAGGTGCCCTACTCTGTCCCCATGCTCTAGAGGTGTCCATGCTGAGCCGCCTCTGTTCATCTCCACTCCAAAGGATGAGGAGCTAACAGGGGCCAGAAGAACTGCCCAGATGCCCAGAGCATCCAGACCATACTCTGGATGCTCAGGACCTGGAATTCCTGCTCAAACGGCCCCTAACACCCTTCTGAGGACTATGTAAGCCTTTTCTCAGGTTTGTTCTTTCTTCCCAGTGGAGCCCCTGGTCTTGGGGAATGAGCAAAGGGCAGTTATTTGTACCTGGCGCTTTGAGAGGGTTATGGGGGAATGGAGCTTGGGCAAATAAGCTAGGTGGGGTACCCTCACTTAGCAAGCCAGGCCTTCCCGGTGCAGGGCAGAGCAAGGGGTAGAAGAGCAGGGCTGGGGCTGGGGTGAGAGGGATAGAGGCTGAGGCCCTGGGGCCCTGAACCAGCTCTCTAAGTACTGCCATATTCTGGCCAACTTAAAAAAGTCCAAGAATTCCAAATGTGAACCTGGCCTTCTATGTCTTTAAGAAAGTATTTTGTCAAAATAGGTAGCTAGACCATTTTATCATATTTAACAGTTTGGTAGCTTGATTTGTAACTTTAAGAAATTTTTAACCATGTGGAATATGGGCTTCCATTTGTTCTCTTGCTCCATCTCTGAAAATAAAACAATGTGAGAGTTGCTCCTCACCCCGTCCCACTTCCCATAATAGCTTTTGCCATATCTGGTTCACTGGAGATGGTTTTGCTCTTAACTCCACTATATCTCAAACGTATTTCCTCTGCCTCTTGGAGTTTGGATGGCACCATGTATTTCAATTTGCTGGGTATTTTTCATGCACAATCTGCTCTCTGAAAATCGGCTAACTCCAGCTATCGATCTTCAGGTGGCTTTTCCAACTAGCTTTAACCTTATATTTTTGACCCTTTCCTTACTCTTCTCACCCTCCTCTGTTCTGGGCAGGCGCCCACATTCATGCCTTTTGCTCCCTCCCCTGTAACTCCTTTTATAACGTCTGACTCATTTCAGGCCCTTTGTGTGTTCCTTTCTGGCTTCGTCTATCATGCTGCCTGCCAATTTCTTGCAGTCTTTGCTCCTCCGCTCAGCATACTTTCTGGCTGCTTCTCAATTCTCATTCTTTAGCAATTTCAGTTGCTTACCCCAATAAACATCCTCCTCCCTTTGCTTCTTGTATCTTTATGGGAGATAGGAAATTAATTGTTTATTTCCAATTTTGGCATTCTCCTTCCCTGTACCTCCCAGACATTGAGTGGAAAAGTAATGACAATAATAATAAAATTTGCTTTTGTAGGGGCAGAAAAGGGAATGATCCCTTTTTTCTCCATCAGAAGGGTCACAGCTGACACCCCTATAACAAAGACAGGTTAGCAAGACAAAAGCATAGAAAATCTATTTGATCATAGCTTCATGTGGCACAAGAGCCTTCAGAAAGAAGATCCAAAGATACAGAGGTAACTGTCCATATTTGTACTTTGGTTCAGTGAAGTGTGGACAGCTGTGTAGAAATATGATTGGGCAAAATTGGTATGATCTAATGCTAATAGGCCGAGTGCGGAAACTCAGCAAGGCCTGTCCACATTTTTCTTGGCCTCTTCTGGGCAGCATTCCTTCCTCCTGGGTATGAGGTAGGACTCACTCTGGAATGAGGGTCTTAATTTCTTTAGGGCCAGCTCTCACACAGAAAAGTGGGTCAAGGCAGAAGATTAAAGTAATATTTGGGGGCTTTATGGCTGCCTTATTATTATTATTATTTTTTTTCATTTTGAACACTTCCATCAGGTTATATAGCTGCCTTTGGGGAAAAGTGGTTCTGATTTCTATGACCTGCCTTGGGGAAGGGGAATTCTGGTTTCTATGCTTTCCTGGTGGGAGAATCAAGGGTGAGAGACAGGAAGGCAGAAGAAGGTCAGAGACTTTGCTTCTAAGGCTACATCTTAGGCTTTTTACTTTGGGTTATCATTTTCTGAGCCCCAGCACTTTTACTCCAACGCTGGCTAGGTATAACTGGCTTTTGAAGCTGAGATATTCCCATATTCACCAGTGATTTTTTCAATCATTGCTCTACTTTCAATTCCTCTCAACTTCATTTTTTTGCCTTTAATGAAAGTTGCCGAGTGACTTTTAAAGTGACTAGAAATATGTCAAAATTAAGATCTTTTACCTAGGACCACTTTATATATCTAAATATATATGAGTTCTTGAGATGACTGAGGGGCCCCCTTGTGCTTATGTGTTTATGTGTCTTTGTGATCATGTGTTTTATTTCACAGATAAGATTGTTGCTGGCTTAGGTTGATGAAATGACATGAGACTTTTTGAAAATTTGCCTTGGAATTGCAAGACTCACTGTGCTAGAAAGAACCTTAGAGAGTATTCAGACTCAGTCTTTTATTTATAAGTAGTGAGATTTGGAACAGAGAATTTAAGTGGTTTGTCAAATAATAAATAAAAGCTATTGTTTATAGCTTATGTACTGAAGACCTCATCTAATAGCTACTCAAAGCAAGCCAGTCCTGTGGTAAACATTAATATACTATATTATGGTGAAACTTTAGAAATCTTCCAGTTAAAGTCAGGAACAAGGCAACAATGACTGTTTTACTGCCATTCTTTGACATTGTTCTAAAGGGCTTAACTCAATAAGACAAGAAAAATAGTGTTTTATATATGAAAAAGGAACACGTAGAAAAGTTAAGATGGCCAGAAAGTAAAAGGCCGACATAATTGAACCACATGAAAAGTGAAAGCTTTTATATTAAAAAAGTGACAACATACACAAAATCTAGAAACAAGTGGTAGAAGGAGGAAATATTTGGAGTCCTTATGGAGACACAAGATTACTACCCACAGTACATAAATCAGTTAAAAAGGATCAAATATCCAAGAGAAAAACTGAGCAAAAAATATAAATAGCTAATATACAGAAGAGGAAATTCAAATGACCAATGAATGTGAAGATATGCTCAGCCTCACTAGCTAAATAGTTCACTAGAATCAGGTTTGGGGTAAATAAGAAAAAAATATTCATTGTATTAAGGCACCAAGATTGTATTGTATTGTTATATTTAAGTCTCCAATGGTCATAGGTTTTAAATACCAGACTCTGATAAGACACACAGAAAATGAAAAAATAAATAAATAAATAAATACCAGACTCATGTGTCATTACTTATCTGCTTCTTTTGAGAAAAATATTACAGAAATTACAACCTCAGGTCATTTTGAGGTGTCACCAATCTATACTTTTCTCTCTCACCCACATGAGGTATTTTGCTGTTGTTGTTGTTTTTCTTCTTCTTTTGGCTCATATTTCTTTATTCAAAACATTATTTTTACTCGGAGATTCAACATTTTAGATAATTTTTAAAGATGTTTCTAGTCAAAATATACTCATAAAATTTTTACATTGGTTAGTACTGGTTCATAAACTCTTTCTAAAATAGTCTTGGATGGAGTAGATGTATAAGGATAAAACAATTATTTCAGGATTGATTCTCAAAGCTCTATATCTATCAATCAACCAATCAATCATCTATCTATAGGCATAAATATATAAGTACTAATAGTATTAGCTAAAACCAATATGAACACTAAGGAAAAATAATTAAAACTTCATGGATTCCTTTTCTATTTATACTTCTGTACTATTATAAATAGAAAATAGTAATTATACATTTATACAACTCAGAAATAGTTTTTGAGGCTTTTGATTTTAAAAAACTATATGAAATTAGTAATTCTAAGAATATACAAAATCTTGTTTTGAATTTCACAATAAAGATTCTGGATTAGCACACCTTTTAGATGCTCACATCTTTATTGCAGGTTATATATATATGTATTCCATATCTTTTTGCTCTACTGGTCCAGTCATATGTAGAAGAGGTATGTTGAAGTCACCCAGTATGATGTGGTTTGTGTCAATTATTCTTTTTATTACTCATATTTTTTTAATTTCAGGATATTATGGGGGTACACATATCCTATTGTGTCCTTTCCTGGTTTTGTATCAAGGTGATACTGGCTTTGTAGAATGAGTTAGGGAGGGTTCCTTCATTCTCATTGTTATGAAGCAGTTTCAGTGGAATGGGTGCCAGTTCTTCTATGTAGGTTTGGTAGAATTCAGCTGTAAATCCATTTGAGCCAGAGCTTTTTTGTTGTTCTTGCTGAGAGATTTTTTATTACTGTTTCAATCTCATTACTTGTTAATGGTCTGTTCAGGATTTCCTTTTCTTTCTGATTGAGGCTTGGGAGGTTGTGTGCTTCCAAGAATTTATCTATTTTCCTCTAGGTTTTCTAGATTGTGTGCTTAGGGGTTTTCCTAGTAGTCATAGATTATATTTTTTTAATTTTTTTATTTCTGTGGTATCAGTTGTAATGTCTCCTGTTTAATTTCTGATTGAGCCCATTTGGAGCCTTTCTCTTCTATTTCAGGCTAATTTAGCTAAAAGTCTATTAATTTTGCTTATTTTTTCAGAGAACCAACTTTTATTTGGTTAATCCTTTACATTTGTTTGTTTCCATTTTGTTTAGTTCTCCTCTGAGGTTTGTTATTTCTTTCCCTATGCTAGCTTTGAGTTTGGTTTGTTCTTCTTTTTTGAGTTCCTTGAGGTGTGACGGTAGGTTGTTAATTTGTGATCTTTCTGTCTTTGTGATGTAAACATTTAAGGCTTTAAATGTTCCCTTTAGCACAGATTTTACTGTATCCCATAGATGTTTGAAGTTGTGTCACCTTTGTGGTTCAATTAAGAAAATTCTTTGATTTCTGTCTTGATTTCATCAATAATCCAAGGATCATTCAGCAGCAGGTTGTTTAATTTCCATGTATTTGTGTAGTTTTGAAACTTTCTCTTGGAATTGTTTTCCAGTTTTATTCCAGTGTGGTCTCAGAAGATACATGGTATAATTTTGATTTTTCTAAATTTTCTGAGATTTGTTTTATGGCCTAACATATGATCTATTTTAGAAAATGTTCCATGTGCTGATGAGAAGAAAGTAGTAGGTCATTAAATATGAAATGTCCCATTTCAAATCAAAAGTGTAGTTCATAATATCTCAAACAAGAAGCAGTACAAATAATTAAAGTATGTGCCTAAACTATCAAAACAGTTTTGCCATCTGAACGGTAGCTTGTTTACACCAGCAGTGAAGAAACCTGGAGAGCCAGTGGCGATGAAATCACAAAAGGTGTTTTCCACAGCTTATTGAGAATGGAATATTTTTCCTTTCAAGAAGTGGCCCAAAGCCTGAAAGAAGAGGTAGTCAGTTGGTGCAAGGTCTGGGGAATATGGTGGATGACAGAGTGTTTCCAAGTCCAACTTTTGTAGCTAGAGTAGCATTGTTTGTGCAACATGTGGTTGAGCATTGTATTGTAAGAGGATGGGCCTGTCTCTATTGACCAATTTTGGCTGCTTAATTGCAAGCATCCTCATTATTTCATCCATTTTGTTGTAGTAGACATCCACTGTAATTTATCAACCAGATTTCATGAAGCTGTAGTGGATACCGTGTTTCCCTGAAAATAAGACAGGGTCTTATATTTATTTTTCCTCAAGAAGACACGCTAGGGCTTATTTTCAGGAGATGTGTTATTTTAAGTACGGTACAACAATCTACATTTATTCAAATATAGTTAAGTCATCTACTTCTGGAACATCATCATAACTCTCCAAACCCCAAATTCCATCCATCCTGAATTTCTTGCCACTCTATTTCCTTTAGAACCATTGTCCCCAATCTCTCATATTGAGCAAGAGAGCTCTCATGGGGCAGATGAGAAGGGCTGCTCGTCTTCTTTACCACTCCACGATGAAATGCATGAGTTGTGCAGATATGCTGCGTAGCCACACTCATCACAAGGTTTTATTTTTGGAGTACGGCTTATATTGCACAAATGCTTAGAAATCCTGCTAGGGCTTATTTTATGGGTAGGTCTTATTTGGGGGGAAACATGGTAGTACCAGCACTGGACCACCAAACAGACACCATTAGCTTTTTTTGATGAATATTTGGTATGGACTTGTTTTGGCATTTCATTTTTATCCAGACATTGTGCTGAATGCTTGCGATTGTAAAAAGGAATCCATTTTTCCTCACATGTAGCAATACAGTGTAGAAATGTTTCACCTTTATGTCATGACAGCAAAGAAAGGCAAGATTTGAGACAGTTTCTGTTCTGACGCATGTTTAATTCATGCGGAGCCCATCTATCCAGCTTCATTACCTTGCCCATTTGTTTCAAATGATCCAATATTGTTGGAATAGTAACATCAAACTTTGCTGCTAATTCACATGTAGGTTGATATGGGTTGCTTCCACTACAACTTTCAGCTCATCATTAACCATCTTGGTCTCAGGTCACCCATGTAGCTCATTTTCAAGATTAAAATCACCAGAACAGAACTTCTCAAATGACTGATGTACTGTGCATTCATTAGCCACATCTTTCCCAAATACTTGATTGATATTTTGAGCTGTCTGTGCTGTATTGGTTCCACGAAAGAACTCATATTTAAAAATAAGACAAATTTTTTACTTATCCATGGTTTCACAAACAATTGCTCTAAAAAATTTTGAAAGATATTGCAAGCCAACTGTGTTTGAAAGAATGTGGATATACCTTCATGATAAAAATAAAACAAAAAGTATCAAAGTGAAATGTCATAGATATCAACTATCAAACTTAGTACTTAAGGAAATCAGACCTTTCATACCTAATAACCTAATAAATTTTGCAGTTTTGGGGTAGAATGTTCTATAAATGTTTGTTAGGTCCATTTGTTCTAGAGTCCTATTTAAGTCTAGTGTTTCTTTGTTGATCTTCTGCCTTGATGATCTGTCTAGTTCTGTCAGTAGAGTGTTGAAGTGCCTGGCTATGATGATGTTGCTGTTTATTTGTTTCCTCATATCAAGGAGAATTTGCTTTATGAATCTGGGAGCTCCTGCATTAGGTGCATATATATTTATGATTGCTGTATCTTCTTGTTGAAATGATTCCTTTATCATCATATAATGACCATCCTTTTCTTTTCTTTTTTTTTTTTTTTTGTCATTGTTGACTTAAAGTCTATTTTATCTGATATGAGAATAGTTACCTCTGCTCACTTTTGGTTTCTATTTGCATGGAATATTTTTTCAGTCCCTTTCCCTTGAGTCTATGAGAATCTTTGTGGGTTAAGTGGTTTTCTTGCAGATAGGATATATTTGGTGCGTGTTTTTCAATACATTCAGCCAATATACATCTTTTAAGTGAGGCATTAAGACTATTCACAATCAATGTTAGTATTAATATAATATGATGATCTGGTCATCATGTTGGTTGCTACCTACTTGCCTTATACTCTCCCTTGTATTACTGCTTTATAAGAGCTATGATTTTTAACTTTTGGGTGTTTTTACACTGGTGGGTTTCAATTGTTCAGTTTCATGTATGGACCACATTTAAGCATTTCTTATAGGGCAGGTCTAGTGGTAATAAATTCCCTTAGTGTTTGCTTCTCTGGGAAAGACTTTATTTCTCATTCATTTGTGAAATTTAGCTTTGCAGGTCACAAAATTCTGGGTTGGCTGTTATTCTGTTTAACACATTAACTGCCATGAGAGCTATATTTAACTAGTTTTAAATTAGTTTTGACCCAGGGGCCACATGAAGCATATATAAAATATTAATTGTTGGTGATCTTATTGTTACCATTAATATTGGCAATTTAATTATAAAAATGTGAATTAAATTAACAAAAGTCAATAAATTTATTTTTTCTATTTATGTTTCCCTTTAAGTTAGACTTAAAGGTGTTATACTATTTTTGTAATAAAATACTGTGGCCCCAAGGAAAAGTTTGTTTTTTCTGTATGTGTGACAGTCAATGTGTTAAGGAGACTAAAGATAGGATCCCATTCCTTTCTGGCTTATAAGGTTTCTATTGAGAAGTCTGCTGTTAGTCTGATGGGTGTTCCTTTGTAAGTTACTTGGTATTTTCACCTCACAGATTGTAGGAGTTCCTCTTTCATGTTGACATTGACCAGCTTAATGACCATACCTTGGTGATGCCATTTTTGCAATGAATTTCCCAGGTATTCATCAAGTTTCTTGTATCTGGTTGTTTAAATCTCTAGCAAGACCAGGGAAGTTTTCTCCAATTAGTCCCTCAAATAGGTTTTCTAGGCCTTTTGCTTTTTCTTCTGCACCCTCAAAGATGCCTATGATTCTTATATTTGGTCATTTTACATAATTCCATATTTCTAATAGACTTTGGTCATTATGCTTGATTCTTTGCTCTTTATTTTTTGGCTGACAAGATTAATTAAAAAGAGTTGTCTTCAAGCTCTGAAATTCTTTCTTCTGCTTGGTCTAGTCTATTCTTAAAACTTTCCACTGTATTTTGCATTTCCTTAAATGAATTTTTCATCTCCATAAATTCTATTTGCTTTTTGTTAAATATATCTATCTCTTTAGTACATTTTTCATTCATTTCCTAAATTTTTTTGTTTGTTTCTTTGAGCTTGGTCTAGTCTATTCTTAAAGCTTTCCACTGTGTTTTGCATTTCCTTTAATGAATGTTTCATTTCCATAAATTCTATTTGCTTTTTGTTAAATATATCTATCTCTTTAGTACATTTTTCATTCATTTCCTAAATTTTTTGTTTGTTTGTTTCTTTGAGTTGGTTCTCCATTTTCTCTGGTATCTCACTGAACTCCCTTACAATCCATATTTGGAATTCTCTATCTGTCATTTCAGTATTTTCATTTTGATTGAGATCCTTTGCTAGAGAGCTAGTGTGCTCATTTGGGGAGGTCCTTTCACTCTGATTTTTCATACTTTGGTAGTTCTTATACTGACTCCTTATCTGGAGCACCTATCACTTCTTGTTTTTGGATTTTTTTGGATTTTCTTTTGCGTAGATGGGCTTCCCTGCCCCCTGACTTTTAATGGCCTCTTAAGGGTGTGCCTGTAGCATATGTTGGGTAAGAACTTTTGACTTTGCTTGTGAGTACTTTGAAGGGGGTCTAGGTTCTGGATGGATACCTTGGTTATAGATATCCTTAGTGGGGTGGTTTTCTTAATTGCTAGTTATTTGTAGGCTGTAGATGTGGCATACTATATGCATGGGTAGATTCCCTGTTTCTTACTGATAAGGGAAGATGGAGGTCTTTGAAATTCCTTCTGTTGCTACAGCACTGTGGTCTTCTTAATAGTCTGAATTGTACTGGGACACATAGCTTAATCTCTAAGCCAGCAGGTGATGCTTGTGGGCAAGAGTCAGCCACACCCTATATGACTGAGTCAGTAAATGCTGTAATGGGCTGTACAAGTTGTTCTCCCTGCCAGTAGGTGGCACTTGTAAGAAACAGCCAGCTGCAGTGTTGTTTCATGGAACCAATGACTGACTCTAGTCCATTAGGAGGAGCATCCAGATGCTCCAGGTGGTGAGTGAGGCCCTGGAGCTCCCAGCAGACTCTGTCTATGCTCCACCATAGCAAAGATGAGTGGAGGAGCAAAGCTGGGCAGGGCTGAGTCTGGTGAGCCTGTCTTCAGGCTTCACAAAGGCAGGCACAAGCACTGTCTCAGCAGAGTCAGCTCCCAGGCTACTGGAGAAAGCCAACAAGGAGGGGCTGAAGTGGCCCCAGCAAGCCAGAAAGTCTGCTTGAGGGGGAAGGGCAGTCTGGGATTCACAGTCTGTCATATAGGAGTGGATTTCACTCTTCCCTGTGGATCTTGTTCCAGTGTCTGGCCACAAGCAGCAGTACAAACTAGCTGAGCTCACAGGCAATGGTGCCACAGACTGGGAGCTTCCCTGCCCTGGATCCTGCCCTTTCCTGTGGGGGAAGGGGTGATTTGCAAGTGCACTCCCGCTCTGATCCACACTACACTGTCCTTTTAGTTCTGCCCACATGGGCTCCTTTGCTTCCCAAGTGTAGTTCACCAATCTCTCCTCTCCTCCATGCCCCCAAGCAATGCAATCAAGTCCTATGGGTGTGAGATCTGGCCTGCAGGTCTGTTCTCTGATCTCCCAAGTTTGATCTCTGATCATACCTGGGAAAAGCTTGCTGCTCCTGCATTTTCCATGAAGTGCTCAAGTAAGCTTTATGTCCCTCCACTTCAGGGTATGCCTTGCTCTGCTAGAGCAGCCAGACAGGTTGCACTGGGGAGGGCCAGTGAGCAGGGAGTTCATAGTCTGAGCATCCCTTGGTCTATTGCACATCTTTAAGAGGAAAGATGTCAGCCCTACTCTCTGTGGAAGCCTGAGTGTGGTAAGTATGCCAACAGAGGGGAAGCAGCCACTCCTGAGAGCTCCAATTCATTATCTCTTGGGGCACTTATGCCAACTGACCTGGGGACTGCCATGGCTGCATCAGCAGCTGTGAGTGGGAGAAGGGAGGAGGAGGAGAAGAGTTTGAATGTAGGAAAGCTGGCAGTCTGGTTCCCGTTGTCCCAAGCCCCCCACCCCACTTGCTGCACTCTCCTCTCCTTGAAGTCAGTCCTCCCTGAATGTTCAAGCTCTAGGATCACATAGTTACTCCAGGACCTATTGGCCCCCTTTGGTCACCGCAGTCTGAGCAGGTGTTCAGACTTGTTTGTATAGGGACCAGTGACAAGAAAACTGAAGGGCTGAATCTCTTTGGGGAGGACAAAGGCACACAATGGGTGTAAAAGGAGTATGGAGCCTCATGCCTCAGCTTGGGTCTGCAGTGAGGCAGAGTGACCCTGAGGGAGTTGGCAGCCTGGTGCTCTGTTCTCAAGAAGTTCCCAGTGCACTGGTGGCAGCAGCTTTTGGGCTCATGAGGGTAGAGAAGTTCTACAAGAGTTTGGGAGCCTGTAGTCTTCCAGAGTTGTGAGGGGAAGAGAAACAAACACTCCCACTTATCATTTCCACAGGGCTACAAATTCCTTGGGGATTGAGCTCTACCAAAATCTTGCTCCTTCTTGTTCTGCTCTGCAAATTCTTCCTGTGGAATTTCCAGTAAGTTCTTCCACTTGCCTCTCAGAATTAGACCTGGGCTATGTTTTTTTCCGTCTAAAACTTTTCCTTCTTTCTGAAATGATCTAGTGACTGATGTCTCTAGTCAGCCATCTTGCCTCCCTTCCCCACTGTTTTTGTTTTGTGTGTTTGTTTTTAACTCCATGGCTGCTACCTTGAAGTTGCTGCACTACTATGGGGAGATTGTAGTCTCAGTCTAATCTTTATCCTGAGGCTTTTTAAGTACATGAGAGGTTTTCAAGGCATTTATTTCTGAATGCCTTGCCTTACTATCTCTTGCATTTAGGATACTGAAACAGTTGACTTTTCTGATAATGCAAGGGCTGTGGACTCCTTTGATTCACCAGAATGATTTAGGCCATTCATCTCTTATATCTTGCTGAATGTAACCAATGGCAACCTGCACACACATTTAATGTTCTCTTTTCCTACCACTTCCTTACACCTGCTAGACTTCTATATTACTAAAGGTAATAGTGTTAACATATTTTGACTCTGCATAATGTAGATCACCATCTTTCCAGCCTCCAATAAAAGTTTCCCTGCCACCCACTCCTGATAGTGTCACCAATGACACATATTTTCAGTTTTGTTACTCAGTATCCCTCTTCCCATAGCAAATTTTGTGCATTTGGAGTGGCAGCAAGTTATGCTATCTTAACAAATTAACCTTGTGACCTTGACCCTTACTCTCACAATGTCCAGTGTGAGTTTTGCAATCCTTAAGAGCAGGTATCTCAGAGATCTAGCTTCTTGTGCTCCACCGTCTGAGCACAAGACCTTGCTAATCACTGCAACAAGTAAAAAGACAGAGTGAGCAGGTCACACCCTGACTCATCTATGGCTCAGCCCAGAAGTAACACTAGTTCTGCTCACAGCGCCTGGGTCAGCACTAGTTTCATAGTCCACCAAGCTGCATGGGGGCAGGAAAATATGGGAAGCATGAGGCTATTTATGAATACTCAATGACTTTGCCAAACTCCTGGTATAATAAATGTTTAGTAATACCCTCTTAGCTTGCTTGAAATAGATAATCATAGACAATTTCACTTGTCTACAGATATACTATCTGTATTAGTTTTCTAAGCCTGCCATAACAAAATACCACAGACTGGTTAGCTTAAACAGTAGAAATTTATTTTCCCACAGTCCTGGAGGCTGGAAGTCCAAGATCAAGGTATCAGCAGGCTTCATTTCTCCTGAAGCCTCTCTCCTTGGCTTGCCAAAGGCTGCCTTCTCACTGTGTCCTCACAGTCTCTTTTCTCTATATGTTCACATCCCTGCTGCCTCTTCCTCTGCTTATGAGGACACAGGTCACACTGGATTAGGGCCCCACCTTTATGATGTCACTTGACCTTAATTATCTCTTTAAAGGCCCTATCACACTGGGGCCTTGTACTGGGGTTAAAACTTCAACATACGAATTTGAGGAGGGAACAAAATTCAGTCCATAACAACATCAAAATAATAAAAATAATGTCCTAACTATACTATGAAAGAAAAATAAAAGAAAGTAAATTTTTGATGAAAGCATATGCATTAATATTTCAAAATGTAAATTATAGACATCACTACAGTAGAAGATACTTTGAAGTAGTCAGGGGCTTTCCTCCACTTATAATGAAAACATTTAGATTTAAGAAAAGAAAAAAAATTAGAAGTCAACTATACAAAGTAGTTGGAGGAAAAAGAGCAGTGGCATGAGTAGCACTAGTATAAAACCTGATGAGATATGTAATAATAGATCAGAATGATTTGTATAAGGTAAGGAAAAGAGCAAAATAGCATTGGATAAAGTAGGGATAAATGCCAAAACTAATTACACGTTTTCAAAGTGGGAGAAATGAATGGAGGTAAGATACTCTCACAAATGAGCTGGACTATATTTAAAAGTGTAGTGTTCAAATAATCCTTTTGTTACAACATGGGATGAAGTAATACAAAAATATTATCATCTCTCCTGAAACTTCCCTACATGTTGAAGCATACATTTAGACTCAAAATTTTACAAAGATTCTAGAAATCATAGCCTTTGATAGATGGAGAATAGAGGATGTTTTTTTAAAAAGGAACTTCAAAATAAAAGACTAAGGAAAACTAGTCTGCTAGGCCTTTGGAGACAATATCAGAATAATGTCTAAATGCAACAGGCAGCCCAAAAACAGTAACTAATTTCATTATGCAATTTTCAACATATATGTATTTATCATCATGCCTCACACAAAATATATATATATATATGATGACTATAATATGAAACTCTTTTAAGTAACAACTTATAAATAAAATTCAGCCAAATCTTCATGCTTCATACAATTCCATTAGACGATATTCAATTCTACATCTATTTCAAAAGAATTTACTTTCTCTATCATACATGAAAGTCACAGAAGACAAAATAGTCCAGTTTTGTGATTCTGGTGATTTATATACCATGAGCACTGTTGCTGTCAATGAATTGCTTTTCTGAAATGGTGAATAATTTTTGGTGAAGTTTCAAACAAAACAAAGTATAATGGTCACTGAATTAATGTAGTAGTTGTATTCTTGGAAAATACAGTACGTAATAAAATCTTGTGAAAAATACTTAGTATTAATATGTAAAATAGGATCTTAGATAATTTTAAATAGGTGTTTCAGTGAGACATCTGAAAGTCATTCAAAACATACAAGACTGTTGTACAAGACTATTCTGCACATTGCAGGAAACCAGCCATGCCTGGCCTCCACCTACTAAGTATCAGAAGCTCTCCACCATAGCTATTACAAGCAAAATTATTACCATCAATTTCCAAAACACCCCCTGGGGGGCAGTGTAGCCTTGTTGAGAACTAGTGTTCTGTCTCTGCTTAGATACTATTTTCTAAAATATTGTAATTTATCTTTCTCTCTTCCATTATTCTTCATCTTTATCATTACTCTTTATCTTTTTTCCTGGAATCTCTCAGAATGGAAATGATGTCTTAATCCTCAATGCCCTCTAATCAACTACAGACTACACACTCACCTTTCTAAAATATAAATCTCGACTTCTAGTCAAGAAGGTGTATGATTTCCCATGGAAGACTACCCTTCTACCTCTTACCTCCACCCCAAAATAGCAAAGATATAATATAAGAAAATGTGCACAAGAATGGAAAAACAAGCGCCACATACACTCACCAGCAAACTGGTATTAACTGAGCAGCACCTAAATGGACACATAGGTACTACAGTAATAGGGTATTGGGCAGGTGGGAGGGGGGAGGGGGGCGGGTATATACATACATAATGAGGGAGATGTGCACCATCTGAGGATGGTCATGCTGGAAACTCAGACTTGTGGGGGGAGGGGGGGAAAGGGCACTTATGGGGGCACAAACCTTAAAATTTGTACCCCCATAATATGCCGAAAAAAAAAAAAATATGCAAATACTTCCAAACAGAAATGTAAATAATTAATAAGTAAGCCTTCCTTAACTATATGTTGATTAAAATACAATCTTTAAAAAAAAAAAGAAAATATGCAAACATATATTAATATTTATCATCACAAACAAATGGCTCCAAAAACAAAAAACAAAAATACAAGGATGATAAGTACTGTGTCTGAGATCCAAAACATGCAGGGAAATTTCCCTCCTGCTGTGTAGCAGGGATTGAAGTCCCCAATCATTGAGGGGAAAAAGATCAGACAGGCCCATGTGTCAAATCTGGTTGTCCTGCCATAAGGGTTTCCTCACCCATTAACCAAAGTCAGTGCATCACCACTGTGGAGGCCTGTACAGAGTCATTATCTAGACTGACCAGGAAGGAGCAACAGGACCTGAACCAGATGTCTCTTACTTATTGATCAGCAATATCTCTTCAAACAAAAGCCCTGATTCACTTTTTTTTTTAATGGAGGACCCTGCAGAACCCAGCAGAAGCACCAGAAACAAAGAGATATAAAGATGGCAAGGAGGCAGGGAAGATGGACAGAGACACACAGGAAACTTCTACATAAGACAGACTTGCAAACAAAAATTCCAGAGCACACAATGACAAGGTGAAAAAGAGTTAAAGTAATTTTAAGACATTCAACAAATAGGAAGATTCAATTCCAAATAAATAAAAATAATAGAAAAGTCTTCTAGAAAAACAAATGTCCTTGAAATTCTCAACACATTTAAAAAAGGAATAACATCAAGAAAAGGCAAAATAAAAACTACATAAAACAAATAATTATGCATCAAGGACAGTAGAGATTTTGAAAAATCAGTGAGGAGGAAGAAAAGGGGGAGATGATACAAATGCAAGGAGAAGCAGCACTAGGAATCCTATAAATTAAAATTTTAATCATTATAAAAAATTAAATAAATAGAAATCCTAGCCAAAGAAAGTATTAATGAGCCGGGCGTGGTGGCTCACGCCTGTAATCCTAGCTCTCTGGGAGGCCGAGGCGGGCGGATTGCTCAAGGTCAGGAGTTCGAAACCAGCCTGAGCAAGAGCGAGACCCCGTCTCTACTATAAATAGAAAGAAACTAATTGGCCAACTGATTGATATATATATAAAAAATTAGCCGGGCATGGTGGCGCATGCCTGTAGTCCCAGCTACTTGGGAGGCTGAGACAGAAGGATCACTCGAGCCCAGGAGTTTGAGGTTGCTGTGAGCTAGGCTGACGCCATGGCACTCACACTAGCCTGGGCAACAAAGCGAGACTCTGTCTCAAAAAAAAAAAAAAAAAAGAAAGAAAGTATTAATGAATTGGAAGAGGTACAGAAAAACTGAACCAGAGCCAGCACAGAGATATAAAGAGACTTTTTTTAATATGAAAAGGATTTAAGAGTCCTGTAGTACAGACTAAAATGCTCCAACAGGAAGCTAATCAGCATTCCAGGCATGGAGAATAGTGAGAATGAATAAAAAGTGGCAATTGAAAATACCCTGTTGATAATTTTCCTGAATTTCAGAAAAAGGTAATCTGCACATACTCATTACTGAGTAGTATAGTTAAAGGTAAACACAAACCTGGACACACCTGGTATAAAGACAGACAAATAAAGCAGTGAAACAGAGAGTGTCCTCAAACCACCCTTTATAAAATTAATAAAGGGACACAAGGTGGGAACTGTTGTAGGGGCCTAAACTCTGCAAAGGTATAGACATAGTTAAAAAAACAAAAACAAAACAAACAAACAAAACAACAGCCATTATTCCCTAGCTTGTTTCCTATAATTGCTTACTACTCAGGAGTCACATAACTGATGGTCATAAGATTCATAGCTTTCTTTTTTTGTTCATTTATTAAATATTTATTGAGCACCTTCCCAGTCATTGTTATAAATTTCAGGGGTACCATGGTGAACAAGAGGAATGAGGTACCTATTTTCAGGTAGCTTACATAAGAAGTGGAGACAAAAGACAGATAATAACAAAGTCGTCAATAAGCCAATAAATTAATTTCAGATAGTGGTAAGAGTGATAAAGAAAATAATAACAACAGTATGATATGAGTGATAGTAGTGACTGGGACACTGAAGTAGGAGAGAAGTTTCGTGGTCAGGGAAGACCCTGTTTTATCCATGAATAAAATGAAGGTGGTTTAACAGTTAAGAAATACACTTTCCATTAAAGAGGGAATGTGCATTTTGTATATATTAACTTACTCAATTTTCAAAGTGACCTCATAGCTTTCTTAATTGCTCCCATAGACAACATCACCTTTGTGTAACCTAAGGCTGGTGTTGAGATATCTTCCAGCCCCTACACTCTGGTGGCCCAACTGACCCAACCAGACCAGTGGCCCATACCTCAGCTGGTCTTGCAACCCCCACGCAGGAAATGACTCAGCTCAAAAAGATAATTTCTATAGCCCTATGATTTCACCCCCAACCCAACCAATCAGCCATACTGATTCTCTAGTCTGCTGCCCATCAAACCAGCCTTAAAAACCCTAGTCTCCAAATTCTCAGGGAGACAGATTTGAGAAATTTCTCTGTCTCCTCACTCAGAGCTTGAAATAAACTCTTTCTCTGCTGCAATCCCTGCTATGGCAATGTAACAACTTCCTTCTGTGCTGTGGGCAATATAACCCAGTAGGGCCATAGCAGTCCCCAACAGACCCATTCCTACATGGGCACTCATTGTGTGATGTAGGGAGTGTTACAAATCAACTAATTATTTTCAGATTTCATAGTTTAGTGACAGTTCTATGAAAACAGGAACTCCCACTTCGTATTTTAGTATGCTTGTATTTAGGAATTTTTTTGACAATTAAAAGAAGTGAAAATAAATTGCACTGTTACTTTCCTAGAGCCTCCCTATAATACTCACTATGTGAGTTTTTGACATACTTTATGAAGTAGCCATTCTAAAATTTTTCACATCAATAAACCCTGTGAGCCACTTGAGGAAAACTCTCATTTTTCTAAGTAATGACAAAATAAAGCGCATGATATCCAGATGTAATTGAAAGACTGGCCGAATTACATTTTAACTCTATGAAAAGAAGATAAAACCCACTCTGTGTTTTATGGAAAGTTATTGTAATTTCAAAAAAGACAGATAAAGACAATCCATGTGAGAAAACTTAAGTCTCAATTAAGATAAGTAGAGCATCAAAGTATTCATAGTTTACTTGTGGTCTGATAAAATGAATTTCAGCCAAACCCCTTGTTAAAACAGAGAAATTTCCATACCTGGAGCTGGGTGCTTGATTTAGGTACTAGAAAATAGAGTAGCAAACTTTCTACAGAGACATTTGAAGGAAACCAAATATTTCACCCCCAAATAACTGAGAGCCTGGCACCTTTAAAGATCTGAAGACAAAAACCACCTTTACCATCTATTCCCTCTCAAGGTTGCTTCCTGTGATATTCCATCTGTATAACAAGACCACCTTTGCTAGCCAGGCCTCCTCTTCTCTCACTCCCATAATCTATTTTGCCACTATACAAGCCCTTATTCTTTCTGTAACCGCAAGATGGTACAAAAGCATCAACCATCTTTCCTTTCTTTGAGATTTTATAATTTGTAAGACTTCCATGCATGTTAATAAACTTGTATGTTTTTTCTCCTATTAATCTTCCTTTTGTGAGTTGATTTTCAGTGAACCTTCAGACGGTAAAAGAAGAGTTTTCCCTTGGCCCCAACACAATTTATACAGGAAAGAAGGGAAATTAGACAAGCTTCTAGAAGACAATGTGGGCCAGCAAGACAGGTTGGAAGCTGGAAGAGATGCAATCACACACACCACATACAAAATTTACATAGCCTAGAACTTCACCTTCTTTCTCTCAAGTATTGCACCAGTAGATTGGGGGTGGGGGGGTGGGGAGGCGCTGTAACCATAGTATTGCACAGTGATTTTGATCCTGGAAACTAATCTGGGTGAATCTAAGGATAAAGTAAAAAAATAAAATAAAAAATAAAAAACTGTAGCTCAACACCTTCCCAACTCAAACACAAAATCAAAAAGGATAGCTGTACCAGATGTTGGTCCTTGGGCTAGTCACAGGTGAACTCAATCTAATTAAAGCTGTGGCCCAATCTGGAGTAACTCAACTCTAACAGTAATCTGAGCAATCAGCCTCTCACCTTCTGAAACAAAATGCCTCCACTGTTTTGTGTGTGTTTTTTATCACATTGTCTGAACACTATTCAATAGAAGCAGAACTATAGCTAACCAGTTAACCCGAAGAGCAGACAAGACCTAAAATAATTGTTAGAAATATATTAAAGAATAATATAGTAGATAGAGATAAAGTATTTTAGGAGAGAAGAACTACATGGAATTCTACAAACAAAATATGCTATGTTATAAATTTCAAAATTCATTGGATGAGATTAACAGTAAATTGGACACTGCAGTTGAAAGGATAAGTGAACTTGAAGATAGGCCAATAGAAATTACGTAAGTTAAAGAAGAAAATATAAGTTTGTAAAAAAAGTAAATAAAACATCTGTATTCTATAAGGTAGACTTAAATGATCTGGCACATGTATAGTTGAAGTTGCAGAAAAAGAGAGAGAGAATAGAGCAGAAAAATATTTGAAGGAAATATTTTGCAAATTTGATGGGCAAAATATCAAGTCACAGATGCAGGAAGCTCAACAAACCCCAAGCACAGGCTGGGTGTGGTGGCTCATGCCTGCAATCCCAGCAGTTTAGGAGGCCAAGGAGGGAGGATCACTTGAGGCCAGGAGTTCAAGACCAGCCTGAGCAACACAGTGAGACCCCAACTCTCCAAAAAAACTTTAAAAGTTAAAAATTAAAAAAAGACACTAACCTTCTACTGAAACTATACCTTATAATTATTTTATAAAACTAATTATTATTAGTCTTTCATCATTGCTATTAATATAACAAATTACTACAAGCTTAGTGGCTTAAAAACAACATAAATTTATCTTACACTCCTATACATTGATACAGTTCTCACTGAGCTAAAATCAAGAAGTCAGCAGGGCTACAATCCTCTCTGGAGGCTCCAGGGAAGAATTTGTTTTATTTTTCTAGCTCCTAAGACCCCTCAGAATACCTCAGTTCTTGGTCCCCTTCCTCCATCTTTAAAGCCGGTAACTCTCTGACCCTTTATCTAGTCATAACATTTTTCTCTGACTACAGCTAGAAAAATTTCTCTGGTTTTAAGGATTTATGTGATTAGATTGGCCCACCTTGATAATCTCCCCATATCAAGATCTTTAACCTTAATCACATCTGCAAAGTCTCTTTTGCCATGTAAAGTAGCAGATTGACGCACAGGTTCCAAGAATTAGGATATGCACATCTTTGGGAGCCATTATTCTGCCTACCACAATTGGCAGAGTAGTAGGGCACAAACATGGGCTCAAGACTAGAAAAAGAACTAATCCAATAGCTGGCTTAGTGAATGGATTTGCAAAATCACCAAAATTTGGTGCAGAGGCTCCAAATACATTAAAACACTTAATTTTCACTGTGGACCTATGGCCTAAGTGAAGACCAAAAAAAAATAATAATAAAAAATAAAAAAGCACTCATCAGAGATGAGCAGGCACGGCACAAAAGGAGAAAAAAGGGGGGATACTACTATTCAAAATGAGGCTGCAAATCAAAACACTATGACAAAAATCTAAAGTTCAAAAAGACAGCCAGCAAAATATACAATCAGAATGTTTACTTACTCAAGACAAAATTAATTGTGTAAAACAAATTAACAAAGAAATTGTAACCAATATATTACAGTATTTAAATTGATAAAGGAATCATATCCATGAAAAAATAAAAAATTAAGAAATTCAACTTGCAAAGATAAAATAAAAACATAGTTTTACTTAAAAGAGGTAATTAATTTTTTGAAAGACA
Organism: Microcebus murinus; assembly: GCF_040939455.1. Taxonomy (NCBI): domain Eukaryota; kingdom Metazoa; phylum Chordata; class Mammalia; order Primates; family Cheirogaleidae; genus Microcebus; species Microcebus murinus. The sequence continues at coordinate 104,868,036 of NC_134104.1, read as the reverse complement.
CAGAAGTGAAAGTGTGTCTAATGTAAATCTCACAGGAATATAAGAAAAGTATGAAAGAAACAATGCAGAAGTAATAATTATTTCTTTTTTAAAGAAATAATTATTCAAAAGGATAAAATCATACTAAAACCATAATCATCAAGGATGAAGAATTAATCCTAACAGCTAAAAAAAAATAACAAATTAAAGGAACACAAATTCACAGTGAGTACAGAAATTGCATTGCTAACCTATGTAAGGACAATACAAATAAAGAAAATCATAGAACAATTATACTCATGAACATAGATGCAAAAATTCTTTTAAAATACAGCAATTAAATTCATCACAGTATTTTAAAAAATACATCATAAACAAATAGGGTTCACCCAAAGAATGCAAAAATGGTTTGTCTTTAGGAAGTCTATTAAAATTAATATACCACATTAACAGAATAAAAGAGAAATAATATGCACACCTTTTAATTATTCACAAATAGCAACTTAATATCAAAAATTATTTGGTAAAATACAATCTCACTGTATTAAAACAAAACAAAGCAAGCAAACAAAAGCACTAGCCAAGAATGGACTGGAACTCTTCTAACTCGGTGTATTATTAGAGCTCTAGTCAAAAAAATAGATCTCATACCAAATAGTCCTACTGAAGGAATTTAACATAGGGAATTAATTAAAGGTGTGGAGAGAGATGAAAGCCAAAAAAGGTGACAGAAATTAATGAAGCAGAAGCTAGTACATCCCTAGTGGGGGAACAAAAGAAGGAGGTAGCATAAACAGAGTCCAAGACCTAGGGCCACCAGGAAGGAGCTGAATGTATATGGAGACTGTCTGGAAGAAGCACTCCATGAAATGAGGGATTGTCTTATGGCAGGTGATGTCATGGAGGAGATGGAGCTACTGCCAGAGACACCTGAAGCATCAAGAACGGGGCAGAAACTCCCTGACTTCTCTTTTTCTTCCACGCCAGTCTCCTAGCAGTGCATAGCCAAACCCCAGTTGGTTGTGTCTGGGAGATGTAATTTGCAGGAAAAGAGCAGAGATCTGACAGGAAAGAGAAATGACCAGAATACTTGATAAAGGATATCTGTCAATGAGCCAAACTAACTTTGAAGACATTCTCTTAATGTCAGAAATAAGAGGAGAATGCACTCATCACTTCTATTCAACAGCCTATCAGAAGACCTAGAAAAACAAATGAAAAGATGGTGATAACAGGAAGGGAATATATAAAACAGTCCTTATATGCTGACATTATGATTGTCCACATTAGAAAATCCAAGAGAATTCCCAGACCTACCATTCAAATTAATGAGAGAGTTCAGAAGAGTGGGTCAATAAGCAAAAAGTCAGTAAGCAAAAAGTCAATAAGCAAAAAGTTGCCTTTCTTTTGTCATTAATAAGCAATTAGAAAATGTAAAAGAAAAAGATATCATTCTCTATAGCAATAAAATCTAAAAGGTATCTAATAATAAAACTAAAAAAATTGTGTAAGGCCTCTATGAAGAAATTTGAAAGATATTATTGAAGAGCTGATTAAAAGAATAGTTATACATATAGTAGTATTATACATACAGTACTATGGATGCCAGGGCTCAAGATCTTAAAAGTATCAAATACCCGTTAATTAATATATAAATTTAATGTAATTCCAATCAAAATCCCAACAGGGTCTTTTATGCAACTTGACAAGCTTATCCTAAAATCATATGAAAGATCAAAGAGGTCAAAATAATAATAAAAAAATTTAATGAACTATGAAACACTGAGGAAGGAAATAGCAGAGGATGTAAACAGATGGAAATCCATACCATGCTTGTGGATCGGCAGACTCAATATCATCAAAATGTCTATACTACCCAAACTGATCTACAGATTCAATGCAATACCTATTAAAATCCCATCAGCATTCTTCACAGATATAGAAAAAATAATTTTACGCTTCATATGGAACCAAAGAAGTCCCCGAATATCAAGAGCAATTCTAGGCAACAAAAACAAAATGGGAGGCATTAATATGCCAGATATCAAACTATACTACAAAGCTGTAGTAATTAAAACAATATGGTATTGGCACAAAAATAGGAATATTGACCAGTGGAACAGATGTGAGAATCCTGATATAAAACCATCCTCATATAGCCATCTAATCTTTGACAAAGCAGACAAAAATATACGCTGGGGAAAAGAATCCCTTTTCAATAAATGGTGTTGGGAAAACTGGATAGCCACCTGTAGAAGGCTAAAACAGGACCCACACCTTTCACCTCTCACAAAAACCAACTCACGCTGGATAACAGACTTAAACCTAAGGTATGAAACTATTAGAACTCTAGAGGAAGAAGTTGGAAACACTCTCCTAGACATCGGCCTGGGCAAAGAGTTTATGAAGAAGTCCCCAAAGGCAATCACAGCAGCAACAAAAATAAATAAATAAATAGGACATGATCAAACTACAAAGCTTCTGCACAGCCAAAGAAATAGTCATGAAAGTAAACAGACAACCTACAGAATGGGAGAAAATTTTTGCATCCTATGCATCTGATAAGGGACTGATAACTAGAATATACTTAGAACTCACGAAAATCAGGAAGAAAAAAATCAAATAACCCCATTAAAAAGTGGGCAAAGGACTTGAACAGAAACTTTTCTAAAGAAGACAGAAGAATGGCCAACAAACATATGAAAAAATGCTCAACATCTCTAATCATCAGGGAAATGCAAATCAAAACCACAATGAGATATCACTTAACCCCAGTGAGAATGGCCTTTATCAAAAAATCTCCAAACAATAAATGCTGGCATGGTTGTGGAGAGAGAGGAACACTCCTACACTGCTGGTGGGACTGCAAACTAGTTCAACCTCTGTGGAAAGCAATATGGAGATACCTTAAAGCGATACAAGTGAATCTACCATTTGATCCAGCAATCCCATTGCTGGGCATCTACCCAAATGATCCAATGACACTCTACAAAAAAGACACCTGCACTCGAATGTTTATAGCAGCACAATTCATAATTGCAAGGCTGTGGAAACAGCCCAAGTGTCCATCAATCCAAGAATGGATTAATAAAATGTGGTATATGTATACCATGGAGTACTATTCAGCTCTAAGAAACAATGGTGACATAGCACATCTTATATTTTCCTGGTTAGAGCTGGAACCCATAGTATTAAGTGAAGTTTCCCAAGAATGGAAAAACAAGCACCACATATACTCACCAGCAAATTGGTATTAACTGAACAGCACCTAAGTGGTCACATAGGTACTACAGTAATAGGGTATTGGGCAGGTGGGAGGGGGGAGGGGGGCAGGTATATACATACATAATAAGTGAGATGTGCACCATCTGGGGGATGGTCATGATGGAGACTCAGACTTGTGGGGGGAGGGGAGGAAATGGGCATTTATTGAAACCTTAAAATCTGTACCCCCATAATATGCCGAAAAAAATATATATATATGCATATATAAAAAAAATATGAAAAAAAAATTAATGAACAGGGACTAAAGAATAGATATTAAGACATTTATTTTAAAGTTTTATAATTTAAGATAGGAGAGAATTAACAGGATAAATGTCAGACAAGAAACAGCATAGAATCCAGAAAACAGACACAGGGCCATATAGACTTAATATATGTTAGAGGTGGTACTGCCAATAATTTAATAAATGGGGCTAGGATAATTGGATATTCAAAAGTAAAAAAAATAAATCATATGCTTACCCTACACGATATACCCAAATAAATCCCAGGAAATTAAAACCAAAATGTTAAAAAACAAAATCTTAAGACATTTGAAAGAGAATATAAAATATTTTTATGACCTTGTTATAAAAAGGATTCCTTAAACAATACAGATTGCACAAGTCACAAAGGAAATTATTAATAAATTTGACTTTACACAGCAAAGGCTAAAGGCTGGAAGAAGGTATTTTCAACACTTATCATTGAAAAAGGACTGGTACCTAGAATAAATACAAGAATTCCTAAAAAACAATAATAATATTAATAACCAAATTTTAAAATAGGTAAAGAGGCCAGGCACGGTGGCTCATGCCTGTAATCCTAACACTCTGGGAGGCCGAGGCAGGCAGATTGCTCGAGGTCAGGAGTTCAAAACCAGCCTGAGCAAGAGCGAGATCCCGTCTCTACTATAAATAGAAATTAATTGGCCAACTAATATATATAGAAAAACTTACTCAGGCACGGTGGTGCATGCCTGTAGTCCCAGCTACTCAGGAGGTTGAGGCAGTAGGATAGCTCCAGCCCAGGAGTTTGAGGTTGCTGTGAGCTAGGCTGACACTATGGCACTCACTCTAGCCTGGGCAACAAAGCGAGACTCTGTCTCAAAAAAAAAAAAAAAAAAAGAATAAATAAATAAATAAAATAGGGAAAGAATTGGAATATATACAAGTCACAGAATAAGAAACCTAAATGGCCAACAAACATGTGAGAAGATGATCACATTGATCAACAACCAAAAGAACACAGATTCCAACAGTATCATATCACTACCTACCCAAAAAATTAACAAAAATATTATAATCTGCCAATACCAAGATTTGGCAAGTATGTTGAGAAGCAATCATAGGATTATAAAATTGGTACAAACACCTTGAAAAGCAACTTGTCAATATCTAATAAAGCTGATATACACACCCTGTGTGCTAGTTAGCTCTTGCCATAATAAAGATGCATAACAAATCACCCCAATAACCAGTGATGTAAAGCAATAATTATGCTCACAGCTCAATTGGAGAATGGACAAATGTTACAGTATCTTCATAAAATGACCTACTATGTGACAATTTAAATGAATAAACTAAAACAATATGAATCAACATAAGTAAATCTCTAGCACATAATGTGAAGGTAAATAAGCAAGTTGCAAAATAATAACATCTAGAATAATACAATTTATATGAACCATTAATTAACCATTAATACTTAATACCATTTATATTAAATATAAAACTATGAAAAATAATAGTTCAGGTTGCTTAAGACTAACCACTTACATGGTAAAAGTATAAAGTCTTACATGAGAGAAATAAACACTAAATTCAGGATAGTGGTTACCTTTGAAGAGGAAAGAAGGGAAATAAAATTAGAAAAGGGCATATGAGGTTTGGGGCTTTCAACTCTACAATGTTTCATTTCTTTCTCTGTTTTTAAGAAAAACTACCTGAAAAAAAAAGTGCCAATATCTTAAGATTTTTTAAAGTTTAATTATACTTGCATGTCATCTCATAATATTATCCTCTGAATTTGAAATATTTTTAATTTGAAAAAAGAAAAAGGATAAGTGATCATATCCTACAACTAAACTATGAAAAACTTACAAATATGTGAGTAGCAAGAATTTTAAAAGGATATGAGAAAATGTAAACAGTTATTGAGAGAGAATATTTCTCTCACTTTGATTTTCATTGCTATTGTTACAATAAACCTTTTTACAAGAAATAATTATATAAAAGAGCTACAGAATACACACGCAAATTGATAAAAGTCAGAAGGTTATTTGGGCTCATGGTTGATTTGGTTTTTAGCCTCTCCCAAAAATATGTAATTGATATGTAGTATATTATAGTAGATTTAACTCTATCTTAGATTATACTTTTAATCTGGTCAATTAATTTAAATAATCAACATAGATTAGTCTAAGTAGAAGAAAATTATTTTCTTAAAGATTTTACTATGTATTACTTGCTTTTTGATTGGAATACCCATACATACTCTTTAGTCTATAGTCTCCAGATTCAGCCTTTTATTTATGGAGTATTAAATTAAATTTTAAACTTGAACCAAATATGGCAAAAGCATGTTCGTTGTCCTGTGTGTTTATTACAATAGCCTGTCAGACAAACAGATTAGCTGACACAGAAACATCTCTTCCAGAAAAGTTATTTTGGGAAAGCCCATGGATTCTGGTGGTTTCAAATTCCACATGTAGTCCCTTTAGACAGTTAATCTGCACCACATTTTATGTCACTCCTTTAGGCATCTGTGCTAGAACCTGTAGCAGCCAAAAGTCTATTTGCTTATATAAAGATCTAAGTAGTAGTTTGAGGTCATACTGGGAAAACTCAGAGCCAATAAATTCAGCCCCACTGTACTTATGTCATGGTCTCCAGATGATTGCCCTGGCCTGAGGTGACCATTTACGGTCCAACTGTACAACAGACATATGAGAAAACACCGCAGACTTAAAAATACCCATGCTGTTATGTGTTTTCTTATGACACAGTCACCACACTTGGAAGAGTCAACCATATTGCCAAGAGGAGACTGGCTTGGCTTGAGACAAGAACTGGGTGTGCCCCATGGTGCCAGGCTGCTACCAGATGGGAAGCGGTACTTGGCTTCAGAAAAATATCTATCAGGAGCCAGCAGAGTCCTAGCCACAGACTGAAGTTCAAGGGCAGAGCTCAAAGTCCTAGCAATATAGGGGATTAAAAAAAAAAAAAAAAAAAAAAAAGCCAGGACACAGGAGAAAAAGAAACTGAGCACCAGCCAGTTTATAAGACAGGACAGGACCTAGTACACAGAGATCAAGGCATTCAGACATTAATTATCATACAGATCTTTCCTGAGGGCCTACTGTGTGCCAGGCTCCATGATGAGTGCTGAGCACAAGGACCTGCTCTCGTTCTTCACCCAGGCCTAAGAATTCCTATAACTTGCATATGGAGGTAAAATTATTGAAAGTCTACAAGATAATGGTAAGAGAGATTATTCATGGTGAATAGAAGGTAAGAATCAGGGATTAGTGAAAAAAATTAAGTATTTTATCTGTGCAACTTTTGGTACTACTTTATTACCATGAGCTTAAGTTAATTGAATCATAATTTATAAATACATCATTTCTTAAAAATAAAGTAATGAAATGATGGTTTCACAATCAGCTCTTCAGATGTGTGAACTGAGGCCTAGAGATATTAAGTCATGTAAATTTACATGTCAAATTGGTGCTAATGCCAATGGGACAATTTAGGGCACCTTGCTCCAATTAGAACACTAAGAAGTGCTTTCTTTCCTTTTGTGTTTTTTGTTTGCTTTGTTTTGTTTATGTTTATACCTTTCAATCAGGATATATGCTAAATATAAAGAAACTCAGTTGGATATGGGCATATTCAAAGAAACTTTACCATAAATTTTTTAAATTAAGGGAAGAAACTACTTGACCTGCTTTATAAATTGCTTTTCAAGGCATATTTTCAAAATGCTCTATTTGAAGGCCAAAATCCTACCTGTGTTTTAATAATCACATTTATGTCTGAATTCTAGAAATACTGCAAAGCAACGGGAACAGCAAGGAGCCATAATTGCAGGAACATATGATTTAGGATTTGATAGACAGCTTTGATTTTATACATGTAAATAACATCAAAGCCTAGCCCATTATATTTTCAAATTTCTTCAAAAATTATTTCTAAAATGTCAGAAACAAGCCCAGCTTACCAACGCTTGCTAGCAAGCTGGGACTTCACATCGTTTTTCCTGTCTTATCCTTCTTGGGCCACGTCAACCTTCACACTCTCCTGCTGTGTTTCTGCTAGGTTTCCTCTGCTGGTTGCAGTCTATATCCACTGCACTCAAGGAACACTGGCCACAGTAAGCTCTCAGTAACACCTATTGATTTGACATTCTCATTTTTGTCTTAGCTTTACATCTTCGGTTTTAACTCATCTATTCTTTTATCTTTTATCTAATCTTATTTGTTGATTATCACATTTAGTCAGATGAGACTTGACTATGAATAGTCTGTATGTAACATCCATGAAAATGCCATTACATTTTTCTTTTACTTAATATTGGTCAAAATTAAATGAGGATACTGGAAATGACTAGAATGTACCAACTTCTAAATTCAGGGCAGATAAGCAGGGGATCTTCTAGCAGAGGACAAGAGATGACATAGGGGGAGGGAGTATGGCAGGAGGCAACAAGTGGGAAATTCGGAAGTAGGTAAGGTTCAGTATTAGGGCTTCAGGAACAGGAAATAAGCAGATGTCAAGAAAGGCAGGCTGCCAGAGAGATGCAGTAGCAATTACACTAAAGATATAAGAGCACCATGTAGGAAATGACTGTCAATGTTTGCTGCCTACTTAATACTTATTTTTACTCCCCTTTTTTACTAAAAAGTGAAAGGGGGAAAGAAAGAGAAGAGTGAGGGGAAGGAGGAAGAGAAGGAGAAGGAGAAAGAAGAGGGAAAAAAGAAGAAAGGAAAAAAATAAGTGTTATTTCAATCTCAATGTCCCAGGTAAATGCTTTTATTAACATTTTTTAGCCTGCCTCATAGCTAGACATGGTTGTGTGGCATTGCTCTGTCTGTGGCCAATTGCATTAAAGGCCCCAATTCTTCAGTCTCCCTATGGCCGTGTGATTTGCCATGTAAATTTCCTGTGCCCTCTGACTCTGACTCTGAGCTTATCCAGGTGATTTGCTTTGGCCAGTAGAATTATCCTTGCCAATTCTAAGCCTTGGTCTCACGAGGCTGTGCACATTTCTGCTTGCTTACTTTCACACCTCTGCTCTGCCTGGCATAGTCCACTAGTTCCAGGAAGAGGAAAAGAAATCAGTGAGACAGAGCTGCCTCAGCTAACCGGCCTCCACCAAGCCCAGCTTCCTCCAGCCCAGTGTGCTCCGCAGAACTCAGCAGAATCACTCCAGTGAAGCCAGCCCTGATCAGCTGAACTTCAGAACATGCTAAATAACTGTTGTTGTATGCCACTGAGGTTTTGTAGTTATTTGTTATGCATCAAAAAGTAACTGATAAACTAACCAATGAGACATGTTGATATCAGATGGCAGAGGGAGGAAAGGCATTTTGAGGTTTAATTTGACTCACTGGCCACCTGCTTTAGGACGCTCAGATATTTGGGGCTTCGAATTTTTCTTTTACTTTTTTTTTTAAATTTTTTTCTTTTCTCGTGATATTCAAACTATCCTTTCCTTTTTAAAAAACATTTTATTACTCTTTTATCCTAATACTCTTACTTTCCTTTCTTTTAATATTGGCATTAGCATTGCTTTCATTCATTCTTTTTTTGCTGTAAGTCCCATTACCATCCATCAAATACATCTTTTTGTGCTATGAAATACATCTTTCACAAATAGAATTTAATTTTTTTAAAGTAGCACAGAAATGGTATAGGGTGTTTTTGCAATTAACTGTAAAATGGGCATAATAACTGATAGTTATCAAAGAAAAGATAAATTCTCTCTAAAATCAGGTGAAATTTCATATGAATTTTTTCTACAATTTAAAGCACAAAGGAATAGGTATGAGTATCTTAACACAATCTTAAGAAACCACCAACATGGTATGAATGTGTGAGAATACAAGTCAAATATCTGAGAAATGGCACCATGTCAAGACTTTTTTGTCCTCTTTCCCAATATATTTTCCTGTAATTGGCTTTGCCCTGGGCTACTGCACACATACATAGCTGTGACTTTCAAAAAACTACACTATTAATAGTTCTTCAACCTGCCAGATGATTTAATAATGTCTTCTCCAAACATGGTTAATGTACAAAAAAAAAAAAAAAAATGGGGTTGATCACCATGTCCTTTTGCTGCTGCTATATAAGCCTAGTGTTTGGAATTTCATTAATGCAAAGAGAAAAATTTATGGAATATTCCCTATGTGTTAGCATTTGATCCACTGATCAATTAAATCAAAACAGCAGGGAAGAAAAAGAACAAAGTCCATCTGACTTCTTACTGCCTTGGAACATTGGAGCCTTTAAAGATAGTAACATGATAAATATAGAATAACTTCAGTGGATATAGAATTGAATTTTCACACAGTTCAATGAATGTATTAATTAGGTTTCTTTGGCTTCAGGCAACAAAAAACAACTCCTTTTATCTTAAGGAAGGGGGAGAAATACACTGAAAATCTATAAGGATAGTTCAAATAATGGAAGGGAAAGCTATTTTTTAAAAAAGGCTTCAGGAAGGACAGGAACTTGGGAAACTGAAGGGATCTTAGTAGCAGTAATTAATAGCTATTTCTTAGAGAATTAATACCAAGAGTAAATCAGTCTCAACTGTTTTTTGTCCAGGAGAGCATCTATTGCCTAAGGGAAGACTAAAGTACTAGCAAAGAGATTGAGGGAGTTTCCCTTTTTTAAAAAAAAAGCTAAGGATTATTTTAAAAGTAATAGGCCACAGGGCAAAGTCAAGAAACATTTACCATAATGATGAAATTACAAATCCCAGGTTTCACTTTTCCAGGAAGACCAAAGTACAGTAAGAAGAATTAAATACTACAAAGAGATCCAGGGTCAAAACAGAACTTTCGTTCTATTCAACAGATTCATCTACTTTAGTCCTCCTAAAAGAGAGGATAGAAAGTAAAATGTATAAAGAATTTCCACTTTCAAAATTAACATCTCTGGAGAGCAAAGAAATAAAAGTTGAATTTCTTCAATTGTTCTTCCTTAAAAGTACCATACTGGTTTTTAAAGCTTTCCTCCTTTGAACACGGAATAGTCATATAATTTTCACATTGGAAATGGTTAGTATTATTATTATTATATAATTTATATTATAAAACTATTTCTGAACCTTTATTTTTCATATGTATAAGCTAAAATGCAAAGTAGGTTACATTTTATGAGAGCAAAGTTATTATTTCATTTCATTAAGCTGATGGAGAGAATTAAATACAAAGATTAGCGCAATTAAAATCAGTTAATAATTGTTTTAATATTCTTCTGGATCCAAATCAGTATTTCCATATAATAACAGTGGAATGCACAATCATGTATTAAATGCCAAGTCAATTAATCATGTTAAAGGTGCTGATTTAAATGCCAAAAGAATTAACATGACCTTTAATTTATCAAGAACTCTTGGCATTTTGAAAAGAAAAGATTTAGAAAATAGCATTCTGAATGTACTTCAGTGTTCTCAGGAATAATTTGAACTTGTTTCTTTTAAAGATAGTCTTCTCCTCAAATACAATATTATGAAAAGAGCTAAATATTTTTATGAAGGAGCATTTAAGCATCCCTCTAAGTGAGAGAAGCATATTAACACCCAAAAGTTGTTTAGAATATGGATTTATCTTTTTATATGTAAAGTAAATATCTCAACTATAGCATAATTTGACATTCTGGTACATTTGGACATAACCCTCAAGGCAGAAGGGAAGCTTCACTGGAAGAATATTTTTTCAGGAAACTTTTAAAGCTAATTCATCCTAAAAGAGGCAAAGGTAAAATAAAAATAAGCAGGGCTACTGCAGGCATAATTCTGAGATGGCCCCTGAAGGTGACCTGCCCTGTCCTTGGACTACAACTGCGATGAGCTGACATGTCTGTGATTATGTTATCTTATCTGGCAAAGGGGTGTTGCAGTAGCATTTAAAGTGACTAATCAGTTGACCCTGAGTTAATCAAATGTGAGGTTGGTTATTTGAGTGGGACTAATATAATCACACAAAGTTTTGAAAGCCAAATAATTTTGCCTAGCTAGGAAGTCTGCCACAAGTCAGAGGAAGTCAGAGAGATTCAACATCAAAAGAAGGAATCTACATACCACTGAGGGCTGTGAAAATGGATAGGACCACCAAAATGGCTGAGGACAAGAGAGAGACCATTAGGAGTGAGAGCAACCCCTGGTGGACAGCAAGGGAATGGTACCTCAGTCCTACAGTCACAAAGACATTAAATTCAAACAGTAACTTGAATAATCGTGGAGGCAGATTCTTCCTCAAAACTTCCAGATAAGAGTTCAGCCTGGCTGCCACTTTGTTTTGGCCTTGTGAGAACTGTGCAGAGAACCCAGTCCAGGCTGCCTACATCTATAGCACTGTGAGATTGAGTACTGTTTTAGGTTGCAAAATTTTCGATAATTTGTTACACAGCAATTGAACCTTGTACATGGACCTAAGATGAAAGTGTTCTTTACCCAGGAGAATGGCTTGAGACTGTCATTTGAGTTTGTCTCCCACTGCAAATGAGTCTCTGGATTCATGTGAGTCCTATGGAGAAGAGGAGGATATTTTGGATAAAACAGGTGCTAACCCCATTACATGGTCTAGATAGGACAAATAGAGACCCAGAAATGAACTTCTCTGCATACAATTTGCTGTAAAACAATCCAGAAAAAAAAAAAATCAGAGGAGGAGTGAAACAATAGTAACAAAATTTTGAAAATTGCTTTATATATGTTTAAAGTTTCTGTATGGTAACATACGTTTCCATATAATATGATATATTTCTATATGTGTTTTCATATGGTGTTATATAGGCTTAAATACATATTATATGATAAACAGAATAGGCATTTAAAATTTCCAGAGCAACAAAAACCCCTGGTGGCATTTAAAATTTCCAGAGCAACAAAAACTCCAGACTGTGGCCTCTAAATACCTTTTCCCACCAAAAGGACCCAGGTTTCCCTCAAGAATGGCCAGTTAAAAGTCTGGAGCAGAGAATGCACTAGATAAGCCAGAAACACATTGCTGTGTTAGAATGCAAGAAAGCTATCAGAGACAACTGGTATATTTTCAATAAAAACACATACTGATTCTCATTGACTAAAGAATATAAATTTGAAAATCAAAAAATAATTGTGACTATAATGAATAGAAACACATCAAATATATTAAAATTCATTAATTCATAATAAAACTCCAGAAGTCTATGCCAAACAATCTTTGGAGGTTGTTAGGACATTAATTTTCTTTTTCTGAAAACTAAAGTAAGTGAAATAACTAGCAGATATCTTTTTTTGTGAAAAACATTTCAGGATAACCAAAAAGTTGATAAGAGAAAAATTTTTCTTCTTTGTAGAACAATTTTGGTTAGAAAAATCAATACTTTTCTATCCTTAATAATAGCTAATGTAATATTCCTTAACATCTGCTGAAAATACTAGATAAAAAATTGATAAGAATCTTTATAATGGATGGCTAGGCAGACAATACCTGAACCCACTGAGAAATCTTAACATCACTAAACTATCTTTGAATTACATGCCTAGCCCCACTTCTACATTAATCTTGCCAAAAACTGAATCAGAATCTCATCAAGTAACTAGATCAAAATATTAGAAAATTTAAATGATAAAAAACAGATTAAATGATACCACAAAGATACAATAAATAAAATCCAAAATACAGAAAATTCTACAGAACAAATGACTTTGTTTCTTCAATAAAAAAACCAGTATGTGAAACACAAGTGATGACTATAATAGAAAAGGATTTAAGAAGAAAATCAACCAAGTAAAATGTGTGGACTTATTTGAACAAATCAACTGATATAGATACTCAGAGAAAATTGTTCATAAATTAGATGTTAAATAATATTAAGGATTTTTTCTTAATTCTTTTAAGACTGATAATGATATTGTAGTTAAAAGAAAAAATGTTTATTAAAAATATTTCAGTACTTACTAGTAAAATAATTTTTCTTAAATTTACAGTATTCTAACAAATATATATAAATATAAAGATATATATATCCATATAGACATTTATATAGTACATGCATAGGAATAGATAGATGATGGATAGATAGATCATGTGTAGAAATAGATAAAACAAAAGTGGAAAATAGTAATTCTTGAGATTGGATGATGGGTACATGGGGTTTCATTATACACATGCAAAGATACACACACACACACACACACACATGGCTTTGCTATTTCACTTAGAATGTAGCACGAAAAAGCCGAGAAAGAGGATAGATTGAAAGGTTTCAAATATCTCACTGGAATTGCAAATTAAAAGACCAAAGAAAATGGAAGAAAGGGAAAAAGATTTAATTTATTTTTTAATTTGAGAACTTAAAAATGGCAAGAATATTTAAAGCTCTGATTAGAATAAATGAAAAAGATCCATTTCCTGGACCCATCATGGTGAAATTTCAGAGCATAAAAAAAATCTGAAAATCTTCCAATGAGGAAAAAAGACATTGTCTACCAAGGAGCAAGAATCGAAATGAGATACAACGTCTCATAGGTAAGAATTAATACAAAGTAATGGAGAAATATCTTCAATTGTTTAAAAAATAAATAATTTTGAAGCTAGAATTTCAAATCATTTACATGAAAAGGCAAAGTGAAGATATTTTCAAGGCAGAAGCAGGAAGATGGAACTTGAGCTCAGGAGTTCAGGACCAGCCTGAGCAAGAGCAAGACCCTGTCTCTATTAAAAATAGAAAAATTAGTCAGGTGTCCTTGTGCGCCTGTAGTCCCAGCTACTCGGGAGGCTAAGGCAAGAGGATTGCCTGAGCACAGGAGTTTGAGGTTGCTGTGAGCTACAATGATGCCAGCCACAGTTAACTAGAGAATTCTTTAAGAAAAAAAAAAGAATCAGTAATAAAAACAAAAACAATAGTAGCAACTGTTAAGTATTGATTATAAGAAGTAATAATAATAAAAATGTGTAACTACAATCTCAGATGATCATAATCTAGGTAGGAAGAAGGGAAATAATTGTATTTGGGCACAAAGAATAAAATTAACCCAATGTTATTTGTGAAACTATGTTTAAACATAAAAGTTAAAATTTTCATATTTAAAATATAAGTGCTAAAGTGAAAAGAACATATGATACTAAATGTTGGTGAAGATGGGGAACATAGAATTCTCATACATTGCTAATGAGAGTTCAAATTGGCACACTCACTTTGGGAAAATGGCTGAGTCTACCATAGTTAAATATTTACATACCATATGACTCACTCAATACTTTTATTTGTAGAAATATACCCAACAGAAATGAGTACTAATGTGCATCAAAAGACATACTAGAATATTCATGGCTGCATTATTTATAAATTGCCCAAAACCAAAAACTACGCAAAGCCCATCAACAGTAGAATGAATAAACAAATGTTTGGCATAGTTATATAACAAAGTATTGCACAATAATGAAAATGAATAAACTACAACTACATGCAACAATATAGATGAATCTCACAAACATAATGTCGGCACACTTATATAAGCTTAAAAACAGACAAAACTAGTCTATTATATTAGAAGTCAGAATAAGGCTTATTGTTGGAAAGGGAGTTAGAACTGGATGAAGACCCAATGGGGCCTCTGGGATGCTGGTAATATTCTGTTCCTTGATCTTGGTGTGAAAAATCATCAAGCTGTATGTTTATTGATTGCCTTAAAATCAATAAAAATTCTTAAAATTTAGGGGACTCCTGAAAATTAGAACTAACAAAAAGTGTAGAGCTTCCAAACTATGGATGGAAATGAAAACAGAATGAATGGTTGACCCAACAATAAGTAAAAGGAAACAGCAGGGAATGAAAAGGATGCTAAACTGAGTACAAAAAATGACGCGGCAAAAATAAGTTCAAACTTACCAATAATCCAAAAAAACTGTGAAAGGTTTAAATTTACCTCTTAAAGATAGAAATTCTCAGGTACAGTTCAGTGTTAAGTACTATTTATAAGATTTATAAAAGACTCATTTAAACAAAACACAAAAGATTATGACACCAATTTTTTTAAAAACCTGTAACAAGTAAATACTAATAAAAAATCTGATATACTTATTTAATAGTACAAAGTAGATTTCAAGAAATTAAAAAGGAATATTTTAGATTTATGAAGGAAATAATTCACCAAGAAGGAAAAATAGTCAAATATAGCTTCAAAATACATAAATAAAGAAATTGACAAAACTGTAATTATGTGAGGAAACTTTCATATGAGCCCTTTCAAACAGAAAATACACATTTTATTCAAATACAAATGAAACATTTACAAAATATAATTACCTACTACATAATTTTATTTCAAATCGTGTAAAAAATAAAATTGAAAAACTGTTTACTCAGGATAGGCCAAATTATCATATAATTGTAGGTGTCTGTCTCAAACATGAGTGAACAATTCATTACCATAATAATTACATGTTTTCTTCTGTCATAATTGCAATCTGTTTCATTAAAGAGTAAAACTATATAAGACCATGATAAACCTCCAGTTATTGCTCAAGGCTGTCTGTGTGGAGAAAAAAAATTATATGAATGAAAAGAAATATGACCTAGGTCTCACAAGTTTTCTTTTTTCTTCTTCTTCTTCTTGCATATCACAAGTTTTCTTAATAAGTAGGCTTATGAGAGAATCTTGGACTCTATCAATCTTAGAAGTAACTTTTAACATATGAACTCTGGAGCAGAAGAGAGAAATCTCAGTATTACATTTTGAAAGCTATTTAAACACAAATAGACGCTAATGTTTGCTAATTCACACACATAACCTATCAGGCAGCAAATCTGTGCAAATCACAGTACCACCACCAATATTGACTCTCCTTTTCCCGGGTATGTGCATCATGTAGAGTACAAAAAAGGCTCTTATAACTGGTAACAATATAAGTAACAGTATTTGGAGCAGCATTGCCTTGGGGCTAATTCTATATTAGTAGAACACTACAATTTTACTTTGCCAAGAAACATTGCCTAACATTAAGTGGAAATTGAGTTAACTTTGGGCTCCTTTTTTGAGGCAAGAGAAGGAATCTTGTAAGATATTTCTCCTAAAAAAAAAAAAAAGAAGAAGACAGTTGCTCAGTTGTAAATGGAGTCCTTATTTATTAAGATAATAAACCGGTTATTCATTTTCACTGAACATGTTTTCAATTGGAGAAAAATAGAACTGTATGTTCTGAAACCAATTCATACATTTTGTACAAGATATTCGTCTTTTGTCTGGTCTTCATCTTTTTCTCCCAAGAATATAGTACATTTGATTCACAACAAATTTACAGAAAATGTTAATAGCCAATGTGATAATAATCACTGAACTTTTCACTCCTAACCGTACCAACTTTACTAGAGAGAGAGAGAGAGAGAGAAAGAGAGAGAGAGAGTTTGCATACACAGGTAGTGGTGTGCTGGTTAATGTTCAACCTCTGGCCTTTGAGGAAAAAAAAAGTTGTGGTTTGTATTATTTGCTGGTTTCTGTGGTGTAAATACTCCCTCCATGACTGATTTCAGGCTACCAACAGGATTTCTAAAAATTGAAGAGTCAGGTTTCATAAACCCAAGCAATCCAGTTTCAGTGCACCAGCAAGGTGGGGGCACGGGATGCATTTACACCATCAACATTGAACAAATGAAAGTATCTGCATTTTGCTAATCTGATTATGCAGTTCAGGGTATAAGATTTAGTAAATGTAATCTTTCATATTCAAGCCAGTTAATCTTTTACTTAGGCAAAATATTCTACAACACAAACACCATCCTTTTATACAATCAGACCTAAGAGAGAGACGGTTGAATATAATTACACAAGAGAAAAATTAATGCTGTAGTAGTAGGTAACTGCAGCATAAAAGTTGATTTTTAAAGAAATATTTTAAGGGCTCTTTAAAAGCAGAGCCTAAAGACAATAAGCAGGTCTTTGTGTTGGCTTGTTTCTTTTTTAAAATGTGAGGTAGTTAATAACCTTTGCCTTCATGCTCTGCTCAGCCCTAAGAAGAGTTTTTCAAGCTGTATTCCAGAAATGCAACATTAAAGTCATGCTGAGAGCTTCTCCTTTTCAAGCAGATAACGGCTTTTATAGATGTCAGGAGATGTCGTTCAGCTACACTCACAGCGTGAGTGACTGTGATGAGCTTTGTATGATTTTCAAATAGGAGAAATGATCTTATGGCCATTTTCTCCCAACCTAGAATGGGCACCTTTTAACTGAAAAACTAGATAGCATAACACTTCACTTTTTCCACATAATTGTATCACATAATTGCTATTCAAATTTTTGAAATGACATCATTTTCTGAAAGTTGGTAAACTTTTGTTCTAATTTAATTTTATACATTATACAGGTTGGGAATCCCTTATCTGAAACACAAATCCCTTATCTGAAAGGCTTGAGACCACAAGTATTTAGGATTTTTTATGTTTTCAGATTTTGGAATATATGCATTATATACTTATCCCCTGGTTAAGTATCCCAAATCAGAAAATCCAAAATCGGAAAAGCTCCAATGAGAATTTCCTTTGAGTGTCATGTCAGTAATCAAAAAGTTTTGGATTTTGGAACATTTCAGATTTGGAGTTTGGGATTTGGGATGCTCAATCTGTACCAAACACTTTCCTAACTACCTAACACTTTCTGTGGGTTATAGGAACAAAGATAGTTTTAAGGAAATAAATTAATTTAAAAATGGTTTCCTGGCCGGGCGCAGTGGCTCATGCCTATAATCCTAGCACTCTGGGAGGCTGAGGAGGGTGGATTGCTCAAGGTCAGGAGTTCAAAACCAGCCTGAGCAAGACCCTGTCTCTACTAAAAATAGAAAGAAACTAATTGACCAACTAAAAAAATATATACAAACAATTAGCCGGGCATGGTGGCACATGCCTGTATTCCCAGCTACTCGGGAGGCTGAGGCAGTAGGATCGCTTGAGCCCAGGAGATTTAGGTTGCTGTGAGCTAGGCTGATGCCACGGCACTCATTCTAGCCTGGGCAACAAAGTGAGGCTCTGTCTCAAAAATAAATAAATAAATAAAAATAAAAATGGTTTCCTTTCACAATTGCCCTCCTTCTGCTTCACAAAAGAAAACAAATTGGCTTAAGGACATAAAAACCTCTGAGGCACCAAGGACACTAGTTGAAATGTTCGTATAGGTAGAGAAAGTTAAGACTAGGTAACAAACCATTTTTTGCATCTTTCTTAATTGAGGGAGTTCTCAATTCCTTGTCTTTAAAACTTTAGGAGGAACTAATCCAATTGTCAAACAGTAGATCATTAAAAATACTTTTAATCAGAGATTATATTAGTCATGGTTCTCCAGAGAAATGGAAAAATAGGAGCTAGAAATAGAAATAGACAGAGAGACAGAGAGGAATATAGAGACTGAGAAGAAGATAGAGATGGAGATATTACTTTATTGTAAGGAACTGGCTCATGCAATGGGGCTCACAAGTCTGATAGGCTGGAAATTCATGTAGCATTTGATGTTGCAGTCTTTAGAACAAAATCTGTACAGCAGGCCAGCAAGCTAGAAACCCAGACAGGATTTCTATGATACAGTCTTGAGGCAGAATTGCTTCTTCTTTGGGAAACCTTAGTCTCTTCTCTTAAGGCCTCCAACTGAGTGGATGAGGCTCAGCCACATTAAGGCAGGTGGTCTGCTTTACTCAAAGTCTACTGGTGGTAAATATTAATCACCTCCTCAAATACCTTCACAGCAACATCTAGACTGATGTTTGAGCAAATAAACTGAGCACCATAACCTAGTGAAGTTGATATATAAAGTAGCCATCACAGAGATCATCTGTGATTTTTTTGCACATGACTCGAGTCCAAAAAACTGAGTGACATTACAGTAACAAAACTTCCATTCCCATTTCCTTATTTAAATGAACACAATCTTTTCATATGTAAAGAAGAAAAATAGAGCAAAATTGATGCTCAATCCTGACTAACAATAAGGAATATTTATCCATGTCTACAATGAGGTAATTGGCAATAAAATTTCTATCTATCTCCCTAAGAAGTGCATTTGCTTAATAATTATGTATCAAAATCTATAATGTATTTATACCATTTAGTTCAATTTGGTACTAATAACTATAATGAGAACTCAATCCAAAAGAAACATTTGAATAGTTAGACCCTATGGACAGAAATTTTTTAAAAAATGAGTTCCCAAATGGGTATTCATATTTTTTATAGTAATATCATGATTAATAAAAGAATTTTTAAGCATAAAAATATATAACTATATTAAACAATGAAGGATTTTTAAGCATAAAAATATATTAAACTAAGAAACAATTCTGTGGGGGAGTGATATGAACATACAAGTACAAAGAAAACTACAAATGAAATTTCTGGTTTGAAAAGTATAGTCACCTAGGCCAGGTACGGTGGTTCATGCCTGTAATCCTTGCACTCTGTGAGGCCCAACCGGGTGGATTACTTGAGGTCAGAAATTGGAGACCAGCCTGAGCAAAAGCAAGACACTGTCTCTACTAAAAATAGAAAAATTAGCCAGGTGTCATGGCTCATACCTGTCCTAGCTACTTGGGAGATTGAGGCAAGAGGCAAGAGGATTGCTTGAGCCAGGAGTTTGAGGTTGCAGTGAGCTATGATGATGCCACTGCATTCTAGCTGGGGTGACAGAGCAAGACTGTACCTCGAAAGGAAAAGAGGGAAGGGAAGGGAAGGGAAGGGTAGGAAAAAGAAGGGAAGGGGAGGGGAGAGAAGGGGAGGGGAAGGGAGGGGAGAGTAGTCACCTATTTTTTAATGCATTATAATTAGTAACACATTGCTACAATTTTTAGGTTATATTGAAAGCTTTTAAAAGAGCTTTTTTTCTAAAAGGTCAATATTTACATTACACTGAAGGGATATTTACATTATCCCTTATAATTGCTTATAATTATGATAAGAAATATTAATGTCCATTTAAACATGCAAGAGAATACATAGCTTTTAAAAATTCTTTTAGGAAGTTTGTAAGAGAAAATATTAAAAGACTACTGTCATACATGATGTGTCTTAAGAACACAAAAGATATTTCTGTCTAAAAATAACTGTGCTGAGTGAAGGAAACTCTTGGAGTTCTCAACTCTACAGAAAATATTGCTAAAATATAACTGAACCTTAAGATCATCTAATTAAGTTCCATTATTCAGTCTCTCCACCTCCTCCAATATCTTTGCCTACGTCATGTAGAGACCTCTTGACAAGGTGACTTGGCACATCATCTTGCTCTACAGACAAGAATGTAAGGGGCAAATACACAGCATCGAAATGTTACATATGAACATCCTAATGGTATTTCATTAAGAAATTGTATTTAATTAATCCACCAAGCTTATCATTTTTTGCTAAGGATAAATTTAATGTTTGTCCCTGAACTTTCAGAATTTAACATGTTTAACATGTTCAGAATTTAACAATTTAAAATTGAACATATCTGAAAGTCTGATCCTGACATATAAAGTCCTGAAATATAAAAAATGGCTACCAAGGATTATGCCCCTCAGATCCCAAATGCCCCAAGAGCCATTTCTTTGGAGTAGGAAGGGAACCTGAGTGCTTTACCTGACGTAAAGTGTTTAATACAACTAGGCTTTTGTAAAGGAAAAAAATGAAGAGAAAGCAACCAAAATAGAATTGTATTCATTTGTAGCGGTTTGTACTAGGATAATACCACTATAGGTCATGTATTTTTTTTCTTTATTCCAAATTTTCTATAGTATGATTATATTACTTTGACAATGGAAGATTGTCTTCAGAAACATTCAGAGAATCTAAGTTGCTTCACATTCACAAAATTTTGGGAGTTTAGACAGAAAAGCATTATCAAGGGATGGAAAGATATTTTTGAGCTTTAAATAGAGATCTATTGAGTGATATAAGATATGGCAAGAAATATATGAAAATCAAAGACATTTATGCCTTCACCTTTTATATTTAATGCAATTATTTCATGCTACCAATTGAAGAAAAGATAAAGCTCAAGCCTGTTGAGTTGTGATCCATGAGTAGTACTGCTGTCAAAGGTACACAATGAAAATAGGCAAAGAATGTTTAAATGGAACCCCATTCCTTAGTAAACCTTTGTAAAGACAGTAAAGGGATCTATTTCTAAGCACTCAACAGAATATCACAGTTAACACATCTTGTTTTCCCCTCTCCTCTTCAGTTCTTTCAAATTCCACATTCACTAAAGACTTTCATTTGCAAAAAGCAAAGGAAGGGAAGAAAGAAAAGTAAAAAATATATTTAAAAGTAAATAAAATATAACCTTCTTTGCAATCCCCAGTCTGAAACTGTTTCTTTCTCTTTCCCAACCAGTTGGCATGCTGTGATTCAACCCCTCTGCTTGGTCCTCCCTCACCCTTCCCCTGTCTCAAGGTAGTGATGGATATGGGTAGAGGTGAGAGAATGGTAGTTGGCTGGGAGTTACAGTATTCTTGAATCATTTTGCATCCACTGAAATCATCCAAGTTTACTTTTAGAAAAAAAAAATTTTTGAGAAAGGATCTTGCTCTGTCATCTAGGCTAGAGTACAGTCTCATCATCATAGCTCACTGTAACCTCAAACTCCTGGTCTCAAGTGATCCTCCTACATCAGCCTCCAAGTAGAGGGAACTATAGGCACACACCACCACACCTGGCTAATTTTTCTATTTTGGGAGAGACAGGGTCTCGCTCTTGGTCAGGCTGGTCTGAAAGTACTGGCCTCAAGCAATCCTCCCACATCAGTCCCCCAAAGTGCTAGGATTATAGGCGTGAGCCATCACCCCCAGCTACCTTTAGAAAATATTTTTTAAAACATAAATGTTTACTCATAAAATCATAACAAATGCACTTTATGATTTCTTGCACCAAAAAATCAGAATTTGCAGTGGATACTCACTTCCTTAAAAAAAGAAAAAAAAAACTGGCATTGACAAAAAAAAAAGAAAAAAAAAAAAAAAAAAAAAAAAACCTCATAGTTACCAGAACTCTATGAAATGTGTACTTTGGGGGAAGTCTGTGTTGACATGCAGGTGCAATGTGTCAGAATCACTCACTATAGGAGTATAGATGCAGTGTCTGCAGAAGCATACGAGAAGACCACATAGCAGTGCTTGGAAAGATCCATCAGGACCAGCCACATGCTTTTCCTCACCTTTGCTTAGAAAATTTCTCTTTCAGTCTCCATGGCTGGGATATCTCCTGCTCAGTGGTATATCACAATGGCCTCTTAGAGTAGCTTTTGATCTACCTACAATGACCTGCCTGATCACACCCATGTCTTGAGAGAGTCAGCACACACTGTGCTGCTCTCAGCTTCCTGTGACCTCTCAGTGCTTCACTACTGCACCAGAGCAAATAGCAAATCATACTTGCATTGCAAAAATAAAAATAATAAATACATTTTAAAATACTTTCAAAACAATTTCATTGTTTAAGATGTTTATTTTCCAGGTAAATGATCTATGTAAACACACTTGATAATATAATTCCCCCAAAAAAAGGAAAGAAGGAAAGCTATGAAAAGGAGATGGCTCTGGAGAGAGAGATGCAGTCAAAACACTCTATAGATTGGCCCCTTGACCAAAATATATTCCCTTACTCAGTCTGAACAGTTTCATCTAATTAGCCAAACTGCATAAAGCTCCACTGTTGGAGATACTTTCAGGTTAACATCTACAGTCTTTTAAAGCACAATCTTGGAGTATTATATTTAAATCAGATTATTTTCATGCTAAAATGTGATTAGGAAGAGATTCAGAAATGACAGATTTTATTTGAGTGGTATGAAGGGTCTGAGTAGAGAAGAAATAGGTAATGTTGGAGTAAGAAGGCCTGTGAGAAGGGCAAGGTCAAAGGTCATGAAACTAGGAAGGCACTGGAGAGAGGTCCTGAAGAGGTTGGAAAGAAGTATGAATAAAAAGGCAGGATACAAAAGACACTGTGTGAGCATTATAGTTTTACCTGGGGCAGTGATTTGCCCAGGTAAAGAGGAGGAAATGTCTTCTAGCACTAAATACCACTCTCAGATTCTCTCCATGGACTAGTCCTCCTCCTTGTATAGCTTCTATTCAGTTTTTCACTTATGCAACATTTATTAAAAGTCCTCTGATTATAAATTACAAGATGAGTTAAATGAGGTTTTTTTGGACTGGTAAATAAGCTAGCCATCATTTATAGCTTCACTTTATGAGGAAATGTGCACCAAACACCCCAAAATATAAACTCAACTTATTCTGAAAAATGTTTATAAGAAGTAACTGAGAATCTTTTTAGTGAACATGCAGAAAGAGGAAAAAATATTATTATAAGTAGCTAAATAGAATACATACATTTGATTGTCATACTGAAACAATACAATCTATTAGTCATTTGTACAGTAATAATATGAATTAGTTCAATCTGATTGCTTTTCTCCTAATTCATAGCTGATATCATTGCCAGAAAAGGTAACTTTTATTGTGGATTGAGACCTAGGCAGAAAAACATTATTTTGTAACATGGATCAGGAATTCTTACAAGCCAAGATACAGAGGTGCAGGAGAAACAATGGAAGCAATAAAAATCTAAAGGCCTGCTGAAGACTGAATAGGAACTCAAAAATATTTTGGGTAAATGGGCTATAATATATGATTAACTCAGAAGTAAAAACATTAAGTAGAGAGATGCCCTCCACCCCACATTTTTATTTATTAGCAACTACTCTATGGAAGAAGGGTAAGAGGGAGGATTGCTGATTGGTGAGTTTGAGAAGAAGTTACCGCAGAGTGACCTGGAAATGTCTAGCGCATCTTACCTGATGCATTAACTCAGCTGGGACAAAAGGGATCAGACAGAGGTGGGAGGGTTTTTATAGGGTTATATTTCTTAAAGTAATTCAATGCTACCATTAAGTCTTTTAAAGGAGCTTGTTCTTATAATGAATAAGAAACAGACTTAAAATGACTTAACAAAACACATTTCACACCTTGAACTAGGCCCTCTATTTTAGACAACTTATATATCCCTCCCTTTGTCTCCATTTATATGCAGAAGAACAATTAGGTCATTAACAAGACACACCCAGTACAGTGCATCATCACCACAAGCAACCATAAAAATTCTTTCTGGGAAAAGTAACCCTGTCCTTCAACATTTCAATTGTCAGATCTTGTGCCGAATTAGATTGCAAAGATTACATAATCTCTCTGAGGATTTCAGGGCTTTCATCTTCTCAGCTGGCATGAGAACAGCTAAGTACTCTCAAACAGCCCTGGAATTAATATGTGTGTGGGTTCTATCACTTCATTTATACAATAAATCCTTCCTCTAAGTAATGTTCTATCATTGTCCAAGACTAGGGGAAGTAGGTTCGATTTCAAGAGTTTTTAATCCCTTGAAAGAAGAATTATTCAAAAGGATTGGAATTGTAGAATATCAGAGTTCAATAGATCTTAGAGATTTTAGGCTAAGCCTGTCTTTTTATAGATGAAGCCATGGAAAATTATTTGTCCAAAATCATACATCTAGCTATTTGAATAAGAGAGACCAGACCTTAGCCTTTTGAGACTCAAGTTTATATATTTGTATACCAAAACAGAAATAAACTCAAGGGAGAGTGTTAAGGTTTTCAAACCTGTCTTCACATTAGAACCACAAGGAGAAATTTTTTTTTTTTTTTTGTGAGATAGGATCTCACTCTATTGTCCAAGCTGGAGTGCAGTGACATGAGCATAGCTCACTGCAGCATCAAACTTCTGGGCTCCAGTGATCCTTCCACCTCAACCTCCTGAGTAGCTGGGACTACAGGGATGTGCCACCACACCTGGCTAATTTTTTTGTGTGTGTAGAGATGGGGGTCTCAATATTGCCCAGGCTGCTCTCAAACTCCTGAACTCAAGTGATCCTCCCACCTCAGCATCTGAACTTTCTGGGATTACAGGCATGAGCCACCATGCTCACCCAGTACCAGAGGAAATTTTTAAGCAAAATTCCCAGATTTCACGCCTGACAATTCAACAAAAATCTCTGAATGAGAAGACCTAGCCACTGATTTCTTTAAAAATTTCCTGGACAATTCTAATGTGGAACCAGTTTGAAAACCACTAGTCTTTAGAAAAAGAGTCTATCATCTTTGGCTAGGATGAACATACAACTATCTTTCGCCAGCATGTTTTTGGGGTACATCTATCATTCCAGATCTAATTATTTGTTCATTTTTTTCTTAACACTAGAATTCTTGTTGACCAGGCCTAATTATTAATAGAAGCTCCTTTCACTCTCAAAAGTGTTCCAGTATGCATGATAAGCTATTAATGCATCCTCTATTTAGTATATCTGACTTGTAGGCATTGAAATAACATCTTCAATGGTGAATGCAAAATTCTCCCTGAAGTGTTAAAAATTTAGATCTATGAATTATGGTGGCCATTAAAAGAATAAAACTGTTCAGCTACTCTGGAATTCTCCCCTTGAGAAAGAGACCTTTCCATATGCATACTTATTTTTGGCTTCCTAAATTTATGGTGACAATATAGCCAGATTATGAAAGACTTTGAGAAGGCTAACTTTCTGGGATTTGCCTAAGGTTAATATTATAAGAGTTCTCTATTTCCCTTATCAAGAAATAGCAATTTATTAATATTAGATACATGAGGAGTAAAGAAATTCTGACACAAAACCAGGTTATAAAGGAAAATGCCTAGACCTGTGACATATCCAAAAAACTCATTTATACAATTCAAGTGATTACTAAATTCCTACATTTTTTTAAATCTCCCTTTCTATTTGTTGTTCCTTATTTTAGTCAGGACATTTTCAGTTGCAGATAACAGAAACCTAATTCAGGTTAGGATTAAGATTAACTCATATAACCAACAAATAATTTTATCCAGAATATTAAAAACAAACAAACATTTGGATAATGACATGCCCTGTTTAGTCTAAAATAAAAACAAACAAACAAACAAACAAAAAAACAAAAAAAAAACCTCTCAGGAACTCAACAATAAGAAAACAAATAGCCAAATTTAAAAATGGGAAAAATACTTGAAAATATACTTTTCTGAATACTTGAGCAAATACTTATCTCTGATAGGTTCAATAAAAGTCATGAATTTGAAAAAAAAAAGAGAAAAAATGAATTTATTAACTATGTAATCGGGAAGGGAAGGAATGTTCTCAGCATCAAACATAAATATATCCAGGACCAGGTCACTAAGATCCTTTCCCCTTGAAACATCACACTGTACCCCATTAATACATACAAATATTATGTGTCAATTAAAAAGTAATTCTTTCCCTCATGTATTAGTTCTGCTTCCATCTGAATGTGGCCTAATTCTCCTATTGTTGACAGGCTCTATCCAAATGATGAGAAGGATAGTTGCCAGTGGTCTTAGATTGATATCCTTCCAGTAAGGGGACCACAGAAGAAAATGACAATTTTCTACCCTTGTCCCAGTAGAAATATCCCAAGAAGTCTAATTGGTTGGCTGATGTCATTAAGCTACCTCCAAACCAATCTATGTGGCCAGGAGAATAAGTGTTCCTATTGGCCAAGACTGAGTCTCATTTCCACCCACTAATACTGAAGTGTATAAGAGCGGTGACTATTATATGAAGTCGGGAGGTGTACGTAAGAAAGCTTGTTGTACAGTTAAAAACAAGAACTACCACATACTTATGCCACCATCCTCATAAATCCTTAAAAAGTAGGTGCTTCATTTCAATAGATTAGTAGAGGAAATCCCACAACATCTTTGAGGGAAGACTTGTTTGTTTCCAAATTGAAGGTAAGAAGGAATGCTGAGTGAAAATGTCAAGCTTATTCTCCTAAATAAATTTTTCCAAATTCACTCAGATATAGTGAGAATGGCCTTTTCTTCACATAAGCACCTGCATGTCTACTGGGAAGCTGCCATTAGAAACCAGTTACTGACTGAAATCTCTCTTTTATTCTAATAGGACCCTGAGTGCAGATGGAGGAGCATTAAATTACACAGGAAGTCTAGAAAAGAATGAAATCCAGACCTAGAATGTCCTAACCCTTTCCTGACCCTTAAAAACAAAAACTTTGCAATTCACACTTTAATGCTTTATATTCAAATATCAGGTAGTAGCAAGAATTTGTGGATTACTGAAATGGAGCCTGAAGAAAACAGGTCAAAAAAAGGAGGTATAAGATTAAGTAGTTAATTCTTTTCTTTGGTCAATTGTAGAATGTATTTCTTTGTCCTTTGTCTCCAAGTTAGGACTACATTCAAATGTGAGAAGAAATGCATACTGATTGAACACAGCTGGTGAGCATGTGAATATCACAAGTCCAAGAGAATGAAGTATGAGCCCATGAGCTCCTCTCCAGTGTAACCTCTGTTTATTATCAGATGCTTTAATATATTCAATTCTGCTTCAGGAATGCACTTTCAGAACTCTATAACTATGAAATGATAAGTGTAAATGAGTTCATAATTAATTTACAAAGAAGAAAACTGAGGCATAAAGAAGCTGGGCTCTTTCTGAAAATATTAGCAAATTATCATGGAGACTAAAAACCAGTTGCTGAAGGATATTCACCAGTCAATGCGTTTTCAATGTCAGAGAAGGAAATGTTTTTCCAAACTCAGCTACTAACTATCGTACTCATTTCTGTGTTTCAGGGAGCAAATTGTGGTTCTTCAGATCAATGTTACTTAAAGTTTAAAATGTTAGTGTAAAATGCACATTCCTGGGTATTGCCCCATCTTTGCTGCCTTAGTATCTACAGAGGAAGGGCCTGCCCAGGAATCTTTATTTTAATAAGCATGATCACATAATTCTTAAGCAAGATAAACTTTAAGAACTACTGCTTTACTCTCTATTAATTACCTGTACAATATTCACCAACTCTAGTAGACAATTGGGTTTTGTTCTATTTACATTTAAATCTTACTAAAAAAACAACACTTAATCAATCAGTATTGCCTTTTGTTCCTTAAGGAATTTGGAAAAGCAGTCCTTTTTTTCCCACAGCAACCTTAAACTCCTGGGCTCAAGCGATCCTGCTGCCTCAGCCTCCCTAGTAGCTGGGACTACAGGTATGCGCCACCATGCCCGGCTAATTTTTTCTATATATATTAGTTGGCCAATTAATTTCTTTTTATTTATAGTAGAGACAGGGTCTTGCTCTTGCTCAAGCTGGTTTCGAACTCCTGATCTCGAGCAATCCACCTGCCTTGGCCTCCCAGAGGAAAAGCAGTCCTTAAACAGAATTTAATTTATATCTAGTCTGTTTCAGGAACATAAACAAAGGTTTCCCTATCATTCATTCAACAAGTATTCACTTAATAATGTGAATGTGACAAGCTCTCCTCTGTGCACTGGGGATGGAGCAATGACCAAATAGACAAAAATCCCTGCATCCAAGGAATTTATATTATAAACGAAACAGAGGTTTCTAATAAGATTAAAAAATTAAAATATATATGTTAAATAATCATACTTGCTAAGGAAAATAAAAACAGGATAGCAATGTGTAGGATATATTAATATAGGTGCCATGGTTTAGAATGCTTTCATGAATCGGATTAATGTCGCTATCAAAAGTGCTTGTAGGAGTGGGTTCTCTCTCTCTCTTGCTTTTCTGCCATGAGAGAACACAACCTTCCTGGAAACAGAGAGACTGGACCCTAATCTCCTGGCACCTTGTTCTTAGACTTACCGGCCTACAGAACTGTAAGAGAATAAATTTCTGTTCCTTATAAATTACCCTGTCTGTGGTATTCTGTTATAGCAGCACAAAACAAAGATATCTGGATAAGAGAAAAACAGTGTTTGAAATTTTAAGCAGAGAAGTCAGAAAAGGTTCCACTAAGAAGGGGACATTTAATTTCAGGCTTAAAGGAGGTAAGCAAGTGTGGATATCTGAGACAGGAGAATTTCTGTTACAGAGACCAGCAAATCCGAAGATCTTGAAGGAAGCAGAAGCATGCCTGGTATGTTGGAAGAAAAGGAAGGAGAGCAGTGTGGTTGGAACAAAATGAACAAGAGAGAGTAGTTGAAAATGAAGTCAGAGAGTTGAAGGAGGGCAGATCAGGTGGGATCTTCTAGGTTCTTCTAAAAACATTCCTAATATAATCTTATAGGTTATACTCTGAATAAGATGGTAAGCCATTTGTATTGAAGATTTTCAGCACTATTCTTTTTGCTTACAAGGCAAAAGTAAGAGGAGTTTAATAGAATGGTTTAGAATGCAAACGTCTCACTCTGGAAGATTTTGCTCCAGCACTAGCCAATCCAGTGATTTGGATTAAACCTACTAAGATAATGAAAAAGGCTAGATAACAATTTTTTTTAACTTCCTAAATGCATTTAAAAACTAACAAGCAATTGGGAATCTAGGAAAAAACAGGAATCTAGAGAGATGAGCCTAACATTCAAAATCACTTTTGCCCAGTGGGCATTTGTAAATCCAAAAGAGATAACTAAGAGGTTGTGAAACACTTTTTACAGCTTCATTGGAGTAGGAACATAGTAGGGGTCAAAACTGGAGAATCTAGAAGAGAACTCTTCATTTAATTTTGGGCACAGAAGGGCTGCAAGGTGTATTTCATGAATTTGAGTGAACTGGAAATAAATCAAGAACTATATGGACTGCAACATCTTTAACCTCGCCCTGCAATCAAATCATCTGCATGGTGCAGAGTATCTCAAACCCTAAAATTATATTAAGGTGATCCTAGATTAGTACTGCCACCAGGCATATGAAAGAAACAAAAGCAAATCTTCTCTAGAGAAATTAACATCATTTTTTGCCTCAAATTATTTCCATAAATAATTTTTTCAAATATAATATCTAGCACCTAATCAAAAATAACTGGAAACATGAGGAAGTAAGATAAAATGAATAATATCTGGCACAAATAACAGTTAAGTAGAAACATTCATAATTTATTCAGATAGTATAATTATCAGAAACAGAATATAAAGCAATTATCATTTCTATGATAGTGAAGCTAGAAGACCAACTTTTAAGTTTTGACAATGAACTGGAAACTATAAAAAGTAAACACTGCATATTTTAAAAAGAAATAATTTGAAATTCTAAAACTATAAATATAAATAACCTCAACTGATAACTCAGTGGATAAGTTTCATAGAAGATTAGACAAAGCTGAAAGATAGGTCAGGAGAAACTACTCAGAATGATGCACAGGGAGACAAAAAGTTTGAAAATGCAGTAATAGGCTTTGAGTCATAGAGAACACAATGAGAGGTCTAACATACATTTAATTGGGGTTGTAAAAGAAGATAAGAAAGTGGGACTATATATATATAAAAATATTGGGTGACATTTTTCCAAAATTGGTGAAAGAAGCAAGGCACAGCTCAAGAGTTTACAGGTCAGATTAAAAGAAATTCACATAGAGATGCGGTACAGTGAAACAACATATAATCAAATAAAGAGAACAATCCTGAAAGCATCCAAGGGGAGAGATAAAATGTAAATTCCTTTCAAAGGAGCAGCAGACTAACAGCTGACTTCCCAATTTCATCAAATGAAAACTTAAAAGAGTGAAATATCTTTAACATACCAGTAGAAACAACTTCCCACTTAGAGTTTTATACACAGCAATATCATTCTTGGAAAATGAAAGTGAAACAAATACATTTTCAGGTAATAAAAAAACTGAGAGTATTCAAAGTTAATTCAAGATCACCTTCCAATAATGGTAAAGGAAAATTAGGCCTGCAGACTTTCAGCTGATAATGACTATAAAACATGGAAGAAATTAAGAAAAAAAAATCTAAAGTATCTAAAAGCATAAATAAACAAATCAAAATTGCATTGGAGGGCTAAGAATTTTCAGGGTACAGCCTGAATACCACAGAGACCCAAATTAAGAACCTGAACTGCTTAAATAACTAATTGATAGCTAAACTAGTCGCATTATGAGGTCCCAGGCAACAGCACAGGGAAGAAGGCAAAAAGCAAAAAGATGTCTGTTCTTGAAAAATAAAGTAATGCAGAACAAAATCTCTGAATTTGAGTCTTTTCTTTTAAAAATGCATTGCCACTTATGGAAAATTCAAATAGCAGAAAACCTAAAGGTCAGAATACAGAGCCCAAAGCAAACAAACCACTAAAAGTTACTTTTATCCTTAGAACCACAGCTTGCTCTTCTTCCCCGCTGTTACGTCCTTGGTACTCCTTTTAAAACCTGGTCCTCTGTGGGTTTCCCCTCTGCTAGAAATCTTGGTAATTATCCAAGTATTTAAGCACATATGGAGTTTACCACAGAGAGGTTTAGAATGTCTACAAATATATTCAAATAATTGAAGAAAGATATGGCATCAATGAATAAATAGGTAATCTCAATCAAGAAGTAAATATTATTGCTAAATGATAATTCTAAAGCTGAGGGAATACATATATTAAAACTGTAAAACCTCCTAGATAGGCAAAACAGCATACTGGAAATGCCAAGAGAAACCACAGAGAACTTAAACACAGCAATTGAAATTACCCAATCTAAAAAATAGAAAAAATAAGGCTAAAGAAAAACAAACAGAACCACAAACACTTGTGGAACAATAAAAAGCAATCTAGCACACAAGTGTTAAGATAAAGAAAAAAATAAGATAAATAGTAAATACCTGGAAAGTAACCACAGAAAAATGACCACAATAGAGTAATAAAAATAATGAGATTAACAGCTGACTTTTCAGAGAGTGTGAAAACCAGAAGACATTGCAATGATCTCTTCAAAGGCCCAGAAGAAAACTGCTATTAATCAAAAATTTTATGTTCAGAGTTTACTACAAATCGATGAAGTAAAAACAAAACAAAACAAAATTTTATGTTCAGTGAAACTTTCCTCTAACATGGTAGGTTAAAAATCATATGAATATCTCAATCATTGCCCAAAAAATCCCTTTGATAAAATTTAACATCCATTTACATTTTTTAAAATGTCTGCAAAGTAGGAATAGAAGGGGATGTCTTTAATCTCATATGGCAAACAATTATATATAATGATGAAATATTGAAACCTTTCTTTTTGAAATTGAGAACAAGACAAAGATATCTGCTGTCAGTGCTTCTATTCAGCATTGTATTGGTTGAGCTAGTCAGTTAAATAAGAAAAAGAGAAAAAATAAAAAGGCTAAAATGATAAGTTGAACTACATTAAAACAAAGAACTTCTGTTAATCAAAAACATTATTAATGAGTAAAAATGAAAGTCACAAAATGAGAGAAAATATGTAAATCTAACCAACAGCTCAAATCAGGACAACATTAAAAACTTCTGCAAACTAATATGAAATAGAGATGACTACATTAGAAAAATGGACAAGAGATGTGAAAAGGAAATTCAAAAAAGAGACAAACAAATGGCTAATAAACAGAAAAAGATCCCCTCAACCACATTAGTAATCAAGGAAATGCAAATTAAAAACACAATGAATTCTCACTACATATTTATCAGAGTGGCTAAAATTAAAACAATGAAAATTCTCACATTCTGCTGATGGAAATATAAATTGGTCAGTAATTTGGAAAATGTACATTAACTACCAAAGTAAAACTGTTGTTTCTAGTGTTCTCTTCATAAGGGTATTTTTAACTACTACACATATCCTTCCACTGAGTAATTCCACTCCTAGATATGGCCCCTGCATGTGCACCAGGAAACAGGTACCAAGTATTCATAGTAACATTATTCATAATAACCAAATACTTAAAACCACCTAAGTACCCATAAAAAATAAATGAATAAATAAGTTGCAATATCCTCATTCAATTGAATACCACAAAGCAATGAAAATGAGAAACTATAGAAACAATTAAGAGTAGATAAACTAAAATTCCAAAGACAGAAGAGTCCCTCCTAGATGAGATGCTGATCATGGTCACCACCTGTTTTCTTCTTTGGGGCATTTGCCAGTTCCTGGTATGAGCTGAGAACAAAGCCTCGGTTACAGACCTTACCAGCAAAGATACAAGCAGAGAAAGAAACTAGCAGAGTTTTAAAGAGCTCCTACAATATTAGAAAATACATGAGTTCAATTGTTAGCACAGGATATTTTCTAGAACATATACAACTTGAACATGTTTTTGTGTATTACACTATGTTTTTTTACTCTGCTGATTTCTATTCAATAATATTTTGTTTAGGATTTTTTAAATTATGTATTCTTGGGTGAGATTGTCCTATAATTTTCTTTTATCATAATATCCTACTCTGATTTTAGTTTCAGAGCTTAGTAGCCTGATAAAATGAGTTGAGGAGTATTCACTATTTTTATATTCTCCAGAAAAGTTTTAAAGCATTGGAATTAACTGCTCCATGAAAGTCTGATAGAACTCACTAGTAAACTGTTGGTGTCTAGTGTTCTCTTTGTGAGGATATTTTTAACTACTGCTTTAATTTAATAGTTATGTGAAGCCGGGCTTGGTGGCTCACGCCTGTAATCCTAGCTCTCTGGGAGGCTGAGGCGGGTGGATTGCTCGAGGTCGGGAGTTCGAAACCAGCCTGAGCAAGAGCGAGACCCCGTCTCTACTATAAATAGAAAGAAACTAATTGGCCAACTAATATATATAAAAAAAATTAGCCGGGCATGGTGGCGAATGCCTGTAGTCCCAGCTACTTGGGAGGCTGAGGCAGTAGGATCGCTTGAGCCCAGGAGTTTGAGGTTGCTGTGAGCTAGGCTGACGCCACGGCACTCACTCTAGCCTAGGCAACAAAGCGAGACTCTGTCTCAAAAAAAAAAAAAAAAATAGTTATGTGAGTACGAATGATTTTATTCTTGATTGAGTTTTATTTACTAAGTTATGTTTTTCCAGGAAATTGTTTGTTTTGTCTATGAGTTTTTATTCAATGACATAAATCTGTTCACAGAGATATCTTGCTATATTTTAAATATCCATTAATTCTCTAATAATACTGTTTTTCTTTGACTTGCTATTTTATTATAGACATTTTCAAACATAGAAGCAGAGAGATTAATGCAAATCAAGATAGTAAGTCACTCTATAACTATTTCTATCTTTTCATTTTGACTTTTCATGTCTTTCTGCTTTTAAGATTCCTCTTGGGGATAACACACTAAACTTTTTTTTTTTTTTTTTGAGACAGAGTCTTACTCTGTTGTCCTGCCTAGAGTGCCATGACATCAGCCTAGCTCACAGCAACCTCAAACATCTGGGCTCAAGCAATCTTTCTGCCTCAGCCTCCCGAGTAGCTGAGACTACAGGCATGTGCCACCATGCCCAGCTAATTTTGTCTAAATATTTTTAGTTGGTCAATTAATTTCTTTCTGTTTTTAGTAGAGACAGGGTCTCGCTCTTGCTTAGGCTGGGTTCGAACTCCTAACCTTGAGCCATCCTCCCACCTTGGCCTCCCAGAGTGCTAGGATTGCAGGCATGAGCCACTGAGCATGGCCTAGACTTTTTTTTAAATCCAATCTATCTTTGCCTTCTATCTGAAGAGTTTAGCCACTCTACTCCTTTCTTCTCTTGTAAGTTTAAGAATTTAATTCCATTTTTTCATTCTATAGTTCTGAAAATTACATATTCTATTTCTACTCATTTAATAGTTAATCTTAAGATTTTAATATGCAAACTTATTAACATCTAAGATATTTAATATTTTATATTTACTTCCAAACAGAAATACTTTACATTTAACATCTATCACACTTCCTCATCTTACATGTTAATTTTGCTAAACATTTATGTTCTATCTTAATTTAACTACTGAAATTGATACAGTGAACTAGCAGGCACTGCTTTGGGCATTGCTTTGGACATTACTTCAGGCATTGCAGAATTGTGCAGACATTGTTTAACTGAGTCAGGAAGTCTCAAAACAAAGTTTCAAACTATCTGATCAAAACAAGATGGAGGCAGGACAATCAGAACCAAGATAGCGGAGAAACTGACCTCCTCTTGACCTTACTGCTTCATTATACACTTCATTACCATAAAAGTTTCTTAGGAAACCTCTCACTCCCATCATGCACCTGACACCATGGCACTTCCTATTTTATCATATTTAGTCATAGGAAGGTCATCACCCTAATTCTAGGAAAACACCATCACTTTCCAAGAAATAACATGACTATTCCTCCCTTTGTTTAGTCTATAATTAAGCTGTTGCTTAAAGAGAGGGGATAACAGAACCATGGGGGCAGTTCTCCATAGGGAGAACTAGCCTCCACTCTGTGGAGGAGACTTACTATACTTCCTGAATAAAACTCGCTTTTACTTTATACCCTTTGCTTGCCCCTGATTTCTTTCTTACACGAAGCCAAGGGCCCGCTTGAACTTCATGTGATTTCCAGCATTAGAAGTCACTTTCCTGTGTCAAAATCAAGTATTACTATTTATATCATTCAATTGTTTCTTCCAGATTTACCCACATATTTCCCAGATTTCTTGCTCTACAGTCCTTGTTACATCTTTGAATTCCTTCTTGAACGATTTACTTTCTTCTTCAAGAACATCATCATATATACCAACTTTATTGAGATACAATTTACATATTGCATTAGTTCCCTGGGACTATTGTACCAAATTATTACAAAACTTAAACAATATAAATGTATTCTCTTTCACAGTTGCTGAGGACAGAAGTTTGAAAGCAAGGTGTTGACAGGTCCACACTCCCTCCAAAGGCTCTAGGGGAAAATTCTTGCTTGTCTCTTCCAGCTTCTGGTGGCTGCCAGCATTCCTTGGCTTGTGGCAGCATAACTCCAATCTCTGCCTCCATCCTCACAGGGTCTTCTTTTCTCTGTGTCTCTCAGTGGCTTAACGTTTTATAAGGACACCAGTCATTGAATTTTATGTCCTAAATCCAGGATGATTTCATCTTGAGATCTTTATCTAATTGCATCTGCAAAGACCCTGCTTCCAAATAAGATCACACTCTGAGTTTCTAGGTGAGCATGAATTCTGGGGGGACATTATTTAACCTTCTGTACATACCATACAATCACCAATTTGTACATAATAAAGTGTACAATTCGATGGTTTTTAGTGTATTTAGAATTGTGCAACCATCTCCACAATCAATTTTAGAACATTTCCATCACCCCCTAAAAGGAACCCTGTACTCTCAAATACATCTTTTAAAATTTCCTTTAGTGAGAACCTAGGGCATGCAATTTTTTTTCAGTTTTTTTTATGTCTGGAAGTGTTTTTATTTTGTGTTTATTCTTAAAAATTCAGCAAAGTTTATAATTCTAGGCTGACATTTATTTTCACTCAACAGTTTAAATAAATTATTCCACCATTTTCTGGATCTGTTATTGCTGTTGAAAAGTCTGTTATTAGTCTAATTGTCATTTCTTTGAAGCATCTGTTCTTTTTCTCTCTCTGTTTTTTAAATCTCTTTACTTTCAGACTTCTGCAATTCCACCATGATGTATCCAAGTATGATTGGAATTTGTTATAACTATTGAATTTTTAGATTTGTGTATTTCATCAAATTTTTAAAAAATATTATTGTTTCACAAATTTCTTCTTTTCCATTCTTTCTACTCTCCCCTTCTGGAGATAGACATCAGGGGGAAAAATCAGCTTCCAGTTAGCTTAACAGATTGCTGTGTTCTGGTCCCATTTTCAGTCGAGGGACTTTTCTATACAGCACTGTGACTGACAGTCAACCCAACTCACAGATACCTGCCGTTATTCGCAGAAGCAGCTGTGGAGAGACATGAATTCCTCAGGATAAAGCCATTTCCATGCCATCTGAGGGAAAACTCAAAGCCCATGCCTTACTGAGAATGGTGGGTACATTAAGTCATCTTTCCATATTAAGGACTGAGTTGCTATATTATAAATAAAGAGAAATATGTTAGTTATAAAAAAGGACTAGAAATAATTGCTTGGTCTGTAGATAAATATTCGAGCTTAACAACTGATCTCTATTGGTTATTTCTCTAATGTTCCTGGGTAAGAAAGTTACAGAAATCTCATCAATCATACTTTGCTATTTTCAAAGAAAACACACAGTATTAATTGAGCAATTATTGTAGCCAATATCCCAGTATATAATTCTAGTTAATTATTGCCAGTTAATTATGGGTTTTTGACAATATTTCTCTTTCATTGAGTAAAACAGTCTCAGAATGAGACATTATTTTATTCATTATGCCAGAAATGAATTCCCAAAATAGATTATTAAAATCAACTATTACAAACCTAACTCTCTAAATGGAAGCTGTGTCTTTGTCATAAAACTTACTCAGGATATTTGGAAACTATAATTTGAAAAACAGAAAGCAAATATGTCCCAGAGCTATGGTCCATTTGTCAGAACATTTCCACGTACATACTTTAATTTGATCCCTCTACATAATAAAAGATATTTACATATGTTTGGCAGAAGTTAATGCTGTATTAATGTGTGCTTTTTACTTCTGTATTTTCCCTTCCCCCTTTCCAAAGGTAGACAGGCTCTTTCTAATCTCCCTCCTTCAAGTGGTGGTCACTGCCAGGCCTGCCCACAGAAGTCACCTAAGCAGACTTAAATGGGAAACTCAGAAGAGGAGAGACTGTTCCCGCACTGGAAAAACAACAATTTCAAGGCCTGGAACCAGGTTTTGGGTCTGATTCACATGGCTCCCTAGAGAAAGTGAACTGAACTATTGCTTTTGATGGTAATGTGTTATTTTGGGGTGCTGATGTGGCTTGAAATACAAAAGGCAGTGAGCCCACCCCTAACCTTGCAGACATTCCTCTTTTCAGGAGCTGCCAAGACCCCTGAAATTGAGTGAGCCTCAGCGTGAGACACCAGGGAGGCAGTGAGGAAGGAGGAGGAGATGCACCTACACATTTGCATCCTTGTCTTTATGTATTTCAGCTCTGCTTTTATGATGCTTCAGGAGTAAACTGAGACCCAGTTGTACTTCTTAGCCAACCTCAAACCCAAACCAGACTCCACTGTCTAGTTTGGATACCCAGGAATACTTGTTGGGCCTGATGCAAAAGCTGCTCAAAGGTAATCTTTTGTTGAGAAAGTTTATACTCATCAGAGGTATTATGCCAGCTGTCCTTAAGTAGCTTTGAGGCTGTATGTGTGAGTTTGTGTCTGTGTTGGACAGTGGAACACAGATTGTTTTAGACAACTTGGAGAGGAAGAGAGCTCTAGAAGATCTACATCGTGCTCCCTGGCAAAGCCCAGTGTGGGTAGCAAGTCCACAGAGGAGTGGTGTTGCTCTACACATGGCACTGGTTTCCATGCTTGTCCATGGGTACTTGTGCCATGAGTGGCAACCACAGTGGGCTAGAGATTCGAGACCCTGCCTTCATTTTCTAAACACCACATACACCTTCTGTATCATCTTAGAAGAAGAAAGAGCTGTAGTCAGGATTAATACCACATTTCTCATCCATTTCTCAGAATAGAGAAAATAGGTCAAAGTTTAAGATTTAGAGCAAATAAAGCAATAGATTATTTCCTAGAGATTTGACTCTGTGGCTTAAGAATAATAATTACTGTATATGATATGTATTCATAAATTATCTTTCAAACTGAGGAAAATTTAAAAAATATTATCACTTTCTGATAATACACACACCCTCACACACCCCCAAAGGCACACACACATATGTACATACACACAGGCAGACATTTTCCTTACTGTTTCTCTTTTGCACACACATGAGCACATGTATGTGTTACTTTTTATATATTTTGCATTTTCCACAATATCAGAGTTTGTATGGTCTTCACCCTCATGATTTTGATTCTCCTCTCTACCTTTTCCTCTTTTTTAGGAATAGAATCCCTATAAGCTTTTGCAGATGCATTTTATCCACCTTGTCCTTCATCGCCACCTTCTTCACCTAACAAAAACCATTGAAACTGGCTCCACTGTTTCTGTCTTTGACTGTAGAATAGTTACACTTGTCATGTCTCCTCTTCTGCGTGATTTTCTTTTCTTTTGAAATGTTACACTTTTCTTTTCTGCTTTGAAACTTCACATGTTTAACTGATAGATTGAAAAAGTGTAGACTTCTTTTGCAGGAAGGGAAGTAGTAAAATGAAAGAAATAAAAACATAGGTCATCGTAATAGCAAACAGAGACAAGAAACATTCAACACAGAAGACACACGAAAATGCTTCTCCTCAGAAAGAAGGAAGTCAGTAGGGCCAGAGGCACCGAATGTGTGAGAAAGAAATTGATAATTAAAGGAGTCGATTCCTCTAGGAGGCAAGAGGAAGTGACATCAAGAATACCTTTAAATTGAAGGCCCATTTTAAAATTAGAGTAAAGAAGAAAATTACTAAACACACAGAATATGTAAAGTAAAATTGAAATTAATTGGGTTCATATCACTTATCTTACTATTCTCAATAGAATAAGAGATACCACCAAGAGGCTAAGAATGGAACTGGAGCTTAGCAAGTTGAAAAGATTTGAAATAACTGCTCTGAGAAATTCTAAAGAAGTAACAATAATAATAACCACAACAATAAGAATAAGAATAATGGCATTGTAATATAATAATTGTAGTCTTCTCTTTTGTCTGTCTAATTAACTTCACTTTCTGTCATGTCCTCCCACTTCTTTCAGTTGTGTTCCTATTTTTAGAGCCTTTGTTATGGTTCGAGTAGGCCTATTGGCCTCATTCATTTTGGTCTTTCCATCCATTGGTTCCTTTATACTCATTTCCCTCTTTCTTTCATCCTCCATTCACAATGCCAAATTCCACTGGTTCCTTTTGTCTGTAAGAGTTCCCTTCTTATTTTCTTGCTACACCTCACATTCAATCCCACCTTCACATTCCCCCACATCAATTCCAAATCTGTAAGTTACCCTGGATTAATTACTGAATTCAAATCTACTATTTTTCCCTTCCTTTCATGTCCCAAATATTTTCTCTTTATTCATTTGGTAGCTGTTACCATCTTAGTTGTTTTATTCTACCTTACGTTTTATATTCCTAAAGACAGGACAGCTCTTCCCACCTGCTCCTTTCTTCCCAGGGTAATCATGGCCATTTTCATAACTAGTCTTCCTTTCTCAGAGGTTACTACAGTCCCATCTGTTAAAGAAGACACTGTCATGGCCGGGCGCGGTGGCTCACGCCTGTAATCCTAACACTCTGGGAGGCCAAGGCGGGCAGATTGCTCAAGGTCAGGAGTTCAAAACCAGCCTGAGCAAGAGTGAGACCCCGTCTCTACTAAAATAGAAAGAAAATAATTGACCAACTAATATATAGAAAAAAAATTAGCTAGGCATGGTGGCACATGCCTGTAGTCCCAGTTCCTCGGGAGGCTGAGGCAGCAGGATTGCTTCAGCCCAGGAGTTTGAGGTTGCTGTGAGCTAGGCTGATGCCATGGCACTCACTCTAGCCTGAGCAACAAAGCGAGACTCTGTCTCAAAAAAAAAAAAACAAAAATGATAAAAAAAAAGAAGAAGACACTGTCATGCTATTTCCTCCATCCCAAAAAGCTCAGTGCTTGACAATTAAATAATTTCTTGAGCCACAGCAAAAGTACATTTTAACCTTAAACTTTTTCTGCCTTAAAATGGTATCTTATTTTTCTCTACTACCCTTGCTACAATTATTTTATTCAAATTGGTTTTCTACTTTTCTTGAGACAAGTGACTTCTTTAAACATGCCCTTGTGCTCTTATATTCAGCCTTTCTTTCCCAAAGATAAAGAACAATCTTCATACTTGGTTGACTAAGTGAATTGCTTCATAAATCCTCTAGCATACTGTAATTCCCTCACCCCTGAAACTAGAGGGAAAAGATATAAATCTAGACTCTAACCCACTTGCGCTTGCTGCCTGTGCTCTAACAGACTGTGTTCTCAGC
Organism: Microcebus murinus; assembly: GCF_040939455.1. Lineage (NCBI taxonomy): Eukaryota > Metazoa > Chordata > Mammalia > Primates > Cheirogaleidae > Microcebus > Microcebus murinus. The sequence continues at coordinate 104,826,766 of NC_134104.1, read as the reverse complement.
CAGGTCTGTGCAAGTTACAGATGGCCTTGAATTCTCTGATATCCTTCTCCTCAAGAGATTGCTTGTATGTCCCCGTCCTGTGAATGTGGGGAGGTTCTGTGCCTGCTTTGACCAATAGCATATGGTAGAAGTGATGCTGTGTCAGTTTCTGGGCCTGGGCCTTAAAAGACTGATAGCTTCAATCACCCTAATAGAGCAAGCAAATGGAAAAGACTGAGGCCACACTGAAAAGAAGGGCCCAACTGAGCACAGCCTTCTAGACATTCCTACTAAGGCCTCAAGCATGTTAGAAAAGCTTCCAGGTCAGATCAGCCATCCACTGTGTAACACTGAGTAACCACAGTCAGTGAGTGTTACTGAGATTACAAGAATCACCAGGCCATGCAGCTGATTCCCAGCCATCTGAATTTCCAAACTACAAAGGTATATGTATATGTAAAATTACATATGTATATGCATATGTATATGTGATATCTATGTGTAAAATTATTACTCTCTGAAACCACAGAATTTGGGAAAAATTTGCTATATAATAATGAATGAAAAAGCAAGATCTTATGGGCACACCCAAAACAACACCACTCATGCACAAATAGATGAAGTTCATTTGTTTCTCAGTGATCTTAGAATAACGTATTATCCTTATTTTACAGATACATAAAATAGTAATAACACTGCGGAGTTGTATAGTATAAAGTTAAGAGTGTGAGCTTTGGAATCAGACTATCTGTATCAAAGCCCACCTTGGTAACTTACCAGTTGTATAACCTTCTGAAGCTAAACTGAGCTTCAGATAGTGTCCAAATGAGTATGTTCCATTGAATTATAGACGATTAAAAGTAGAAGTAATCTTAAGACCATCTAGTCCAGTGGTTTTCCAGCCATGCTCCTGGCAGTCCCCTCAAGGCAGAAGGGAAGAGACCAGAGTAGAACTCAACCTCACCTCCACTCTCTTGACCAGAGCAATTGCCCTTTTGTATGTTTTAAAATTAGGCTTCTAGATAGAATTTTCTTTAAAATTGTTGATAAAGAAAATAAAATAAAACACTAAAATATATACATATGTTTGTTTTAAACTAATACCCAAACCCCTGATTCAAAGATGAGGAAAGTGTCGGGGAAAGTGACTTCTACCTGAAATCCTCTTTCCCATTCTCTTCAGAAACTCTTGCTCATCCCTCAGGTCTCAGTCTACACTTCCTTTAGGCAGATTTCCTCCAGTTTGGATGCCTCCTTCTACCACCATACCTATGACTTTCCCAAATGCTTACCATTTCATTTCATCACCTCTAAGATGCACTTTTTTCATATTTTAATATTTCTGAAATAAGGATGCATTATATGATTGATAACATTGCCAGCTGGTAGTCATGAGATAGTTTTGTGAAAACTTTCTACTGGGAGCTTCTGGCAAAATCAAAAAAGCACCAAAGCCCATGAGATTCATTAAAATGCAGGTTCTTTGTAATACAATTGCATGTTTAAATATTTGTGCCTTCTACTGGACTAGAAGCTATAAAAATACAACCATGTCTTTTTCATTTGCTGTCCCTAATACATACTACATTCTCAGTGAGTATATGTGGGATTGCTCAAGTAGAATTTACTTCCTGTCTTAAGAAGTTCATAAAATGTTTAAATACAAACAACAACAACAACAATTCTATCTCTTTGTAATTAAGGCCTGCATTTCCAATGGGCCAAAATATTTTTATAGAGTAGATATAATTACTTTAAGATTAGTTAGATATTTAACAGAGATAAGCACAATATAGTGAAGTCAGACTGGAATCTTCAAACACTGCAAGTGGTTTTGCAAATTGGTGCCAACTTTTAGAAAGCAGTTTTTCAAATTTTAGTAATAAGGATCATTTGGATTGCACATCTTAAATATCTGACTGTGATCAACTTAACAAAAGGAAATATTAGAAAGATACTTGTTTCAGGAATGGCTGAACTGCTGAAAGGCTATTGTATGTGTGGAATACAGGGACTGGGGAGGCATGCCAAGGTCACCTGGGACCAGATTCTGAAAGAGATTCTGATGGTGCTATTCACAAAGAGTGTGGTAGCGGGAGGAAGAGCCCTCTATGATACTCAAAAAAAGCGTGGAGGAAGGGAAGGGTGACTCTTCTTTTGTGAATGCCAGCTGATAGAGAAGGAATGAAGGGAAGAGAAAATCACCATTCTACAAGCCACAGTTTATAAATTGATTTAGGCAGGGATCATCGGTTATTATTAAAACAATTGATTGTGATCCTGTTTGAGAAAAGTATGTAATCTCACAGTATCATTCCCACAAATTACTTAATATCTATAGAAAGAAGAATATATCTTTATAATGGAAAAGTCTAACAGTTACCACCTTAAGCAGGTAATCAAACTTAGCTTTACCAATAATGGGACACTTAACATTATTTGCCTCTTGATATGATAGATTAATAAATAAAAAACATCATCTGTGCAGTATTATTAAATATTACTTAATATCATTTTGTTTTTATATTTAACAAACTACATAATATTCTAGAATACTAAAAACTATTATTTTGTTTTTATAGTAGAAAAATTTAAGTAGAAAAGAAACAAAAAATGCATATTTGTTTTTTATATTAAAGTTTCACTAGTCAGTCATAACAATATGAAGTATTTCAGTAATTTTAGATATTCCCTCCCTGAAAATACATTAACATCTGAAAATATTTGCCTTCTCAGCCCTTTTCTTCCAAATTGCTTTAGTCATCATCATCAATACATACATGTTTTGGGAAAATGTTTGGAAAAAGAGAATCTGATTGGCACTAACCTAGCTACCTTGACTTTAGTAAATGACAGATAACTAAACTGATTGATATTACACATTCATCTCAAATCACAATATTTATTTTAAAATGATGAGTGTATTCATTGCAGATTAATGTCTGAATAGTTTAAGAAAATTATTTTCTAAAAAGCACCACATAAAACAATGACTGAGTGATTTTGTACCAATCTATCCACTGAGAACAACTAGGAAAACTAAATTAAATGTAAAATATATATTTTTGAGGCATCTTACAGCTAACAAGCCAGTAAGAAATTGCAGAGCCAAAATATGGGTTTGGAAGAAAGCCCAGAATCCCAGAATGGTGAGTCTGACATCTGAGATTGCTTTTTCCTTACAGGAGACTGCAGATTTTAAAAGTGGCAGCTAAGAGTCTGAGAAGTTGAGTATAGTTTTGAGTGTATTCCAGAGGCTATTGGAACAAAACTTGAGATTCAGGGCTTCATCAAAGAGGAGATATCATGACAAACACTCAGGGCTTTGGTTAGGATATGTAAGGACTGCATCCTAGGAGTTAAGGTGACAAAAAATAGACCAGTTCTAACAGAGACTAAAGCCAGGTTTTGAATCATCATTGTACCTAATCGAATGAAAGTTTATCTGAGTCTGTTAATTCCTACCATAGCTGCTTGTTGGAAGCAAAAGTAAATCTCTAGAAGAAGATAACACCATCCACAATTTTAAAATATCTCTAAAAATGTTCATATATGTTGTCTGGCACTCAAAAAAATAACCGGGCATCTGAGAAGACAACAATTGAGAATAAGAAACCAAAAGAAAAAAAAAAAGACAGACTCCAGATAATGGGGTTATTTAATGTAATTTAAAATGATTATGATTAGAGTTTTCAAGAAATTTTAAAAAAAAAGGTTAAGAATTTTAGTAGAAATTTTAAAACTATAAAAAAGAATCTAATGGATGAATTTAAGAGCAGATTAGACAAAGGTGAAAAGAGAATTAGTTAACTGACAATTAGTTAGCTGAGATATATATACAGATGCTTCTTAACTTGCAATGGTGTTACATCCTGAAAAGCCCCATCATAAGTTAAAAATATATTAAGTTGAAATGCATTTAATACACCTAACCCACCAAACATCATAGCTTAGTCTAGCCTACCCTAAACATGCTCAGAACTACAGTTGGGCAAAATCATCTAATGCAAAGCCTATTTTCTAATAGTATTTAATACTGTATACAGATGGGCATTTTGTAGAAATAATGAGGTACAAAACACAATATTCAAAAAACACTGGCAACACAGTACATGGTTGTTTACCCTTGTGCTTGTGAACCTGACCAGAAGCTGTAGCTTGCTCCTGCTGCCCAACACTAAGAGAGAGTATTGTACCATATATTGCTAGCTTGGGAAAAGGTCAAAATTCAAAATTTGAAATGCTGTTCTACTGAATGCTTATCACTTTTGTGCTAATATAAAGTAAAAAATCATAAATCAAACCATTGTAAGTCAGGGATCATATGTGTGTGCATATATATAAATATACATATAGCATAAATAAGAAAACAAAGTATAACTTATGATTATTTATAATTCCAGAAAAAAAGGAAATAGATAACCCAGCAGAAGCAATACTTGAAGACACAATGACTAACAATTGTCCAAAGTTGACAAAACACATAAGGCCACAAATTTAAGAATCCTTACAAATCCCAAGCAGAAAAAATAAAAAGAAAATTGCACATAGGTATGTCAGTATAAAACTACTAGAAAATACACACAAAATGAATATCTTAAAATCAGTAAGAAAAAATCAGATTATCTTCAAAGGAATAACAATGGGACTGATAACTGATTTTTCAATGAAAACATTGGCATCTTGGAGGCAATGGAGTGATATCTTCAAAATTCTTTAAAAAAAATACTGACAACCTAGAATTCTATACCCAACAAAAATATCCCTCAGAAATTTAAATAAGGAAATAAAGACTTTATAAACACAGAAACTAGAATTAATCACCAGCAAAACCACCTAAAATGAAGTACAAAAGGAAACTTAAAGAAAAGTTATTCCTAAAGCTGGGCATAGTGGCTCATGCCAGTAATCCTAGCACTTTGGAAGGCCGAGACAGGAGGATTGATTGAAGCCAGGAGTTTTGAGACCAGCCTAAGCAAAAGCAAGAGCAAGAGCCCATCTCACAAAAAGTAGAAAAATTAGCCAGGTGTGGTGGCACATGCCTGTAGTCCCAGCTACTCAGGAGGATCACTTGAGCCCAGGTTGCAGTGAGCTGTGATGATGCCACACTACACCCTATCCTGGGAGACAGTGAGACCATGTCTCAAAAAGAAAAAAAGAAAAAGTTTCCAGATGGAAACTTGAAAATTCAGGAAGAAATAAAAAGTAATGGAGAAGACAAGTATGTGAATATATCTAAAGAAATATTAGCAAAATGAACAATAAAATTATAATAAAGTAATAATGCTTTCTGAGGTTCAAAATATAGACAGAGCCAGGCATGGTGGCTCACGCCTGTAATTCTAGCACTCTGGGAGGCCAAGGCAGGAGGATAGCTCAAGTTCAAGAGTTCGAAATCAGTCTGAGCAAGAGCAAGACCCTATCTCTACTAAAAATAGAAAGAAATTAATTGGCCAACTAAAAATGTATAGAAAAAATTAGATGGGTATGGTGGCACATGCCTGAAGTCCCAGCTACTCGGGAGGCTGAGGCAAAAGGATTGCTTGAGCCCAGGACTTTGAGGTTGCTGTGAGCTAGGCTGACGCCCTGGCACTCTAGTTCAGGCAACAGAGTGAGACTCTGTCTCAAAAAAATCAAAACAAACAAATAAAAAATATAGACAGAATTATATGCATCTATGAAAAGTCCTCAAATATATAAGATCATTAAACAATAAAAGGTTTGAGAAAATGCAGTTTATTGAAATTGGTCAAAAACTAATACCTTCTATATTTTATCACTTTAGTAACAGTAAACTAATGAAAAATTCTTAAACTATAAAAAAGAAGAAAGCCAACTTTACGACTTTGCGTCTTAAATTTATAATCATGTTACAATCCATTTTCTTCATATTTCATCACTATCAAGTCATTTCTTAGACTTAAAAGGAAAAAAAAATCCACAATTTACCAAAATTTCCAAAAGGCTGCAAAAATTGTATTTGCTTAATTATAATGACACCTTCGAAGCCATGGCTACTCTAGGGGCGAGGGGAAAGTTGCCCTTTCCCCAAAAATTTTGCTGAAAGATCAATTTATAATTAAGGCAGATTAATAAGAGAAATGCTTATTTACCATGTGCATAAGGAGAATCACAGAGTGATTATTCAGTATCCCACTGGGATACTGGGATATCTATCTATTGGGATAGATATTTTTATTCATGCCTTTTAGAGGGGAGGGGGAAAAACGAGGAGTACAAGTAATTAGGGGTGACAAATGATACTAGGGAGAACAAATGGATGGGGGAAACAGATTGACTTGTAAATTAACCTGAGAGACAGGTATTGTGTTTAAAATAATTTGGGCCAGGTCTGGTTGCATTCTTGACCTTTTTTCCTGCAATATATTGAGATAACAGGGAGAGGAAGGGAAGTCAATTGCCCCTTTAATCTTTTGATTGGTCAGTCTGATTTATGCAGATGAGGGAAAGCTCCTTCCGATGCTTTTTGATCTCAAAGAGCCTGTAATTCAAAATACTCTTTATACCAAGGAATCATATTTTGGGGTGAAATTTCCTGAGCTCTTTTGTTATCCTCTTTTTTTCACTTTAAGAATAAACATATTTCTAGCACATGATGTTTAGAATGAGTCCATCCTCGTGAATTGAAAAAAAGGTATATCTTGAGTCTCCTACTTGGTATTTTTAAGACATCACTGAATGTCTTTAGATAATAATTTGCCTATAAGCTTTATGCCCATAGAGATTGCATACATAAGTGAGGATAGAACTATATGTCAACTATTAATAACAACAATAATTTTTATTGTTCTGGTTTAGTGTCCAAATTCACCCTATAATTTCAACCCAAACTCAGTGCTTTTACATGTCTTATGGTCTTGCTAGTGTCATATAGGATGTAGCAAAGGGCAGTTTGGCTACAAGGGGCCCAAATTAGGATGTTAGATGAACCAGAGGGGACTTGATAGAGTTAGGGATAGGCAAGTAATAGAATCCAGGGAGTTTCAGTTTATGCAGTGCAGGCAGGAAGCAGACACCAGTGCAGAGTCTAGAGTCTAGCCCACAGGGAGCAAGAATAGAATTGCTAAGCCAGGATGGTAATAGCTGATCCAAATCCACAGAATATTTTGTCCCCACTTTGTATAGGTAGACTTAAGCTCACAGTCTTTGATCATTATAGGAAGCCCTGACAACATAGTAATTACTAGGGATATTTTATCCCTAAGTGTAAAACAGCTGGGAAACTGAAAAATTTGGAATCAGTATCTTTCAGATTTTGAATTCTCAATCCAGTTTTAAACTCCATTTCTGTACTCTTACTTATTAAAATTCCTTTGCATGTATCTAATTTTTGGCACCTACATAACCCACATGATATTGGCTCTAAATGGTTAAACTCCTGAGCTTCTGTATACAGAAAAGATGTTTAACAGACTTAGACAGGAATTACCATGGCATTACTGTTCTTGCCCAATGGGGGATCTTTTTCAGTTCAAACTCATATTGCAAATTACTTTCCCATCACAAAAATAAATGGAATAAAGCCCCTAACATCACAACATGTATATAGAATACAGAAGCAATAGATAGAGAGTATTCAAAAAGAAGCTAAAAGCTACAATGCAGCAATGAAAAGAGAAGTCTTTTCCAAAGGAATAAGTAGAATAAGCAGAAGGCATTTAACAGAAAGTACTGGACAGAAGCCACCTCCCTTAAAGACAGTTGATAATGTTTCTATACTGACAGTGAACTCAGAGCAATGACAAATTTTTAAGAAAAGAAACCTTCTGTAATTGGTATTGAGGGCACAGACTTAAGAATATAACTTTCCTAGCACAGACAGGAAAAAGGCAGGGGACATATGCAGAACAACACAGACAACTCAAGAAGAGAAAACCAGATCAGAGATAAGTCTTTACCTCTACTTGGTTAAAAGATTCAGCAGTAACTTAAAAAGGCAGATGTGAATATTAATTTCAGGATTGGCTCATTATTCATGCTTTATTATTAACTCCAAAGAATACTTTTAGTATTTTTAGTTCTCATTTTAAAAATATATGTTTAGGCATTTTCAATTAATTTCTCTTTTTGCTGCTACCAGCAACCGCTCTAGCCATTGGCATAGATAGTTAATAGGACTAAATGGATCCACTATAATTATTTAGATCAAGACACAGCCGCCCAGAAGAAGGTTAGCAAGCACATTTTATCATACACATTTGGGCCATCATGGTGGAAAATAGAAAACAGTAACACAGGTTCCTCAGGTGTGTCTACAAGCTTCTCCCAATTGCACACTAGGTACTAGACTTACAGCAACTAAATTAATTCTAATCTCTATCAAGTGGGGTTTAGCTTTGGGGGGGTGTTTCCCCCCCCCTTAACTGTCCTTTGAGCCCATATTCACCTCTGGCTACCTTTCTCTGACTCTCCTTTTCTTTATGCAAAATATTGGTAAGTTGTCAGATTGGAGTAAGGTGAGGAGCATATGGGAGATGCAGAAAAAGATAAGCAGAGAGTACAGATGAGTCTCACTGGACATTTCGTATGAAGGGAACATTAAACCTGATCTGCTGTACTGTGATTTGCTGGTGGCTGTTCTTCTGCCTAAGGCCACGCAAAATGACAAAATGTCTCTGAAGACTCAAAGATGCACTCTTTTTGTTTTACTTTCTTTTTTTTTTTTTTTTTTTTTTTTGAGACAGAGTCTCGCTTTGTTGTCCAGGCTAGAGTGAGTGCCGTGGCGTCAGCCTAGCTCACAGCAACCTCAAACTCCTGGGCTCGAGTGATCCTTCTGCCTCAGCCTCCCGAGTAGCTGGGACTACAGGCATGCGCCACCATGCCCGGCTAATTTTTTATATATATATATCAGTTGGCCAATTGATTTCTTTCTATTTATAGTAGAGACGGGGTCTCGCTCTTGCTCAGGCTGGTTTTGAACTCCTGACCTTGAGCAATCCGCCCGCCTCGGCCTCCCAAGAGCTAGGATTACAGGCGTGAGCCACAGCGCCCGGCCCTGTTTTACTTTCTTTTCTTTCTTTCTTTCTTTCTTTCTTTCTTTCTTTCTTTCTTTCTTTCTTTCTTTCTTTCTTTCTTTCTTTCTTTCTTTCTTTCTTTCTTTCTTTCTCTCTTTTTTTGGCATTTTATGTACTCTTCAACTACTCACTCTAATATAGAAACTGTAGACTTTGGAAAAATGAAACTGTTGTCAAACAGGACATAACAGGGAGAGAGCCAGGAAAATATATACCCGATCTCTCTCTATTCTCATTGGCTTAGTCCAACATCAAAGGGAACCTGAACAATACAGGTCATAGAAATTAGCTTCCCAGGGAGCAGAGTGGCAAGAGTGGACAGACAGAGAATATTCACCATTCTTTCCCAGTTTTCTCTGTGATTTTTCTGACAACCCTTCTCAATGATAATTTCATTTTCTTCTGTTGGACCATTAAATGTTGATACATCATAGTCCTTAGTCCTAGGCTATCCTGTGTTTTCACTCCAACCCACTCTGCAAGAGAGCTCATCCATAGTTATGGTTGCAATTACCACCTATACACCAATAATCCGCAACTGTGTAAGTCCAACTTAGACCACTCTCCTGAACCTGGGACCTGTAAAAAGAAAATCAATCTCAGGGCCAGCTTCCCAACTCCTATGCAAAAGAGAAAGGAAAGGCCTCAGGCACCTGTGAAGAACTGGCCCCACAGATCATTCATTCAGGAAATTCCTTGCTAACCTCCCACAAGCAAGGACATGAAAATTGTACCTAAGTCTAGCACCTAAAACTAAAGCCTATTCATTTTCACACTAATAATGAATTATTAGTTTATCTTTATGGGTAACAGAACTGCAGACAAGACAGAATAGACATTATTCCAACTATCCAGGGGTGTCTACATAATTGATAATTCCTTCACTCCCTTTTTGCCTTCTAACAATCCCCTTCTTTTATGCGAAATATAGATTTCCTAGGCCTCACAAGAATGTAACCACTTTGCCTCATCAGCCCCCATGACCCTATAACTCCACTCCTTTTTCCTTCTCTCTGTTTGCCTTTAAAATGTTGAAGGTTTCAACTTCCTCTTTGGAAAAAAACAGTCACAGCTTGCATACAGTTCAATGTTTTTCCTGGGTGCATCCTCAACTTTGGCTTCGTAAACCTCCATTGATTGAGATTTTTGCTTCAGTCAGTTACTTGAGTTAACAGACCTAAATATCCGAGTGCCTCCTGGACATCTCCCATTCAATGTCTCAAACTCAACATGTCCACAACTGCCTTCACAATCTTCTTCTCTAAATGAGATCTTCTAGAGTTTCCCCTCTCCTTGAGTGACTGCAATAGTCAGAACATTCTGCAATCCCAGAACCTTCTCCTTCACATTCCATATGCAATACATTGCTATGCACAATGGATCTGCCCTGGAAAATCTCTCCAACTGATCCACTGATCTACCACCATTTATATCTATCATCACTAAGGCCCAGGAGCCTTCCTCTGCACCAGGACTACTGTTGCCTACTGCACTCCTACCTCTACTCTAATCTGTTTTAAACTTTGCTACCAAAATGACATAAAGTCTAGTAACTTCACTCTCATGCTCTACAAAAAGTCTTTAATCATTTCTTTTCTATGATTAGCATCCTTATCATGATCTAGAAGACTTCCTCCAAATCATCCCCCTGCCCTACCGCCCTCTCAGTCTCTGTGTTCTTGTCACACTGCCCTTACTTAGATCCTGGGAAATGCTGAGCCCCCTCCTGCCAGAGGAGCTTTGTGCATGGCTCCCTCTGCACAAAATGCTCTACTCACCACCACCTCACTCTTTTGGCACATAATTCAAACTCATCCTCCAGATCTCAGCTTCTAACACAATAATGTCCCTCTTCCCATAGATATGGAAGCATAAAATTGAGAGTGGAGAATATGTAACAAAGGGAATGGCCTAGGGAAAAAAAAAAAAAAAACAGCAAAAATATTTCTGTCTCTCACCGTTTTCAGAACTGAACCCAGGATCCCTGTCTTGGGTCAGCAGTGGGGCATGGCAGGGGAGTGTCTTTTGTTCTTTATACTGCAGAAGATGGCTCAGAGAAACTGTCCTGGTGGAGGTCCAGATGGCAGAGGTCCCAGGAGGTTCTGATTAGCCCAGTGTCTGGGCTGGTGGGAGGTCCCATCTGATTCAGGACATGAAAGGATCAGAACCATCAACTGCAGTTGAACAACACCCTTAACCTGAGAACCTTCCACTTAAAAGCTCTGTATTTTTGCTTAGGGGAAGGAATTTGGTACTTTGAGACAATAGTCTACCATTTTCCTCATTTGTCAGCAAATTAATAAACTTCTCTTTCCTTCTCTTCAAACCACTTGTTCTTTTTGTTCTGATGCAGCCTCAAGGACAAGTGCTGAGCTTATTACCAAAAGCTGAGCTTTTGGTAATAAGCTCAGCAAGCTAGAATTTTTCTGGAAGAAAGCCTTCCTACCCTCTCCCTCAGCCCAGTATACTCTCTCATAACATTATGTATCTTTCCTTCATAGAACTTATCTTATTTCTAATTTTAAATATATTGGGGGTGATTATTTGATTAATATGTCCTGCCCTCAGCAGACTATAAGATCCATGCGGACAGGACTGTGTCCACTCTTGCTTACTACTGTACTCACAGCACAGTACCTAGAGTGTGGTATGTGATTAACAGACATATTTGCTAAATGCGGGTAGAGATAGATAACTTGACAAGTGAATAAATGAGTGAGTGCATGGGAATAGTCAATGCAAATCCTACAGCTGGAAAGTACTGTCATTCCAGCTGGGAGGTCTTGGGTGGAGGCTAATACTACAAAACTGAGACATAAAATAGAATGTAGAAGCCAAATTTTTAATGATTTCAAGATTTGTATAAATTAGAAAGTCTATTCAAGTAATCCCTTGGGTGGGCCCTGCCTCAAATCATACTGGAACCTCAGCACCCCAGGCCAGAAGGAAAGGGGAAGAACCCAGGGCCTGAAAGAATCTCACCTCCAGCACTCATTAGTGCAGGGCCTGCTGTGAGGCAAGGAGCTCAGGAAAACAATTCAAGATGCTAAGATTAATGCTTGGGCATTGGGCACTTGGAGTTGACAGAGATGTTAACATAGAGTTCAGTTCCTATTACAAAGAGTTGTCCTGCAGGGGTTTGCCATACCTGTCAGTCAGCTGGAAAGACTTTCCAATCAGATAACACACATGAGAGCCCGGAGAGAGAAAGGAAAAGAATCCAGTCAAACTGGCAGTCTTTTGCATGGCTGAGTGCTCTCTTTGCAGGGAAACCATTTTGTGCATCTTAATGTTCCTCACACCGATGCCAACATTCTTTTTTCCATTTCCAAAATGTCTTGGAGCTGTCACATAAACCCAGTCTATAATTCCAAATAGTCAGCAAAATTATTTTTAGAAAGAAAACTCACTGCTTCATCTTTTAACCTAAAATGAATATAAGTAATTAAGAAACTTGTTTTGGAAATAGTACAATGACTCCTCTGTATCTGAATATATCATCCTACCATGAGTGAGAAACAAAACTTGCATATAACAACTGTAATTTGTAAGGTTGAATTGTTAGCTTGAGGAGCTGTCAAGGATATATGGAATTAGGAATCTTTTAAAATGCCATGACTAGTATTCTCTAACAATAGATAAATTGTTTTATCTATCTACAAAAAAATATCAAGACTCAGACTCCCTGGCAAATTGAATTTTGTTTATTTGTTGTTTTTGTAACTTTTAGAGCTTTTCTCCATTTTTTAATGTGATGGTATTCCCACCTAAATACAACCATTTTCAGTTCTTTTGTAGAGCCTGACTGGATGCATGCAGCATGCATACAAAGAGTGAAGGAAAGAAAGAACAGACCCAGGAAATGCCTTTCCTCAGAGGCATGATAATGCCAAGGCTCAGACTTGACTTTGCAGTTTTCCAAACTTGTCTCTGTTTCCATTGGCAACTGTGAAATACAACCAGCAGAGTGTTTCTCATTTAGATTGCTTTGCCAGTAGGTTGCATAATTAGATTGAATGTGCTTAATCTTTTTTAGAGCTAAAACATGGAAAGATTTCATTTGATGAAGGAGAAAAAGCAGTGGAAAGTATTTAAAGTTAAAGCATTTGTGGATTTCTAACATCAATACATAATGTTCTTTCCTGTTTTGCTGTCAGAAGTTGCACACTGGAACTGCTGCATCTAATGGTGAGGTTTGTAGAAAAATTTGTGTGGTTGCTTCTTGCAATCAGAGCCAGAATAAAAAAAGAATTACATCATAATATCTCTCATTATAGAGTTAGGGAAAGAAAACAAATCTGTTCCATTCAACAAACCTTTCTGAGGACCTACGATGCCAAGCCATCGGGTTTGGCCTGACGGGGAAGAAATGAACCAAAGTCCTGCCTCTGTGAGTTTCCAACCGATTTAGGAAAATTTTACTGTTAAAAATAATAAATAATGTAACAGTAACCATTTTGCATGTCTTAAGATTGTCAAACAAATACCTTTGTGCTGACAGGATCAGAGAAGATTTCTTGGGTGAAAATTGAGCTGAGTCTAAAAAGAAATGAATGGATGAACAGAGGCAAGAAGCACAAATGTCACACAGTTCCTGCCATAGTCTAAAATTCCACTAAAACAATGATCAAAGTACCCATTTTGAGAATAGCAAGCAGCTCTTCTGAGTGTTTTAAACTGTATTTATTTGTTTATTTATTATTTACAAGTTTAAATACCAGAATTGGTACTAACAGAAAATATTCTGAAAATTGCCTAAACCAATACATAGATTCCCATTCTTCAACACAAGTAGAGAGATTAGTTTTGGTTTCTCTTAAATTTTACAGTTACATAACTATATTTTTACTGCAGGTAAGGATTAACTCAGGCTCAGCAATACTACTTTAGAAAGCTTTGCTAACCCAATTTTCATCTATTTTTACCATTCCCAAACCTCAAATACTTCCTCTTCCACATCTGTAATGTGTACTTACCTCCTATTAGATACCATTTCTGCCAAGAGGCTGAGAGGTTCCTACTCTCTTTAAACCTGATTTCCCCAGCACAGTCTTTCCTATATACACACATACATATACAGATACGCACATACTCATCATGGAAGAAAGATTAACACTCTGCTCCCAGATATCTCCTTATTGTCGTGAAGCTATCCCCTGAAAGCCCATAGGAAAATGCATCATCAAGAGGGAGTGCATGTTAACTTCACATACCCTGATAGGCTGAGACTTATAAAATCACCCTTTGATGACTGAGTCCAAATATACATATCAGATTCTCAGGGGTGGGATGAAGGTATCAGGATTGTGACTGCTCCCGGGGAGATTCTAATACATTAATACAACCAAGAAACCTCCAAGAGAATGGGACCATGTCTGTCATTCTGTCCTGTTTGTTCACTGCTCTATCACTAGTTCCCGACACAGTGCCTAGACATGGTAGGCTCTTTTCAAAATGATTAATTAATCCATCAAATGATTATTAAACAAAATAGTACATGATTAATTAATAGAAATAATTAATTGATTAGTGTGATAGAAAAAAAATCTCAGTAGGGTAGGAACAACCATTTTGAAAAGTCTCGTAATATAATTCTTATCATGTGTACACAATCAGTACTCACTCCACCAATGTTGCAGCTGAGAATCACTAAGAAGGACTACACAATGTTGGAACTGGAAGGGCCTTAGAGATCACTTGGTCATTGGCTTTCTGCTGGTGCTCCTTCTTAAAGAAAATGAAAATATATTATGCCAAAATATACTTCTTTGACATATTTTCAGATGGTTGTTCCCAGAGCCAACAAAGAGAAGTAGCCCTGCAAAGCTGCCTTTTGTGGGGGAGCTTTGCATCTCCAAAGAAAATCTGCATTGATGCAGACAGGCTTTTTCTGAGAGCCTTCCCTCAGCAGAGCTAGGCAAGATTAACTGAGAATCTGACGACTTTAAAGATCTGAAAGAAACATTTGCCATCTATTCTCTCTGAGGACTGCTGCCCAGTGCGGTTTTAGCTACATAACAAGACCCTATCCAGACCTCCTCCTCTCTCTCCCTCATAATCTGTCTTGCCATCATAACCTGTTCGGGACCATGCTCTGAGTCCCCACTCTTTCCATAACCTCAAGATGGTATCTAAGCTTCTGTACCCCATTGGGGGTTTGAGGGTAATCACTCTGTGGTTCTCCCCCATGTGTATATTAATACATTTATATGCCTTTTCTCCAATCAATCTGCCTTCGGTCAGTCGATTTTTCAGTGAACCTTCAGAGGGTGAAATAGTTTTCCTTTGGCCCCTACACCATGAAGCTCCTTAGAAAGACCCCAAGGGCAGCTAAAGGGGATGAGGAGAAGGCCAAGCAAATGCGGGTCCAGACTCTATGCCGTCTTTCCAAGAGAAGCTCTGCCTTTATTCTTTCATTCAGCAACTACTCGTTGAGCACACTGAGGGCATTTGGTTACACTAAGGTCTGTGGCTACACTAAGGATACAGAAATGAGAAAAACAATTGCCCTTCTTATAACTTGAAATTGTATGTGTATTACTTGTTGGGTTCCACATAAAATTTCTTTTGAAAAAGGGTTTTGCTTTGATAGATAGATAGATAGATAGATAGATAGATAGATAGATAGATAAACACAATACAGGCCTACTTCCTCATTTTATAGATAGAGAAAATGAGATTAAGTGAATTATGGAATTCACGTAATAAAAAAAAATTGGCAGAATCAAGACTAAACCCTTCTTCCTCTAACACCAAGCCGAGTGGTCTATCCATATAACATTCCACATTTTAGAAGTAGTGGTTCCATGAAAGAGCTGAGACTACATGCAAGAACAGATTCCTAGCCCTACTAACACTCTCTTGATAATGGGAATCATGTAAAAAGGGAACTGCCAGTGGCTCAGTATTTTTATCAGCATGACTTCGGTTGCACGTAACCAAAAAAAAAAAAAAACTCAAACTGGATTAAACAATACAAAGAACTTACTGACTCACATACCTGAAAATCTAGCAACAACTATTGTTTTAGAAGATTTGATCCAGTGATTCATATAAAGTGAGCAGAATGTGGTTGGTTGCTGCCTCTTATTCCTCAGCAATGTCTCCTAAGCGGTGGCTCCATTTGCAACAGGCATTCTCCTTGAGGTTTCTAGAAGGTCTCCAGGCTACATGTTTCCAGCAGAAAAGAGAAGTTCTGCTTCCCACAGTTGGAATCCCAGAACATAGTCTTATTGGTCCTGACTGGACCAACTCATCTGTACCTATCTGGGCTAAGTGACTGTGAAGGAGCACAGGGGACTTCACTCCAAAATATGGCTCCCTTGTATAATCAGTATTTTGAATTAAAGGGCCTTAGAGATCAACAGATGCTAGAAGAGACTTTTCTTCTATCTACACAAAGATAAGACGAACCCACCAAGGAGAACAATTGTTTTTCCTTCTCCCACTTCCTGACTCTCCGTCCTTTACCTCTCCCAAAGCATAAAATGAAATTGTTCTCTGAAGTTCCCTTAACTGCCTGAAGTCCAGATCTACCAAAGAAGAAAACTATTACTGCTGATCCCTTCCCTGAGCTTTCATTAACTGAATTTATAGGAAGAAAGACTGAAGTCTGTCAACAAACCTGGACGGACTTTATCTGCTCTGCACACCCAACAGACTTTGTTCCAGGCCATTGTATGTTCTTCAAGCCCAGTGAATTTCCCTAAAAACCATTTACTATCCCCCTAAAATCATCTACATTTCCCCTAAGAAGTAGGGTATATAAATATCTATACCTCATTGGGATATTGGGCAATCATTCTGTGACTCCCACCTCCCTGTATACACTAATAAATTTTCATGCCTTTTCTCCAATGAATCTCCCTTTTGTGAGTTGATTTTTCAGCCAACCATGAGAGGGTGAAAGGGGAAGTTTTTCCCTTGGCCCTTACGGCTTATTGGTCCCCTACAGCTGCTTGGCAGGTGACCTGGGACCACAGCACTCCAAACATGGCTGAGAAATTTGAAGGATTTTTAGAAAAGAGGAAGGGAGGCATGGATGAGGAAAATAACAAATGAGCACACTATACTTGCTATTCTAACATATTATATCTGACTCTAACTAAGCAGCTCAGTCAGCCAATGAGAATTCTAATAGGACATCTAAACTTTTAGAGTTTCTTAAACATTTAAATATGAACTCCAAAATATTAATAGTGTTAGGGTTTTAAGATGTCTATCTTTGTTACAATATCATGTATCATTAAAATGATCTATAAAGTAATATTTAAATAATCAGTGTAAAAAAGTAATAATGCATATTTGACTCTTTAACATCCAAAGGCACTTTTTCTTGGTTAAACAGTAGGTGATAAAATAAAAATTGTGGACTTATTCCTAACCCTGCCTCAAAAGTAAAATAAAATTATCTACTTGTTTCTGAATGCTAAATAACCACAAGCAAAATATTTTAATTTTGCTTAAAAGTATAATTGATATAATGATACACTTGGTATGGATGCTCAGTTGTTGCTTCTAATTATAAATATTCATATTTGGGCTTATGCTTTTTTGATGTGTTGACATAAAACAATTTGTTTTGATAAGGCTAGCACTGAGCTTACACTGAGCCCTCCCCCCTCCTCACTGACAGCATCTGCTATCTCCCCTTATTTCTGAAATTATAACATTTCTGAAATTGTATGAATTGATAGAAATTATTTTATGTGTGTGTGTGTACAATGATGAGTCATTTTTAAATGTTTATTTTATTTCTTAGGCTTAGAAAATTAAGATAAATATTTTCTTAGGCCAACAGTTCAAATTTGAGAAAAAAATTAGTATCGTTAGCTTTCATAATTTGGGGGAAGATATTTATAATAATGTAAATTATGAAGAAGATAACCCATTCTCATTTTTCGCTGCTTCCTATCCAAACTTTTTTTCTCTTAAATTTTTATTGTCACACAATGACTTTTAAAAGTGCCTTTTATAATCTTCATGCCTCACATGAGTGAGTGCTTGGCTAACCCGTAGAGTACAGGAGTGTCTGGGGAAGCCTAGCACGACTCATGGAAGAATGTACCCAGGAATGTTCGTTCACTATTTGGTTGACTGTATGGCAAAGATATTATGATAGTAAGCATTGCAAACACAATGTGCTTTGCGTGTCTCAACACATTTAAATTTTCACAATAACCTTACAAAGTATTACCTTAATTTTACAGATGAGGATTAGTTGACACAAAAACTATATTTTCTTGGGAAAATTCTATTCTAAATGGCAGTTCCTATTCTCATCTACCTAGTATGATTCTCTCAGATTATAGAGAATAGGTTCACAATTGTGCTCCTCAAGAGATACACAAGATTTTTTTTAAATATTGATTATCCTAAAATACCGGTATAAAAGACTGACAATAGCAACTGTAGGTGAGGATGTGGAGCAACTGGAATTTCCTTACTTAGCAAGTAGGAATGGAAATCGGTACAACCACTTTGAGAAAAACAATTTCATCTAACAAGTTATTTGGCATGTTGTAAGTAAACTAATAGATTACGTTCATTGTTTTGATTTTCTGCTATTTGATTTGCAAGTAATGTCCGGTTTTGAATGGCTCCTTTGAGCTATCAGACTCACTCTGGCTGGCACCCCAGGAAAATAGGTCTTCCACTACCTCACCGCTTATCCAACTTTTTCCCAATCCTCCCTATTCTCCTTTTAGAGTTGATTTGCTATTTACTGCCCTAAGCTCCTCCAGACCTGATGCTTAAAGCCACAATAACCTTCCCTTTCCTTCTTAACTGTTGCTTGTGTGTGCTTCCTCCAGCTCACTGGCCTCAGTTGTTCTGGGTGAACATTTCTCCCATGTCACTTCTTGGTACAACCCATCCATGGACAGTGTTTCCCTGGGATCTACCAACCCATGGTTCCAGATCTCCCTTCTCAGAATTCAATTGCTGAAAAAAACAGCTAAGTCTCACAGTAATTTCCTGGCAGTACTTCTTTAATGACAAGGATTATCTTCCAGGCTTTATGTGAGACCTGAATATGCAGCCTATTATTTTGGTCTAGCACAATCCCTGGCCAACCTACGCTACTTAAAAAGGTGTTTAATTGTATTAAACACAGCAGTTTCTCATCAGAATTATACATAAGTCAATTTTTTATGTTTAAAAAAAAAACTGGTTTGCTGTTTTTACATGACAACTCATCCTGGGTGGTATATATAAATACAAATTATTTGAAGCTGTTTTGTCAATTTGAACAAGTGTCATGAAAATGCCAAATAGAAAATCAAGCAGTATATAAACAGGGTTTTCATAGGAGCAGATTGAGAGAAGTATCGTAATTTTCTGATTAACAAAAGAAAAGAAAGAAAAAAGACTTATAAGGTAGGTAATGATGTTACCACATTGTTTAGTTCTTAAACTTTTTTCTAGTAGTTGACTCAAAAAGTTGAGGAAAAGAGGTGTATTTATTTTAAGATGTCATTGTGAAGTATTATTTAATAGATAATAACTATCTAGTAAAACAGCTTTCAAAAAAATACTGAGTTTGTTCACAATGTAGGTCCATAAGGAAAAAAAGAAAAAAGAAGTGTATTTAATTATTTTTTTAAAAAAATAAAAGTTAAAATTAAAAAAATATATATTTAGAAGAACACACAAAAGCCAAGGACACGTTACTGATACAACGTTCTCCTCAATGGACTCTTCCTGCCACAGTCCCTGTGTACTTTTATGTTCAAAATAAAACTTGTGTATAAAACCCACATTTATATGCCCTAGACCCAGGACCTTTTAAAGAGATTTTACTCTTCTGTAGACCACACAAAATTTATGTTATTTTTCTTCTATTTCTAGAGCAGAGATAAAATAAATTATTTTCTTCCCAGCTGTTACTTTTCCATTCATAGAGATAAGGTACATGTAGCTCATTTTAGGATTCTCAGCCTCCTAGGAAATAATGGTTGCTGTTATGTCACAATGTTCCACACTGTGGAATAAATATACATATTGAAGCAAGTATATTGGTTAATATTTTTTTGGTTATAAGTGAAAGAATTCAACTTAGCATATGCAAAGAAAAAAACTGGGTGAGTGGAAAACTGATTTCTTCATGAGACTCAACAGGTCAGGGGTACCTTCCTTTTTTTTTTCCTTTTTTTTTTTTTTTTTGCTTTCTAGTTACTGGTAAGGGGTACCTTCCTAACAGGGGGAGATCATACATGGAATGACTGTATCTAAGAACTCAACCCTGTCTATATGGTTCTCTCCATTCCTTGGCTTTGCCTCACTCTGAATATATTGGATTCATTCTCTCATGCTATATAGATGGCTTTCTTCTTGCAGAAGGAGAAGGAAGGCTACAGATAACTCCAGGTTTATATTATTCTAGTTAGTTGAACTCACAGAAAAGAGAAAACTTCTCTTTCTCCCAGTGCCCACATATACAATTCTAGGGCAGTATAATGGAATCTAGCAGTTCCTGATAGGCAGATACACAAGACATGCATGGCACAGAGAAATATCAGTGCACCAAATGAAGGGCCTCTGCCATGACCTGAAGATGTGGGTAAGAGATAATGGCCAGATAAAAGCAAGATGTTCTGAGTAGCAGTGTGGCAGATGCTTTTGGCATCCACCCCATGCCCTCTTTACTTTGTTCTCAGTTCACCTGTCACTGTGGTAGGTGGTTTCTAGCACAGACAGCTTCCCCTCTCAAGTTCTTGGCTCTTTCCTTTCCTCTACCTGAGAGATTTCTCCATACCATGGGAACTTGGCCCTACCACAGACAGTCACTACACAAAGTGTGAGTGAGTTAACCTCCAGGGATGGAGTCAATCTCCACCCAGCAGGGGGCAGGTCATGGTAGGCAAAGTCCCAGCTAGTAGGACAATTCCGATGGGATTAAACTACAGTTGCCTACAAAGGTAGCTAGTTTATTACACATCTTTTATTCATTCTTTTCCTTTTCCTGTCTCACTTCTTTACTACCTCACTTAGTGGCTCGGGTTCACATCCCAAATAAACCACCTCCACCCAAGTCCTGTGTCAAGGCCAGCATCAGAGGGAATTCAAAGCAAGAGAATCAGCTTATCTATTCAACTGATCGAATAATATTTGTATTAAACACTGGGAATATAACAATAAGCAAGATAGGTATAGTCTCTCTGAGAAAGAATAGCAAAGAAATTACATTTTTAATTATAATTACTGCCATATTATTTTTATGTGTATTCTTGGTACCCTCCTTAAAATAAGGAAAATGATTGATTACATAGGGTTACCTTACTTGGTATAGATATTGGCTATAAAATAAATTTATTTTAAAATATTTAATTAATTTTTGTATATGCATTTGTTTGACTTTGTCCTACAGTATAAAATTAGAGTTTGGGTCCCTCTCAAAAACTTTGTCCCCAACTCCAAGAATAAATCAAATTTAGTGGTGCTATAAATAGAGTCAGGGCCAGCCTGTCTCTTATCCCATCTTTCTCATCCAATTTGTTTCCCTTCTGCAGGCTGAACTTTCACTTTAAATTCTAGCACCTATCCTAATCTTTAGCAAAAAAAAAAAATTATAAATAGTTCTTGTCCAGAACTTTGGGATTTAACATGAGATTACCTCTAATCTCAAGTCTCCCAAATCCTAACAAGGCTTTGGTCTTATTCCTGAGACTTGTGTGCCCACTGTGAATCATTTTGTAACAACTGGGCTTCTTCATTATTCCTGGCCAACATCTAATGTGTCAGTAGCTTTCAATCACGAGTAACAGAAAACTCAAACTAAATGGCTGGAACAAAAAAGGAATGCATTGGTCCAGGCAACTAAAAAGTCTAGGGATAATGCTGTCTTTAGGCATCACATGATCCAAGGTTTACTATGTCCTTAGGGCTTTGTCTTCATTTCTCTGCAAATTTCCAGTTCTTCTTATCTCCTTTTATCAGCTTTTTCCTCAAAATGGTTCTTTTCATGGTACCAAAACTGACAGCAATAGTACCAGTGAGGGAAGAAAGCATTTGCACTTCAACAGTCTTAGTAAAAGTCCTAATATTCACTTTGATTAATCCAGTGGGTGGTGTCAATTCCATGCTGACCATATGGCTGGTTTTTCAAAGGACACCTGAGGTAGGAAGAAAGGGAATAGAGACTGTACAGCAAGACAAGTGTCCACTGTACCAACATCAAAATTCCGTAACTCTGTATATTCTGCCTTGATTCTGTTTCTTTAGTCTTTTATCTTAGTCACCTGCCTTCTTACCCATGCTATTTAGCATTGAGTCTTGCCTTGTTCTTTCCAACCCCTGCCAGGGACCTGGATCCTGGGGTCTATTGACTAACTTCTCTGCAGCTAAGTGTCTGGACTCATGCTCATCAAATACCACTCAACTTCCTCTTTCTCTGCTCCACAGATCTCCCAAGATGTCCTCTTAGGGCACCATTGCTTCCTGTTTCTTTTATCATACTGTTGTGGCTACCCTAATTTACTTCTTGGATTAGTACCACTCACACTCTGTCATCAGGTCTGTTCACAGGCCAAGCGTCAAGACTGGCTCCAGCTCCACCTCTCCGCTATTCTGCACTGCTGGGCCAGACCTAAGGAATGTTCAATATATTTTTCTTAAATCTTCAAAATTATACATTTTAGAAAGAGGGTAAAACAACAAGTAAGATGTGCAACGTTTGGGGGATGGACATGCTTGAAGCTCTTACTCAAGGGGGAGGGGGCATGGGCAATATAAGTAACCTTAACACTTGTACCCCCATAATACGCTAAAATAAAAAAAAAATAAAAATAAAAAAGAGGGTAAAATCTAAGAAAAAGATAAATAAAAGCTATTCAAAATAATTTACAGTTATTCTTTTGAAAAACATTGATTTGGATTTTTTTCTGGAAAGAATGGTAGGAATTATAAAGTGCTTTAAGAAAAGTAATTTTACTATTTACTAATTAAATTTTGGCAAAGTATTTTCAAATAAATATGTTTAAGGTGATAAAACTAGAATGCCACTGAATAACCTTTCATATTTATTCCAAATAGCACAGGATTCAGAATAGGTTGAAATAATTTGCACATGGATCATCTGTTTATTTAAGCCCATACTTCTAAAGTGTTTAAGAATAACTTGTTCTTTTGTTTATCATCTTAAACATCTCATCTGCAGATTTATTTATAACATTAAGCTGCTTCAAATTTTTTTTCACCCCGGTTTAAATGGTACAAAATTTACCCCGTGTCCCATCTGGTTTATTACAAATTATGAATTGGCCAAAGCCAGAGTTATAACATTTTATGGTCCCAGGAACTAGCCCTTGGAACCAGAATTATGTGAGTGGCTGAGGTACACTAAGCAGTTTCCCAGTCCTGAAGATTGTGTCTTTCATCAAGGTAAGTAGTTGCTTCTAAAATGTTGCTCTCTTACACCTTTTATTAAAAGAAAGAAGAAAAAAACAGACTTATAAAAAATGTATTATAGTGATTGGCTCTTTTGAAACAGTGTGTTCTTTTCATTTCAGATTCTCCATGTTGTTCATGTTAGTGAGGGATAAAGTGCTAATTAACTAATTTAGCCTTTGTGATTAAACATTTATTCAGATTTTTAAAAAATCAGATATATCTGTATCAAGAACAAAATACTGACTTTTTCAAAAAAAAGAAAGAAAAAATAGAATTTCATACCTCAAAAAATGAAGATCTTCAAATGCAGCCATACATCTGAAAGATTTTAGAGGGTATTTCTAAAAGATTTATTTCGCTGCTCAGATATGCATATAAAAGTTCTCTATTGTCTCCTGAAGATAAAAATCTGTGTCTTTTACTAAAGAAAAAGCAATCTTATCTGATGACAAAGACCAGCCACATTTTCCAAGACTTAGAAGCAAATAAGAGAATAAATGCAATGTTGATACCACTTAACGCTGGCCAAATAGACACTCTTTTAGCTTTGCAATAATTTTTCCTGTCAGATTATGTGGTTATTTTCTAAGGAAATAAAATAGTTTACTGTTTGGCAAACAAGCTTTTACTGCTTCCCCAAACATTTTCACTCCTAAGAGGAAATATTAATGCATTTATTATATTTTGTAGCATGAAACTGAACAGGGTACAGAATTACCATGTGTTTCTTTAAATTGCAACATATGTTTTAACTGCTCTCAAAGATGGTTAAAAGCAATTATTGAAAAACAAATGTAAGTCTGACCTTAGGATATTTAAAATCACTACTTAGCAATGCAGCATTACCTTGTCCATGAAGTCTTATTGGATGTAGGCTCTCTTAATTAGGTGCCCTACTGCTGTGCTCTCATTATACCTTAGACACATCTCTGTCACTGTATTTATCACACTGTGTTAAGGAGGAGAGGGAAGGAAAGTCACAGAGCACTGATGTGGCTTCAGGAGCTCACTCCAAGGGGAATTTTTATAGGACAGAACTTCACCAGAATAAAGTCTGTCAAAGCCCAGTCCCAGGGTTACTTCCTGCATAAACCTCAGCTGCTCCAGAAAGGCATCCTGTGGTAATTAAAAGACCATGGACCCTGGAGGAAAAAAATTCCACCATATAGCCAGTACAAAGTACCAGCTCTGAATTCTTCACAGGCATACCTTTCTGAGCCTCAGTTTCATCATCTATGAGGCAGGCATAATAATGTCCACCATGTAAGATAAATGATTTGTAAAGTGCCTAGCATGTCATAGGTATTCAATAGCTGCCATCAGCTAAAGGTTCTACCTCCCTTGAACATTTACACAACAAATCTTTGCATCACTCTATGTCTTTGTCACTATTTGTGTGCATTTTATCTACCCTATTTGATCAAATATTCCCTAAGAACAAGGAATGTCTTAGCTGTTTGTCTTCTTAGCTATCTTAGCCTTGGTACATTGTCCAGCACATTGAAGTAGAAGAATTAATATTTGTTAAAGAAGTAACTCATCTGTGGAAAGCAATATGGAATAAAATATTTTAAAAAATAAAATAATTATCAAAAAAATATTTTAAAAAAGTAACTCAACTGTACTCAATAAAGTGATCTGGTTCTCATTTATAGATTATTACTTTTTGAAAATGGTTAGTTCTTCCTCAGATGACGAGCAAAATTAATCTGTATCCCAACCTCCTCTCCCAAAATGTACCAAATGCCTTTTGTGTATCAAGTACTGATGGAAATACTAATAATTGAAAACTGAATAAAATTTTCACTGCCCTCAAAGAGTTGAATATTAATTTGTTGATGCAGTTATTTAATTTCAGATGTATGCTTCTATATAGTTAATCCCATATGTTCTTCATATGCTGAAAAAGTAAACATCTTTAGAATTGGCTCCTTCTCTGTTCCATGTTGCCTTCAGATCCACACCCACGATACAAGTGGAAACTAATCATGTGCATTTGATTATACAAAAATGGCTTGTGTATTTCCTTCTATTAATTTCAGTGATTTTAAAATTTATAAACTATTTCCTTCTTTACCCCATTTGCCATATTCTCACAATATTAGTTACACATCCTTGACTTAACATAACTGGAGTGTAGAAATATTTAAGATATATAAATAAAAGATTTTAACCACATTAATATTCTAGGTTTTATGTATAAAACTTACTTCTCAAAATTTAATAAAAGAAGATTTGTTTATATGAAAAATGTAAAGAACTCATTTTAAGTAAAGAATGACAAAGTTAAATCTTTCAATCAAATTAAAAGAAACATGTCACTCTATTACAGCCAATTTCACTCTTTAAGGCTTAAACCATGTTTTATTTGACTCTTCTAACAGATTCACCACAATTCTACCAGTCCTCTGTAATTGAAGGTGCGAGGTGACATAAAGAACCCCACCCACTCTGGACATCTTAAACCAAATGAGCCTCACTTTGCCCACCCAAATGTAGAGTTTGTTTTAAGCTGGGAACACATATCCAGTCTCCCTTTTTTTGTCTTTCTTTTATCAGGACACCCCTTTATCATTTGTGATAAACAGAGCAACCCAAACATCTGGTTCTGGACATCACTGGCATTCCCTGGACCTCACTGAAACACAAAGGATCCCACCTAGAAATACGTACCTGTAGAGCTAAAAGAAGCCTTGGAAATCAAGAAGTCCAGGGCCTTCATTTTGCAGATGAGGAAAAAGCTCTGGCCAGATGAACGCTGAAATAAATTGAGTGACTTGCCCAAGTGTACATACTGGTTAGTGAAGGAGCCTGTATGGATGACTACATAATCTGTTTTAGGAGAAGGGCCTACTGATCTCTAGAAGCCAGCTACGCAGTAATCCCTCTATGCATGGAGAATTGGTTCTAAGTCCCTCCCACGGATACCAAAACCCACAGATGCTCAAGTCCCTTATATAAAATGGTATAGTATTTGTATATAACCTATGTACAATCTCTAAGCATATCTTGGGATCTTGGTCCCACCCCTCCTCAAGTGCTCGCTCACACCCAAGCAGATCTGTTTTTCCAGATAGTGTGCAAAGATTCATACTCTTCTTTTTCCACCATCAGAACACCTACATTTTCTAGTCGTTTCAGCCAATTTGGTTAAACCAATCCACTCTTCACTCTACGTTGATTTAACCCTTGCAGGAGGGTTTGCTTGTTAAAAATTTATTAGCCCTGATATATGACTCTAATGATGCACCAGGACA
This sequence comes from Microcebus murinus, assembly GCF_040939455.1. Classification (NCBI taxonomy): domain Eukaryota; kingdom Metazoa; phylum Chordata; class Mammalia; order Primates; family Cheirogaleidae; genus Microcebus; species Microcebus murinus. Next base: position 104,800,107 of record NC_134104.1, on the reverse strand, counting down.
GGATCAGGGTGAGGTTTAGCCGCAGCTTAGAGCTCCCATAAAATGAATTTTAGTCAGTGGATGGTTCAGAGTTTTTATGTAACACCCACTCAGGTGAGTCATTCTGGATGGAAGGGGATATTGTTGTGCTTTTCAGGAAGCTGAATTTGCCTAGTAAATCCACTATTTTTACATAGATTTTATAGAAGTTCTACTTAGAGTAGCTTTAAGGACAATGACAAAAATCAGGTCAGGTTGCCTCCTGACATATCAACAGATTATACTACTTTTCAAAACTGATAGTATTTGGTCTAAGGAGCCAGTCCAAAATTGTATCTCACTTTCTTACAAATTTCTGCTCTCTCAATTCTGTGCACAGTTGTCTTAACCTTTTCCTGAAGTGAAAAACAATCAGTATAAGCCATGAGTACTGCCCTAAAAACATTCTACAGACTTCAACTTCTAAAAGCAGTTTCAACAGAAGTAGAAAACAGGGCCAGTTTATACAGAGCTGGCTCAACCATGTTCCATTTTAAGAAAGATTAGAAAAACAGAAATTTAATATTGTAATGAACATGTATTTTGCACACTTTTGAAGGAGAGAGTGAAAAGCACTGCTTAATGTATCAGACTAGAGATCTGATATCAGCCCGTAATTCTGCCTGACTCCATCCTGATATATGGCCCAGGTATATATAGAGCACCAGGTAAATGAGGGAAGATATTTTAGGGGAGAGGCCCAGTCTATACTTTTGAGTAGGAAATATACACCTCAAAACAGCCAAACTGTCAGTCCCTGTCACCAGGCCCCAAATAACTGGAGGAAATTATAAATTCCTTGAAGCCTACACTGAATCTTATTTGTATTATTTTTTCCTTCCGTCTCCCATTGAGATCCTACCTCATAGCAGGTGCTTAATAAATGTTTTCCTAAATGGAAAAATAAAAGAGTTCTCAACTTAGTTTATTTTCAACTCTTCCAAAAACATATCATAGCAGGCAAGCCATTGCTCTAATCTATATTATCTCAACTGGCCCAGTTATTATAAAACATTATCTTTTCGTTCCATTTGTCCTTTATTAATTATATAATTTTTTATAATTTTCCCTAATTATTTTTCACCAACACAAAAAGGAATTGAAAAAATGAAAAAATGAGAAAATGAGAATTAGGATAATCAAATAAAGAAAATGCTTACATGGACATTTTAGGAAAAATATGCCACTTATAACTTCATATTTAAGCTTTTTCATGTGACATAAGTTTCTGAAGACTTATGTACATTTTTTCATGTTTTATTATTATAATAAAAGAAAGATAATCATTAAAGAGTGTTATATATTTTAAATATATAAAATATATATTTATTATGTATTTTATAATATATATAAAGTGTTATATATTTTAAATATCCATAGTTAATATATATATATAAACTCTCCCGCCCAGCTGGTCACTTTGGTTTCTGTTACCTCCCTAATTCTTAAGTCGTTTTTGAAGCCTTTCTTACCTTATCTCCTAATACTTCATTACACTAGTACTAGATTGGGTGTCTTCTGCCAGTGGTTTTACTGGCTGGCATCCAGAATCACAGCAGTTGAGGATTCTTACTCCTCTACCTAAGGTAGCAAGCGTTTTGACTATCTTAGTCTACTTCCTCATGGCCACAATGATGCCCTGACCATCATCCTCCCATACACCTGGAACAACTAGCTTTTCTCCAAAATTCCTTGACCTTCCTATTATTGCAAAGGTTAATAATGATTAGAAGCATTAACTCTAGAGTTAAAGACTGTTGACTTCGAATCCTGACTCTAACATTTAGCCACCATCGACCTTGGGCAAATTAGCCTCCTGCGCCTTTGTTCCTCACTTGCAGTCAGACACGCTGCTGATGCGCCAGGAGGTCGGCCATTGTTCCGCACTTGGAGCGTGGGGAGAATGATAAAAATAATATCAATATTAAAGGGTTGTTATGAGGGTTAAATGAGATAATATATATAAAGCACTTTTTTTTTTTTTAGACAGAGCCTCACTCTGTTGCCAGGGCTAGAGTGCCGTGGCTTCAGCCTAGCTCACAGCAACCTCAAACTCCTGGGCTCAAGCGATCCTCCTGCCTCAACCTCCCGAGTAGCTGGGACTACAGGCATGCACCACCATGCCTGACTAATTTTTTTTCTATATATTTTTAGTTGGCCAATTAATTTCTCTCTATTTTTAGTAAAGATGGGGTCTTGCTCTTGCTCAGGCTAGTTTCGAACTCCTGACCTTGAGTGATCCGCCTTCCTCGGCCTCCCAGAGTGGTAGGATTACAGGCGTGAGCCACCACGCCCGGCCTATGTAAAGCACTTGAAACAACAGTGCATAAAATAAGCTCTTAATAAACCTAGCTATTATTGTTACCAGTCCCTTCCTCCATTTTTTAGAAGACTTATATGGGAGTTACAAATTCACAAGATTTACAAAGGGAAGAAACTTGAAAATCAACTGGTCCAAGGTTAAAAATAATCGAATACCTGCAGGGCCAAGACAGGCAATATGATTGATATGATTGAAAAGAACTCACAGACAGGAAGTGGGAGGGAGGACTGCGGTGGCCTGGCTAGACATACCCTGCTTGCTACTCAGGGTGAAGCGCACTGCTGTAATGTGAGATCAGGAGCCTGGTGTTACCAGATCTTCCAGTTTTTCAAGAGAAGCCAGAAATCCATATTTGGGTATAATTCCAATGTATAAATGTTTACAGTTAATTCAAACTCTTATAAAATGCTTTATGGGTTTTTAAAAAATAAGGCATGGCAGCTTCTACTTTAGAGCCTCTAATCTAATTGTATCTCATTTGAAAACTGAGAAAACAGGATTAAGAATAAAAATGCCACATGCCCAAGGGTACATACAACTACATAATGGCAAAACCCTGATAAAACTCACATCTCTCAACCCTTATTCCAGGGACCTTTTACATACTTCCCTATGGTGCTTTCCCCCTTGACATCTGCTTCTGATCTGTTACTAAATGCTGTTATTTGTACTTTCTGCTCCATTCTCATGGCAACCATGCTGACTGGGCCACAGTTGCCTCATAATCTCCTCACTTCCGATCCACCTTGGTGGTTTGTTTGCTAAGAGCAGACTGACCTTTTTTTTTTTTTTTTTTTTGAGATAGGGTTTCACTCTGTTGCCAGGGCTAGGGAGTGCTACAACCTCAAACTCATGGGTTCAAGCAATCCTCCTGCCTCAGCCTCCCAAGTAGCTCAGACTACAGATGCACACCACCATGCCCAGCTAAATTTTCTATTTTTGGTGGAGACAGGGTCTTGCTTTGGCGTATGCTGTTCTCAAACTCCTGGCCTCAAGCAATCCTCCCAGCTTGGCTTTCCAAAGTGCTAGGATTACAGGCGTGAGTCACCACACTCAGCCCAGACTGACCTTCTTAACCTTAGCCCTCACACCCTTTCTCAAAGATTCTTTATCACCTATTGCATCAGAGCCAAGTACAACTAGTCTGTCCAACCGTCTGGCCTCAGATTGATTTCCTTTTGCTTTCCTCAGCCCTCTACAGCCAGCCTGCATCCTGGTTGCTCCAAAACAAGCTGTTTTGGCCTCCCCTAAAGTAAGACAGAAATAATGGGAAAGTATAATAATAGCATTTACCTCAGAGTACTGTTAGGAGGAGTAAAAGAATTGACATACCTATAGGGCTTGACATATAGCAAACATGCTATATGCTATATTTATGAATATACCTGTGTTATCTCTCCTACTAGACTCAGTGTCTTTAGAACAGAATCTATGTCTAATATGCTCTTCCCACCCACATATTTAGTACATATTATGTACTCATTAGATACTTGCTCACAATAAGAGTGAATGACTACGGGAGTAAATGAAAAATCTGTATAATCAAATAAAGGTGTCCATAGACCAGAAATAGAGCCGAAATGAAAAATAGTGAGTGTATAAGGGTCTGTTGAGCTGCAGAGACAGAAGCAGGCAGTGACTGGTGTTAGGGACTGACCTTCCACAGCCCCACCGGACAGAAAAGCAGAGACATCGAGGATGTAATTACACAAGAGGAGGTTTATTTTCTGGCTAGCCAGGGTCCAAGCCCTAGAGCACCAACGCAGTGGCCACTCTTGCAGGCAAGGACCCTGACTGGGGTTGCAGCATGCCTTTTATCCCTATGGTGCATACGCTATGCAGTGGCTGATCACGCGTGGATCATGCATTGACCTTTAACATGATTGGTTGGCTGGTGGCCCCACTATACAGGGGTTCAAACAATGCAAAGTTGGCGCAATCAAGCAAGCAAGCAACGGTTTCCACAGCAAGCAAGCAACAGTTTCCAGAAGCCGGATGTTAGTTCCGGCTTCACTGGGGGTGTGGGCCTTGCAGGTATGCAATGTCTCAACCCCTCACACTGGGGGGAGTCTGGCTCTTGTCTCATAATGGCGACTTTCAAAGTTTCACATGAGTGATGAATTGGGGGTGCAACAGCCAGAGCCAGGCTCACTGCTTGAATAAGTGTTCTGAGTGGGGTCCCCTTACTTGTAAAAGAAGGCTTTTAAAAAGTTACTCTGTTGCCTAAGACTACAGCCTAACAGGGACCAGGGAGGTGAGAGAACACAGACACAGTCTCGTGACAGGGAACTGAACCAAGTCACTGGTTATTTCTACGGCTGGACCTCTGTATCCTCAAAAGCACTGAAACGTAGGATTCCCAAATCTCCATTATGAAACCTGGTTCTGAACTGTGAGCACAGGGGCCATGTAGAGAGAACTGCAAAACCCTAAAGAAGGAAAGAAAAATAGAAAACAAATAAATAACCTGTTTAAAACTACCCACTCAAAGTGGTAGCCTGGAAATACAAATCCCAAAATACACGAAGAAATCCAGTGCTAAGAAACACAGACAATAAAATCAAGAATCAGACCATGAATTCACTAAGATGAGCTATATGGAACAGCCTGAAAGTATGTTTTGGATTTTCATAGAAAATAAAGGAATAACATCCTGAACAAGAAATGCTAAAGTTAAGAAAAAAAAAAAAAGAGCATAAACGAAACAAGAACAGGGTGATAAGAAAAAAACAATTAGCCATATTGTAAATAAAAATGTAATCACTAAAATAAAAACTCAATAGATTGCTGACTGTTTACAATGGTTAAGTAAAAGAGAGAATCAGTGAATAAAAAATAGCACTTAAAACATTCACCAAGAACGCAACAGAAAGACAGATTAGAGGGACTGATGGGACAGCAACCTTTAAAGTCATACAGGCTCTATTTCTAGAACTACAGAGAAACAAGAGAACCCAGATTGCAAATACTCTCTGAGTGTTGAGAGGAAAGAGACATATATCCACACCAACATAGCCTTGTTAAAGTACATCAAAGATGAGAAAAATTTTAAGAAAAACACAGAGAGAAAAGACAGATTACCTGCAAAATAATGATAACTAGACTCATCACTAACAACAGAAGTTAAAAACAATGTCTCGAGTGTATATAGAAAATCTAGAATTATATGCAATAGCCAAACTATTTAACTTCCATTTCCAAGATTGGAAGAAAATATCTTTCAGACTCACAAAATTTGTGTGCTACCCATAGATATTCTCTAAAATGAATTTTCAATTATATCCATATCTATTAGTTTTCTCTTACTATATGACAACACTGAGCAGTTTAAAACACACAGTTTAGGCCGGCCATCGTGGCTCATGCCTGTAATCCTAACAATTTGGAAACCAGCCTGAGCAAGAGTGAGATCCCGTCTCTACTATAAATAAAAAGAAATCAATTGACCAACTAAAAATATATATACAAAAAATTAGCCAGGCATGGTAGGGCATGCCAGTAGTCCCAGCTACTCAGGAGGCTGAGGCAGCAGGATTGCTTGAGACCAGGAGTTTGAAATTGCTGTGAGCTAGGCTGATGCCATGGTACTCTAATCTGGGAAACAGAGTGAGAATCTGTCTCAAAAAAAAAACAAACAAAAAAACCCCCACAGTTTATTATTTCATAGTTTCTGTGGGTCAGGGATCCAAGTGTGGCTTAGTTGAGGTTTCTGTTTCAGGGTTTCTTACAAGGCTACAATCAAGATCATGGCCAAGGTGAATATCCTCTGATGCCTCAACTGGGAGGTGATCTACTTCCTAGCTCACACAGTTGTTGGCACAATTCAGTTTCTCTGGGTTTTTGGACTGAGAACCTCAGTTCTTTGTTTGCTGCCAACCAGAGGTCACCCTCAGTCCCTCATCACATGGACGTATAGGGTAGCTCACAACATAGCAGCTTCCTTCATCAGAACGAGCAAGAGAAAGAGAGACTGCTAACTACCAGGAAGTTGCCATCTCTTGCAATCTACTCATGGAAATGACCCATAATTTTTGGCATGTTTTATTGGTTAGAAACAAGCCATAAAGCCAGCCCACACTCAAGACAAGGGAATTGTGCAAGGGCATAATGATCACAGGTCAGCTTAAAGTCAGCCCACCATATTTAGCAAGAGAAACACCCAGAGAAAAGACACAGATTGCAAGTAAAATGTTTTTTATGTTACGCCCCTGCTATTTGATGCCATAAATGGTTTTATTCAGTGACTGATTTATAAGCCTATTTGTATTTAAGCAGCTACTTTTTATTTTGCTGTTAATTATTTGAAAAATCACATTACTAGTACACCCCAACTTGGATAAGCAAAACATAAAGGACTTAGGTGTGGTGAGTAACACTCCTGTCAGAGTTGGTTTTTGAGAGAGAAATGCCCTGGTCCTTTGGTTTCTTGTTTGGAAAAATCGCAAGCAGGGCTGGAGCTACAGAGTCAACACAGACAAGAGGCAATTCTACACTAACAGCTGTCATTGTAGAAAGGAAGGGAGAAAGAAGGAAGCTTATACAATTGTGAAAATACGTTCTAGAAAGGGGAACAGGTCAGTCGGAATGAGTGGAGAAAGAGGTTAAGGACTCCTAGGTGGTTTCCTTTTATTGGCATAGTCCAGGGAAGGGCTTCCAGGGGCTGTAGGATGTTGCCGGATGATTAATATACATGATTGTCAGGTGTGCTGCATTCTCCTACAGTCCCATCCCCAATTGTGTCTCCTACCCCTAACCCCACCCCCACTGCTAAGAACTGTCCTCCTGGTCTATATCTGCCACCTGCAGAATTGATCCCTGCCTAACACTCCTTCCTTACTGCTTACACACTCAGAACTTCAGTTTGTTTAAAAGAGAAACAAGGGGAATGTATGGTTCAGGTTATGAAAGGGTATTGAACAGAAACAAGCTCTGTGCTCTTAAGGAAAAGTGCACACAACATATGCAAGAGAATGAGAGCATACAGGCACCTGTTCCTGGAGGCAGGTAGAGAAGGAATGGAAGATTTACTTCCTGTCTGGCATCACTAAAACAGCAGAAAGGGAAGCAATTTTTCCATCGGTATTCGGCTGGAGTAGGGAAGGTATTGCCAAAAGAATTTTCTGCTGCTAGGCCATTCTTTTCCTGACCCTTCAGCTATGGGGACAGACTTTCTTGGGGCTTTTTTGGTCTGTGCCTATTGGCAGTTCTGCTTTGCAGGCAATAATGTGTCTGGAAATATGTGAGAGGAAATAAGGAAACCCACAGAACTCACCACCATGTCATTCCTCAAGTCCCAAGGTCCCCATACATGTTTCTTCTTTCTACCTTTCTGAATCTGCCCAAACTTGTTCATTGTGTTATCTCCAAGGTTTTTCAGTTGTGAGAGAGAATCTGGAAAAAATGGAGCCACCTCGTCTTGGCTGGAACATGATTTGTATTTTTAAATAATTGTAACAAATTTTAGTAAGACATTTTGAGACAAAGAAATTTGAGTATGGACTGAAGATTAGATGATATTGAGAAATTACTTTTAATTTGATTTGATATGATAATGGTATCATGGGTACATAAGAAAATATCCTTATTTTTTATTCTTTAGGGATGTTTTCTGAAATATTTGAGGTAAAATTATATAATGTCAGGAATTTTCTATAAACTATGTCTTCAAAAATAAAAAACATAAAAAGAAGAAAGATGAGGACAAAAAGAAGGAATGAAAAATAAAAGGAAAAAATAAGAAAAAAAGGGCATAGATTAAGCAAGTGTGGCAAGATGCTGGCAATTATTAAATCTGGTTGATGGGTATATGGGAGTCATTATGCTATTTTTTCTATTTTGTGATTTGGCCAAAATTTTTTGTAATAAAAAGTTTATTTTAAAAAATTACTCTGGCTACATTGTGAAGAAAATATTGAAAGGAGAAATTTAAGAATTGGGTCCTAAGAATCTGCCATCTTTCCAAGGAGTTTCACTCCATGACTGGGGCAGGGAAAGTACACAAGAATCAATTTTCATAAAAATGCTCAAAAAATGTTAGAAAAATGTCAAAAGGACAAAAATCTCAACTTGCAGGGCATTGGCAAAACTGGGGAAACTTGGAATATCGAAATAATGATATTAACAAATTATAGCTCGTTGCATAAAATAGAAACTATGAAACCAAAGAGATGTAAGTAAATGAATAAATTAAAAGTTTGATGAAGATCATGATACTACATAGTCTTAAAGAACTCCCAACAAATACTTACACAATTATGAAGTGAGAAAGAGTAACTTTACAATGGAAAAACTGACAGACACCACCTCAATCAAGTAATACAAATGAAACTTATTAATCATGGAACAAATTGAAATCATGTGTCACCTGATAGTATATACTGAGAAGAACACAGCATCATTTCTGTGATATTCCACCAATGCATCACCTAAATCTAATGAGGAAGCTGCAGACAAACCCAAGTTGAGGAACATTCTGCAAAATAACTGGCTGGTATCTTCAAAGCATCAAGGTCATAAAAATGGAAAAAACAAACAAAAAAGAAACTGTTCTGGAATGAAAGAGACTCAAGAAATAGCTAAATGCAACACATGATCTTGAATATGATCCTTTTACCATAAAGAACATTATTGGGACAATCAGCAAAAGTGGAATGAGGTCTAATGTTTGGGTGATAGTAATGCACACATGAAAATATTCAGGGGAGACAGGGCACTACACCTGAAAATTTCTTTTAAATAGGCCAAGGTTAAAAAAAAAAAAAAAAAAGTTCTTTGTACCTGCAACTTTTTTATAAGTTTGTGCTTGTTTTGAAAAGTCGTTAAACCTTCTGTATATGCAGAACAATTTGAGATAACAATACAGTACAAAATGCCAAGCTCCAGAAGATACAAGACGTATATGTAAGGAATTTACAACCCAGCAAAGGGTTGAGAGACATGAAAACACATATACCTGGTAAATCAAATCATGCCAGGAGTCAAATTGGACTGAAAATTCCTAACAGAGTTCTTGCCATAACATGTTACCACAACATGTATTAAGGAAGGTTAATATCTCTTAAAAAAATAATTGCCCTAACTTGATCCAACTTATTTGCAATACTAGATCTTTGAAGAATTCTTTATGATTAAATCCAATCACCTTGTAACTGACTTAGGTGGAATTAAAGAAAGATATCAGTTTTACCCATAAACTTACTCAAAGTAAATTTATAAAGAAATGTATCAGGTAAAAAAAATGGAGCTCCAGAGAACAAAAATAAAGAACTCTTGTGTCATGCTCATTATACCTGTTTCCAGAGTAGCATTTATTTTATGGAGTAACAATCATCCTCCACAGAAAACTAATTTCTAAGACAGAAGAGGCACCCAGAGTACATTGGTTACAGTGCTTTTCAAGACACCTAATAAAGCAACAGGATGAAATGATCACTAGAGGGCACAGCTGGGTTGCTCTGGGGATGTATATGCATGGAAATTTTTTCAACTTCATATCTAAAAGGAATTTATACCATCACTTCACCTTTGAAACACAATAGATAAATGAGTTAATTTCCAAGAAAATGCAATGCCTTGCCTGATACAGGTGATTTAGTTGCAGGAGAAAAAATGCTGTCAGCAAATTAAGACACTCTCATTTATATATTGCAACGTCATTTGCATTTTTTTCTGGTTTCAAGGCCAAATCTATTGTGTTGTAGCATTTAAAAATAGGACAATATGTCTACTCACAATTAAATCCTATTTCATTATTAAGAAGCCTCTTTGCTTTGTATAACTGCTAGCCAGCACTGCAGACATCATTTCCTTGCTGGCAACTTTCTCTTTATTTTAATCTTTGGCTCTTTAATGGAAATTAAACTTGAAGAATTTTTTTTAAAAACTACATCCATGGTAACGCAGAGTGATCACTTCTATGCCACTCTTACTGATGAATAGTGAGGTTTTGAAATCTTAGTACCCAATATTCTCCAGAATTTTCTCTTTTCAGTTAGATCTCCTCTTCTGTCAATCAAGCTATGATGAACAAGAGTTTTCTCCCTGGCTACTATGATGCTTAGCAGCCTCTGGTGTGTGATATGTAGACAGTGGGCTGGAGGCAGGTCCATTGTCTGTGCTCTGTACCCTGCCTTCACCAGCCCAACCTCTCCCTACTTGCAACTTTCCTATAAGGTTGTGACTGTTTAAAAGTTTTTAAAATTTCTGTATGTGAGGAATAATTTGAGACAACAAATTCTCTACAAAATTTCTACCCCATATATCCACCCTTCCCTACACACATTTTCTGGTCCTTCTCAAAAGTAACCTAACCAAAAACACTCGTCAAGCATCTGAGCAATGCAAAGAGGGTAGAAACAAATGAAAAAATCATGTACACCTAAGAACCTTACAATCTAGTTGGAAAGACAAAGCATAAAACTAGGGAAAATGTTACTAACACACAGCTGTTTATTTTTTTTTATTTTTTTTTTTAAATTGAATGGAGGCAAGAAAGAAATACACAGCTGTTTAATTAACAACAATCTCTGAAGACCTGAATTAGATATAAGTTTGCCATTATTGTGTGAATTTAGGCACTTTTAATTTCTCTGAAATTCACATTTCTCATATGTAAAATGGGAAAAGTATAAATAGCAAATATGTATTAATAGCTATAATGAACAATTATATCATCATATGTGTCAAGGTATATATGTTCAAAATTTTTTATTAGAAAATTTCATCATTGTGGCTACATAGCAGGTACTTAGTACAGTATACAGATGTGGATAAAGATGAATCATGCTGCCATTGCTCTCAATGGGCTTATTGCATAATGTTAATACTAGCATTGGTATTATATAGAAGCATAAATAAATAAAAATACATACAGCAGAGGCCACCCTCCAATTTTGACCATTGCATATGATCAACAAAGTTAGAGACCATTGACAGGCATGTTAACAACTAATTATTGTACTGTGTTAAAAGATTCTGCAGTAGTGGTGTGATTTAATTGCTATGGGAGCCTACAGATGTGTGATAAATCTTGACAGTCTTAAGTGTGGTTAGGAAGTCATTAGTCAAAAATATGGGAATGGAATTTCAGGCAAATGTAATGAGCATGGCTTTGGGTAAGATGAAGTTGTGTTGAAATACTGACCCCATCACTTTCTAGCTGTGTGACCTCAGTTTTCTCCTGTTTGTGTATGAAAGTACTACCACCACCACCACCACCCCCGGGGCTGCCTGAGGACCATTTTTTTAAATTAATTAAGATAATATTCATTAGTTCCGTACAATTCTTTTGCTCTAGGTCCCCTTTCCCCTCCTTATTTCAGCAGGATGCTCTTGGCTAGATGTCTTTGCACACACCAGTTCTGCAAAGCACACAGGGTTACAAGTTTTGAATTCTTCTGTTATTGTTGCTGCAAGGTTGTTAGTGGTTAATGCCTGGAGTTTAGCCCCTTATGACGACTTGTTTTATATGGGTTCCTGGGACATGCTGTTTGCCTACATGGACTTCTGATCCTCTGTCTGGTTCTGAACTATTAATACTACTACCTATAGTGGACATTTCTTGGTTTTTGTACTCTCACATCTCCCTACTCCTGTTCTCCCTACTACTGGTAGCTGCACTCTGGTTTCCTTTGGCAATCCTTCTATTTTTCATTCAGTCCATATGATTATGGGGACTCTGGCCAGCCACAACAATTTATCTTCCTGGCTAGAGCAATTGTATGTAGGCTGGAGTACAATGTGAGTCAAAGACAGCCAGGTCCAAGATTTTTATTGGAATTTAGCAATAGAGCTTTCTCCTTCTTCTAGATTTGGAGCTGAAGTTGCCAGAGACCACCATTAAGGAAGCACCTGGCTGAGAGTGAAGCCAGTGTAGTAAAATATAACCAAAAGATAGTAAGAAAAAATAGCTTTCTAAGGACTTTTTTGAGCACCTGGATCCAACAATACCTGAAGCCAGTAGTTGTATTAAATGTTTCAGTATATGAGCCAATAAGTTCTTTTTTTTTCTAAAGCCTAGTTTGGGGTTTCTATATCCTGCAACTGGAAGAGTTCTAATGCCTCTAAAGTTTGTCAGCCAATCCAGTCTTCTGACTTACTTCATTTAGTACTGGCTGCCTCTCTAAACCAAAGTTCTAGCTTTACTCCCACCATTAACAACTGAGTTTATTATGAAATACAGAATAACCCACCTTCTTTCTTAGATCGGTTACATCTATGATTGTGGCAATTTACCTGTGCTTATGGACTGCTTCCACATTCTGAAGCATATGGCATGGCTTCTCGGCCCTTTGGCTAAGATCAAATGTGAAGCATATGGTAAGATCAGAATAAAGTGAATATACCAATTCCCTACTATTTTAGAAGGGCACTGCCTTTATCCACCTCCTCTCACAATCTCAGTGCTACTACTACTACTACTCAGAAAGCAAGAATAATAGATGAAATTTATTGTGCATCTACTGAGTATCTGACACTATATTATTAGTGGGTTATACTTAGTGGGTTGCAATTATCATTTCTTTAAAAATGTGAGGCAGAATGGAATAGAATCAAGTAGATTAAAATGGAATGGAATAAAAAAGAATATATTGGAATGCATCCAATATAGTAAGATTTTGTGTGTGTGTGTGTGTAGAGATGGGGATCTTACTATGTTTCCTAGGCTAGTCTTGAACTTCTGGCTTCAAATGATCCTCCCTCCTCAGTTTCCCACAGTGCTGGGATTATAGGCCTGAGCCACCACACCTGACCAATTGGTTCGCAAATTTTTCTTTCCATATATGCTGTGTGTCTATGTGTGCATATAAGTACTGATTTGTAATATAAAGCATATTTTTAAAATGTGAATTATGATAAAAAAAAAAGTAACCTGTCCAAGGTCACAAAGATAGTAACAGAGCCAGCTCTGAATCCAGGTATTCGAAAGCCAGCTAATTGTCAGAACCATATGCTATTCATAGATCAGGAAATTAAGTTTAGAGAAGGTAAATAGTATGAGGAAAATGATAATATCTAACCTATCGAATTATAAAGATTAAATCAGATAATACAATTGTCTGGTATACAAAAGAACATAATAAAAATTAAGGCTGGGTGTGGTGGCTCACACCTGTAATCCTAGCATTCTGGGAGGCCAAGGCGGGCGGATTGCTCTAGGTCAGGAGTTCAAAACCAGCCTGAGCAATAGCAAGACCCCGTCTCTACTATAAATAGAAAGAAATTGATTGGCCAACTAATATATATAGAAAAAAGTTAGCCAGGCATGGTGGTGTATGCCTGTAGTCCCAGCTACTCGGGAAGCTGAGGAAGCAGGATTGCTTGAGCTCAGGAGTTTGAGGTTGCTGTGAGCTAGGCTGATGCCACGGCACTCACTCTAGCCTGGGCAACAAAGCGAGACTCTGTCTCAAAAAAAAAATAAAAACAAAATATTAAAAATAAAAATTAACATTAAACTATTTTGGAAATTTTTTAATGTAACAATGTATTATTAACAGATTGCCATTTCTTTAAGTATTCTTTTACAACAGCATTTTAAATGGCTTAATATATTACTTTGTTTGTATTTGTAATTATATCTTTGCTTACCTAGTCTTAGAAAGTATTTAGGTTGCTTCCATCTTTTTACTACTTATAACAGCTATTAATAGCTTATGGCAAAATCTCCACATATAAATATTTGCATAGGCTAAACTCCAACAAGGGGAATGGCTAAGTCAAAGGGCATATACATTGTAAACTTCAGAAAGTTTAAACCAATTTACACTTTCCCCCAGCAATTGCTCTAAGTCTGGCATCTATAAAAATGGGGTGTTATTTGTTAGGATCTTTGTAGTAACTTAAAAATCCATTTGTAGGGCATGTCACTGCTGTTGCAATAAGACCAACAAACCACAAAGCTGGCTTTGTGTAAATCTCATCAAAGCATCCCCATGCCTGATCTCCTCTCCCTCACCCCTCTCCAGTCCCTGCTCTTGACTCAGTTTTTTTTTTGGAGAGAGGGTCTCCCTCTGTCACCAGGGCTAGAGTGCAGTGGCATCTTCATAGCTCACTGCAACCTCAAACTCCTGGGCTCAAGTGATCCTCCTGCCTCAGCCTCCTGAGTAGCTGGGACTATAGGTGTGTGCCACCATGACTGGCTAGTTTTTTTCTATTTTTAGTAGAGACAGTTTTTTTAGTCTTGCTCAGGGTAGTCTTAAACTCCTGGCCTCAAGCAATCCTATCACCTTCGTCTCCCAGAGTGCTGGGATTACAGGCATGAACCATTGGGCCTGGCCTAGACTTAGCTTCATGTCTCTCCCTAGAGCATTCCTAGTTTCCTCATGAAAGTAACCATTCCTGCCATCACGGGATGCACTCTGCTGAACCCTGACCAAGTCTATCTCCTGAACACGCAGAAACTGAGCAGGATCTTATTGTATTTCCAAATATAATCATACTGGGTATAACAATACTGATTGCTTGTTAGCGGACTTTGATAGTTACTATTTGTAAATACCTAATACTCTTTCCCATCCCCATTCTTCTTTTAAAAATATATCCCCCTTTCCCACTTCTTTCTTTTAAGGAACACCTCCCTAATTCTATGTGGCCCTAGTGAGGGCCCTCCATCACATAACATGCCCTTCCCCCTGATGAGTGGAATCACCACCCTGTCTGTACTTATAATAGTAGCATATTCTTCTAGACACAGAAATTGGTCTGAGGGGCAGATACAGGACACAGACACAGGGGCAAATACAGGGCCAGAGTCTCTCTGTGAGCTCAATACACAAATTTTGAGAGAAGAAACTTCTCTCCACGTGGTTACTTACATTGTGAATATACATCTCTTGCTGCTGTCAGCCATGGTCCCCAGTTGCTAGAGGAAGTTGGCCACTCCAGAGGGGAAGGAGATCAATATACCAAGAGAACGGAGATGAGCACACCAAAGGGGTCTGATGACATCACTGAGTCCTGCTTTCGGCAGTGCTTGAAGTCAGTGCCACCAACAAACTTCTGAGTAAAAAAAAGAAAAACTGTTTTTGGTTAAGGACAGTTTGATTTGTTTTCCGCCTCTAGTAACTGGAAGAGTCTTGATTGACACAGTTGTAAAATTAGCAGTATTAACAACATATATTTTGAGTTAAGAGTAGGGAATCATACAGTAATGGAATTTTATATGGTAATAGGGCAGAAATCTGTTGAGTTGTAAAAGAATATACATAATGGTAGTTGCAAGAGAATGATCAATACAAAATATCACTCAGAAAATTGTTAGTTTTTACATATTGAATTTAAATAAAGGAAGTGGAGTGCAGAAACCTGGCTGTTGTCTCAATTCTACCTCTAGACAGGTACGTGTTTTTGACCAACTCACATCACCTCTTAGGGGCTTTGATTCTTCATCTGAAAATAAGTAGACTAAATAGTTGAATTCTGGCATCTCTTGTAGCTCTAAAATCTGTAAACCTTGCCCAGTAAAGACATTGTGATCGAATCTGTGTGTCTAGGAAATGCAATTTGCTGATTGCCTTAGGCCTGGGTTACTGTCTGTTGAGGTGGGCAAGAGAAATATTACACTTGAGGTGGGAGTGGAGTCAGTCCCTCCCAAACCACACAGCTATTACACATCAGAGGAGGGAGGAATAGGTATGGAGGACACAATTACAATAACCACACAGTGGTTTTAGAAGGCATCTGCACTTGTCAATAACTCATTTGATAAATAATGAAACCTTGAGCATTTCATAAAATTAATCTAGGGTATGCCTGACTAAATCAGGGGAACCTGAAGCCTTAAGGCCACATGTGGCCTTTTAAGTCCTTAAATGTGGCCTTTTGACTAAATCCAAATTTTATAGAACAAATCCTTTTATTTTTATTAATATTAATACATTTTTCTTCATATTTTACATGTTTATTTTATTTTTAAAATGAACATATTTAAATACTAAAGAATAAAAGAAGTTTCAACAAAATAATCCTTCCAGATTGACTGGCACAATTAGAACATTGGTAAGCCATAAGGGCTAAACTGATGGCTGCTACATTCATGATTTAGTTCTAACTTCTTCCACCAGACAGGAGCCACTAGCACATGAGGCTGGTTGATGAGTGTCTGTGGGGATCAAGTATGCCACTCTGTTATCAGCTTTTGACAATGGTGCACTGTGTTTCTGTTTGAAGTGGAATTTGCGAATAGTTGCAGAGCTTCACAGTATTTTTAAACTCTGTCTTAACAGTTTATCACGTCAAAGAAGACCAAAATAATGCTGAAGAAAGAAAAGATATTTTTTTAATGAGGATTGGGACTTGCAATATTATCTCGTTTCTGCTAAAGATAAAATGACTTGCTTGCTTTGTGATACTCCAATATCAACATTAAAGAAATTCAGTGCTCATCAGTATTATAGCACTAAGAACCAAAAATATTTTAAATTATCTGCATGTGTGATGTGAGTCAAAAAAAAATAAAAAATAAAATAAGATAAAATAAATTAGAGGGAGAGGAACAAAAGATTGTATTGCAGAAATTAAAAGATGAAAAGCAAAAGCAAAGATAATTCTTCCAAGCAGCAATAACACCTGGAAATAATGCCACTGAAGCAACTTATAAAGTAGCTAATATACTCAGGAAAAAAGGAAAGCCATTTGGTGATGTAGAAATTGTGAAAGAATGCATTGTTGAAGGTGTAGGATCCTTAGACCCCAATAACTTTTCAATAAAGTACAAACAACTGCCTCTTTCAAGGAAAACCATAACTGATCAGCAGCATGAATTATCCTTCAACATAACAGAACAACTTAATGCAATACTTCAAAAGGAAAAAATATATTATTCAATTGCTTTGGATGAACCAATTGATACTGCTGACTTGGTACAGGTTTTATACTTCATTTGGGTCATAACAGATTTTCTTTGCTATGAAGAATTATTTGCTTTGGGCACTCAGGTGCACAGAACACGGGGAATAAATATTTTCAACAACTTTCAAAATAAATTTCATGATGTTGGACTGAATTTGGTAAATTTATTTAGGCCATTAGAAATGAAATGTCTGATTTTGAATCAAAAGTTTATTATATCTCACACAAGAAGCAGTACAATCAAATTATGAGCCTAAACTATCTACACAGTTTTGCCATCTTAATGGTAGCTTGTTTATGCCAGCAGTGAAGAAGTCTGCAGAGCAAGTGGCAATGAAACCATGAAAGGCATTTTCCATAGCTTGTTGAGAATTGAATATTTTTCCTTCCAAGAAGTGGTCCAAAGCCAGAAGAAGTGGTAGTCAGTTGGTGCAAGGTCTGGTGAGTACGTTAGATGACAGAGAGTTTCCAAGTCCAACTGCTGTAGTTTGAGTAGAGTAGTATTGTTTGGGCGAGATGTGGGCAAGGTTTGTCTTGCAAGAGGATTAGATTGTCTCTATTGACCAATCTTGGCTGTTTATTCGCAAGCATGCTCATCATTTCATCCAACTGGTTGCAGTAGGCATCACTGTAATTGATCAACCAGGTTTCCTAAAGCTGTAGTGGATAATACCATTGCTGGACCACCAAACAGACACCAGTAGCTTTTTTAGACAGATATTCAGTTTTAGACTGTGTTTGGGCACTTCATCTTTATCTAACCATTGTTCTGAACGCTTGCAATTGACAAAAATAATCCATTTTTCATCACACATAACAATGCAATATAGAAATGGTTCGCCTTTATGTTGTGACAGCAAAGAAAGTCAAGCTTTGAGGTGATTTCTCTTCTGACACTCGTTTAATTCATGTGGAACCCATCCATCCAGCTTCTTTACCTTGCCAATTTGTTTCAAATGGTCCGGTATTACTGGAATAGTAAAGTCAAGCCTTTTTGCTAATTCATGCAGAGGTTGAGATGGATTTGCTTCCTCTACAGCTTTCAGCTCATCATTATCCACCTTGGTCTCAGGTTGCCTACATGGCTGATTTTCAAAATTAAAATCACCAGAACAGAACTTCTCAAACCATCAACTTACTGTGCATTCATTAGCCACATTCTTCCTAAACACTTTGTTGATACTTCAAGTTGTCTGTGCTACACTGTTTCCACAACAGAACTCATATTTGAAAATAACACAAATTTTTGACTTATCCAAGATTTCACAAAAATTGCTTGAAAAGAAAATTTGGAAGATAATCACAAGCCAATACATGTGTTTGAAAGACTTAAGGTATACGTTCACAATAAACATAAAACAAGAAGTGCCAAAGTGAAATGTCAGAGATACCTGTCAAACTTAGTACTTAAATAAATCCGGACATTTCATACTTAATAACCTATTGCGCGTATGTATAGACAGTGCACCTTCCATGACAGGAAAACATGAAGACTTTATTGTGCAGCTAAAAAAAAAGTATTAATAGATCCAAATGCTCTCTTTTCTTTTCACTGTATCTCGCATCAGCAAAATCTCTGTGTTAAAACTACTATTTTAAGTGACACTTTGCAATAAGTCATAACTACTGTTAACTATATTCATGCAAATGCAATACAGCATTATCAGTTTTATAACAGGCCAATGTTGAACCATGACTGAACCATGATGTATTCAGTGTGGATTTGCTGTATTATTCTAAAGTGCCTTGGCTATCGCAGGGACAGGTATGAGCCAAAATTTTATCTCTGCAAGAACAGATAGTGAAATTTTATGAAAAACAGAATCAGCAAGGTCAATTATTGAAAGAAGATTTCTATAGGAATGCAGTATTTCTGTATGATATCGTGTTGAATCAAAATCACTTACTACAGGCGGGGCACAGTGGCTCACGCCTGTAATCCTAGCACTCTGGGAGGCCGAGGCAGGTGGATTGCTCAAGGTCAGGAGTTTGAAACCAACCTGAGCAAGAGTGAGGCCCCGTCTCTACTAAAAATAGAAAGAAATTAATTGGCCAACTAAAATACTTAGAAAAACTTAGCCGGGCATGGTGGTGCATGCCTCTAGTCCCAGCTACTTGGGAGGCTGAGGCAGAAGGATTGCTTGAGCCCAGGAGTTTGAGGTTGCTGTGAGCTAAGCTGTTACCATGGCACTCTAGCCAGGGCAACAGAGTGAGACTCTGCCAAAAAAAAAATCACTTAACTATTACTTTGTGAGGTGAAACTAAGTCTATATATGATATATGACAAAGAAATCCAAGCATTTCAAAAACGCTCTTTTTTCAAAACACTTCTTCAAAAGGAAGTTTCAGATGAACATTTTCTACAGTTAGCAAAAGTCATTGATGAGCAAGATGATATATGTGAATCATTTGAATAATATACAATTATAGACCTATTAATTGGAGTACACAATGAAAGGGTCACTGACTTTGACGTCACACTCTCAAACTAGCATTTCAGCCTCACCAAGGCAACTAAAGACCTGCAGATGGAATTGATTGAGCTCTTAGCAGATGACATTTTAAAATCATTATTTGATGCTAAGAAAGAGCCAATTGAAATATGGAAAAATGCAGTATAATACACATGCCTTTGGCAACATGCCTGAAAAATGCTTTCTTGCTTTTCAAACACTTATTGCTGCAAATCTACATTCTCTTACCTAACCCAAATCAAGATGCCCTTAAGGTCACAAATGACTGATACCCATCTAGAGGATCAACTGAAACTGCGGACATCCATGCTGCAACCAAATATTCACATGCTTTTCTCCAACAAAAAGCAAACACAACAAAGTCATTAAAAGGTTAGTTAACTTTAAAATTAACAAATAGTTTTCATTTTTTAAAATTATTAAAGTACACAGTAGATTTTTACAAAATAATGTACATTTTTAAGTATATCTGATTGAAGTTTCTTGAATGCAGCCTTATTTGATTACAGCTAAATTACTGTGGCCTTCCAACATGAAAAGGTTCCCCACCCCTGTACTAAACCTTGACTTACCACCATCCTTTCTGAATGTCTGACCCCTTCCCGAACTCGTAGGTCACAGATGGGTTTTGTTAGGATCACACATTATTGGTCCACATAATACTTTTAAAATTTGGAATTAGTTGCCCACATTTTAAAAATTGGGAGATTTTGCATTAAAAAATCTGGATTTCTGGCTTCTCTTGAATCAGAAGCTCTCTCTGGCAGTGCTGAGCACACATTCCCACATGGCAGCAATAGACTGGAGCTGAGTAGCAGCAGCTTCCTCCAGACAGGCTGCATTTTTCAGGTTTTTACAGACCTCTCTGGGCCACACTGCACACATAGGTCACCCTTTGGCCTCTGTAGATTTGCTAGTCTGTGATCATTATCTCAGGGCCTGGTTATGAACACGCCCACCCACTGGGCTCATGCACTCAATATGGTAACAATTGAGCTTACCCTGACCCTAGACTCCATATGGCAAAAATGGTGTAAAACTGTGGCTAAGAAGTAACTGCTTAGTCAAGAGCTACTTCCCAGAAACTCCATTTGCAGGGTCAACTGAATACTCAATCTGCACACAAAACTACAGAAAATGGAAAATTTCTCCTTTTCCTTTATCAGAGACTAAAGGATTTAATAAGCCAATTTTTTTTTAAATTGGCAAGTTCTAATCATGGACTTGTTGAGTAGAAAGAAAGTCAATAGTCAAATGGAGGAAGGAAAGGGATTGTTCTGAAGGATCATAACAAATATTCCAGGAAGCAAATTTACTCTAAGAAATAAACAAAAAATATTGTAGTTCATAGTCTCTGTAAGGATGAAAAAAAAAATTGTCTCTATTAAATGGGTACCTTCTGGGATCAGAAAAAAATTTAACAGATAAAAAAGCAAATATCAAGTTATCTTTATCTGTTTTTAAAGTCAGGTTTATTGAGGGGCAATATACATAGTGTAAAATTGTAAAATTCACCTTTTTTGAGTATATGTCTTCATGAATTTTAATAAATGTATATAACCACCACCATACTTAAGAACATTCTCATCACCCTAAACACTTTCCTCTATCTCTTTTGTAGCCAAGCCACTTTCCCCATATCCAGACCCCTAGAAAACCATTGATCTTTTTTCTATCACTACAGTTTTGCCCTTTCCGTGTAGCATATATGCCTGTCTATTTAGATTGTATCACTTAGTATAATGCTTTTGAGATTCATCCATGTATAAGTAGTTAGTTCTATTTTGTTATATGAATGCACTGCTATTTGTTTATCCACTCACCAGTGGTGGAAATTTGGATTGTTTACAGTTTCGGGCTATTGTGAGTAAAGCTATTATAAATATTTGTGTACAGGTATTTTCAGAAATGTATTTTTCATATCTTTTTATTAAATACTTAGCAGTAATATTACTGAGTCATGTGATAAGCATTCATTAAACTTTATAAGAAACTGCCAAACAGTTTTCCACCAGCAACATGTAGGAGTTTCAGTTGCTCATAGCATTGCTAACACTTGGTATTGTCAGTCTTTTTAATTTTGGCAGTTCTAGTAGGTGTATAGTAGTATCTCATTGAAGTTTTAATTTGTATTTCCTACAGCTAATGGCGTAGGACAGTTTTTATGTGCTTATTTGCCATATGTACATCTTTTTGGTTAAATATCTGTTGAAATCATTTGCCCATATTGTTCATTTAGTATCTTTATATATAAGTAATTTATATATACTACATAAAGGTCCTTTATCAGATATATATTTTGAAAATATGTATGGATACAATCTGATAATAGAAACACTTTTGTATAGATTCAAAAGCAACCATCAATTTTTAAAACACAGTGGCAGCAATAAAAATCTAGTAGTATTCTCTGGGAGACTGAGGAGGGAGTATCACTCAAGGTCAGGAGTTCGAAACCAGCCTGAGCAAGAGCGAGACCCTGTCTCTACTAAATATAGAAAGAAATTAGTTGGACAGGTAAAATAATATAGAAAAAATTAGCCGGGCATGGTGGTGCACGCCTGTAGTCCCAGCTACTCAGGAGGCTGAGGCAGAAGGATTGCTTGAGCCCAGGAATTTGAGGTTGCAGTGAGCTAGGCTGAAGCCACGGCACTCTAGCCCAGGCAATAGAGTGAGACTCTGTCTCGGAAAAAAAAAAAATCTAGTAGTATTTCATAGAAAACAGAATCAGTGATTTAGAAGGTTTAAGAATCTCACTCATACTTAGAACAAAAGGACAAAAGCCTGAAGCTAGAGAAGAAATTTAGCCAAGTGTGATGGCTCATACCTGTGATTCCAGCACTTTGGGAGGTCAGGGAGGGAAGATCACTTGAAGACAGGAGTTCAAACAGCCTGGGTAACATATCGACAATCTGTCTCTACAAAAAATTTTTTAAAGAATTAGCCAGGCACAGTGGCACACAGTGGTAGTCCTAGCTATTCAGTAAGCTAAAGAGGGAGGATTGCTTGGACATATTCGAGGTTACAGCAAGTTATGATTGCACCACTGTAGTCCAGCCTAGACAATAGAGTAAAACTCTGTCTAAAAAACCTTTGGAAAAGAAAGAAATTTGGATCTACAATTGAATAAATAAAACAAAATGTCTGTGAACTCAGAAAACATGTCATTGCATGACACACAGAGGACCTGTAAAATTAAATTAATTTTGAGGATAAAGAAAAAAAATTCTAAGAAGATCCAGGTGAAGAAAAAGGAAGGTTACTTCAGTAAGGGAAAAAAAAAAAAAAAAAGGAAATAGATTGGATTCAGATGTATCTTCCACAACTCAAAATGCCAAAAAAACGGACCATTTTTTTATAGTTGTTTTTCAAATGTTGGTCCATTAGTGAGTCCTGAAATCAATTTGGTAGATTATAACCAGCATTTTATTTTTAAGTAGAATAGAACAAAAAAGAATAGCAATATAAAAGTATCTAACATGTATTAAGAGTAAGTAAATTTGGGCTGTGTGTGTGTACATTGAGTAATAACATAAAATACATTTCTCACTGTGGCTTGCATTTGAAAATACTCAAGAAAAAGAGAACTACAGAATTTATCACCCATATACCAATTCTGAAAAAATGCTCCAGTGATTTTATAGTTGACTCAGTAATATAAAAAATATGGGGCTGAAACATTACTAAACAAAACGTAGCATGCATGTATATTTGCCAAGGGTTTAGTTGGCAACAACAGAAATTAAAGTTAACTCAGGTGGATTTGAACAGAAAAAGAATCCCTTATGGGTGCGGAGCGTACCACCTGGGGGGTGGACACGCTTGAAGCTCTGGCATGGCAGGGTGGTGGAGGGGTGGCAGGGGCAATATATGTAATCCTAACAATATTTGTACCCCCATAATATGAGGAAATAAAAGGAAAAATGACTTAAAAGAAAAGAATCTCTTGGAAATATATTAGGTACAATATTAGTTATGTATTGCTGCATAACAAATTACCACAAAACTTGGTGATTTAAAAAAACATTGATTATCTTACAGTTTTTGTGGAGGCACAGGTCGATGGGTCTTCTGATTCTGCGTCTCTCAAAGGGCTGCCATCAAGGTGTCAGCTGGGGCTGCAGTCATCTTAAGGTTTGATCAGGTATGGATCCATTTCCAAGCTCATGCAGGAGTGTTGGCAGGATTGTTCATTGTGAACCATTGGATCTAGGGCCTCAATTCCTCATGAGCTGTTAACCAGCAGCCTCCCATTTCATTGCCACATGGACTTAATAGGGTGGAAACCACTGTAGTAGTAACTGCATTGCATATCACCTCTGGCACTGCCAAATCAGCCAGTTCCAGACTCCAGATACCCGCTACAGCATTACTTAGAAGTAATGTATAAACAGCTGTTAACATGATCAACAAATATTGTGAATATTATAAAAGTAGTTGTTTTTAAAAAACATATAAAATAAAAATAATTTCTTTTTTTCACAAATAATAATAACCTGGGCCTGGGTGCCGTCGCTCATGCCTGTAATCCTAGCACTCTGGGAGGCCGAGGCAGGAGGATCACTCAAGGTCAGGAGTTTGAAACCAGCTTGAGTGAGAGCCCGTTTCTACTAAAAATAGAAAGAAATTAATTGGCCAAGTAAAAATATATAGAAAAAAATTAGCCGGGCATGGTGGCGCATGCCTGTAGTCCCAGCTACTCAGGAGGCTGAGGCAGAAGGATTGCTTGAGCCCAGGAGTTTGAGGTTGCTAGGCTGACGCCACGGCATACTAAACTGGGCAACAGAGTGAGACCCTGTCTCAAAATAATAATAATAAAATCCTGAAACTATTAGAAAAAACTTTATATTGACTAGAGGAAATTAATAAGTAATTATATATACATAATTTAAATTAAAATTTTTTCTTATGAAAAATTTCAATCATAAACAAAAAAAGTAAAATTATTAACCTTAATGTATCACCATCCAACATCAGTAATTATCAGTATGTTTTGCCATTCTTGTGTCATCTCTTCCATACACATCCTTCTGGCTACCAAATTTTAAAACATATTCTAAACAATATAAAGGACATGATATTGATGCTAATAAACAAATGGCATTCAAAATTACTTTTTAAAAATTTAAAGTCATCATTAGACATGTGTTTATTAAATGTCACTATGTGCCAGGCATCTGGGCAAACATACTCTGATAAAAATTGGATACTATCTTCTAAGCTACATTAATGAGTGTTTATGTGCTAAATAACATGCCATAAAAATATACATAATAAAATTTGTGAGAAATTATATTAACATATAGTAACAAATTGAAAAAAATCAGAGACATTAATCTATCTCTCTCAGTTTTATGAAAGCAAGAGGTAATTAGCAAACATAATATACATTATATAATTTAAAAGCTTAATTAGCATATGTATTGAGCTTTTTACCACATATACATATTCTTTTCAAAAATCCATGAAGCATTTTATAAAATATTATAAAGGAATTCTTAATGCACTTCAAATAATACAACTAGTAAAGGCACACTCTTTGATTGCAATATAATAACAGTAAATATTTTTACAGCAACAAAACATAAATGAACCAAAAATAAAAGTCCACTTATTAACAAAAGTAAAATGTGTATAACTCAAAGCATAATAATAGACTAATTAGAAAGCATCCAGCAGTAACTATAAGCATAACACAACATTTAAATCTATGAGAGGTACACACAACTGTACTCATAAAATATGCATAGCTTTAAATACTTTTTATTATCTAATAAGAATTCATGGAATTATTTATGGGATTATTTGATTTTTTCCTATCGAGTTGTTGGAGCTTCTTATATATTCTAGTTATTAATCCCTTGTCAGATAGGTAGTTTGCAAATATTATCTCCTGTTATCTCAGTCACCCCAGGGACTGGTTTAATGAAGGACAATTTTTCCATGGGCCAGGGTGGAAGCATGGTTTTGGGATGATTCAAGCACATTACATTTATTATGAGATCAAACCTCTCTGCTAATGACAATCTGTATGTGCAGCCACTCCCCATCACCGCCTCAGCTCCACCTCAGATCATCAGGCTTAGATTCTCATAAAGAGTGGGCAACTTAGATCCCTCACATGTGCAGTTTACAGTAGGGTTTATGCTCCTATGAGAATCTAATGCCGGCACTGATCTGACAACAGGTGGAGCTTCTGCGGTGATGCCAGTGATGGGGAGCTGCTGTAAATACAGATTAGGCTTTGCTTGCTTGCCCACTGCTCACCTCCTGGTGTGCAGTCCAGTTCCTAACAGGCCATGGACCGATTCTAGTCCATGGCCCAGGGGTTGGGGACTGCAGCTTTACACCACTTTATAACCACATATACCCACTGTTTAGCTCCTACTTATTAATGAGAACATGTGGTGTTTGTTTTTCCATTCCTGAGATACTTCACTTAGGATAATGTTCTTCAGTTCACTCCAAGTTGATTTGTGGCTTCTTGAAGGCTCAACTTTTGCAGTGCATGGCAGCCAGCAGTACCCAGAGGTAAGCAAGTCACTGCTTTTTGCAGTGCCTGCAGCTTCTCCAATGCCAGGCTTTGGAAGTCCTCTCCTTCTCCAGTGCTAGCCTCCTGCTTTGCACAGTGGACAACAGCACCCAGTGGCCAGAAGCTCCCCTGCTCTGCCCTCCATATGCCAAAAAGCCATCTAAAGTGGATAACTAAGTTATTCTTTTACAGGCAATATATGAGAGTTTCTGTTGCTCAGGAACCTCACCATTTATTACAGTACTGTGAGATGTTAACGTTTTTGCCAATCTGTTGACTGTGTGATTTTAATTTTCATTTCTCTCCTGACTAATGAGATGGAGCACTTTTCAAATGCTTTTTGACCATCAGGATTTAGTCTTATATGAAGTATGTATTTAAAGGTATTGCCAGATTTTCCAATTGATTGGAATGAGTTCTTTATATATTTTGGATACCTGTCCTTTGCCAGTCATATGTGTGACAAACATTTTTCCCCATTCTGTTGCATCTCTTTTCATTCTTTATGGTACCATTTGATTAATTATTTTTTAAAAATATGTTTTTGCATAATGTTCTCAGGGTTAAAAAAAATAAAAAAATAAAAAAAAATAAAAATATGTTTATGATGAAACTTTCACTACTGAAACTTTCACTACAAATGATTTGTTCTTTCATTTTAAGAGAGTAGAATAAGTGATTATTTGGAGGAAATAGATTAGAAGCGATTATATATTCTAAGTCATATTTTTCTGTAATGTTTGAATTTTTATAATGACCATATATTCCTTCATTCAACATATATTTACTGAGCACCTAATATATGCCAAGAACTGCTGTAGGTTCAGATACATCTGAACAAAAGAGACAAATACTCCTAGCGTAAAGGAATTTACAAGGGAGGACTCAATATTGCTTTTATTAAAAAAAATAAAACTATTATTTCGTTTCTATTAAACATTCATTTTGAGCTTCTACATACATGTGTATAAAAGCAACATGGCACAGAACTTGAGTAAACATTTTAAAAGATAAGCAAAAGCTTTTTGTCAAAAGCTATGATTTGTCACTGATTTCTTTTTTTTTTTTTTTTTTTTTTTGAGACTCACTCTGTTGTCTGGACTAGAGTGCTGTGGCATCAGCCTAGCTTACAGCAACCTCCAACTCCTGAGCTCAAGCAATCCTTCTGCCTCAGCCTCCCAAGTAGTTGGGACTATAAGCATGTGCCACCATGCCCAGCTAATTTTTTCTATATATTTTTAGTTGGCCAATTAATTTCTTTCTATTTTTTAGTACAGATGGGGGTCTCACTCTTGCTCAGGCTGGTTTCGAACTCCTGACCTTGAGTGATCCTCCCGCCTCGATTTCCCAGAGTGCTAGGATTACAGGCATGAGCCACCATGCCTGGCCATTTGTCACTGATTTCAGCAGCAAATTTTCCAGAAAGCACACTGAAATGTCAGACCCCAGCCTCTCTAACAGATACAGATACTATAAAACCATATAAAGAAATTTATCTAAAAACACCTTATCAAAGATACAAGTAGTTTAAGTGTGAGTCAGATTCTGGGCTGAATTTGTCTATAGTAATTACATTTAAATTTCAGTTTGAGTCATTAATATATACACATGGTAAAATGAATCAGTGAGCACATAGGATGTGTGGAGCAAGCATACCTCACTCCCATTCAGGACCCACCCCCTCTGATCCACATCCCCCACCCTCACTCCCATTCTGGCAGCTACCGTTAGCAGCTTCTTGTGTGTTCTTCAGGAGGTGTTCAATCATGCACAAACACGTAGGGGTTACGTGTGTGTCCTGTTTTAACTATTTTGTGCTGCTGGGTTAATTTAGTGAGCAGGGGCTGCAGGTTGTGGGGATGGGGGCTGTGATTTAGATTGATAACAAAGTGACAGCCTCTCCCAAGCTCAAAACAAGGGCTCTGCGGTCCCACGCTGCTCCCCATGCTGATACAAGCAGCCTAAGGATCTCAGTGTCCCTCCAGCAGATCCCAGGCCACCTCCCACCTCATCCCAGGCTTCTGAGCGAACATTTATGTGGAGGGCTTCACTTCCCCTCCTTATCCCCTTCAAAAATAAAATGCTATGTCATGCTACTTCCACTTCCTCCCAGGTTTCTGGGCAGTTCCCTTTCCTTGCTACCCATTTTTGCCCTGTTGGGTGTATCATGGCCCCTGCATGTTCAACCCCTTCCTGTGCCTGTCCTCTCTCAGTTTAGCTTTCCTGAGAGCAACCATGGGGTGATTTCTTGTTCCCTTCCATTAGCTCCTGCCCTCCTAGAACCTTTAATCTTCTGTACTTTAGGCTCCTTCTCAGGCCTAATAGCCAGGGTTCTGCAGAAGGTATTTTAGTCCATAAAGTCAGGGGCCTTGGGAGGACCAAGTTAATATATGTAAGGTTTACTTTACAAATATTCCTCTACTCTGCATTATAAAACTCTCCAAAATAGAGTTGCAAGATTTAATGAATAAAAACACAGGATGTCTAGTTCAATTTAAATTTCAGATAAACAATGAATGATTTTTTTAGTTGTACAGTATATCAGATGCAATCTTTCATCTGTATTTAATCTCCCAACCCTATTCCAAAACCAGTTGAGTTGTTAAACAATCCTTCTAATCTGCATGTCTTTGCCCTAAAAA
This sequence comes from Microcebus murinus, assembly GCF_040939455.1. NCBI lineage: Eukaryota > Metazoa > Chordata > Mammalia > Primates > Cheirogaleidae > Microcebus > Microcebus murinus. The sequence goes on along the minus strand of NC_134104.1, from coordinate 104,771,271 downwards.
CAAAGTTCTAATCCTCCTTTCAATGACTGTGGCCCATACACAGCAAAAGGTCCTACCAATTTCAAAACTGGGCATTTTAAGTAATCTTGGGCCAGTGTAGGAGGCATTTCAAAGTGGTTGCTAGGTGGCAGATCTCAACTCCAGAAAGCATTTTTCAAATTCTATTAGTACTGCTCTGGTGAGAGTAGCTTGGTAATGAGCCCAAATGTATATGGTTTTAGAGGGCTTTTAGTCTGTTACCATTTTTTTTCTTCCAATTTAAAATCTATGGCATAACTGAGTTTAAGTAACATGTCTAAAAAGCTTTGTCCTTTGAGCCAAATGCCAGAATGTCTAGTTAAACACAGAACCAAGTAATGACAGGCTTAATTTATTTCAGCTATTTTTCTCTGCTGGATTTTTGAAATAGATAAGATTAGATTTCTTCCAAACAAATCTGGGCAGCAGAAAACTTGAAAGTATTGGCCAGTCCTAAGTATCCTCACATGATTCCTGATACAATTTTACCTGGAAAACAGAGTACGCCCAACAGAATTTTCTTTTTTATTTTGAGTTCTTTTGCAAGCACCAAACTCTGTACACAAAAGGAGCACTGTGGTCTATTCAGATACCTCTTTGTTCAGATTACTTTAACAAACTCCATGAAACAAGAGTTGTGATTCTACATGCTGTCTTGTTAATCCAGAGAAAGAGCAGGATCCAGGAAAGGAAGAAAAGAAGGGAAATAATCAACAAAAGAACAGTGATAGTGATGACAGTACCCCATTCCAATTTCCCCAAGAAGGACCAGAACCCTGCTTAGAGCATGTCTATGCATGATGATTTCACCATTAAGATTGCATTAAGAACAGATTTCAAATTAAACGTGGCAAAATTAAACCATATCTGCGTCTTTGTTCAAAAAAGTGTTCTCTTTTACTATCTTTTACTATCTTACCTGTCCCTGGCATTGATGATGGGAAAGAAAGCAAAGAATCACAGAAATTTAGAGCTGGAAGGAAATTTACTTTTTTTTTCTTAGTGGTGCTCAGGTTTTGCAAAGAAATAATTTAACTGTTTATCAACAGGAAATTTGCTAATAAATTAAGTAAATTAGATGAAACCATATGAAATTGCTATATGACTGCTTTTGACTTAAAAGAATGGCAATTTCATTTGATTCTCTCTAATGTTATGCAACCATTCAGAAATATATGGTAGTTCTATAAATATTGGTGTGAAATGAATGCTACTTAAGATAACTTATAAGAAACAGAGCAGTGTTACAGTGTGCGTGTGTTGTATATATGGGGCTTGTGTGCTTATTTATGCCCACTATAAATCTGAAAATTTATAAAATAGAACAAACTGTTAACAGTGGATGCCTCCCTCTAGAGGGCCAAATTGAAAACTAGAGATAAGAGGCAGAGATATTTTTTGCTTTTGTATATTCTGTATTTTTACTGCATGCATATATTAAAAATTTTAAAACAGACAGAAAACAAAACAAAAAACAAAGCAACAAGGAAACCACTGTTTAAAGAGGTGAAGGGTCTGTTCAAGCCATAGGGTGAGCTCAGGCCAGGACTCACTGAAGAAAGTGGCTGCTTGATTGCTTATCTCACTCCTGCAATTCAAAGAACAAAAGTGAACAGCTCTTAGAGCCTCACAAGTTCTGGGAGTCCCTCTCTACACTGACCTCAACATTGATCTGAGATTCTAATCACTTTAGTTAAATGGAGACCTTCCCCTCCCTCAAAACACAGTGTCATTGGAAGTTTAATAACTCATATTTGAATCATTCTCACTGTGGTCATGGGTGAGAAGATTGGATGCTGCATGCAAGGGCTAGAAGCAAAAAAGAAGTCCTTCCCCTCTTGGTCAATTCTTCTTATAATTTCCCTTATGTCTGGCCTCAAAGAGGCCTCTGGGCTATTCATATTTTCAACATGTCCCTAGTCTTTTCTCATTATAATCTTTTTTCTTAACTGTAAAGTGAAAAATAACTGAATTTTATTCTAACTATTGGCTATTCAAGTCAGAGGAAAACATTTTATTTATTTTATTTTATTTTATTTTATTTTATTTTTTTGAGACAGAGTCTCACTCTGTGGCCTCGGCTAGAGTGCTGTGGCGTCAGCCTAGCTCACAGCAACCTCCAACTCCTGGGCTCAAGCAATCCTGCCTCAGCCTCCCAAGTAGCTGGGACTACAGGCATGCACCATGCCTGGCTAATTTTTTTCCATATATTTTTAGTTGGCCAATTGATTTCTTTCTATTTTTAGTAAAGACGGGGTCTCACTCTTGCTCAGGCTGGTTTCGAATTCCTGACTTTGAGTGATCCTCCCACCTTGGCCTCCTAGAGTGCTAGGATTACAGGCTTGAGCCACCGTGCCTGGCCCTCAGAAGAAAGCTTATTAGATATTGGTTTTTGTGCAGTTATTGGGCCAGATCTCTTCCATGCCCTGTCCCTTCCCTCAATTCCATGTCCTTTCCTCTAACCAACCACTGACTGAACAACCACATTCAAATTATTCTAATTTATACTAGTGCTTCTAAACTGCATCAGGAAAGAAGAACAACTTCATCTTGCAGTTGAAGAAACTGTGGCCTTAGAGATTATGACTTGCCTTCATTCCCTCAGTTCAAAAGTGGCAAACACAAGGCCGGGCGCGGTGGCTCACGCCTGTAATCCTAGCTCTCTGGGAGGCCGAGGCGGGCGGATTGCTCGAGGTCGGGAGTTCAAAACCAGCCTGAGCAAGAGCGAGACCCCGTCTCTACTATAAATAGAAAGAAACTAATTGGCCAACTAATATATATAGAAAAAATTAGCCGGGCATGGTGGCGCATGCCTGTAGTCCCAGCTACTTGGGAGGCTGAGACAGAAGGATCGCTTGAGCCCAGGAGTCTGAGGTTGCTGTGAGCTAGGCTGACGCCAGGGCACTCACTCTAGCCTAGGCAACAAAGTGAGACTCTGTCTCAAAAAAAAAAAAAAAAAAGTGGCAAACACAAACTGAAACCCAGCCTTCTGACTTCCAGCCAAGTGTCTCCAGTCTTGAAATTAAAACTACTTATTTCTCCCTTCTCCTGTAGCTACTACTGCCCTATTTTTCTTTCTTTTACTGTCAAAATCCCCATACTTGCAAGTACCTACACTGTTTTCTGACTGCTTTCTCTAAAAGCCCTGCAAGTTGGATTCCACCCACCAAGACTAAAGGTGCTAGTTGCATGTGCACTAAGTGAGCAGCATCTTTAGCACTGATGCTGTCTAAGGCTGGTCTTTCCTGATACACCATGGCAAGGATCATGTGTTTATTTCCTTTGCCACTGTATCTATTGCCAGCCTAGGTCCTGAATAAACATTAGGTGACTGAATAAACATTACGTGACTAACGGGACTGCTGATCTGACTCCCTTTTTGGATATGCTTCCTCTCTCTGGCTTTTGCAGTTCTCTTCCTACTAGGATGACCCCTCTTGCTCCACCTCTTTTTCCTGATGTTAACTTTGGGCATTATCATCAATTGATCAATCTGTCCATTACTGAAGATTTGCTTGTTTTCAAGGTTTTGGTTAAGTACCATCTTATTGCTTTTCAGAAAGTTTGCACCAATTTACATTCTTACCATGAGTAATTCACTTTTACCTGCACTTTACCAACAGTGGGTATTACCTTTTTCTTTTTTTTTAAAATCTTTGCCAATCTAATGGATGAAAAACTATAATCTCATAACATTTAAAGTGTGTTTTTATTATTAAGTTTGAGTATATTTTGATGTATAGTGGGCCACTTGCATTTTCTTGAAAATGCTTATTCTTGCTCTTTGCTTATTTTTCTGTTGTTAGTATCTTTTTCTTATTCATTTGTGAATTATATAGTTTTTTATACTAAGAATTGTGTTGTTACAGTAAAAATATGGTATTATTAAAAAATTTTATTGTACTCTGCTGCCAGTGTATATAAAAGTTATTCTTGTGAAATAGAAATTTATGGAAATTCAGAGAGGTAGATGTTAAGTACTGACAAAGGAAGCTTGTACATTATGGCACATGTGGTACAGGGATAAGCTTTTGTATAGGCTGCAAACTGAGCTCTCTTTCCAATACTCACTGATTCATGAGAAGTGGTTTGGGAATCTTTTGAAAGATTCATTTTACTGCAAAAACAAACAGACTTTCTAGGTTCTGAAGGGAATCATACCTGAAGATACTCCAGTCAGCAGAGCATCCTGTTGAGCATTTTGCAGACAGAACTGTTTCAAGTCTGGGAAACTTTCATGCTGTGGAGCGGGGTTTTCAGCCCGAGCTGTTGAACCAAGTTCTTCATAGTGGTGACGCTGGCGGAACCAAACATGACGCAGCAGAGCCGGGACTATTCCTGGGTCCGTGGGGCGTGGGTCCGCGGGGTGAGATGGCTCTGACATGGCTATACTATTAACGCTTCCTCTGTTACGTAAGTATATTTAAATAAAATTTGTTTTCTTTCAGACTTTCTGGCCTGTTCGACTTTTCTTAACGCACAAATGTTATACTTTTAAAACTGTGAATCTGCCAATTTTTTGCTTTTTTATTTCTGACATTGGTGTCACCAGATATTTTTAAAAGATAGCAAAGTTTAAATCCCCTTCAGAGAGTGTCAGTTGCCATTCAGGTAAAATCCAGACCCCTCAGTTTCTGTTGCACACCACATCCTATTCTCACCAAATCTAGCCACATTAATCTTCCACAACTTGTAAATGCAAATTCTCTGTTCCCGTGAGCTTAGTTTCTTGCATGTTTTGATGCATGGGCTATGGATTATGGTAGAGGACCAGGTTAGGAGTCTGACTCAACGATTTATTGACAGTATGAGAAATGCTTTTAGAGCTTCAGTTTCTTCATATTTAAGTGGGGTCGGAACTAATGTGAGATTAAGTATAATAAATAACAACGCTTAACACATAGTTGGCACTTAATAAATATCAGTTGTCTAGTCATTCCTCCACATTTTTGCTCACACTGGGACATCTCTCTGGGATACCCCTCGCTTCTCCACCTTGCAATATTTTACCCACCCTTCTGGCCCAGTTATATCCAGACTCTTCACAAAGGCTTCTGTAGAACAGGGGGCTTGTCACACATCTTACACAGTTTTGGGGTCTTGTCATTTCAATGTTTCAGGTGTGTTTAATGAGTCAAATTGTAAGCTTGAGGAAAACCTGGGCCAATCCTTGGCACTTAAATTATACAAATAAATGAATAAAAAGTGCATGGGATATAACAGCAAAGGTATTAAGACTAGTTAACAAATTACACTTAAAACTTAGCCTAATTATTATGTCAGAGACATACAATTCGTGATAAATACAAATACAGGCGTGGTGGCTCACGCCTGTAATCCTGGCACTCTGGGAGGCCAAGGTGGGCGGATTGCTCAAGGTCAGGAGTTCAAAACCAGCCTGAGCAAGAGCGAGACCCTCTCTCTACTATAAATAAAAAAAGAAATTAATTGGCCAACTAATATATATATATAGAAAAACTTAGCCGAGCATGGTGGCACATGCCTGTAGTCCCAGCTACTAGGGAGGCTGAGGCAGTAGGATTTCTTGAGTCCAGGAGTTTGAGGTTGCTGTGAGTTAGGCTGATGCCACGGCACTCACTCTAGCCTGGGCAACAAAGTGAGACTCTGTCTCAAACAAACAAACAAAAAAAAACCCCACAAATTTGTTTAGTAAATGTAGCAATATTTCCTGCATTATACTATTGAATATTCTAATAGTTCAATATACCATTAGAATATACTTATATAACATATTCCTAATAGTTCAATATACCATATTGATTCAATTTTAAGAAGCATTTGGTACCACCTTTTAACCTCTGAAACTGAGCTGTGTCTTACTATCAAACATATAGCCAGTGGCTAGGTGACAGTGATGATATATAGTTGGCATTGCTTCTGTATTTGTGACCATGGTCATAACTGTTTGAATTGTCATCATTTCTGTTAAATTCTATGCAATTTAAAACAACATGTATGGAAGCCACAATCTAAGAAATGCAATTGAAGGCAGGAGTAATATCCAGATGTGTCAGATTAGGTCAAAGAAATTCCAAAGCAACAGGAGGCTAATACAACCAATTCATGTATCATATAGAACTATGGTTAAGGGATGGAACTACAATTTGTCAGAAACTTTCTCTAGTGATTAATAGAGAAGCTGCATAGCATGTAGTGACATATGATTTAGTTGAATGAGAAAATTACGTGTTTAGTCAAACAGGATAGTGCCTATTTGCAGAATGGGTGTCATCAGCTAGGAAGCAAATCCCAGATACAAGATCGGAACAACTTTTTAAGAAGTGCTGTATTATCAATGATGTAATGTAGAAGAACACACATATTAATTCTATGCATAAAAAGGATTCAGAAAAATTAGTCTCAATGTACAAGACTTAATTATTTTGCTTATATTTTGCTTTTCTATAAATGCATGCTAAGAAAAAAAATCTATGTCAAATAAGTCTAAGAACATTCTTTCAATTAAGTATAAAGTAAAAATCCTATATGATCCCACATTGTGTCATAGTTTATTTAGCAGCTCTTTTCCTTTCTTGGTGGTACATACAATCCAAGATGTCTTAGATTTGAATACAAATAATAAATTGAATAGGCACTAGGTTTGTGAATTTCCAAACTTCCCTTAGTGAAGAGCTCAGTGTTTTGTTGCTGTTTTGATGGGTATTATTTTGTTGCTTAGGAATGAGGTAGGCAGATCCTGTGATTATTCTCACAAACACCAGTTACACTTATTTGTAGCACGAACATAATTTGAAGAGAAGTCAGCTTCTTGCATCACCATTTATAGCTCCTAACATAGGTCATATATTCTGAATTAGGTAAACATTCCATTTATTATTAGGTAAGCACTTCTAAATTAATTTATATTTTTCCAACATAAAAGTAACACGTTTATATAGAAAATGTCCTATATTAAAAAGTGTCTATGTACATATGAGTGATCAGCCATACATCCTCCAACTGAAATATTTGGTAAATTTCTTTTTAAAATTTTTTAAATACAAATTTTTAAAATTTGTATCTAGGGCAAAAAGAAGCAGCGTAATGTGCACACAGTGGATGCTCATACGTCCCTGCTGAATGCATGAATGCTGAAAGAGAACTTGGAGAAGGGCCCATGTCTTGCTAATAGCATCAATTATACAGATCTTATATTCTAAAATTATTTGTCTTCTCAAGTTTGCCTTATTATTCTCACACAGCAGGAGCCTGGCCAGGACACAACCAACTTTATACTATTGGGCAACGGAGCATTCTGGAAGGCATGGTCGCTGTTCTCACTTCATTCCTTTCATTCACTCACTCATTCAACAAATACTTATTAATTGACCAGTATGTGCCTGGAATAACGAGGAGAAACAAATAAACATGTCCCCTGCTCTTAGGCAGATTGTAGTGTAAAGACATAAGAGACAATAAACATAAACACGCATATATACGTGCAAATTTTGGTAATTGCAGAAATACAAGAGAAAAGTGACTGGGAAAATAAACAGGGGGCCAGTGGTCTAACTCAGGAGGGGTAAGGGGAAGGCCTTTCTGACGGAGTCACAAGTCAGCAGGACTAGCAGGAATAAAAGGGAAGGTTCTGAAGCTGTCAAACTTGTAAATGAGTGTGGCCAAAGAATCGTGAGGGAGGAAGTCATGGAGGAAAGACTAGGCTGAAGAAGTAGGCCGGTGGCGCCTTGTAACCCATAGCAAGAATTTTGAATTTCATTCTATGTACTCTGGAAAACCAATACTTTTTTCTTTTTTGTAGTCTAAATTGCGTTTATTGTTCGTAGGTAATTCAAGGTTCAAAGCATAAAAAATTCAAAGATTATGAAATGAAAATTCTCCCTCTCTGCGGTTTCCTAGCCATCCAGTTCTCCTCCCCACAGCTGCCAGTTCCTCCTCTGGAAATACTCTAGGCATAAACAAGCAAATCTATCCGTTAAGACCACCCGACGCTGGGAGGTGCCTGGCTCTCTGCGTGAAAACTCTGCGCTGCTGCTCACGCATTTCACAAACCCTATTCTGCCGCTCGCTCTCGGTTGCAACAAGAGCGATCCTCCACGGTTCAGGGGTTCATAAATTGCACCTAGGAAGGGCTCCCACGCTGGTTCCCACGATGTGCTCCCGGCAACGACCTCGCGCGCCCACAGCTCCGGTGGCGCCAACGCCACCAGTCCGCATCTGCCAGCCCGAAACCCCCGAGCTCGCTCAGGTGCGCTCATTTATTTTACCCAGAAACCGGAGCGCTTTCAAGGCACGCGTGGGCGGGGAGACCGTGGCTACTTTCGGGCTGCGACAGAGGCGGTTCTGGGCGGGGCTAAGGCCGGGGCAGGCCCGAGCGTGGGGGCGGAGCCGGCGCCGCGGTCGCTGCGGAGCTCCCCGGAGAGCTTGCAGCCGCGCTCGGGTCCCGGACCGGGCCACCCACGGGGCGGTGGGCGCTCCTTGGCCCCGGGCTCTGCAAGCCCCGAAGGCAAATTCACCTGGAAGCCGGACAGTTTGAGCGCGAGGGTAGCCACGATGAGGGCGGGAGGCCGGATGGCGACGGACGGGAGCGTCCCGCGGCGAGTTTCCCAAGAAAGCTGAACTTTTCCCAAGAAAGCTGAACTCGTCCCAAGTTTCTACAACGGCTTGCACCCCGGGAACTGGTGACGGCTCATTCCATGCGGGTGGCTTCTGGGCCGTGGAGGGACGCGGAGGTGATTGGATTAATCCTCCTGGGCTGCAGCCCAGATCTGCCCGAGAAAGGGCGGGTAAGTGCCGTGCGGTGGTGTCCCGCGCAACAGCAGGACGACCGCCGGGCTCCGAGCGCGCGAGTCTGCGAGGCGTGCCTGGTTGTCCCGAGGCAAAGTTCCATAACTCTTTTCTTCTTTAGGCAAGACTAGCAGCGTGTTGTTCCTCCCGGGGCTTACCCCGAGGCCCCGCTATGGACGGCGAGAGCGAAGTGGATTTTTCTAGCAAAAGCATAAACCCTTTGTGGCGGAGTCGTTCGACCCCTCCGCCCCAGCTGCTGGGCCGGAGCAAGCCGAGGCCCCAGTCTTATCAGAGCCCCAGCGGGTTGCTGATCACGGATTTCCCGGTGGAAGACCGAGGGACGCTCCCCGCAGCAAAGACTCCCGCCCAGGTGCCCACCGCCTCGGACAGCAGGACTGTCCACAGGAGTCCCCTGCTTCTGGGCGCCCATCGGAGAGCGGTGGCTAATGGTGGTACGGTCTCCTTGGAGTACAGGGCTGTCTCTCCTAGACTTCGACGGCCCAAGTCACCTCAGGTCCTCAAAGCGGTGCCAGGCGGCTCCCCGAAAACCCCAGCCAACGGCACGGTGACCTCGCTCTCCTCGCCGCCGCCGGTGCTGCGCCCCCCGCGGACTCCTAAAGCACTCGCTCCCTGCAGCCCCGGGGAGCGCCCGGCTGGGTTGACTGCCTGCCCGGTGCCTTCCCCTACCGCGAATGGCTTTGCCCCTGGTAAAGACCCTCCTGGCTTCGGTTCGCAATCCGGTCAGTCGGCTATAGACCCCGAACCGGTACCCTCGAGACTGTCTCCTGCGCCCCAGAAAAGGTCTTCGGAACAGAAACTCCCCCTCCAGAGGCTGCCCTCGCAGGAGAACGAGCTCCCCGAGAATCCTTCCGTGGTTTTGAGTACAAACAGCCCCGCCGCCCTCAAAGTGGGGAAGCAGCAGATCATTCCGAAGAGCCTGGCCTCAGAAATTAAAATAAGTAAATCCAACAGTCAGAATGTGGAGCCCCATAAGAGACTCCTCAAGGTGCGCAGCATGGTGGAAGGCCTTGGAGCACCCCTGGGCCACGCAGGGGAGGAGGGTGAGGTCGAGAACGACTTGGATAGCCCGGGGTCTCTGCGGAGAGGCTTGCGGTCCACGTCCTATCGCAGGGCGGTGGTCAGTGGCTTTGACTTTGACAGTCCCACCAGCTCGAAGAAGAAGAACAGAATGTCCCAGCCTGTTCTGAAAGCAGTGATGGAAGACAAGGAGAAGTTTTCCAGCCTGGGAAGGATAAAGGTAAGAGTGGGCAGGAGTGTGGCATGCCAAAAGTGAGTGTGTTGTGAGTGAGGAGGAGCAGCACAGAGGAAACCAGGAGCAGTTATTCTCTTTTAATTCTGGTTTTCGCTATTGATTACCTGTGTATGTCTATCTTTTGGCCACTGTTTAATGCAACTTTGTGGAAAGAAGTGAAACTCTTATCAGTTAACTTTCTAAGCTCAGGCAAAATCTGGAAGACAAAAGGGAAGATTTTACATCAAATTAAGTATTGGCTGAGTGGGTCCTGAGCACTTTTAATACTGGTAGCTGAAGGGAGGAGGGGAGCAAGCTTAGATCTGCGCTCCTGGCTGTGGTCAAGTTCCCTGGTGTTTGTTTAGAGGTGTCAGTGGGTAGTAGCTGTTATCACAGCCGATAAGGGAAAATACTGATTCCCATTTGAGCCTGTTGATTATTTTCTGCTTTTACTTATTGAATTGTTTTTTGAGTGCTGATCATTCAGATCTGTCATTCAGATAAAGTGTGAATTTTAAAATCAATTGCCAGAGTCAAAAAGGGCGCAAATAGTTTGTGGTCTTTTTTGTTGCTTATTTTTGTCACCATGGCCTTTTATTGTATTTTATTCCCATTTTATGCCCATTTATCCATGAGTTCATTTGACAAATTGGTAGCTCAAAACCTCAGATTGGAGTGAACCATGTGGTGTTGCTCCTTGGTGTAGGACTAGGAGCTGCACTTAACTAAATTATTGCCAAATATGACATAAAGAAACAGAGAAAACTAGAGAGGGATATTCTGAAGTGTGTGTTGCCTTCCCTAGAAGGCAGCTCTCAGCAATAGGGCAGAGATTCTGTTTGGCAGTGACATTTTTTCCTGATTAATCAGAGAACTGGAACTAGGCTATATAAATGTCACATACATAATACACAAGCAAGCCTGTTTTATTTTAGAGACTATGGTCTTAAAGAAAAAAAATTACATAACATTTTATGTTTTTTATTTTTCCTAATTCTGGAAGTATAGTAAAGTTCAATTTAACAGTGATGGCGAATCACGGGTAGTGAAATGAGTTGAACTGCTGGTCATTTGAGGATTCTCAATCTGTTTTGGTGGGGTGTGGGGAACCTTGTGTATTTTATTTTACTGTTTCAGTGAATTGTAGTCATATGAGCGAATTGCTCTAGGGCTCATCTGCTGGGTGCTTTTGGAAATCTAATGAGTGTAACAACAAAAAAAGTACTTTTACTTTAAAATAGCTGTGTTTTCTATTTGGCTCATTCATACATAGTTTGCTTTGCTTTTTTCCTTTTTTTACTTTTTCTTGTCTCTTAGAAAAAAATGCTGAAAGGACAAGGAACATTTGATGGGGAAGGTAAGCATTTAATTTTCCAGACTTTTATTGCTGTTTCAATGTGGAATACCAATTATAAGTTGAAATCCAACTGCAGTAACAAAAATGCTTAAGATGAGAAGTATGTCCAACTTCTTTTCAAATTATACAGTCCAAAGCTCTGCACTAAGCTAAATTTTCATCTAGTAATACTAACAGTGAATATAATTAGTGGCATTTTGTATAAGCTGATAACTTTTTCAGTGCAGGTCCTGGGATTTTTAATTCTTCTCTGCTCTATTCACTGCTCTTCTCTGCTCTATTCTTCTTGGCTTTATTCACATCTTCCTCAATAAAATGGAGAAAGAGTAAGAGCAAGCTTTAGCTGTTTAGTTAAAAATTCTCAGACTTTGACATATAGATCTGAGGTCCCTTTTCCCTAGGTCACATTTCCTTTGACTTTAATACTCTTTTCCCCACATTTCCACATTCTATTATAATTTCCGACTTCCTGTTTCCTTATTAAGTTTCAACTTTGGGTAAATATAATTCTCCTGGCTGACAAAAACGTATCCTTAAGAATTTGTACCCCATATAGTACTTCGTTAAGGATCTCAAAAACAAAAGCAGCTCTAACCAGGTGTGTTCAGACCCTAATCAGATTAGTGGACTTTCTGTAAACAAATGGGTCAAATGTCAGCCAACTGGAAGAACATCAAGGGAGCAGTCCCACCTGCAGCGCTTATATAGGACTGCAGGGTCTTGGTGGCAGTGAAGGTAAACTACTTTCTGTCATGCTTTGAAATGCGAAAGTTTCCTGACCTTTAAGGAATAATGAAGAAGGGAATGCCCCTCTGTAAGTAAAGCTAATTGTAAAACCACCTAGAGTTATAAAATATTAAACCTTGGGTGATTACAAAACATTTCCCTATACACTTCTTATAAAGATGAGTTTCCCATTAAGTCTTTAAAAATGACTAATTTATAAAAATTCATTTATTGCACCAATCTTAAGACACTATATGGCAAAGAAATTCATATACAATATTTTAGCTGGTTAGGATAAATTCATCTCTGTGGTTTTATAATTGAGGAAACTGGAAGCTCTGAGAGGTTTAGTAACTTGTCCACTGTCACACAGGTGATAACACAGCTAGTACTAGGACACAGATCTGGCTCTTAGTCTAGTTTGGTTCATTTTGTACCACTCTATGACTGTGAAGTAAACAGAGAATCTGCCTGATATCTACTTAGGGAGATGCCTTACATCTGGAATTTGACATTGATTTTGTGATCTTTGACTCAGAGAGTTAACAATTTTGAGATTTTTTTTTAAAGTCAGAAAGCAGACCTTCAATTTAATTACTTTTATGTTCTTCCCTTTTACAAGGAGCTGTTTCTATGTAATTGCTCTTGTCTCTTACCAAATGTGATGACATAGAAATTCTTTTTCACATGTTCATGAGGAATGCAGGATTTTTATGGTTAATGATTAAAATGAAACTCAGGACGCAGTGTTGTCGAGTAGTGAGAACCCATGATGTTCAGACCAGGCAAACCTGGGCTCCTGTCCTACTGCTTAGCCTCATGAGTTGAGTGACATTGACCTTAACCTCACTGAGCTATCTCATGTGTGAAATGAGGTTAATAATACCATTGGCCACGTTGTGAGAATGAATGAAAACTCGTATCAGCAATGTTATGCATATACTTTGTGCCAACCACTAAGTACTTTGAAGACTAGAGACACTCAGTCTTTACTCTTATAATCTGTTTTACATTTGCAGAACAATCAGAGATCAGTAAAATCTTGCGTAGACTCCAATGCAACTTTAGACATGGTGCATTCGGAACAATCTACAGTTGATGAGAAAAGAGGCAGATGTTCGCTTGCTTTGGTAGATAGGAAAGGCATTTCAAACTCAATATGTCCCAAATCAAACTCATAATCTTCCCCACTCTTTTGGAGTTCCCATCTTCTACTTTTCAGTTGTGGGACCTGAAGACCTAGGAAATATCCTTAACATCTCTCTTTCTCTGTCCCCTTATCCAATCTATCATCAGTCCATTCTAAGTCACATAGCCCAAATCTCCATCATCTTTCATTGACCACCCCAAATAACATCCAGATTAGTCTAAGGTAGTCAGTGTTTGCCTTTTATTAAGCAAATCTTTTCTTTCAGTGGGTTCCCACTGCATTCAGGATAAAGTACAATCATTACTCTGTGAAAGAAACTCAGGCCTTTTTGTACTTAGGGTAAAATCCAGTTCTTTAACATCGCCTACAAAGCCCTGGTAGATTTGGACTGTCTGGCTCATCTCTCAATTCACCTTGCACTGTTTGGTCAGTAGACACACCCAAGCTTTATCCACATTGACCTTCCTTAGTTCTTTTAAGATACAGTCATGCATCGCTTAACTATGAGCATACGTTCTCAAAAATGTGACCTTAGGCAATTTTGTCAATGTGTGAAAATCATGGAATGAACTTACACAAACCTAAATAGTATACCCTATCATACACCTAGGCTATAGCTTATTGCACCTAGGCTACAAACCAATACAGCATGCTACTGTATTGAATACTGTAGGCAATTATAACACAATGGTAAATATTTGTGTATCTAAACATAGAAAAGGTACAGTAAAAATACAGTATAAAAGATAAAAATGGTACATCTCTATAGAGCTTGCAGGACTAGAAGTTGCTCTGAGTAAGTTAGTGAGTGAGTGGGGAGTAAATGTGAAGGTCTAGGACATTACTGTCCACTAACGTAAACTCTATAAACTCTGTACACTTAGGCTACACTACATTTACAGAAAACTCTTTTTTTTCAATAATAAATTAACTGTAGCCTACTGTAATATTTTTACATTATAAATTATTTGATTTTTTTAATAACAGTTTAAAATACAAACACTTTGTACCTTTGTATAAAAATATTTTCTTTCTTTATATTCTTATTCTATAAGCTTTTTCATGTTTTTAAATTTTAAATTTTTTACTTTTTAAAGTTTTTTGTTAAAAACTAAGACACAAATATACACATAAGCCTCGGCCTATACAGGGTCAGGATCATCCATATTATTGTCTTCCACCTCCACATCTTGTTCCATAGGAAGGTCTTAAGGGTCAGTAACACATGGAGCTGTCACCTCCTGTGATAATAATACCTTCTGCACTCTAAAATAATGTTAAAAAGTACAGTATAGTAAATATATAAACCAGTAACATAGTCTTTTATTATCATTATCAAGTATCATGTACTGTACGTAATTATATGTGCTACACTTTTATATGACTGGCAGCACAGTAGGTTTGTTTACACCAGCATGACCTAATGCATTATTCCGTGACATTAGGACAGCTGTGATGTCACTAGGCGATAGAAATTTTTCACCTATAATCATGTGAGGCCGCTGTTGTATACGTGGTCTGTCGTTGACTTCGACAACGTTGTGTGGTGCGTGACTGAATTCTGTCACCTCATGGCTTTTGCATACGCTTTTTCTTTAGTTCTGTATCTTCTCAGCTTTAGACCTTAGATTTTGCTCATTGTCACCTCCCTGACCCTCAAACTAGATCACTCCCTGCTTACAGCCTGTTCTGAGAGCCCCTGTGTATAACTCCTTCAGTTTATAGGTATGTATTTGTGTAAAATCATTGTGCCCTCAACCCTACAGTGACTTGCCTTCACATTTGGAGTAAAAATCAAAGTCCCTTCAGTGACAATGAGGCAAGGCCCTCTACTCACCCGTGACTTCTATCTTCTATGCTTTTCCTGCCCCTCATGGTACTGCAGCCACACAGGCCTCTGTGCTGCTCTTTGCACACACAGACACAGCCGGCAGATGCCTTCCTCAGGGCCTTTGTACTTGCTGTTCCCCTGATGAGATGCTCTTTCCCTAGTAGTACAGCCTTGTTTTCTCACCTCTTTCATGTCTTTGCTTAAATGTGACCTCAGTGAGGCTCTCCTAAACCACCCTGTGTAATGTCCACACACCCTCCTCCCAGCACTTTCCAGCCTCCTTCCCTGTTTTGCTTTTCTTTGCGACACTTATCAGCATCTGAAGTACTGTAAACATTACTTGTTTGTTTATTGCCGTTATTCTCTCATGATCTAATGTCAGCTAATGAAGACTGAGATTTTTGTTTTTTTGGTCTATTATTATATTCCCAATGCTAAACAGTTGCTGGCACCTAGTAGGCATTTTCTAAATAAGAGATGAATAAATGCATGAGTGAATTTGACTGATTTTGCATTAAATTGTTAGCTCATGAGAGGTATCTTTTGTTTTCCATTTTACTCTCAGCACATCATAGATGTATGGTAAATGTTTGCGAAATAGATACATGAATATTGATGTACCTTGAAGACAAGGTAAGGCAGCGAATGCAGTTTAACTTAAATGATAATGATTTAATAGGCCTGACCGTCCTTCCTGAGTAAGTGAGCAGAGGCAGGGAAACTTTGCTTCTGCTGGCATCCTGTGTATGGGCCCCTCCCCTCCACTGAAGACACGTTTGGGACAGAGCTGTGAGAAAATCACTTTCATGTAATCATTCTTCAGTGACAAAATCTGTTTTCCTCCTTGTTATTTATTAAACTGGAGACCAAACATTGAGTATGGAATTTTGTTGAGAATAAGTTGCATAATGATTGAGGGCAAGTAGTGACACTTAGAGCTTGTTTTCTTGCAGAAAACGCTGTCCTGTATCAAAACTACAAAGAAAAGGCCCTTGACATTGACTCTGATGAGGAGTCGGAGCCCAAAGAACAGAAGTCAGATGAAAAAATCGTGATTCACCATAAGCCACTGAGATCCACATGGAGCCAGCTCTCTGCGGTGAGGGTTTACCTTCTATTTTTTATCTGTGGGAGGAAAAAACAAGTTGTGAAAATTATGTGTGGACGTGGCTTTTATTTTTCCTACCAGTGATCCTGTGACCCTAAGGAGAAAAACTCTTCTTTTTAGATTGTGAAATGCTTCTCAGAACTCTGCAGGCACTAATGAGAACGTGAACTCTCACATTTCTGATCAGGAAAATTAGGCTTTGATAACGTGCCTTGAGACTGCTATACTATGGACTCTGGGAACTTCCTAATGGGTATCTTTTTTAAAATATAGTATGTGTGTAGTGATAACTTAATATATCCTTAACTTTATCATAATTATGGCTATAAACACATATACAGGCATATGTGTGTAGATATGTATATAGCCATAATTATGATAAAGTTCAGGATATCTACACATATGTGTGTATATATGTGTATATGTACCCATTTATGCATGTATGCACAATAGGGAGTTTATTATAGTTCTTCCTTGGAAATTTCATTTGCTATAGACACGTTTGTAATTTCTTAAAGCTGATTAATGAGTGGCATTCTGTTCCACTGTGCGTCTTATGTATGCATGTGTCTGACACTTATTTTTGTGATCAACTTATTTTTGCATTGAAGAGTAATTTCTCCTCTCTCCATCAAACATCTTTTGTCTTTTAACCATAATTTCTTTTCCTACTGGCTTATAAAATGACAGCGTGATGCTTAGTTTACTTGATAAGAATTTGGGCACCACATTTTCGTGTATCTGATGCATTAGCAAGTAGAAAGGAATTCCCATGGCTGGCTTGGGTGGGGGTCATGACATCAAAAACAAGCCAGTACACCTCCACGAGTCCTTAGCCAGTATCAGAGCAGAGGCAGTTCTCTTTTTCAGCCACAGTGAGCATTATTGAGAGTCAAGAATCTCATGCATTTAGCGAACCCACCAGCGTAAGAAAAGGAGTTATGTTGGTGTTGAGTATCCAGGACCACGGGAATGTGTGTAATGGTGGGATATGACTTCTGGTTCAGGCTCTACCTCCCCTCTTCTAACCTGTATTGGGATTAAAATTTCTAGAGATTAGGCCCTTTCTCCCTATCTCCCTTTGATTTCCTAATTTTGTTCTAAGGAGAATCCATACGTTTCCAGTGCCTCCAAGGTATGGCACCGTTAGTATTATGCCACAATTTAAAATGCCTACAGTGGCAGCACAAGTGGTGGGAATAAGTGTGTGTAGGCATTAGGGAGTAGGGGAGGGCAGCGGTAAACAGGTCTTTTATAAATTGAGCAGCTATTACTTAGCTCAAATCACATGAATGCCAGGTCTCAGTGTGGCTAGATCTTCTATTTAGAAAAGAGGATACAGATATCCAAACTTTCATGAGTGTTATCCCAATTCAAGTTTAAAGACATGTGGTGTGGGTCCAACAAAATGTCTATGGGCCAGACTGGTCCCCGATTTTTGCATATGGTAAAGTGGTAACACCTACACACAGAGCTGCTGTATTGACAGTCTCATACCCTAATCTAATGATCTCATGATATGTGTTTACCAAAACAGATAATATGGGAAAACTGGTGACAAGTTTTTTGAGGCCATGTCAGTTCTCAATGGCTATCATTCAGTTCATTGGTTGTTTCTATAGACCATTTGGTAGAGGATCTGAGAGAAGGAAGAAGGCTGTGGATTTTTTGAGTTTTTCTCTCTGTGGCAGCAGCTGTGTTTGTTAGCACAGGGCTAAATCCTGCTGTTGGCCTCTGATGCTAAACAGAAATGTGGATTTCTGTAGCAATTACATGCTGATCCAACTTAGCTTTAGCACAGAAAATCAGGCTCTGTATTTATGCCTCCTGAAGACCAGCTTTCATTTAAGTGAACAAATGTACATGCAATTAAATAGTAGTGCATATCTTTCAGGTCAACTTCCAATATGGACATGCATTTTATTTCACATAAAATAAATGTACTGGCTGGGCGCGGTGGCTCACGCCTGTAATCCTAGCACTCTGGGAGGCCGAGGCAGGTGGATTGCTGGAAGTCAGGAGTTTGAAACCAGCCTGAGCAAGAGTGAGATGCCGTCTCTACTATAAATAGAAAGAAATAAATTGGCCAACTAATATATACAAAAAACTTAGCCGGGCATGGTGGCGCATGCCTGTAGTCCCAGCTACTCGGGACACTGAGCCAGAAGGATTGCTTGAGCCCAAGAGTTTGAGGTTGCTGTGAGCTAGGCTGATGCTACAGCTCTCACTCTAGCCTGGGCAACAAAGCGAGACTCTGTCTCTAAATAAATAAATAAATAAATAATAAATGTACTGATGTGCCTTTTGTTAATAAGATTGATATAAAAAAAACTATCTTGCGGTGCAGTTCAGTGGCTCATGCCTGTAATCCTATCACTTTGGGAGGCCTAGGAGGGAGGATTGCTTGAGCTCAGGAGTTCGAGACCAGTCTGAGCAAGAGTGACACCCTCTACTAAAAAAAAAATAGAAAAAATTAGCTGGGAAACTGAAAATAGGAAAAAAAATTAGCTGAATGTGGTGGCATGCGCCTGTAGTCCCAGCTACTCAGGAGAGTGATGCAGGAGGATCGCTTGAGCCCGAGAGTTTGAGGTTGCAGTGAGCTAGGCTGACACCACGGCACCCTAGTCCAGGTGACAGACTGAGACTCTGTCTCAAACAAAAAAAAAAGAACAAACAAAACAACTATCTTGTAATAAAATATAAAACTATAAAGTGAGTTCTAACTTTATTGTATGTTATCTTAGAGTTGAGTGTTACCAGGAAGCCTGTGTATATTTATTGTGTTACTTGGCAATTATATTTAATCAAATTAGCATGACTGGACTTTGCCATTTATCATTGCTTAGGCACCAGCCTACATTTTCTTTATGCCTTTTGTGTCTCCTATTCACTTAAATTTTACTTCAATATTTTTGGTATAAAATGCTTCAAACCTGCAGACAAATTTAAAAAATAGGTAAACGTAATAGATTTCTGTGTTCCCACTACCCATATTGAACAAATGCTAATATTTTAATGTATTTGCTTCAGCTTCTATATTTTTAGACAGATTCAACTAATCATTCCCTCCATTACAGTATTTTTTCTGCTTCCTGCCTCCCCAGAAGTAATCACTACCTGAGGTTATCTTCTGTCCTTCTCATGTGGATTTTCTATCTACCAAGAAGATACAACCATCTCTGGCTTTTAGGAAAGTAGATATTTTAACACCAGTAAATAGTCCTTGCAATTTTAGAAGCCTGTCCAATTAGTAAATGTACAAGTTGCAGTTAGGACCCTAAAGAGAGGAGGCTTCGTGAATCATTGACAACATCAGAAGGTTTCTCATAAGTGATCAGCACCTCCATTTCTCTGTCTGACCTCATCCCCTGATCCCTCCTTGTAGAGGACATGCAGTGTTTAGGCAGGTCTTGAAAGACATCCACTATACGTATATGTTTATATATTTTGCATCATCCTTCCATGCTTAACTTTTATTTTGTTTCTTTTATTTTTTTTCTTTTTTCTTTTTTTTTTTGAGACAGGGTCTCACTTGGTTGACCAGGCTAGAGTGAGTGCCGTGGCGTCAGCCTAGCTCATAGCAACCTCAAACTCCTGGGCTCCAGCGATCCTCCTGCCTCAGCCTCCCGAGTAGCTGGGATTACAGGCATGCACCAGCATGCCCGGCTAGTTTTTTCTATATATATTTTAGTTGGCCAATTAATTTCTTTCTATTTTTTAGTACAGACGGGATCTTGGTCTTGCTCAGGCTGGTTTCGAACTCCTGACCTCGAGCAATCTGCCTGCCTCGGCCTCCCAGACTGCTATGATTACAGGCATGAGCCACTGCGCCCGGCCCATGCTTAACTTTTAATATATCAAATTAGTAGGGTAGACCGCATCTAATCTTGTATGTGACATTTTAACAGCAAACTCTTCTTGGAGTAAGGCCTAGATCCCAGAAAGAGTAGGACAAGGGGTTTTATGGCAGTGGGTTAGGTCTCAATTTGGCGTATACCTTGACTTTCTACTTAGGAGGGGAGTGAGTGGGTGCACTGTGCATTAGCTCCTGTTGGTTGTTTTATTTTCTAAAAATCTCTTATCTTTGTTGCAAACACCTGCCTGCCTGCTGGGATGTGAAACTTTCCTCATCAGTTGACAGTAAGAAGTATTCAGTGTGCCAAAGACTCTTTTGAAGTGCAGCAATTTGCAGTAATTTATGGTTGTTACATAAGGTCTTTAAGCCTCCAGTCTATAGTGCAATTTGTCTGAGCATGTTTTTGTCTCCTTTGGTTTCATTGGACAGTGCCAGGTAGGGCAATGTTCAACTACACAGGTGACAGGTGGTTCCCCATTTACAGTGTTGGGACAGGTTTAACTGTAGGGTTGTGGCCATCTAGGAATAAAGGAGGGTTAGAACCAGGTAAAAAGGGCATTTATTTGATCGGGCTTCAATAGAATATTGAGCATTTAGGCTACCACAGACTTCTATGGTAGAAGAAAGTGGATTAATGGTGAATGTATTTAGCAGTGGTGTCTCTGCCAGTACACTCTCCATACAGAGATGAGCTGTTCTCTTCTGGTCAAGAATACAACCTGGGTTCTTTAATCTTAGAGTATGGGGACAGGCTTATTCTTCATTTACTTGATCGTCCAAGTGTGTAGATCTGTTCTTAATTGGAAGTACAGGATTTCTTCACTCCAGGGAATATAACTTTGTGCTGCACTTCAAGCCTTGGGGAACATGAACGTATTTGAAATAATTTAAGTGGTCATTGTTCCCAATGTTTGGTTGGTCATAGGTGGAAGAGATTCATTGAGGTTTTGAAACCTCAATGAATTTGGAAAGTCATTATTTGACCTCTAAAGGTGATTATCTGGAACTGTGCCCAGACACAAGGAACCTGCCGCACACAGGTGAATCTTGCAGTGACTCACCTGAAACAGCAGTGTGAGGGCTAAGCCAGCAGTTCTTGGATCTCTGGGAAAAGCATGTGGGTTTCAAGAAAAATATTGATTGTATTAGTCAGGTTAGAACACTGTGTGCTTCTTACAGTTAGTGCCAGGTGTGTGGCCAGCTAGTTTTCAGGTTTTCCCTAAGTTCATCCTTTAATAGGATCCCACAGATATTTACTCTCTTCTTTTAGGTAGATTTTGACTGGAGTTTTTTTTTTTTCTTTTCATGATAACTGCCCCGCCCCTCCCAAATCACATACTATGCATGTACTAAGAAATGACTGTTGTGAAACCAGTGTTTGTTTTGTTAAGTTCAGTGACAGCACCAAAGCCAGCCTTCCTTGCCAGCTGTGTCCTGACCCCATTTATTTGCCATGGGGTGTGTTTGTGTAATTTCCATCACCTTGAAATGCCAGGTACCTTTGAAAAGGGTGCTCTGTATTCAATACCTAACATAGTCACCTTCTACTGTACTCTGATTTTGTACTTGCTGACATGTGGCTTTATCAGTAATCTTAAAACATTTTGAATATTTCTTTAGTTTGCTCAAAGATTTTAAACTCTTTAGTCAGGGGTTGGTTTTTATATTTTTATCAAAGTATTTATTCAGCTGTGCTTAGTGTGGCTAATGGTGTAATGAGAGATCTAGAATTTGGACCCTGAGCTCTGGTTCTGGGTTCAGCACATGTAGTTTACCTTTGGGAGACTGCAGGAGTTTGCAGGGTGAGAAAGGAAAATTTGAGAAGTGGAAATTATATTATAAATATAATTTAATTCAGCTGAAAATACAACAGACACTTTGAAGCCTTAGTAGTTCATTCTGATGGGACTTTTTTTTAGAATTTACACTATGTTTATTGTGAAAGATGTACTATTTTCTACTAAAAATCAGAATTCAACAGATGTAATAAACCTGAATATCATTATATTTGCAGAAATGCTTAATGCATTTATTTTTATTTATTAATACTTATTTAATTTTTGAAACAGTGTCTCACTTGGTTGCCCAGGCTAGAGTACAGTGGCATCAACATCACTGCAACCTCAAACTCCCAGGCTCAAGTGATTCTATTGCCTCAGCCTCCTAAGTAATTGAGACTATAGGGGTGTTCCACTGTGCCCAGCTATTTTTTTTATTTTTTGAAGAAATGAAGTCTCACTATGTTGCTCAGACTGGACTCGAACTCTAGAGCTTAAGTGATCCTCATGCCTTGGCCTCCCAAAGTGCTAATGTTACAGGGGAGAGCCACTGCACCTGGCCGATTAATGCATTTAAACTTTCATTCTTTTCCCTAAATTTTCACACTTGTCTGAATTTTCAGTTGTTTAGCGACTTACTGCTTAAAATAGTAATTTCTACAGTCATGTAGTTTCTTATTTACAATTTTGTGGCACAGCAATGTCATAACATTATTTTTTACCTTAAATAGTGATTAAGGCCTTTTAGTATATCTTTTGTGTTTAAAATATAGAAAAATACTCTCATTTTCATGTCTGGCTTACTTTTAGCATTCATAGTTTAAACAGTTAGGACTGCAGGCATATACTAGTCTATACTTTTATATTGGACAGTGTATCTTCTAGAATCTTTGTGTCTTTATAAACAGAAATAGAGGTCCATGTGCCTAGACCTGAGACCTTGCTATGGTTTGAATATTTGTTCCCTCTGAAACTCATGTTCAAATTTAATCTATGAGACAGTATTAAGAGGTGGGACCTTTAAGAGGAGATTAGATCATGAGGGCTCTGCTCTCATGAATGAATAAATCTATCCATGGATTAATGGATTAATAGATTAATGAATTAATGAGTTATTGTGGGAGGTAGTAGTGGTGACTTTATAGGGAGAGGAAGAGAGACCTGAACTAGCATGTTAGCATGCTCAGCCCCCTCCGCATGTGACACCCTGTGCCACCTTGGGACTCTTCAGAGAATCCCCACTGGCAAGAAGGTTTTCAACAGATGTGGCTCCTTGACCTTGGATCTCTCAGCCTCCATAACTATAAGAAATAAATTGCTTTTCTTTATAAATTACCTAGTTTCAGGCATTCTGTTGTAAGCAACAGAAAGCAGACTAAGATAGACCTCAGTAAGAATTCCCATTCTAGCTAGGAGAGTTGAAGGTAGGGACTGCTTAGCCTGGGCCAGGGAACCAGGCTCTACATGGCCTTGCTGTTTCAGTATAATTGGATTGTGGTATTTTCTTAACATTTTGGAAATTAACTTTGGCTATGGAAGCAATATATAACAAGTTCTCCATGAAGAAAAGAATTCAGACATTTCAGATAAGGCTAAAGTCTCTTGATCACAGCTGCTTCTAGCCCCTCTCCCCTTCTTCATGGATAATGCTGTTCTCAATTTTGTAACACAATTCTGAAAATCCACATGTGTACATTTAAGGGGAAAATGTAGATTACATGTACTTACATAAATAATATACAGATTATTTATAATATACAACCTG
Organism: Microcebus murinus; assembly: GCF_040939455.1. Classification (NCBI taxonomy): domain Eukaryota; kingdom Metazoa; phylum Chordata; class Mammalia; order Primates; family Cheirogaleidae; genus Microcebus; species Microcebus murinus. The sequence continues at coordinate 104,747,664 of NC_134104.1, read as the reverse complement.
CTTTTTTCCTGAACAATGTGTCTTATAAACTATGTCATGTCTACATGTGATCTTCAGTGTTATAATTACTGTATTATTGTATAGGATGAATATGCATTTAGCCATCTTTCCTTTTGGGGGATTATAAATACTTTAAAAATCAAATTAAAACTGTGAGCCATGGTCCTTCTCTTTGGAAAAATGCACATGCCTATACATGTAAGTATTTGTTTATAATTTTTGTGGTTTTTTTTCAGTTTCAGTTTAAGGTTTTTTTTTGTTGTTGACTTTATTTCTGAATGCTAGAAACAACTTACTGTAGCTCTCTATGTATTGAGTACAGTTCCATGTTGTTAACATCACCTTTTTTTTTTTTTTTTTTTTAATTATTTTTTTTTATTTTGGCATATTATGGGGGTACAGATTTTAAGGTTTCAATAAATGCCCATTTCCCCCCCTCCCCCCAAAAGTCTGAGTCTCCATCATGACCATCCCCCAGATGGTGCACATCTCACTCACTATGTATGTATATACCCGCCCCCCTCCCCCCTCCCACCTGCCCAATACCCTATTACTGTAGCACCTATGTGTCCACTTAGGTGCTACTCAGTTAATACCAGTTTGCTGGAGAATATATCTGGTGCTTGTTTTTCCATTCTTGGGATACTTCACTTAGTAGTATGGGTTCCAGCTCTAACCAGGAAAATATAAGGTGTGCTATATCACCATTGTTTCTTAGAGCTGAATAGTACTCCATGGTGTACATATACCACATTTTATTAATCCATTCTTTGATTGATGGGCACTTGGGCTGTTTCCACAGCCTTGCAATTATGAATTGTGCTGCTATAAACATTCGAGTGCAGGTGTCTTTTTTGTAGAGTGTCACTGGATCATTTGGGTAGATGCCCAGCAATGGGATTGCTGGATCAAATGGTAGATTCACTTGTATCGCTTTAAGGTATCTCCATATTGCTTTCCACAGAGGTTGAACTAGTTTGCAGTCCCACCAGCAGTGTAGGAGTGTTCCTCTCTCTCCGCAACCACGCCAGCATTTATTGTTTGGAGATTTTTTGATAAAGGCCATTCTCACTGGGGTTAAGTGATATCTCATTGTGGTTTTGATTTGCATTTCCCTGATGATTAGAGATGTTGAGCATTTCTTCATATGTTTGTTGGCCATTCTTCTGTCTTCTTTAGAAAAATTTCTGTTCAAGTCCTTTGCCCACTTTTTAATGGGGTTATTTGATTTTTTCTTCCTAATTTTCGTGAGTTCTAAGTATATTCTAGTTATCAGTCCCTTATCGGATGCATAGGATGCAAAAATTTTCTCCCATTCTGTAGGTTGTCTGTTTACTTTCATGACTATTTCTTTGGCTGTGCAGAAGCTTTGTAGTTTGATCATGTCCCATTTATTTATTTTTGTTGCTGCTGTGATTGCCTTTGGGGACTTCTTCATAAACTCTTTGCCCAGGCCGATGTCTAGGAGAGTGTTTCCAACTTTTTCCTCTAGAGTTCTAATAGTTTCATATCTTAGGTTTAAGTCTGTTATCCAGCGTGAGTTGGTTTTTGTGAGAGGTGAAAGGTGTGGGTCCTGTTTTAGCCTTCTACAGGTGGCTATCCAGTTTTCCCAGCACCATTTATTGAAGAGGGATTCTTTTCCCCAGCGTATGTTTTTGTCTGCTTTGTCAAAGATGAGACGGCTATATGAGATTGGTTTTATATCAGGATTCTCACATCTGTTCCACTGGTCAATATTCCTGTTTTTGTGCCAATACCATATTGTTTTAATTACTACAGCTTTGTAGTATAGTTTAATATCTGGCATATTAATGCCTCCCATTTTGTTTTTGTTGCCTAGAATTGCTCTTGATATTCGGGGTCTTCTTTGGTTCCATACGAAGCGTAAAAGTATTTTTTCTATATCTGTGAAGAATGCTGATGGGATTTTAATAGGTATTGCATTGAATCTGTAGATCAGTTTGGGTAGTATAGACATTTTGACGATATTGAGTCTGCCGATCCACGAGCATGGTATGGATTTCCATCTGTTTACATCCTCTGCTATTTCCTTCCTCAGTGTTTCATAGTTCTCCCTGTAGAGGTCTTTTACCTCTTTGGTTAAATATATTCCTAGGTACTTTAATTTCTTTGTTGCTATTGTGAAGGGAATTGAGTCTTTGATTTGGTTCTCAATTAGATTGTTGTTGGCGTATATGAATGCCTCTGATTTCTGTGTATTAATTTTGTATCCTGAGACTTTACTAAATTCATTGATCAGTTCCAGGAGTTTCTTGGTTGAATCCTTGGGGTTTTCTAGATACAATATCATATCATCAGCAAACAGTGAAAGTTTGATCTCTTCTGCCCCTATTTGGATACCTTTGATTCCATTTTCCTGTCTGATTGCTGTAGCCAAGACTTCCAGCACTATGTTGAATAGAAGTGGAGATAGTGGGCAGCCTTGTCTGGTTCCAGTTCTAAGTGGGAATGATTTCAGTCTTTCCCCATTCAGTATGATGTTGGCTACGGGTCTGTCATATATGGCTTGTATCATTTTTAGGTATGTCCCTTCTATGCCTATTTTCTTAAGTGTTCGTATCATGAAAGGGTGTTGAATTTTGTCAAAAGCTTTTTCTGCATCTATTGAAAGAATCATGTGGTCTTTGTTTTTGCTTCTGTTGATGTGGTGAATTGCATTTATAGATTTACGTATGTTGAACCATCCCTGCATCCCTGGGATGAAGCCCACTTGGTCGTGGTGGATTATTTTTTTGATAAGTGTCTGGATTCGGTTAGCTAAAATTTTGTTGAAAATTTTTGCATCTATATTCATTAGGGATATTGGTCTGTAGTTTTCTTTTTTTGTTGCATCCTTTCCTGGTTTTGGTATCAGAGTAATATTCGCTTCATAAAAGGTGTCGGGGAGGTTTCCGTTCTTCTCGATGTTGTGGAATAGTTTCTGCAAGATAGGTACTAGTTCTTCTTTGTAAGTATGGTAAAATTCAGGTGTGAAGCCATCTGGACCGGGACTTTTCTTTTTAGGGAGATTTTTAATTGCTGTTTCTATTTCAGCTGTTGAGATTGGTCTGTTCAGGGAATCTATTTCTTCCTGGTTGAGCCTAGGGAGGCTGTGTGTTTCTAGAAATTTGTCCATTTCCTCCACATTTTCCAGTTTGTGTGCATAAAGATTTTTGTAGTATTCATAAATTGTATCTTGTATCTCTTTGGGATCAGTTGTGATATCTCCTTTTTCATTCCTGATGGAGCTTATTAGAGATTTCTCTTTTCTGCTTTTCGTTAGCTTAGCCAATGGCGTGTCAATTTTGTTTATTTTTTCAAAGAACCAACTTTTTGTTTTATTAATCTCCTGAATAGCTTTCCTGTTTTCAATTTCGTTTAGTTCTGATTTGATCTTGTTGATTTCACTTCTTCTGCTGGGTTTGGGGTTGGTCTGTTCTTCTTTTTCCAGCTCTTTGAGTCGTTTCATTAGATTGTCTATTTGTGATCTTCTTGCCTTTTGGTTATAGGCATTTATGGAGATAAACTTTCCTCTCAGAACTGCTTTAGCTGTGTCCCAGAGGAGTTGATAACTTGTCTCTCCATTGTCGTTTTCTTCATAGAAGTTTTTTATTTCCGTCTTGATTTCTTCATTTACGAAGTAATCATTTAGTAGGAGGTTGTTTAATTTCCACGTTTTTGTGTAGAAATGTGAGTTTCTGTTAGGGTTGATTTCTAGTTTTATTCCACTGTGATCTGAGAAAGTACATGGTATGATTTCTATTTTTTTAAATTTCTTGAGATTTTCTTTGTGTCCTAGGATATGGTCAATCTTAGAGAATGTCCCGTGAGCTGATGAGAAGAACGTATATTCAGTGGATTTTGGGTAGAATGTTCTGTAGATGTCTGTCAGACCCAATTGTTCTAGAGTTTTGTTTAAGTCCATTATTTCTTTATTAATTTTCTGTTTGGAGGATCTGTCTCGTGCCGTCAGTGGGGTGTTGAAATCTCCGGCGATTATGGAGTTGCTATTAATCCATTTGCTTAGCTCCAGTAAGGTTTGCTTTATGAATCTGGGTGCACCTAAGTTGGGTGCATATATATTTAAAATTGTTATCTCCTCTTGTTGGACTGTGCCCTTCACCATTATATAATGACCCTCTTTGTCTTTTACTACTTTTGTTGGTTTAAAAACTAAATCGTCTGAAATTAGAACTGCCACACCAGCCTTCTTTTGGTTTCTATTTGCTTGGAATATTGATCTCCACCCTTTTATTTTTAGTCTATGTGCATCCTTGCAGGTTAAATGTGTTTCCTGAAGACAGCATATACTTGGCCTGTATTTTCTTATCCATTCAGCCAGCCTATGTCTCTTGAGTGGAGAGTTTAAGCCATTCACATTTATTGAGAGAACTGATAGGTAAGGTAGATTACTGATCATTCTGTTGGGTTGGATGTTGTTGCTATGATTTCTGTCTTGAGCCATTGTAATATCTGGCCTTTAATATCTTTGGGTTTTGGTTGTTTTTATATCCGTGGATTATTATTATGATGTTCCATGCGTAACGCTGTTTTAAGTACTTCTTGTAGGGCTGGTCTTGTCTTGGTGAATTCTCTGAGCCTTTGCTTGTCTGAGAATGTTTTTATTTCTCCTTCATATATGAAGCTTAGTTTTGCAGGGAATAATATTCTAGGCTGGGCATTGTTTTGTTTCAAAAGAGTGAGAATGGGGCCCCAGTCTCTCCTTGCTTGTAAAGTCTCATTAGAGAAGTCTGATGTTATTCGAATTGGCTTTCCCTTGTATGTCACTTGCTTCTTTTGTCTTACAGCTCTTAGAAGGGCCTCTTTAGTTGATACTTTGGTCAGTCTGATGACTGCATGACGTGACGTCTTCCTGTTTGCATTGAATCTCCCAGGGGTCCTCTGGGCTTCTTGAACTTGTATATCGAGATTTTGAGCAAGGCCTGGGAAATTTTCCTCTATTATATCTTCAAAAAGCTTGTCCAGCCCTTGAGTGTTGTCTTCCTCCCCTTCGGCTAAACCTATGACCCTCACGTTAGGTTTTTTCACATAGTCCCACAGCTCTTGTAGGCTTTGGTCTTTTCTCTTGTTTCTCTGCTGTATTTCTGTGACTGATTTATTTAATTGGAAGGTGTTATCTTCAAGCTCTGAGATTCTTTCTTCTGCTTGATCTACCCTGTTCTTGAGACTTTCCACAGTATTTTGTAGTTCTCTGAGTTGATTCTTCATCTCCAGGACTTCGGTTAAAGTTTTCTTCACTGTGTCAATCTCTTTGTTGAACCTTTGTTCCATTTCTTGGAGGTTTTTTGTGTTTTCTTGGTGTTGGTTATTGAGTTGTTGTTGCAGCTGGGTGAGTGTTCTTATGATCCACATACGAAATTCCTTTTCTGTCATATTGGTTGCCTGATTTTGGTCGGTGTCCGTTTCTAGGGGGCTGGTGCTCCTCCTTGGGGGTGTGTTTTCCGTTTGGTTCTTCATATTTCCTGAGTTCTTTCGCTGACTTCTTCCCATGTCGATCCGTTGTTGTTTCTTTCCTTAGGTTATTGTTTGGGTATTCACACACCTTGTTTAGTTTCTGAGGCGTTAGGTGGTGCCTGTGGGTGAAATTGGACCACTCCCTGTATATTGAGTCAGTGGATGCCGTGGAAAGGCTGTGCAAGATGCCGCCCCTGTCAGTAGGTGGCGTTTGCTTGGAGGAACAGGCTATGGTGTTGATTTTGAGTCCTGTTATCAGCTCTCGTTCTGGGCGGAGCTGGGTTGGGTAAGCCTGCCCTCAGGCCGTTAGCAGGGGTCAAAGTTCTGTTCTCAGCTTACAGGGAAAGCTGTCAGGGCAGGACTGGAATGGTCCCGCTCAGCCAGAAAGTCTGGAGGTGGGGGTGGGGCTGTCTGAGACCCGCAGTCTGCAGCAGGCCTCGCTTCTTTCCACCCTCCCCAACTCTGCAGCTACTCCTGGGCCTCTGCCAGCAGGCCAGACCACAAGCCACCAGGCCTCCCCGGACTGTGGTGCCGGCGGGGAGGTTCCCTGCACAGGAACGCCACCTGGGCTGGGCGCACGGCCTCCTCCTGGGAGGAGGGTTGCCCTCTAGGACTCCGATCCGCCCCTGGAGGCACACAGCCCTCAGTAGGCTGTTCGCGTATAATCCTTCTGTGCCCGGGGCAATGCTAGCCCTCGGTGCAGGGGATCTGGTCTGCAGGTCCGACCTCTGGGTCCCAGAGTTCAAACTGTATTCCCACCAGGGAGAGGATTTCCGGTCCTAATTCACCCACAGGGAGCCCAAGCTGGATCTATGTCTCTCAGCCTCTGAGTCGGCACCGTTTTCCTGGGAACACGGTGCCAGCAGCACCTGGGAGGGCGGGCGGGGTCCCAAAAGGGAAGGTCCCGTTCCCTGGAGGTGCCTCCGGCTGGTGGCTGTATTGTCTCTCTGGGCAGCCGCGGGTAGGGTCGGCGGAGGGGAGGAGGAGGCAATATGGCGCCTGCCGCGCGGCTCGGGTCCGTGCACACGGAGGTGCCTGAAGGAAGTTGGGAACCTGGTGCCACGTCTGCTACAGGCTCACCGTTGGCAAGCGGCGGCAGTCTCTGGGCTGATGTCCGCAGGTCTCTCCACCCAGTGGGGAGCCCGCCAGCAGTCCCGAATGCAGGGGGGGGGAAACAGCAATTCCACCTACCCTTGCCGCTGGTCTCCGGGCTGCTCCGGTGGTCTCAGCCTCCAGTTCTCCTCCGCAGCCTCCTCCCGTGGAGTCTCCCGGGGTCTCAGGTACCCCTCCTTCCGGCCCTTGTCCGCTGTATGCTCGTCTTCTTGCTTCTTTCCTCTAGTTTCTGCTAGAATTGGTCTTTTCTGTAGAGACCCTCTGTCTGGCGGTGTTATTCGTCCGCCATCTTCAACATCACCTTTAAATGTTTTTCTTTATTTGAATTACAGTAGTGTTAGAACTTCATATAACCTGTTCTTAAAAGTATATATATATAGAAAAAAAAAAAACTACTTGGTTGGAGCTGAGTAATTAAAGGGCAACTGAGTGGTAGGTATGCCAACAGAAAGGGTCTTCTTGAAATTTCATTGAGTAGAAAATCGATGAGAGAGATTGATGAATGATTTCTTCATTCATCATCTTTATCAAGGCCTGCTCCACTCTATGTCCTGTGCTAGGCCCTGGAGATAGGGCAAGAACACACTCCACCTTGTTTTCACGTCCTTGTAAATACCCTGGCAGGGCTGACATCAGATATCAAACCATCCCATAAATAAATGCAGAATTACAGCTGTGGTGAAACTATGAAGGACATGTGGGTGCTGCTGTGATATCTGCTGGGGAAGAGTACCTGTTTGGGCAAGGGGCTGTCAGTTGAAGGAAGATGTCAGAGAAGGTGACATGACCTGCCATCTGAGAAGTGTCTAGATGGGTGGCGGGACAAACCTGGGGGAACAGGATGGAGGACTTCCAGGCAGAGAAAATGCCACATGCACAAACACTTTTGGGGTAATGGTGGATGAGAGGAATTGAAATAGGCTGGTGTAGCTGGAGCTTCATAATTTCATTTGTAGGATTTTCCTCATTCCGCCAATCTCTAAATGTTGGAGGGCCCTAGGCTCAGTCCCTGCGCCGTTTGTCTTACCTGAACTCACTTGATGATCTCATCAGTCTTGTGCTTTTAAACTCATCACACACTGATGACTTCCAAGGTATTGCTTACTATGAAATAAAATTAAATGATAGCCTCATTTTTGATTAGGTTTTTCTTTTGCGGAGGAGGAGTGGACGAGATACATTAAAAACCAATAGCAGTCTGTAGGAATAAAGTGTAATTAGATAAAAGAAGAGAAGGATCAGTTACTTTGAGGAAGTTTTGGGGAAAGGCTCTACAATACTGAGCTTTGGATTGTGGACTCATTTATTAGATTCTCATGTTTGCCTTCTTGATGTCTACTCCCTCAGTCTAATGATGAGACTGTTTCTCAGGGCCGTGTTCACATGGTGCTTGGTCTGCTTGATCATTAGAGTATTGTCACCTTCAAATCTTTAAATATAGAATTAGGATGGGCATGGTGGTTCATGCCTGTAATCCCAACACTTTGGGAGGCCAAGGCAGGTGGATTGCTTGAGCATAGTAGTTGAAGACTAGCCTGGGCAACAAAGTGAGATGCTATCTTAAAAAAAAAAAAGTTAGCTGAGCATGGTGGTACACAGCTGTAGTCCCAGCTACTCAAGAGGCTGAGATGGGAGGATTGCTTGAGCTCAGGAGTTCAAGGTTACAGTGAGCTATGATTGCATCACTACACTCCAGCTGGGGCAACAGAGTGAGACCCTCTCTCTAAATAAATAAATAGACAGAGAAATAGAATTAGTTCTTAAAAATTTGCTACTCACATTTTTTTGAGTTTATACAGAGCACATATATCTTGTTGAAAAAGATGATTAATCTATATACTCTGTCTTTTTTAAATTTTTTAATATTTTATTATTCCTTTTTCACCTTCAGTGCTTGCTTTTTGCCTGTTGATATATACTCTAATGTCTTAAGATTATTAGGACATTTATTATCCATATTTCTATTATTTGATGAAATAAGGACTATAAATTCAGTAGACAGTTTCTGCAGATGGAGGTATTATTGCCAGTAAAAAAATACTTGCAGATTATTTCCCTCTTTGATGTAGGAAGTAAACCCATCCAACTGCAGTAACATGAAAATAGAGCAGTTTCCACTCTGGGGCAGGGGGTGGGGGAAGAAACCCTAGTTTTGGTAGTGGAGTGCAAAGGACTATGACTGTTGTCTGCCCAGCTGAGCAGCAGGGAGGCCTATATCCACATGGGTCCAAAGTCTCCATGTGAGCAGGCAGTGCAATGGCTGACTTGCAGGTTTGCTGTAGCTCTGGGACCTGCCACATAGCATCACAATATTGATTTATTTACATGCAGTTAAATTATTGACCAAATACTTGCAGAGGACTTACTGTGTGCCAGGGTTACAGCTTATGTAGTCCTTGTGACAGTATTATGAGGGCAAGTTCTGCATATCAAGGCAGCTGAGACTCTGGGATGTTAAATCTGGCTACTCTCCTGCTGTTTTAGTTAGGGTCTTGAGATTAGCTGAAATAGTCTTTGAGGTTCCTCAAAAAATGGGTACATGTGCCTAAGGCTCTGGAAGAGCAAGAATCATATTTCCCTCTGGTGCTTTGCCAGTAACATGACTTGGCAACTCTCTTGTTGGTTCTCTTCTCATGAATTGGCTAATTTTCCCTTTTTACTATGCCTGCCTTTTCTCTTGAGAGCTTTTACATACTTACAGTTTCTTAGTTCTTGAACTTAAACCTGGAATTACCCAGCACAGCCCTGTCCCATCCTCTTGTCATCCTTTCAGCTTCCATATATATAACTACACGGTTTAGATATTTTTGTTTTGTTTTGTTTGTTTTTGAGAGAGGGTCTCTCTCTGTCACCAAGGCTAGAGTGCAGTGACACTATCATAACTCACTGCAGCCTCAAATTCCTGGGCTCAAGTGATCATCCTGCCTCAGCTCCCTGAGTAGGTGGAACAACAGGTGTGTGCCACCACGCCCAACTCGTTCTTAAATTTTTTATGGTGGTGGGGTCTTGCTATGTTGCCCAGGCTGGTCTCAAACTTCTGAGCTCATGTGATCCTCTCTTCTCAGCTTCCCAAAATGTGGTTACAGGCATGAGCCACCAAGCCCAGCCTAGATCTTGAGAGAGACCATTACATTGGCTTAGCTACTCTTCCCTCACTTAGTAGTCCACTTAAACATTTATTGTCATTAGGCCAGGTGCCTGACCTGCTCTGTTCCAATCAGCTTTGGCCTCTAAGGTGTATTATGGTATGAAATGTGGTCACTTTGGCTGCTTCTTTTTAAGAAGGTGTGAGTAGAACAGCTTTTTTGATTGGGGTCTATGGGAGTGGTAAGTGCCATGACTGATTTGTAAATTTACACATTGTAGCATAGACATTGCAACCTCAGTCTTATCAGGGACTTAACATAATGAGAAATAGGTTTTACCTTGTAAACAAGTATGTGTGCTTGAGCATGTGTGTTTCTCAAACAAAATTGGTTTTTGTGTCACAAAATACTTTTGAAAACTATATTTTTCTCTTAACAGTTTACAAAGCAGAAGTTAACCTTGATACTTAGAATATACCATGGTATTTTACGTTATTTCTGTTGCGTTACATTTAAATAGATAATGATCAGTCCATCAAAAGATGAACTTTATTTTGTCATTCACTAAGAGTTTATAACTTGTAGTTTGAAAAACCCTAATTTTCGGAGTTTGACTCCGTAATGTATTTGTTTCCTACTGCATTGTAGTGGATGGGGCAAACAAAACAAGCCTAAAACCCATCCTGCACTTCAGGAGCTTAGAGCCTAGTCCAGAAGACAATAGAAATGAAATAACTAAATGAAATTTTTGAAAAAATATAAGACAGAATGCCAAGGTGAGTGACAAATAGAAATGACAGAGAACAGTGTGAAGGTCAGGAAAGTTCTCTCTATAAGATATGACTTAAACTAGATGGGCTAATGGAGCAGAAGAGTAGGGAATAAAAGTAATGCGAGTATAAATGACTTGAATAAAACTTCGTACATAGGCAAAGGGAAAAAGAAAGATGTTTATTCTCTTTTGTTTCTCAGGTCTCCATGCACTAAGGTAACTTCAGTCCAAATCATCACATGCTTTGTATGTCTAATGTAAAACATCAGTTTACTATATTACCCGTTTTTCCAGAGCAGGTTTTGCTCAGGTTAAAATTTTTTTATTTTTTTTGCACACCTCAGAAATTAACTTTGGTGCCAGTGTTGCTCTAAGTAATTTACTGTTTTGGAGTTTGTCATTTCAAGGACACTGAAAGATTTCAACTCGTTTTTTATTTTCTTTTTATCTATCATTACTTTCTAATTTTTCTATAATAAATATGTCTTGGCTTTGTAATTAAAGCATCATTTTGAATAGCAAAAACCAAAATGTTTCAACATCCTCTCTCAAAAAAGAAAGAAAACAAGCCATATACAAAAATAACAAAAATAAAATGGCATGTACGACATTGGCACCACTTTTCAAAACAGGTGCTCTTTTCTTCTGCACGAGAGGTACCTCAGACGTGTTCTGCCTTCCTCAGCCCCTTGACTCATACCTTCAGTATGTGTAAACAGTGTCATTCTCAGTTATGCTGTGAGCCTGGCCTTCCTCCTCCTCAATCTCATGCTTGCAGATCTGCCTGTCATCACTCATTTTCAGCACTGTTTTATAAACCAGTGCTTGGTTTGGACTTGAAAAAAATCTTTTTTTCTTATGGCTGCCCTTTATCTTAGCTTCCTTATTTCTTTTATGTTTTTTGTCTATCTCATTTCTCTAGCTTTCCTTTTGGCATCAACAAAGAAATATATGTATTATTGGCAACCTTAAACAATGCCACTTGTCTTCTCTACTTGTTTTCTTTCCTTTTTGAGAGAGGATGTTGAAACATTTTAGTTTTTGTTATTCAAAATGATGCTTTAATTACAAAGCCCCAAGACATATTTATTATGGAAAAATTAGAAAGTATCGATAGATAAAAAGAAGAAAATAAAAAAAACTAGTTGAAATCTTTCCCTTCACCATTCACTGCTGACATTTTGGTATGTAACTTTTCAGATCTTTTCTATTTAAATGTGTATATAGAAATTGGTCTTTTAAGCAAAAATATAATAATAATTTTGTCACTTATTTTTTCCTTGAACAATGTTATAAATTTTTTTTCATGTTATTAAACCAGCTGTTTTATAAACTACTGTTTTTCTCTTAACAGTGTTATGAATGACTTTCCATGTCATTAAACTTTCTTCCACAACAATAGCCATTGTACTATTTTATCAAATAAGTGAATGTTTAGTTCTCCCATTTAATTTCCTATTGTTGGTCATTAGTTTGTCTTTCATTTTTCAATTTAAAATTTTTCAAAATTTAAAGCTTACTTTTTAAAAACAATTATTTTGAAGCACAGAAGTAATACAAATACATTCTCCTTATTAAAAAGTTAAACATAGCAGTTAAGACTGACAGCTACTTTGACTTCACCACCATCCCAACCTCTCAACTATTCACTGCTATTAGTTTGGTCTGTTCCTCAGTATTTTATTAAATAGCCCGTTTTTGAAAAATTGTTAATCCTTAATTATGTAATTTTATAGAATTGCCCTTTTATTCTAAAATGATTCCCATTCAACCTCGTTACTTCTCTGTCATTAGTGTTTCATATATTTGTTAACCTCATTTTCTCTCTTCTTAATTGCTGATAGATATATGAGAACTGCATTTCTCTTGTTCATCTGGGGGACAGAGAATGAAGACATTTTGGTCCAGGCTCAGTAGCCCACAGAGGGGAATGCAGAGAGAGAGCCACAAGGAAAAAGAGAGGAATTTGTTTACCTGGAGAAATGTCAGGACTAATCAACAAGTTAATTGACTAGGGAGCCCCAGTGACAGCTTAGTTTTTACTGCAGCAGAAAGTGGCAAAGCCAATGAGAGACGTGGTGTCTGGGGAGGAACTTAATTTAGGGGAAGAGTAGCTGCATATCATAGATCTTGAAAAACTCAGAAGTTTTAGAAGGCAGAGTGCCACAGTGATTAAGAGCTCAGGCTTTGGGGACCGACAGACAGGCAGACCTGGGTTTGAATCTCAGCTTTGCAACTTGTTAGGGTAAATGACTTTACTTTTCTGTGTCTCTGTTTTTTTTTTTTTTTTTTTTTTTTTTAAGCTAGGGATAGTGATACTTTCCTCAAAGAGTTGTTATAACGTTTAGATGCTTGGCAAGAACAGTGCCTGGTGCATGTTAAGCATTCGATACAATGGTAATTTGAGACATAAATTAAGGACTGACCAGAACTCTGAATCAGGAATTGCAAAGAGGTGGGTAGGGAGCTAGAGAGGGCTGGCTGCAAATGAAGGAATACACGCTTATCTCTGAAATTGTACAAAGCACAGCAGTTTATTCTTGCACATTTAATTACCTGTTTGTGTTTTGTATTCTCAGCCTCATGTCTGTGTTGAAATAATTTGAGTTCATTCAGAAGTCCTGGCTCTGTCTGTAGAAGGTGACATAGGCCATAGAGGGGCAAAAGCCCCAAGCCCTCGCCTGCTTTATCTGAGTTTGCTATCATTTTAGAAAACCCGATGTTACCTGCTTGAGGCTTAATGCTTGTTATTATAGCATTGCTATTATATCATTATATTATTATCATATATAACAACATTGTTATTATATCATTGGATCTTCTTGAGATCTAAGAACTTTGGTGAGAATTATATAGAATTAAATTTAACACCAGTAGATCAGAAGGAGATCAAATTTTTTAATAAATGAATTAGGGCCGGGCGCGGTGGCTCACGCCTGTAATCCTAGCTCTCTGGGAGGCCGAGGAGGGAGGATTGCTCGAGGTCAGGAGTTCGAAACCAGCCTGAGCAAGAGCGACCCCGTCTCTACTATAAATAGAAAGAAATTAATTGGCCAACTAATATATATATATATATATATATAATTAGCCGGGCATGGTGGCACATGCCTGTAGTCCCAGCTACTTGGGAGGCTGAGGCAGAAGGATTACTTGAGCCCAGGAGTTTGAGGTTGCTGTGAGCTAGGCTGATGCCACGGCATTCACTATAACCTGGGCAACAAGCGAGACTCTGTCTCAAAAAAATAAATAAATAAATAAATGAATGAATTAGGAGGCCACTGGCCTGTTTTTAAATTAAGCATATGATTTTATTGAATGTACCATTATCTTTTATCATTTTTTTAAAAATAGTATTCTTTCTATTTACTTATCACTCCCCAAATGAATGACCACATCTTGACCTTATATCTGGTCTGGTTATATAGATCTCTGGCCATTGAAACTGCTGTTCTGTGGTGGCCATAGCTTAAGTGAAGTGATGTCTCAGAACCTTTCCCTGTGGATGCCACAGGACTGGAGAAAGCCTATGAGTCTGGTTTCCGAGGACCCTCTTTCTGGACCTTGGCAGATTTTTCATTTTAATGACTTCAAACATACTCTCAAATTACTGCTGTTTCCATGTTATTTACAGTGAAATAACTCTAGCTCATTTGTAACTCAGGATGACTTGGGCTGTGGTAAGTCTGTAGAAAGGACCTGGGAGTAGTGATTGTGTCCTGTGGCGTAGTTTTACTTTGCAATCTCTTCCCACTTGAGCTCTTAGGAAAGGAAGCCTATGGGTAGAGAATCACCATTAGGCATGAATAACTGGCTTATTTTCAGCAAGTGAGTGAACTCTGACAAGTTTAAAGGTCTTAGCTCAAATGGATATTCAGTGTAAATTAGTGCTTTATGGAGCCAGAGTAATCTTGGATTATAAATACCTGACGTAATTTTTAACTGCCTACATTTCTGAATCTTTTTGGTGTATCAGTCTTTTGAGGTCCTCCAATTCTGTTTTCCCTGGCTGGTGGAGAAAAATAGAAGGAATGCATACTCATCTTATCTAGAAACAATATCAAGTCACGGAGGGCTTGAGAACATATCTCTGTTTATCCCACAGAAAAAGATGACCTGATTGGTCAGGAGACTAGTGCTATTAGTCTTAGCTCTATCCACAGACAGGTTCTATGTAAATGGCAATATTAGGGTTCTATTGGGGGCTTAGAGAACTTGGCTTATAACCTATTCCAGTTAGTGGAGTCATAGACCAAGGAATATTGCACAAAGTGTATGACTTTCCTGATGCAGCTCTCTGTAAGGTGAAGATGCTTAGTGCTGACTGCAGTAATGGACTCACTGCCTAAGCCTGTCTCTTCCTTCATAGGATATTCATCTGAGAAACTCAGATTGGCAAGGTGGCTTAGTTTGGGCTGCTATACCAAGAAATCATAAACTGGGTAGCTTATAAACAACAGAAATTTATTCTTCATAGTTCTTGAGGCTAAGAAGTGTGAGATCGAGGCAGATTCAGTATTTGGGCTGCTTTCTGCCTCATAGATGATGCCTTCTTGGTATATCTTCACATGGGTGGAAGGAGTGAGGGTCTCTATGGGACCTGTTTTTTAAGAGCATTAATCCCATTCATGAGGGCAGAGCTTAATCACCTCCCCAAAGGCTCCACTTTCTAATGCTGTCACTTTGGGGATTAGGATTTTAGCCCATGAATTGGGGGTTGAGAGGGGCAGGTACAGACATTTGAACGATGGCACAAGGGATCAAGAAGGAAACCAACGTGAATTTTAGATGAAATATCTAATGATTTAACTTTTGGGTCAATAGTTTAGGGTGTTTACCCTTTTATAAGTTTCATAAAGTATGTTTTGGGTCTAACTAGACAAATATATATCCATAGAAGTATCTTGTAGTGTTCTTTATTAGGTATAGCCAATTATTCCTTTCTGTCTCCTTTGGACATGCAAAATATGTCAGTTACAAAGATCACAGGTCAAGAATTTCAGCATTGAGTAAACCAGTGAATATAAAATTTGTAATTATGAATTTAAAACTATTATAACATTAGCGAGTTCTTTGTATTCACTATCTTGACAAGCCACAGATACATGTTCATATTTTTAATATGTCAGAACTATAGTCTTATACATTCTGTTTTTTGATTTGAATTGTTATTCACTTAAAATGTTGAAGATATTGACATGTGTTCATACTTTCTCTTTAGAGTCTGGAGTCTGCCACGGCCAGGTCTGAGCAGATTTGTGAATTGGCTAAATTATACAAAAACAAAAACCTCAAATTGAATCCAGTTCTTACCTCTTTGTCAAACTACTTTTGCAATTCTACTTGTTGATGACATATTTAAATACGAAATTTAAACCAGTGAGGAATAAGAAAGTTCAGTTGAGGTTGCTTTGGCTGTCCATGTGTTTAAAGGGGTGTTGCTTTGGCTGTTTGGTCCCATGTGTACCCAGCTAGAACTACCAGTATAAGATGTATATTTTTAAAATGAAAAAGGAGCCTGTATAATTTTAAATTTCTTTCACTTTAGATAGTAAATACATAGAAGATGGTTTATTATTTTTTCTTTTCCACAAATAGAGACAAAGGGAGCATTTGCAGAAATGTAATAAACTTGGCAATCCTTTAGATTCTCTTAGCAAAAATGGGCTAACTGCAAAAAGCATGTACATTTTAAAACCTATAGGTATAAACATATGCTTTATACATATTTTTTTCATGCAAACAAAGCCTGGGCCTTCACATAATTTTTACTTAAATTTACTGATGATAAGGTCACTGCTTGTTAATTTGAAAATTTCCATAGGTATTTCCTATTACAAACGTTGTACACATTATTTCTTCTTTTTTCCTTCTTTTTCCTTTCTCCCTCCCTCCCTTCTTCTCTCCCTTTGTTCCTTCATTGTTTATTCCACTTGATATTATGTGCCTGTGTTCTCATTCTCCCCTAATTGTCTCTTCTCTGCCTTCTGCCAGTCTTCTTGGGGCCCTCTTTTTGGATCACTGTCTCCTGCTCTTTCATTTCTCCCCCTCCCTGGTTTCATTTCTCCACACTCATCAGTCTCTGACATCATCTTGCCCGCTCATGCCCTTCTACCCCCGGCACCTGCTCTCAGGTGCTACTTGATTTAGAGTTGACTGTGGAAGGCCTCAGGCAGACAGAATAATTTCTCTGGGATTTGGAGGAAGAACCTGGCGAACCTGTCCTGTTATAGGGTATGGAGGGGCTGAGGCAGAAGGACAGGCAGTGGGAGGACAGACCTGGGGGCAGTGGCCTGGCAGCCAGCCACAATGAGCTAGCTGCTTTGTCAAACTCTCTAGAGTAAACTCTCCAATGTGCTGCGCTTCAGTTTTCTTAATCATAATCCAGGAACACTTCCTGGATTTTTTTTTTTTTCCTATTACAGTATTTTTGTGTGAGCCACTGGTTCCTTATGGGATGGCTTTTTGGTTAAAGGAATATTTTAGTATTTGTGATATTAGTGTTAGTGAAAGGTGATAATTCTGTACATTAATATTTTACCCTTTTCCAAACTACCTTGTCTTCCCCTTCAAAAGAGCAACTACTTTAGCTGTGGATTTTCCCCTTTTTGATAGAATGAAATACTCTTAATCTCTCAGTAAACTAGCTGTCATCTGGGTAAGTCTCCAAGCCCGGCTGGGTGTTTCATTTTCTTCCCCAGAAGATTTTTGGGTCTGAACTCCAGTTGCGTGGAGATGCCACAAGTGTGGTAGTTCTTCCTGGTGGCCTTACCTGTAGAGAGTGTGGGCGTGGCACCTGTATGTCCATCTGCCAGAACTTTGTGTCATGCAGGAAATCCTGTGAAATTCCTGCTCAGGGTTAATCAAAGGTAACAGCTGTAAAGGGTCTCATTCTTCTGGCTGACATTCTCATTCTTCTCCTCCCTTATTAAAATGTACGAAGAAGAAGCGTTTTTAGCCTGGAATTCTTGCTGACAGGCTGACCCAGGTTTAGGCTGGTGGGTAAGGCTCAGAACATTTTACCATATAGGTAGACCAGAAAACAACATGGAAACTGGTACGGACTTGGTTTTAGAAGGGGTCTTAGTGATGATATCCCAACCCTAGAAATGGAGTACCTCTCAGAAAACAGTGGGTTCCTAACCCGTATAATGCATGACTAAAAGCACGAGCCCAGGAATTGTACATGCATGGGTGCAGATCCTGGCCTTGCTACCTATTAGCTGTGTGCTCTTAGATTCTAAACCTTCTGTGAAATGGGAATAAGAACAGTATCAACTTTATAGGATTTTTATGAGGATTCAATGGGAAAAGTATAAAATTCAATGGAAAAAGTATAAAATGCTTAGCATATTTCCTGGCACATGATAAGTGTTTAGTAAATGATTGCTGATTTTACTGTTGATTTTCTACTCTACTATACTGCTTTCTAACTTTTTCCAAAGACCATATTAAAGACTGTAACATATAATTGTCTTCTTTTTCATGACAGCACAATATAGAGAGAATTGTGCACCAGCTGTCTTCATGTTAGAGTACGCGTCACGCTCCTGGGGATTCATGATGACTTTGTAAGGATGGGCAGAAACAGTTTTGAGGATACCATTTTCCAGATCCTCATCTTCTGGGTTCCCCTTTCTAAAACAGACTGCACCTGCAGTAAAAGTGCTAAGGCAGGTTGTCTTTCCCACCTCCTTTTTACAGCCACCCTTTTGCCATTTTACCACAGAAAGGCATCTCTCTTACCCATCTCAAATCTTACCCTCGTGCCATGTCCCAAGGTGTAAAATCACTGGAGCCTCACGTAAAGGGAGTCAGTTTGAAATACTGGTTTCAGCAAACTCTCCTTTAATTAAGGTACCATAAACCCCCCTCTCAGTAAGAAATGCAATCTCAATGAAGTTTTACTTTTCATGCTTAATGCATTGAAATTGGAATTAATTGTGTTGTTTTGATCATAGGTTATTGAGGATATTTGTGTTGGAATCTTGTGTACTTAAAGCTTAACAATCACAGGAAATTCTTTAAAATTAAATTTAAAAACTTATTATTTGCTTCTGCTAAGGTGAGTAATGAGACTCTCACACATAGAATTATATTACATTAAGAAAACTTGGGGGGAGTTGAAATAGAAATGTGATTTCAAGGAGAAAGAGGAATAATGTAAATACATGTTAAAGAAAGCTTACTTTTAAATGAATATCGGTGGGTATCAAATCATTATGGTTTTTACATTCCATTGGATATATTTAAAAGTGTATAGTAATAAATACATTTTGATATGTTTAGAGTTACAATTAGCAGGAAAATACATCTTTTTAAGTCTTTAAATTTGTGATAAAACAATATCAGATGTCAACTTAAATAGGTCTTGGGAACATGGCTTTAAAATTTTGTTTTTTAGGAAGTACAGGATTTCATTGGTTGGTATTTTACATATGCCTTACCTTTTGCTAATTTAATCTTTGAGAAACATGAATGTCTGTCATGTGCCAGACTCAGTGCCAGGTGTGCCAGAAAAGACCCCAAGTCCTGTCCTCATGGAATTCATGGGTTAGCCTCTACTCTTTGGTTTAGAAACTGAATTATGATGGGAACCACAACAATCAAATAGGTGGCAGTTGAGATAGGATTGCAGTGATTCAACTAATGATGCCACTACATCAGTCCAAGTATGATACTTGTGTACATGGTTCTTGTAGGTACTATAGCTACAAAAAAGCTTCTCAAACTAGCATCTTTATTTGTCAAATTTAATATACTGAAAGTCTACTGAAACTTGGAATGGGAGAGGAGACTTTGTTTTCTTGTTTGCTTGGATTTTTATAAAGAGCACTTGTATTCCATGGAATCTTTATGGAAAATAGTGTTCAAATTATTTTCTCAGTGTGTGATCCTTTATTGGATCCTATGATCCAGTAAAGTCTCAGAGTTGTGAATTCATTTTCTTTATTTATTATTTGGGTGATTGATTTGATATATATTTTAGGAATATCAAGAAGTAAGACTAGAACAGGAAAACTCAACTTGATAGGTTTGTTTTCTAAACGCTTTTCACTTCTTCAGTGTTGACCTATGCTAATTTATTCATGGATTAAATGTTATTTGAGGGTGTTGAGAACAGAAAATCAATGTGCTTAATTTAACATTTTTCATAATTTCTCTTCATTTTTGAAGGGCATAGAGTTATGCCTTACATAATAAAGAAACTTAAAGTAAATGAGTTAAACTCTATTGTGCTTTTTCTCCTAGGTGAAAAGAAATGGATTATCTCAGACAGTAAGCCAGGAGGAAAGAAAGAGACAAGAGGTATGTTTCCACCCAGCAGACGCTTTAGAGCTCTGTCTGAAGTGTGCATGTGGGTGTCCGCTCTTTTGTGCTTTCACCTACTATGTGTGCTCGTTCAGTGTTGTCCTTTGGAAATGTATTTGTTTTCTTTTTACAAAAGCAGTTAGTGATCATTATTAAATAAGGCTACACATAAGCCTTCAGATAAGAAAAAAAAATTAAGTATCTCAACATCATTTGAATTTAAACAACACAGCATCTACTCCAAGTATTTAAGCTGGAAGAAATATGTCGAAAAATGAAATCGACATTAGGTCCTGAAACTCTAAAAGGATGTTAGTGGAAAAGCTGGTGAAATATGAATAAAGTGTGTACTTTAGGCCGGGCGCGGTGGCTCACGCCTGTAATCCTAGCACTCTGGGAGGCCGAGGCGGGCGGATTGCTCGAGGTCGGGAGTTCGAAACCAGCCTGAGCGAGACCCCGTCTCTACTATAAATAGAAAGAAATTAATTGACCAACTAAAAGTATATATACAAAAAATTAGCCGGGCATGGTGGTGCATGCCTGTAGTCCCAGCTACTCGGGAGGCTGAGGCAGGAGGATCGCTTGAGCCCAGGAGTTGGAGGTTGCTGTGAGCTAGGCTGACGCCACGGCACTCACTCTAGCCTGGGCAACAAAAGTGAGACTCTGTCTCAAAAAAAAAAATAAATAAAAAAATAAAAAGTGTGTACTTTAGACAAATGTACTCTGGTTATGTAAGGTACTTTGGTTAGGGGAAGCTGGGTGGAAGGTACAAGGAACTCTGAACCCTCTTTGCAAATTTTGTATAAATCTAAAATTATGTTTATTTAATTAAAAATAAAACAATACTAGAGTTTTACAGCTTGAAGTTTAAATAAATGCAGTTTAAGAAAATTGCTCATTGTAATAATATTGTGAAATTCTCAAAGCTCTTTCCTCCTGCCTTATGCATATGTATGTGTATATACATGCATGTATATATAAGTCTATGCATATACATACATATAGATTAATTCCGCAAAGGACACGAGGATATCGTTTTCTTATATTATTGGCATGGAATAAAGCAAAACTACAAAAGTGCAGTGTAGTGACTTTTTAAGTTTAAGAAAACATAATAGTATAGAATTTTGGTATACACATCCACTGAGAATGAATGAATGTATTACATTTATAATTTCTCTTCATATTTTTTAAAGGAAATAAAACTTTTGATGAAGTAGAATACCTATATTCCTACATACTCCTCTTTAGTCCCATTCCCTTCCTTTCCTCCCCAGAGACAGCTATAATTATGAATTGATGCATATCCTTCCAATCTGTGTTTTTAAATCATGTGTTATATGTGCACATACACACAGATATATTTGTGTGTGTGTGTTAAAATGTATTTAAATGGTATGATTCTGTACATATTTTTTGGTTACTTGCTTTTTGCACTCCAAGGTACTTAATCCTATTTGGACATTTCTGGGGTTTTTAAATCTTATATATTTGAACCATGTCTATTTCTTTTACATTCTGAAAATATTCAAACTCGTTATGTCAAAAAGTAATGACAGCAGCAAATCTAACTTTATGGTTCTTTGTATTAAACTACCAATTACTTACCTTTTCATGTGATCTATTCTAAATAGTTTATTCTGTCTTTTTGCGCAATTTTAGTATTTTAGATTTGATTACACAAGCTTTTGTTGTTGAAAATATTTTAAGCCATTCCAAGACACTGTATCATCAACAATCTGCAACTTTTGGTCAGGAAGGAAAAATTTTCTTTAGTTTGCCTTATATTTCTTGGGGTGCCTTATATTTCTTGCCTTATGTTTCTCACACAATTTGGGTGAGCCTCTTAATTTTCTTACTCTTTACTCCTCAAATAGTTATGTCAGTTAGTTCCTTGGAGCACAGCTGAGGCTAGGACAGCACATTTAAGTGAGACCCAAGTCCCTGCATCTTATGAATGCTAACAAGGGAGGTAAACATGGAGATTAGCACGTTTAACGTCACTTACAAAGTGGGCACCACCCATCCGCAACTGGGCATCCACCTGCTTTGCCTCCCCTGCACCCCCTAGCCTCAGTCAGAGCCCAGCCAGTGCTCTTGGGGCAAGAGCTTGAAGAGGGAGAGTCCTGGAGGTCAGGGTGGTGAAAGCAGTGTTACTGGGGAGCTTTCCAAGAAGGATGTGAATCTCAGGCCGAGGAATTCTCCCTGCATTGCCATTTTTAGAGCATCTGAATTTGATTCTGTTAAGGAGCTAGATGAATTCCTTACACAGGGTGTTGATGTCTATCCACATGTGTGGGTTGGCATTTTTCATCATTAACACTTATCAGGAAAACCACTGTGTGCCTGACACCAAGAGTTTCTGCAGAGGGGTCCTTTGCTCCTTGAGACACTGAAGAGAGTAGAGAGGGTGCCTTGTTGAATGGATGGAATTGCTTTCAATTGTATGAGTTTATATACAAGAATTTCTGTGGCTGATAAGAACCTTTTAAGGGTAGGTAAAGTCATGCCAGAATATTTGCTGTTATTGAGTGCAAATTAGTGAGATTAAAACATAGGGAGAGAAAGAGCATGCCTGAGAGGGGAGCGAAGGAAGACATTTGTGAGAAATTCTCTCTGAATCCCGAGTGATGACTATAAATTCTTACTGTCCCTGAAGCAGCATGCCTTGAAAGCAGAGCTGGAGGAGGTGACCCCAAAGGTTAATTAGTGTCATACTGAGGTTTTATGACATGCCCTGGCTTCCTTCCATAGATTCTTCCCCTTGGCAAAGGCATGACCTCAGGATGCAATGTCAAGTCATCCAAATGCTTTCATGTTTTTCATATATACACTGCAGGCAGTGACTATTTCTTGAGATTGGGGTGTATGTGCCTTATATAAAGACAGTAGCTTGGTGATGCAGTTTTCTCAATGCTTGTCTTTTTGTACTGTTCAAGATATTATATCATTCTTATAGCAGAATTATGAGAGCTGTATTTAGTTCTTCAATTAAAATAATTAATAATACATTTCTTTTTCCTTCTTACCAGGCTATCTTTGAAGTCATATCCTCTGAACATTCATATTTACTCAGCTTGGAAATCTTGATTCGAATGTTTAAAAATTCTAAAGAACTGAGTGATACGATGACTAAAACCGAGAGGCACCACCTTTTCTCCAATATTACAGATGTCTGTGAGGCAAGCAAAAAGTAAGTGCCCTCCAGTCTGCCTTTGTTCATGCCAAGGTTGCATACTAATAAATATACCTTGTTATTTCTAAAGAAAGGCATTTAGGGTTATAAAGTCTCTCATTCATTCAATTGGCTTTTGTCTTCCTTCCTTGAAATAAATTTTAAGATATCTTTCAAGTTTGATGCATACACAAATACTCAATATGTAATAAATTGTCACAGCAGACAGCTGTCTGAGGTCTCTTTATTCCTTCTCTTCCCCCTACTCTGCTGACTCTTTCTTTCTGATTGCATTAAGGAAAAAGTCTTGGTTTAGGGCTAGTCTGTGATATTTGTCTATTTTAGTAAAGAAAGAGTAGGCCTCAGGCTTATGGCTTTCATAGTCAGTATCTGGCTAGAATTTAATATTTTCTTTTCATTATATTCAAGAATTTTTTTTACTTTTTGTGATGAAAAGTAGATAAAATCACATTAAAATCATATAATAAATTTTGATGCACTCAAAACTTATATTTAGCAATTGTTAAAATATTTCTATATTTGCTTATGTATTATTTTTGTTTAAATATCTCCAAGTATATAGAAACAACGTTTTACTCACAAATGAGGATTCAGCTCTTATAAGTAAGGACATTTTATATAACTAAAAGGTTATGGTAATACTTATCATTGCATCTTTTATGATTTTATTCTATTTATTTTTTGTGTGTATAATAATAAATTCATGTTTTAAAATTCCAAAGATACAAAAGGTTCTATAGTAAAAATGTTATTCATATACTGTTCCCTGGCCACCTGAAAGACAAATGTCAACATTTGTTTTCTTTTGTATCTCTTTGGAAATAGTTTATGATTATATAAGAAAATATATTTATATTATTTTCATGTTTTTACTTAAATGGTAGCATACTATAAACACTGCTCTTCCTCTTACTTTTTTCACCTCTACCCTGGAGATCATTACATGGCTATACATTAAAAGTTTCCTCATTTATTTTTATGTTTTTTTCTGTGCAATTATTTGTTGAAGAGATGAGGTCATTTGTTCTGTAGCATTTCTCAGGAGGCACATACTGTATGAGTGGTGGTCAATACCAGATCCATTAATTCTTTGAGGTTTACAAAATGATGTTACTCTAATTTATCACTCTTTATTAACTTATTAGCTGGAATATTTCTATAAAGGGAAATGTACATTTGTCTATTAATGTACCCAATAGTAAATTTCATGTTATTGTACTTATTGATGCTCACATTGTTTCATCTTTAATCTCAATAATCTTTATCATTTTCTTGCTATGTGATATTTTAAGCTGATCAAGGACCCTATTTACAGTTCTTTCTACAGGCTTGGAATCAGCCATTTCCCCAAAGAGCTCTGGTGTCTTTTGATGTGAAGTGGTATTTTAAGACCTCAGTGTGAGTGCTAGGGGTGCTGGTTGCTTAGTGGTTTCAGGTTGTTTCAGGAGGTATTCAGATAAAAAGTCCAGACTCATCTTTACAAAACAAGGTATATAGTCCAAGAGTTATCAAAATGTATATATGTAATAGGTACAGTTTTTAAATATATCGATTATATCTCAGTAAAGCTTGAACAAATTTTAAAAAAAAGAATCTTAGCTTCTATGCCTGTCCCCTCTACCCTGTTCCCTCCTTGTATAGGCCAAAAAAATGGTTTATTTTTGTTTTTTAATATATGAATATGCATATTTGTACTCCCCTATCTTCCCTAGATAAGTGAAAGCATATTTCATACATTCTTCTCAACCTTTCTTTATTTGCATAAAAATATATAATAGAGATTGCTCCATAATAGAGATTGCTCCATAGTAGTTATTCCTTACTCCTTTTTCCAGCTGCATAATTCTCCACAGAGTGGCTATGCATAGTTTATTCATCCAGCACCTTATCTGTGGGTGGTAGGTTTATTTTCAGTCTCACTGTTACAAGGAGCCCTGCTATGTGCTGATGCTCTTCTGCTTTTTAGCCATTGTATCTTTGGGATAAGATTCCTAGCAGTAGGATTACAAGATCAAAGGGTAAATGTATGCAGTTTTGTTAGATATTGCCAAATTCTCCTTCATGGGAATTGTAGCATTTTGCAACACCACCAGGAGTAGATCAGTACCTGCTTTCCCAAAGCCTTTCCAGCAGAGGATGTCAACAAACCTTTGGATTTTTGTCAATGTAATGGGAAAGAAGGATTGTCTGAGCATAGTTTTAGTTAGCATTTCTCTTATAAGCTTTTCCATATGAATAAGAGCCATCTGGAATGTATCAGTAAATATTAAACTAGTAATATTCCTCTGTAATGTTGAAATGAATTAAAATGTGAGATAAGCACTAAAATTACATCAACAAAAGTGAAAGAAGGAAGAAGTTTTCTTACACTTGCTGAAACCCAAGAGTATTTGCTTTGACTGGATCAGCAGTGTTAATGTGTAAGTTCAGTTTGAGTGAAAAAGTATTAACATTTCTTATGCTCAGAAAGATAGAAGCTATTGCAGGCATCTTATCTTAAAAAGTTGATAAAATCATAGAAGTAGAAATGATGATCACAACTGAATTCATTAAATATCAAAATATTAGAATCCAAGGTACTCCCTGAAGCTTGAAGGACATGTATATTCATATATTTAGTCATTATTATAGTTATCTTTTATGGGATACTTACTTATACCAAGCTTTGTATTACAGCCTTTTCAACACAGTATTTATATATAGCTATATAGATTGCTCTTAATGAAGAAGAATCAAAGTCTTAGGATAAATAACAGAAGTATTAATGTAGTTTATCTTTAGTAAGCTTGTAAAACTTATCACTCTAAGAGGACAGTAAAACTGAAAGTGGAAAATTCTAAAAGGATTGGGAAATGTACTGCAATGTGGATTTAGTTTAATGAGCTATATATATCTATATAATGGAT
This sequence comes from Microcebus murinus, assembly GCF_040939455.1. Classification (NCBI taxonomy): domain Eukaryota; kingdom Metazoa; phylum Chordata; class Mammalia; order Primates; family Cheirogaleidae; genus Microcebus; species Microcebus murinus. The sequence goes on along the minus strand of NC_134104.1, from coordinate 104,721,807 downwards.
AATTATATAACCAATAAAATGCTTTAGATGAATATTTAATAATAGAAAATTTATCATAATATATTCAGATTATAAAATATATCTAAGGAGTAGGATTTCATATTATATTAGATTTTAATTATTTGGAAAGTAATTTATCAAAAGCATAAAGGATAATTATCTTTGGGTGATAGAATGATGAGTTATTTTTATCTTTGTGGATTTCTGTAGTTTTAGCTTGTACAATAAACATCATGTTTATATAGTCAAAGAAGACAAGAATAGGAAAAACAAGCAATGGAGAATGTGGGCCAAAAATAAAACAGGGAAAGGTATTGGAAAGTTTATGGCTGACAAATCTGTAATTGGTTAACCTTGAAATGTCATTTGATTTAAATTATAGATTAAAATATAATTTCAATTACTTACAAAATTTAAATAATCTATGATTTTATTAAAAAGTTTTATTTCTATAGTAGCTTATAGTAAGGGGCTGTTTTGAACATTTTTGTCTATTTATTTAAAAAAGAAAACTCAAACTTCTCAGCCTTCATTAAAAGAAAAGAAAGAAATATACTTATCTGTTACATTTTTGCTTTGTTTTTACTAGAAATGCAATGCTTTAATTTGGATATCTGCCTTTATGATAATTTGATCTCTGTTATAATTTATTTCAACTAAGAATGTTCAGCTTTTACATGATAATCCTATGTCTATATCATAATAACTTATATTACAAAAGTTTGATTTAATTTGAAACTCTCCTGGCAGAGACGGTCTTTTTAAATTTCAAAGTCCTCAGAAGACTTGCAAAGGCCATTTCATGATGTAACACCTACTTATTGAACTTGAAGAGTGACTCTCAACTTTTGATAACTATTTTACATAATCTGCTACCCATGAATTTCCAGTTCTAAGAAAATGTAAAATAAAATCTTGAATAAAACAAATGATATGATCAGTATCTGAATTAGATGTTACTGAGCAAGCATGTCATTGTTAAGTATGTCATTCCCAAGGGAATCTTCATCGTTTTACTTTTACTGAATGAAAAATTGTAGCTGTAGGTGATGGCATATTTGGTATATAGGATCAGAACATCCACAACATCCAAATTAACAATGCGTCAGGTTCCCTTTATCATGGATTAGGTTCTTAACTGTTTGCCAATAAATAACACTAAGAAGGTCTTCTATACAAGTGGACATTATTTTAAAACAAACAAGCAGGGGCAATAATTACTCTGATCCTGTGTGTGTATGTGTGTGTGCGTGTATGTGTGTGTGTTTATCAGTAGTGTGTCTCTACAAAATTATTTTTTTCTTTATAAAAAGTTGTTCATTTCAGTGAACACTGATGGGGCTTCTTGTTCTGCAAGGCTCCCCAGTTCTAGGGCATTTCAGCTGGTGGTGTCTGCCTAGTCAGCGATGGGGGGGGGGCCATGGTGGCTGGTGGCACTTCCCCAGTGTGTGTGCAGAGGCATTTCAGCATAGAGCACTTCTCCTGAAACAGGAAGGTCTGGGTCAGGCTGGAGGTTATGGGCATAAGTCCCTTGGTGAGAATCAAAGGGGAGGATGAGAGCAGATGGTGAGGGCCTTTGTGTGCTCTGCTGAGGAGATTTTCCTATTTCCTGAAGGCTATGTGGAAACATTTAACAATTAAGGCTATGTGGACTGATGTGGTGGCATCAGAGGGAACAAACAGTGTGGTGTTTGCGTTAGCAGTTAGCAGGAAGGTGAAAATGGTGGAAGATTTGTGGCAATGGAAGTAACAAAGCCAGCTATGGTGGGAACTGACTGGGCTCTCAAAGGCCTTGAGAGATATTTAGAACATAGATTCTTGAGGACTTGCTGAGAAAGTGGGAGAAATTTAGTTTGTCCCCCAGGTTTCTGCCTGGCTGACTGTGTGATTGGAGATTGGATTAGCCAAGATACAAGAGAAATGGGCTGGAGCTTAGTGAGGAAGCCTTGGCATTCAGTTTGGGACATGTTAAATTTGAGTGACTGTGGAACATGAGAGGAGGTATATAGTTGAAAAGAGAAAAACAGATTAGAACTCTAGAAAAATCTTGAGTAGATATGTAGATTTGAATCATAGAGGTGGTTCTTGTCACTCTGGGTTTACATGAGATTACTAGGTCTGATAGCAGTGGGTTGTAAGTAGTGGTGGTGGTAGTGGTATTTCCCCCCAGGGTATTTGGAAATGCATTTTTGGTTGCCCCAGTGACTCAGGGGCTGTTACTGGCATTAGTAGGTGAGGGCCAGGGTGCCAGGCATCCTGTGATTATCAGAACAGTCCCAGACAGGTGTGAATTGTCCCACCCAAATGCCAACAGGGTCTCCCTGAGATGCAAAGAAGACGGAGGCCAGAATTTTGGCAAAGAAACACTTAGCCTGTGGGTTGGGACAGAAACAAAGTAACTAGGATAAGAACTGCATGATGTCCATGGACCTTTATCAAGTCCTTTGGCTGTGAAATTTTTCTCTCTTGTTTACACCTTCCTATTACCTTCTCTTTTAGTGTCATGGGCCTGGCAACTGTTTGCTCCTTGAAAGGTGTATGTGAGAAAGTAGCTGTATTTGTCACCTCCTAAGAAAGATGCTACTCTTTTCTTTTTCATGGGATGATTAGAGCTAATCTTTTATATTTAGGTAGTACCTATATGGCTTTGAATCTATTCCAGGAAAAAGGCTTTCACTCCTAACTGGACTTTCTTCCTCCTTAATTATGCTAACCTCTTCTCTCTGAATCAAAGTTGTGAAATGTCCCTAGATTCATGATCTCCCTGTTTTTTGAGGACCTGAGCTATCCCAAAAGCCTAGTCATCCCATGAAAAAGGGAGTATTAGATATCCTCTTTCATTTAGAAGTGAATAGGCTTAATTCACAACTAAATATCACACATAGTATATGCTTTGCATGTTTGCATATTTTTTGTTTTTATTTTTTGGTTCTTCATAAATCTGTATTCACTTAGAATAATTTATAGATAGTTGCCATATTAGTAGGAAAAGACCTATAAATGTGACTAATTTACATTAGGTTGCAACAGAATATGATCTAATACCAGTTGTTTTTTAAATTTAAGATATATCCATGGTAAAAGATTGATAACATCAGGAAAGGAAACTGTCTTTTGTACAAGATTGAATATTAACTCTACTGCTTTGTTTAGAAACTCCAAGTTCTAAGAAAGATCTTTTGTATTGGAAACTTTCCTGAAAAATGAAAATTCAATAAATCTTTGCTCAGATGTTTTATAAAATGATGTATTTTTGCCCTCAATTCTAAGTTTTCATTCTAAATATCTAGATTATGCTAATAATCTTTCATTTAAACTTTTTCAACAACAGGGTATGCTGTTATTTGTACCTTATAAAATCTATACTGCTAAAGAACTTTGCAAGGTGCTTATTTCTTTTTCCCATTACAAAGTTAAAACATTGATATTTCTTTGGAAAGCCATTTAAATCCCAAACTATGCTTGTCTTCAATTTTTGCAGAGTAAAGTAAAAATATCCATCAATGTGCTTTTGTGTCCTAAGGAACTGAATTTGTTCTCAACATATAATGAGCAGCTAATGCCAAATTCTCCAGTTTCTGCTTTGTGTAGCAGGGTAAATTACAATAATAGTAAACATATGAAACAGTATTTACCCAGTACTTGATTCTCCAGAAGATTTTACCCTAATTTTAATCATACTATATTAAAATTGAAATATCATGGACATTAAAAACTATTTTAAGTGCATATACTTTGATATTACTTTATGAGATGAGTTCATATTATCAAAAATGACATTTTAATCCAAATAATAGCATAGCCAATCTGCATTGTGAAAGATGTTTTCTATTTGGTAATTAATATTCTAAACCTTAATGCATTAACCAAATAATAAATAGTAAACCTTCAGAAGTTTTTTATAGTATAAATATTAGCATTTCATCCTTCCTGACTAATTCTTTTTTTTTCTTTTATTTTATCATATTATGGGGGTACAAATATTGTTAGGGTTACCTGACTAATTCTTAAAGCTAAATTTTAAAAAAGAAAAACGTATTTATCTAGCCCAGAGAATATGGAACTCTTTAAGTTGTAGAACCTGTTTAATTTTTGCCCTGAAGTAATAGCTGTCACTGATGTTTTTTGTTAGCAAATGTTCTTTCCTTACTCAATATATATTCAATATAAGTTTACCACAGAATCATTGGTAAATAAAGCCATTCCCCTATTTTCCTTAATATAACAGAGAAACTATTCTTTCTAAAACCAGTTTTTTAAACTGACAGTTGAAAGACAGTGACATTCGGAAGCTACTCTTTATGACACTTTTTGACTTTTTCTCTATCCTAAGAAAGATGAACAAAGAAGCTCATTTGAAATTCTCCTCAAGTACTCTGCAGTGACATGGACATTCCTTGTTGTTTAGCTCTTACCAACAACCAGTGTCTGAAATAATAGTAAAAGAAATAAGTGGTTAGTTATGTAGCATTTCAAGTAGAGAAATAAGGACTATAGATGTCTTAAATAATAGATGCAGTCCTTTTCGTTGAGACTGCAGAAAAGCAGTGTGGGATCTGAAGTGTTTGTAAAATTGAACAGAAGGCATTGACAGTTAAAGTGTTGAAAATTTGACCATATTAGATCAATTTTGGTAGATTTATTCATAAGATGGAAAAAAGACTGGTGAATCTTTTACTGTAAAATATTTCTGTTAAAATGGAACCATAGTCTTTGCCTTTTTCTCCTTTTCCGCATTTAAAACAATTTTTAATTTTTATGGGTACATAATATAATAGTTATATATTTATGGGGTACGTGTGATGTGTTGATACAGGCATACAATGCATAATAATCAAATTAGGATAGGATAATTGGGGTTTCTGTCACCTAAGGCATTTCTTCATGTTAGGAACATTCCAATTCTACTCTTTTAGTTATTTTAAGTTATACCATAACTTATTGTTGATAGTCTTTGAAAGTGGAGAGGGAGGAGTCAAAGCCTGTCACAGCAGATTTATAATGGTGATCAAGTCAATCAGTGTTGACTAATATGTTGAAATATATATGGACTGTGGAAAGGAAAATTGGAAAATACTATAAATAGATCAATCCAAATGATTTCTCTGTATACTGGAGTGATATATTTTTTTAAAAAAAGCACACCCATAAAAAAGGATGGCTAATTAGAGACATGTACTTACCTTCATTCCCTTCTAAAATCTCTGTAAAAATGATGGGAAAGCAAATGCACAAACAAGGATAAAGAAAGCAAAAAAATAAACGAAAATAAAAGCAATATTTTGGAACCTGAAAAACCTGAGATGGATGCTCAGTAACAATTTCAGGCAACCTAAGAAAGCTTAAATCTAAACTGGTAGTAAGGTAAGCCAAGAAACGTCCAGACTTAAACCCCAGAACTTCTGAAAGGTGCAGGAATTGATGATGAAGTTGGTAAAGGTGTGACTAAAACCAGGAGTTTTGTGAAAGTCTGTTTGAGAAGTCGTCAGACCCCGGATTCCTTGTTCACCCCAGCAGCAGGGCAAAATTGGTGCACACTGGATTGGGAGACTCAGGCCCACTTGAAGAGGGGACTGCTGGACAGGAAACAAGGATATAGTGACAGTTGGCACCTGAAGCCTTCTCCTCCCACTCTCCCTTTGGAACTGTGATAGCCAGGTGCATGGGTACTGTTCTTTCTTTTCTGTCAAATGGTAATTGGCATAGTGGAGGTTAAGTAACATTTATCAATGGTTTTTATGCTCAAATATATCATTATTATCATTACTATTAAGTTTTTTATTTCAAAATATTAAGGGGGTACAGTTGTTTTATTATAGGGCTACCTTTTATAATGTTTAAGTCGGGGCTTTTAGTGTGCCCATCACCCCAATAGTGTTCATTGTATCCAATCATTATTATTAAGTTTTGCAGGAAGCAATAAGTTGAGGATTACAGCACAAATATGTAAAACCTTAAACTTTAAAAAATATAGCCATTTTAGTAACATGTTAGGCAACTACTGACTATAAATCTCAGTTTCTCCCTCTGTTTAATAAGGATAATAGCATACCTAACCTCATAGGATTGTTTTGAGAATTAAATGAGATAATACATGTAAAGTGCTTAACGTAACACTTGGTAAGCCCTCAAACGACGTTTATTTTATGATATTACTGTCATTTTGATCCTCTGTGTCTGGTATTCTGAAATGTCTCCAGGTGTTGTATTTGTCAACTTCTAGCTGTATTGATACATCCTCTATATATTGGCTTCTACCAGTATTGTTCTAGGACTAGGTTAAAGAAGAGATCTTGTTTCATACAGAATCTAGTGCAATGGCTTGCATGAGTTTGTTTTTAAAGATGGTTGTGGCACAGTATTGCATTTTAGCAGTCATTTTTATTTTAATATTGAATGAATTCAAAGCAAACAGACTCTTCTATAATCATAATACATACTAGTTGTGACTGAGATTAAGACTAAAACCTGAGCTATATGTTTCTAATCAGCCTGGTCTTTTCCTTGTGAATGGTACATTCCTTGGCCTAGTGCTTCAGAGCAGGCCCTGGCATGCTCCAGCTGCCAGTTAGGCAGTTCTCCTGGCTACCTTTTGCAGGCATTTGGGCCTACTACATTCTTTTTTTCCTTTCTGCATTGCTCTTGCAAGCTCCAAGAGTCTGTGGATTCTGAGTTGTCACATGGAGATTTATACTGGATAATGATCCAGGTTGGGGCAGGTTAAAGTGTTACCAAGCTCAATCATTAGCTGTTATCAATTTTAATGTAGGGTAGAACTTTTTGGAAAAAGAAACAAAGGCTGGGGTTTAATTGCAGTATTTCATCTGCATTGCATTTACAGCTGTGGAGTTTGAACCATTACATGGATTTTTGACTTTGCCAGTTGTGAGTAAAAAAAGCAGGACCACACAGTTTTTCAGGCCGATGGAAAAGATTTTAATGTAAACTTTGTGATCTAGCCAAGTTAAATCTAGCACTTGATTTAAGCACAAGGAGGATGGTTGATGTATTAAGTTTCAAAAGCAAATTCTTTTAAGCTTTTTAGTTGCTTATTGTGGGATGTTGCTTCTAATTGCTTACATTAATTGTTAGCATCTGGGCCTCAATTTTGTGTTTTTCCAACACTTTTCTTTATTTCATATGCTTTAATCCTTTATAGCATGCTGTGAAGCACACCAAGTCCTGGAGTAATGTTGTTTTGTTCAACATCGTTTCATTATAACATTGATGAGGAAAAAAAAAATCTATTCCTGGCCAGGACCATTCATTGTCTGTGTGGAGTTTGCATGTTCTATGTCTGTGTGGATTTTCTCAGGATACTCTGGATTCCTCCCACATCCCAGTGACGTGCATGTTAGGTGAATTGGTGTGTCTGAAGGCCCCAGTCTGCGTGAGTGTGGGTGTGTGAGTGCGCCCTGCAATGGCCTGTCCAGGGTCGGCTCCTGCCTTGTGCCCTGAGCTGCCAGGGTAGGCTCTGGCCAGCCTTGACCTTCAACTGGAATACGCTGTTTGAAAAAGGAATGAATGACGAATACACATTATTGTAAATTACAAATTCATACAGTATATGATAATCATACAAATGCCAACAATAAATGATGTGATACAGAAGTGCTCAAGTGAGCCCACTGTATCTGTGATTGTTTTTGAACTGTGTGGTGGTAGGAGGTCCTTACACCACTTTGCAAACATTTATCCCTTGATTTAACCCACCACCACTACAACTGCCATCACTCACTGCTTCACCAAATATTGGGTAAATAATTATCTTTGTTTTTCTCAATGTTTCTCAAATGTATGTATAGCTCACATTTATTTCAGTGTTTCATGTTAGAAGTGTTTTGGGTCTTTATTTAGAAGTTTGGTGATGTTTTTGTGACCAGAACTATCCCATAGGAGCTAAACTCTTGTTTATATCAGTTAGCCTACGGTAAAATCGGTTTTGCTATATATCATTTCACTTGAAGTCGCAATTAAGTTAACCTATTGACAGTGTTAAGTGAGGACTTACTGTACCATCATTACCCTTTTGCAGGTGAGAGACTGAGACCCAGATTAATGATGTGGATTTTCTTACAGTTATTCACTTACATGGAATTGAGATTAGTGGGTTTTTTGATTTTTTCAGAATGCATTGGCATAGACTACTTGTTCAAAAATACACATATATTTTAAATATAGTTAAGGGTTCAGTCTAAAATAAATTTTAATTTAGACCCCCAGTAGAGATGACACATCTGGAAAATTGTTAGAATATGCTCCTTTTGGTGTACCTTACCCATTGAGCTAGTCATAGAGAGAGATTAGACTCATCTCATATTTGAATGCCTTTGAACTCCTATTTTAAGGGAGACCTTACAAGCAAAGAGCATCTTGTTTTCTGTGACACAGCCGTCTGGTGCACCATGGATATCATCATCTTGTCATTTTATCATGGATGTTGCTTCTTAAGTGAGGAATATTGTCTAGTATCTTGATCATAAGCAGTCCCAAAATGTATCTCCATGGTTGCAGTTTTGCTGTGTTCTGTAGAAATAAGATTGGTTGTAAAAGTGTCCTATAATTCAAAATCTCTGGATTTTATATTTATTAACTTTGTATATATATCCATCTATATTTTTATTAGATTACAGAGGCATCCAAATAACTTATATTAAACTCCTTAAATTACTTTTCCAGTGATTTGAGGAAGAAAAGAAAATGTATGTTTGGAAAGTGCTAACTTAATTGTGATTATAATTTTTTGCTTTTTGGTCCGAAAAATCTAATATTTCCAAAATAAACTTTCATATAAAATGATTTTTCAAGTCTTCCTTAGGATTTAAATGAAAGAATTCTTTATCCCTTAGGTAGTAATGTAAATACTGAGTGACCTCACAGCAAAATATTTTGTTGTTTGATAGAGTCAACTTTGTGTAAAAAGATGTGAAAATGTGATTTTCTTAAAAAATTCTGAAATCACTTTCTGTATGCTAAGAAGGTGGATGACTACTGTTTTAAATATTAATTCACTATATTATCAACATTCTCTAATCTTTTTAAGGATGTGGATTAAATGATACAAGCCTTGTGTTTTTAGATTTTAGAAGTATATTTATAGAAAAATATCCTGAGGAACATGTGTATATAACGAATGGTATTTGTTAAAGTACTTAACAGACACTTTATCTATACAGTGTTTTCTTTGGATTTCAGAAAGTTTTCGGGAAATGATTTGGACTTGGAAAAAAAATTGGTGGAAAGGTTCCATAGAAATGTCAAGATTGGCTAAGATTGACCTTGTCACTTGTGGGGGATTCAAACAAAGGTCTCTTTGTAACAAGAAAAACTGTCTCTGTATCGGGAGTTCATTGGAATTTCTTTTCTAGCAGAGAAGAGTGATGTGCACAACCAGAGCAGGGCACAATAGGAATGTTTGTGTTTATATCTGCTGAAATTGACCCGTGACATAGCTCCTACTTCTCTTCTTTTCTCTTGCATCTTGTATATTTGATACATGCTACTTAGTTATACATAGTTAAGTATGTATTTATGCACATATTTAGATATTTTTGAAAAAATCTGCTATGAATAAGATATTTTCCAGCACATCCTTGCTAACCATTCCAACAAGTTGGAATTTTACTTGAGGCCATTCATTTGAAAAGAGGGAAGGAGTAATTAACCCTTGAAATTATTCTCTTGGATTTTGCTAAGTAGTATTAAGTTAAATGTCTTTAGGAGGACTGGTTTAAAAAAATGTCTATATCACAGATTTGGCTACCTTATCTTAATTTTTGGAGCATTTGATATAGTCATTTGAGAATTCATGTTTTTTGGGTTTTCAAAATGTTAAATGTAGGAGAAGAGTTTGGTTTACCTCGCTGGTGTTTGTGCCATTATGCCATGTCTGAGGATCACTGTGTTTAAATGTCTCCTGTTCTGAACCTTCGCTTATTCTTTTATCCCCCCACCCCTTTTTTTAGTCTTCCTGGCCAATATCCAGTTTGCTTTTATAAAACTGCTTTTGTGATTACAATATACTTTTATTAATTTAGAATGTCAGAATATTGTTTTATCAGGTTATTCATAAAAATGGAAATCAGGATATCATTTTATTGATATTTCTAAGAGGTGCACGCAAGGTGACTTACTGTTATCTATGAAGTATCCTTTCCAGCTTGCAGAGGGGGAAAAAGTATAGTTCTTTAGACTCAGAACGCTTTTCTCCTGAGACTGTTGAAGAAAACATATTCTTCTGCACTCTTTGAAGACCCCTGTATATTCAGAAAAGCAGATATTCAAACTGGGGAAATTTTTTCTTGCCTTTGTCTGTTTTATTTCAGATCTTCTCATTATAAACTAATTCTCAACTTTGAAGACTTTAACAAATACCAAGTTTTTATTGATCACATCTCTCTTGCCTGAGACTGGAGCAAGGAGTCTTAATCTCATCCTTAGGCAGATCACTTCCTTCTCTGCATGTCAGTTGCTGAGTGAGCTTCCATCAGCATGGAACTCAGGTTTATCAGAATAACTGAAGAGTCTGAAACCAGGGCCCTTAGGTCCTGACTTGCTGTGAGTCCATTAGCACCAGCTCACACTGGAGAATTACATATTCCACTCAGTGCTTTTTTTGGATAGTAAATTCTCCCCATGATATGTGGATTCAGAAAAGTTAGTCCTAGAGAGCGGGCTTCTGGGACTTCTGAGCCCAAGGGAATGCACACATTCCCTTGGGCTCAGAAGTCCAAACACAGCGCCTTAGGCTGCTCAGCCATCCTGGCCAGGCTCAGAAGTCCGGCGTACTTTAGGGTCTGGACGTGGTGAAAGCCTTTTGGGATTGGCATGAGAAAATGTAGCTGTACATGTTGCTGGAGTATTTTTCTTTTTTGAGAAAGAGTGGCTAGTGGACATAAAAATGTGAATAACCTTCTAGTAGGATAATGTATGAAAATGATTTTCTGAGAGTGAATATCCAAGTTCTGAAAAACGGATGGAGCAGAGAGCTTTATAAGCTTTATAGCCTTCTCTTTTGGAATTGTTGAACAACATATTTGAGGAAAACATAGCATAATATTTTGGTAATTTTAGTACATATATGTCTTTGAACAAGCCTGAAATTGCATTGTAGGCAGAGTATAGTATGTTAAAAGTTTGCATTGTCCAGAGTTGCTTTTGATCCATTTGAAATGCCTGCTTTTTCCCTTGTGAGCAGTGTGCATCCTTGTCAGGGTCTGGCTCACTGTTTGTCTATCTGGAGGAGGCTACTCTGCCTTAATCAAAGAAACTGGTTGAAAGGGTCTACCTGCTACCAACAAAGTAATAAATGTACATGGTGAAAAATTTAAATTCTGTCAAAGAGTATGCAGTGAGAAGTATGTCCCCTAGTATAGCTGGTTTGGGGTGTAGCTTCCAGATATTTTCTACATATAGAAGTATAATTTTAAAATTTGATGATAGCCTGCCATATATACTGTTATGCTCCAGTACCTCTTTACTTTTCTTTTAGTCCATCAAATAGCCAGAGTCTTAAATGAGGAATAACACTAGATATGATTTTTTTTCTTTTCCTATACTCCCCAAATAAGCCATGGCTTTCTCTATCTAGTTTCTTCTATTCAGGAATTTTAAGTGAGTTATTGGACTTATTTTCTTGGGGAAATAGACATTGCTCTGAATATGGGATTTTTATTGAGAATTACATCTTACTCTTTGATATAATAAAATATTTTAGGGTCAGTCTTTTCAGCAAAATTTATTGAGCACCTTTATGTACCAGGCACTGTAGTAGGCATTGGAAACATAACAGTAAGCATGACAAAGTCCCTGTCCTTGTTATCTGGTTGGGTAGACATACACACACAGAACAGGTGCTTGAGGATCAGGGTACCTCTCAAAGTAGGACCTTGACCTGGACTAGGGGACCAGGAAGTGACTTTTCCCTACCCCTTAATTACTCTCTATTCTTTTCCTCCCTCATCCAAATTAATCTCATAAGACTGATGATCTTTAAAAGATGTTTTAATTCCAATATAATTCAATCTAGTCTTTATATATAGAAATAGCGTACAAGTCACATGCTGTTAATTATTTTAGGTTTGCAAGTAACTTCCTTGAATGGGCCCCGGGGTGTATGGGACAGAGCTTAATAAACCTACACTTATGCAATGCAATTAAATTGATCATGTAGCTACAATATGAAAATGCTTATTTAAAGAAAAACAGAGCCTGGATATGTCACAGTTTAAAATACTAAACATACTTCTAGTTTAAATGCATAGTTCTTTGATTATCTTGCCTCTGAATGATTTATAAATCTGGGGGATTTGGATACTGTCAGTTTATCTAGCTTAAGGAAAAATCTGATTTATGCTTCAGGTTCAGTAGAAACTCCTTTTATATCATGTCCTTAAGTAGCGTTTGGCTTTGTTAAAATTTCTGTAACTCATGATTACAGTTTTATTTTTAAAACCTCCAAAGACAATTTAGTTGAGATAGCAAATAGAAGCTATAAAATTTATCAACTGCATGACTGTTAGATCATTAGCTTGACTAAGATGTAGCCCACATGCTATTAATTTTTTTTGTCATCGTAAACCATGTGGTATACCTGGGCTCATTTTACTCTTTTACTTTGTTTTGTGATTAATAAGCTATTTCCAGGGGATTTGGGGATTGAGAGGGAGTTTAGAAACCATATATTCCTATTCTGTAATTTACAGATAGTACCCCAGATCTCATAGCTAATTAGAATCAGAGCTAAGGCTAGAACCCAGGACTTCTGACCTATTATTTTATAGGAAAGAATGTTTCACCAAGTTTTTAATGTTATATATTTACATGGCTTAAAATACTTACATACTGAGAGGAAGCCCATCCTTATTGATTCTGCTACCCCTCCCCTTCTGTTAATGTATTAGATGATTTCTTTATCCTTCTATTAATAGCATTTCCTGTGCAAATACAGGCAAATGCAAGTAGTTTCTTATTGTCCCACTTTTCTTAAAAAACATAGCTTACAGACTGTATACACTATTCTGCACCTTTTCTTCCCTTTCACTGCAAATCCTGCTTCATTTGCTCTGTTTAGGTCAGAACCAGGTTGCTGTATTTAGCCTAACTCTAGCATATGAGAAACATGGGATAGCTCTATACAGACCATGTAGTGAAAAGGGATTAGAAATGGAAAATAAAAGTCAAGATGAAAAGTGATTGAAGTTGCTATTATTTAACCCAAAGTAGAGAAGGTTTGAGCCTTATTTACAAATGAGAAAAGGTAGTCCTAGACGGAGGTGAAGTACCTTACCAACAGTCACCCAGCCAGTTGGTGTCTGAGTGGGCATTTGCACTCAGATTTGCCTGTCAGTATTGGAGTCTCAACTCTGCTTCTGCTGCAGGAGCCTGATTCGTGAGTGACAAGTACAATTGATGCTCATTATTTGCAGATTCTGTATTTGCAAATCCGCCTGCTTGTTAATGTTTATTTGTAACACTAATTCAACACTTGCTGTGCTTTTGTGGTCATTCACAGGCATATGCATGCAGAAAGGCAAAAGATTTGAGTCACCTGACACACACGTTCCCACTTGAGCTTGAAAAAGGCAATGCTTTGCCTGTTTGTTTCAACTCTTATACTGTGAACAAGTGTCCTTCTCATAGTTTATTTGGTGGTACATTTTTTGCATTTTTGTGCTTTTTTTTTTTTTTTGGCGATTTTGCTGCTTAAAATGGTTCCCCAGCGTAGTGCTGAAGTTCTGTCTATGGTTCATAAGTGCAAGAAGGCTGTGCTGTGCCTTACAGAGAAAATGCATGTGTTAGATAAGTTTATAGTGCTAGTACAAGTTATGGTTGTAGTGCTGTAGTGCCATTGGTATGAGCTCATTGTTACTAAATCAACAATATGTATATTAAATAAGGTGTCTTTAAACAAAAACACACATAAAATAAAGTTATGTATTGATCAGTTGATGAAAATGTGATCAAAGGCTTGTAGGAACCTACCCCATATTTCCACTAGGAACAGTGGTTCAGTTCAGTATTCACAATTTAATGTTCCCAACAACTTCATAGAACATAACTTCTGAGAGTAATGAGAATTGACCATAAATGCAAAACCAGAAGTGGCCAGCTCCTTGCTAATTCTAGTTGGGTTTATCTCTTCTCATTCTACCCTAAGGTACAACAGGAACAATTTATTTTGAATGTCCGGGGGAAAAATCCCATAACTTCCTCGTAGTGAATTAACTCAGGACTGTGAAATACTATTATATAATATTGTTTTAATGGCTTGTTTTAAAACATTGTAAAGATTGAGACTTTTAGAATGTTGCTAAGAGTAGTGTCACTGCGAATGTAGCATGGTGACTAACAAAGAGTGTCATCAGTCTGCCATTCCTTCTCTGCCATTTGTCCTGTGTGATGTTGGGCAGATTACCTAACATCTTTGCGCCTCAGTACTCATGTGTGTAAAATGGAGATGATAGCAGTCCCCACTTATTTGTGTTGTTAGGGAAGTTAAATGAGTCAGTATATGTAAAGCAGTTAGACTACTTCTTGGTATACAGTTAGTGCTTTTTAAATGTTTAGTGTAATTGCATATCTTCATTTGTCCAGGATAATTTTTAGTTGTTTGGGTGTAATTATTGATTGCCTTTTTTCGCTCTCAAAAGGTATCCCAATTTGAAGGATAAAACTATATGGTGACCCTAGCTGTGAGGATGATTCATAATTGTCGTCAGCTTATGCTGAATCATTGGCCACTTCTGTAAATACAAGTTGATTGATTTCTTTTTTTTCTTGAAGAAGCAAGTTGAAAAATTCCTTCCTCCTGGTTTTGAGGGCTGCTTGGAGAAGAGAAATTGAAGTGGAACAGGTTGAGTATTCAGATGGGGCATAATTATGTGACTTTTACTCATTTTCTTTCTTGCTCTATGAAAGAGAGTGGTTAAGAATCTGGGTCTGAGTATTAGAATAGAGAGGTTATGTCTTTTCCACTAATTGAGTCTTTTCTCTAGTAACCAGGATAGATTTGTGGAAAGTACACTTTATATTATAGAACAGTTTTAGGTTACAGCAAATTGAGCGGAAAGAACAAAGAGTTCCTATATACCCCTGATGCCATCCCCACCACCCCCACCCCATACAGCCTCTACCCATTATCAACATCCCACACCAGAGTGATAAATCTGTTGTAAGTGATGAAGCAACATTGACATGTCATTATCACCAAAGTTTCATAATTTACATTAGGGTTTACCATTGGTGTTATATGTTCTATGAGTTTGGACAAATGTATCATGACGTGTATCCACCATTATAACACAATACAGGATAGTTTCACTACTCTGAATACCTTCTGTGTTCCACCTAGTCATTTTTCCCTTCCCCTATGTCCCTGGCAACCACTAACGGTTTTACTGTTGCCATAGTTTGGCCTTTTCCAGTACTGTTGAGTTTTTCCATGGTTATTTGTTCTGCATGCCCCGTACCTTCTAAGGTGGCTATGGGGCATCAAGAAGCACTGTTGAATAGGCAGATAAGCAGGTCTGGACTTGAGCAGTTTGAAGGGGGAGATATTATTTGGGAATAATTAGCATATAGAAGAAATTTCAAGCAGTTGTGATAAATGAGATTATTGGAGAATGAATGGAGATAGAGAAGAGAGGACTGAGAGAGCACAAGCCCTGGGACCCCCCAACACACGATATTGGGAAGGTGGGGGAGAGGCCGGCCAAGAAGACTGAGAAGGAGAAGCCAGCGGGGGTAGAAGAAAACCCAGCAGAACAGTGTGTTCTAGAAGCCAAGTGGCATCTCATGTTTTTTTATTTTTCTTCTATATTTATAAAGGAAAAAAATCAACATGCCTTAAGAACGACTTCAGTCTCTGGTGGCATCCTTTTGAGGATTTATATTTTGCACCATGTCAATTAGATAGGGAGTTGTAGACAGGCAAGGTTCTGCACAAGAAGCAGTTGCAACAGGGTCATGTGGCGGTATGATCCATGTAAAAGGGGTATCTCTTCAGAACCCCGGAGTCTTGGCATGGCCTCTGTGCCCTCAGGATTGTCAGAGTAATCGGCATCACTTCCAAAAAAGTGAGACGAGAAGGAAGCGGGATCGGGCACTTCACTCTACATGGCAATGGATGTTGTTGAGGTTTCGCAGTGGCAGTGGAGTGTGGAGGAGTCTTCCTGGTTATATTTGTTTTCAGAATGCAGGCAGCACACGGTTGTGTTTATTACTCTAAGAAGATCCAGACATGTAGAACAGATACAATCTAAGGCAAGCATTTCCATCCCCAGATTATTTTCTTTTTACAAAATGAACCATCCAAGGTTTTTTCAGGGGGTCATTTGTAGTGATTTGATTTACAAAAAAATATTAGCTTTATAAAAACATCAATTGCATAAATAATGTCCCCGTTTTATAACTTCAAGTTGTTGTTGTGTAATGGATAGGCTGTGCCTTCCAACTATTGACTTTGAAATAAAATGCTTATAAAGACCATAATTTAGCCCTTGTCTATACCAATTTTCACATGTGCAATAGCCAAAATCAACATTTAAGAAACTGCTAAGGCTTTACAGCACCATTTACTTTACATCAGAATATAATGTGTTCAGCCAAGTGCCATTAATACCTTTTCATAATCTTAATAATGCCATTTCAAGGGGATTTATTAGTGAGGTTTCCATGGATTCTTCTCTGCATCACCACCACCCCCACTCCCACTTTAATCCCCCCTCATTATGTTACTACCCTTGACTTTTGCTGGCATAGTATAAATAATTGGACTTAGCTTTGGATATAGTTTCTTCTGGCTCAGATCATGGATATAAGCTGACAAGATTTTCTGCTGATTTTAATTCACCAAGATTGCACCAAGATTATGAAGAGATGGCTGGCTGTAATTTTTCCTCTCTTTAGTACTTCTATAATTGAACTAATCTGTAAAAGTTCTTGCAGATTAATTATAGTTGTTACAGAGATATCAGTTATTGCAATTTGCAAACTCCAAAGCCTTTTTAATGAAACACAAACTTTTAAAAACCATATATTTGTCAAAATTTGATGTTGATTACAGCAATTCATTTTCCTCAGTTTAAATAACATTTTATAGATTAATGAAAGCTTATATTCTCTCCTCTCTTTTTATGCTAATATGTGAAACTTTTCAGGGATAAAGAACAGATTGATTGATACATGCATAAAACTATTTCTTATGAACAATATATTGCTTTCTTAGCAATTGGATGAAAACCAGAGGTTGCAGAGGTTTGTTTTTGTGTTTTTTGTGTGTGTATATATTTTTTTCACTTACATAGAGTTGGGGCTTTGAGGTTCCTGACAAAAGAAAGCAAAAATTTAATGAGTCTCTAGTAAATCAGTTTGCTTCTAAATAAAACATAAATTTTGGGGGTTAAAATGAGTGACTTCAGAAACTTTTTTGCCTTGGATGGAAATTAGCATCCTCTGGAGTTATGCCTTAGATGTCTTGTCATTTGATGATAATAATAGTAACAACATCTACCATCATTTATTCATCCCAGTGTGCCTGGTATTGTGGTAAGTTCTTTTTGTACCTTATGTTATTTAATCCTTGCCACAATCTATGCAGGAGATAGTATGATCTTTTTCAGCAGATGAGAAACAGAAGAAGATTGTACCCAAGTAGTAAGTTACCTAGATACTAGGTGATAAACCAGAATTTAGACCCAGATCTGACTCCAGGGCCCTCTCTGCAGGGAGACACATTCAGATACCTGCCCTGGAAGCCAGGTCATGTAGTGAGTAAAGTAGGATAGGTGTGAGGCAGTGCTGAGTAGTGGGAGTCACCATACACCAGGCTGTGAGTCCAGACCCAGTAATTCTGGCATGTGAGCTCAGTATTGCCAGATCTTCTGATATTTCAGAAAAAGTATGAATCCAGTTGTGTGGGTGCAGTCTCTTAATTTTTAGATGTTGAAAGCTAATTATTTTTAAAATACACGTGTATCGGGTGATCTCTGATGCATACTGCATTGGTTTTATCTTTTGGCCTTAATGAGCCTGATAAAATGGATGGGACTTACTGTGTGTCTGTGCACAAAGTGGCATGCTTGAGGTTCCTCAGACACTTTCTCTACAAATTTAGCAGGGGTTGGAGGGAAGAAGGAAAAATATATCTTAGTGTAAACTATGTTAATGTGTAATTTGAGGCTTTAAGGAGATACAATTGTGTAACTTTCAGTGATAAAGCATGCTTATCTTTCCTTCATCCCCCTGTTAAAATTAGATAGGCAATCAGTTAAATAATGTACCATTGTCAAGTTTTTTATATTAGAGCAAATAAAGAATCAGGTAGATTTGCCTTTTCTATATTACTTTAAAATTAGTAGCATTTCTTTAAAAGAATAGGGACACACACACACACACACGTACATATACATATATACACAGTGGTCCCCAACCTTTTTGGCACCAGGGACTGGTTATTTATGGAAGGCAATTTTTTTGACAGGGGTAGGGGAGCGGCTGACAGGAGGTGGAGCTCAGGCAGTGATGTGAGTGATGGGGAGCGGCTATAAATACAGATGAAGCTTTGCTCCCTCACCCCACCTGCCGCTCCCTGCTGTGTGTCCCTGCGCCCCACACCATTCCTAAGTTTCACAGAAGACAATTTTTCCACAGACAGGGGCAGTTATAAGGGATAACAGCCTCAAAGCTATTTGTCTTGGGGGAAATTCATTAAAGGATATAAAATTACAACTAGATAGGAGGAATAAGTTCTAGTGTTACACCAGTGGTCCCTAACCTTTTTGGGATCACGGACTGGTGTCATGGAACACACTTTTTCGCCAGACGGAGGTGGGGAGCAGCAGGGATCAGAGCTCTGCGGCTCGATCTCCAAAAGGCCATGGATCGGTACTGATCTGTAGCTCGGGGGTTGGGGGCCGTAGCATATACACACTCATTTTTCTCCTGATTAAAAAAAGTTAAGAAACTTGAGTTGGCTTGGCAAGAAGGTATGACCACTAAAGAAAACTGAGAAATGCCTAAAATATATAGATAAGAGAAATACACTTTTTATAAGCACTTGAAAAGAAAGATGACGAAGGATACTATTTTTCTATTTTTGTGTTGAGTTTTTAGAGGTCCTACATACAATATAAGTACCCTCAGCATACAAGTCATGATTTACCAGGGAAGGGTCACCTGTATAGAATGCCTCTACTTTTTAAAGAAATTGAATTTACCATTCTACATCATAAGAATAGAGGGTAAAGTTCAGCTTTTGAAAGTGGAAGAAAAAGTGATGACATCCCTTTCATCTTGTTTTAGAGGTTCTGTGAAATGTAATGGTTAGATTTTTGACCTCTGTTCCCACACCTGCAGCTACACATAAATCAAAATGTCTAAGCCTGCCTTGCGCTGCACAGATAACTTACAGCGTGGAAGCTGCATATCGTAGGCTATTTCTTCTGTTGGAGTGGGAGAGCAGGCATGTGGTAACTCTTTCACCTAGAACTTCTTATGTTCATTAACTTTCTAAGGAAATGAAATCCTTCCTTCTTTTTCTCTTGTTAACCTTCAGTGTAGCCTTTTATAAAAGTGCAAGGAATTAAAATACCCAAACCTAGAGATTTATAAAAGTAAACCTTTACAAAATTACATTTTTCAAAAATATTGTGTTCTTTTAAAATTCCTGTAGATAATTTAGTAAAGATAAGTTATGCATACTTTTATATGAAGCTAACAGTCTCTGGTTTGTTAGTATATCACTGACGAATACTATTAATAATAGTGGAACCTACACATGATTTTTTGTTTCAATGATACTTCTCATGCAACAATTCTCTATGGCCGAATGAAAGTGTTTTAGTACCCCTATCAAGGAAAGTGTTTACACTCTATGCTTTATTTTGTTTTAGAAATAAGCCAGAGGATGTTTATTTTGCATAGCTATAATGAGTTTGAAGGAAAACACTTGGAAATGGAAATAATGTTTAATGAAAAGATGTATAAAATCACTTGGAAATGATAAAGCATTATACAAGGTATAGTGAAGCTATCAGGTATAACATGTATTCACTCCATAGTTGAAATCATGCTGGCTTTGTTATTAGCACAGGGGCCCAGGTACTTTTGTGCTCCAAGGTTTTATAGAAATCAGAGTAGCTGCTGACAACTTGAACGCTGATGCACCCAGGCTGGGCCTACACCCCGCAGTCTGGGCATACAGGAGTGCTTACCTTCCGTCCCATAGGTGTATCTTTCTCCATTCCTTTTAAACTGGAGACGATTGTCTTTTGAAGGGGTCACAGTGTGACTGTTCCTTGAGTAAACGACAAGTAGACAGTTTCTTTAATATATCTCAAATTCCTGCAACTAACTTGCACTTTATAAATAAACTATATCTAATACTGGCCTTCAGTTCTGTGGATCACATCTGATCCTACTGGTTATTTGGGAAAAGGGTAGCCCCTGGAGTGGATAGTAGATTGGTGAGATGTAATTCAGGGACAGGACTGTGAAGGTGTTACTCATTATATCTGCTTTTGTTCTATAAAGTTATGGATTAAGGAGAAAATAGTGAGGCAGAGAAGGACCTTCTATCTCAAGTGCCAGGGGATAAGGAGAAGGAAAGAATGATAATCTGGGGTGAATGTTCAACAAGTATCCACAATGCCCCATGATGTAAAACAAATCCTCTGTGTGAAGCAGAGAGTCCTCCAGGAGCTATTTTCTCACCTTAACCTAAGGTGAGAAAATGGAACTGATGTGGTAATTGCTATTCCAGCAACCATTCCTCCTCCCCCTACAGGTACCACCAGTGCATCCACCAAGGGAACCTTTAGTGAAAAGAAAATAAAGTGTAAACGGGCCTATTAATAAGCAGTTTTATATGTATATATAATTAAATCTAGAGCCAGACAGCTTTACCAGTATCTAAACAGGAAGAACTAGGCTGTTTTACCTGGTTTAGCACTTCTAGGGCAATTGCTCCTTGCCCAGCTATCGCTGCAGGCTCCTGGTTGGGATGTACCATGTGGTACCATGTACCACAGCTTTCTGTGGCAGGAAGTGAGGATGGAAGTATAGTTGGGAGTTGCTCTTTGGTGGAGAAGTGACCAAATGTAAGTGTATAGGTATTTTGGCCAAAGTCCAGATTAAAATTTTCTGGTAGTTTCCACTGCAACCATTAAGGTTTCAATTAACAAAAAAAAAGAAAAGAAAAGAAAAGGAAAGCTAGAGAATGACAAACTCCCTAAAGCTGTAAGTGTGACCACTTCTCTATAAACCAGCCACTGTGTATCCTGGTGAATGACATAGTCCCGGTGATCTAGTGTCAACATCTTTAGCAAGCAATAAAAGAAGATTTCACAGTGATATTGTTGCTTCGCAGTACATAGGTGGGTGCAGGCATTCAGGTTGACTGAAAGGCATGAAGTGGCTGAGAGGGCTCGTTGGGAAAGAACCAAGATGAGGAGTACATCCATGGGCTCTACTTAGAGGCCATTTTTGTGGTTAGAAGCTAATAGTTAGAAATTTGGTTTGGAAAGCTGGGTCCCATTAATGTTTGAAAGAAAGAGGGTGATATTGCCAGAGAAGTTTTTAGAAGGGAATTTTGGTAGGTTTTTTAAAAGTGGATTGAAGCAGGAAAAAGAGAGGGAGATACCACAAAGAGCCTGCTGCCAGAAAGATGTGTGCTTTGGGGCCAGGGTTTTGGTAAAGGAACGGATGCATGTATAAAACAGAATACAAATGTTGCTGACATGTGACTGTTTATTTAAGGTTTATAAATTATTGACTGGCAGTAGGAAATACAGATTTAAGAGCATACTTACCATAGAAATTTTTCTAAAGAAACAGATAACATATTTTGTAATTCTAAATTCACCATTAACAAAGTTAAAGTACCTTGGTTATCATCAAATGCTAACCAAGATTTTCAGATATGAAGGAGATTTTCTGAACATTTTGACCCTTCTGGACTAAATCACTATACGTTAGACTTCACTGAAAGCCTTATACAATGGTATGAAAACAAACTTTTCTTAGCTTTCTGTAGGTGAAGTCTTTATTTCCTCTTACTAGGATGCCTTGCATGGTGATTAAGCAGAAGGATAATAGTTGTGATGAGTTAAAGGCTGAGCAGTGGAGCAGGGCTGGCTTCCGTGTGACATCTTGCCTCTAATTCCCTGGTGTGACTAGGGGGATTTTGGCTAAATTCCCTCTTGCTGACCCTACAAAGATGCTTAACATTCCACGTCTCTCAGCCCTTTGGATCTCTAGAGTGGTTGCAGAATGCGGTCCACTGGGCCTGGAATTCCCTGAAGGCACGTTAGGGTCTGCCAATTTGGGTGTCAGGGAAGCCAAACAACTGGGCCTCCTGACACTGCCTCAAGCAGAATGGCTCTCCTTTATTTTTTAGGTTTGGGGACTTTTCCTAAGAGTCACTTGAAAAGCCATCAAACACACGCAAAATCTGTTAACCGGGGAAGCAGGAAAAGGGAGTGATCTGTACGTGAACAGAATGAGCCGATATCAGCTCTTGCCCTCTGTCCATTTCCCTAGCTGCTGCCCTTTTTATTAGAAGAGGTTTATTGAGATAAGAATTCATATCCCATACAAATAAGCCATTTAAATTGTACAAATCAGTAGTTTTTGGTATATTCACAGATTGTGTATCCATCACCACAGTTTTACAATTTTGTCACCTTGAAAAGAAATGCTCTACTTGTTAACACCTACTCCCCACTTGCCCCAAACCTCCCCAGCTCTCAGTTACCACCAATCTACTTTGTTTTTATGAATTTGACGCTTCTGGATATTTCATATTAATGGAATCATACAAAATGTGTTTTTTTATAACTAGTTTCTTTTACCTAATGTAATGTTGTCAAGATTCATCTATGTTGTAACATGTGTTGATTCTTTGTTTTTGTTGCTGAATAATATTGCATTGTCTGGCTATACCACATTTTATTTATTAATTCATTAGTTGATAGTTACTGGGTTGTTTCTCCTTTGTACTATTATGAATCATGCCTCTATGAACATTTACGCACAAGTTTTGATGTTTTAGGTGTTCATTTCCCTCGGGTATACCGAGGAGTGGAATTTCTGGGTCATATGCAAACTGTATGTTTAACATTTAGAGGAACTGCCAGCCTCTTCCGTTTAGTGGAGAAGAATACATGTAGACTGTGGCTGGTCTCCTTGCCTTCTTTGCACCTTAATTCAGCCTTCCTTATCCCTTTATCCCATCCTTCTCCCTTCTACCTCCAGGCTTACCTTTCTAAAACACCAAAAACAACAGTGGTTCTCTGTGACTTAGAAAGGAATTATAACTGCTTAACATGGCATAGTCCAACTTCTGTATAGTCAAGGCCCAGGCTACGTTTATAATTTCACCTTCCAGTAATTGTCCAGATTCTGTGTATCCTTCATTGTTGGGTGTTGTGTTACACCAAGCCACTGTTCTTAAATTTCTTTGTCTTGTGAATCCTTTTGAGAATCTTTTAAAAGCCATAAGTTTTTTTTCTTCCTCAAAAAAATGCATGTACGGTTGTGCTGACACAACAAACCTGGCCTTGAAGTCCAGAGAGTTTGGGGTTGCTTTGAGAGCATGAACAGACCTTGAAGTTCGTCACAGCATTCCTTGGGCACAACCTGAGTGTTCCCATCTTTGCTCACACAGCTCCTTCGCCTCCTTCCTCTTCTGCCTCCCTTCTTCCTGGCAGTTACCTAATGTGAAGGTCTCTGTCATTTAGAATGTCTGTCGGAGGACCTGGAAGGGGAAGTGTTTGGCTCCATTTTTGGTCATTGGTACTTAACAGTTGTTTAGGCAGACCTGCAGCAGGGCCCCGAGGGAATAGAACAGAGAGGGCTGGCATCCCTGGGAACTAGATTTTGATTGCCATGAAGACAGGGATTTCCACTGGCATTGCCTGGGCTGTGTATGTTGTGTGCCTAGAATAGAGTCTGGTACATAGTAGGTGTCCCATAAATAGTCACTGAATGGGTGAGCAGAGTAGGGAGCTGGCTCTGGAACCTCCAGCGTCCTAGGTTAGATCAGGTTGTAAAGTAGGGCCCATGAGTCATCAAGGGGCTGTATGCAGATGCTGGATGTTGCATATTGGGGAAGGAACAAGAGGTTACAAGAGAGAGAGTTTTTCTAAAACATAAACGGGATGTATTAGTTTCTTACTGCAGCTCTAACAAATTACCACAGACTTAGTGATTTAAAACAATATAGGTTCATTTTCTTACAATTCTGAAGGTCAGAAGTCTGAAATCAGTCTTACTAGCTAAAGTCAAGGTGTCACCAGAGCTGCTTCCTTCTGGAGGTTCTAGGGGAGAATCTGTGTCCTTGCCTTTTTCAGCGTTTGGAGGTCACCTGCACTTCTTGGCTTATGACCCTTCCTTCTATCCTCACAGCCTACTGCACAGCATCTTCTCTTCTCTCTGATTTCCGCTACTGTCCTTCCGTCTTCTCTCTGCCTCTGACCCTCCTGCCACCCTCTTGTAAGGACCTTTGTGGTTACTTTGGGTCCAGCTGGATAATCCAGGATGATTTTCCCATCTCAGTATCCTTAATCACATCTGTAAAGTCACTTTTACCACATAAGATAACATATTCACAGGACATGGACATCTTTGGGGGCCATTATTTAGTCTGCCACAAGGGGCTCTAAAACTAAACAGTATGCCCTTTGTGTTTTTGCCAGGTATGTCGGTGCCTTGCCTAGCTTAGAGCCTCTTAACTGTGACATGAGTTCTTTCTCACAATGATTAAGAGGCCAAGGCCAACAACAGTGTTTACATGTAAAGAAATGGTCTACCATTTCTCAGTTACTAAGAATTGTTAATTTTCCCTGGTTCATTTCTCTTTCATGTGTAACTTACTGAGGAGGTACCAATACACAGGACCTAAAAAGTCTGAGCTAGACCCTTCTCTAATTTTGTCATTGGTAAATACCAATTAAAATTTTAAAAGTTGATAAGATAGAGTGTACCTGTGATTTTGAGTGGATCCTGATATATGACAGAAGTATGCTGCACCTGTCCACCCAGACTTAATGATGGAAATACATGTATAGGAACCAGGCTTGCTGTCCTTGAACTCAGTGGATTGGAAAATGGAGAGAACCTGTTGGCATTACTTGAAAGACATTTGAATTCACATAGGAAGAAAGGCATTTTATTGCACTTTAAATGATGGTTAGTGTTGATGGACATGTACCAATCCTTAGTTCATTTAGTCATCACGAGAACCTCATGAGATGCTACCATTATTATTCCCATTTTGCCAGTAGGATTTAGAGGCATGGGGACCTTAAGTTGCCTAAGGAGATGAGACTGGTAAAAGATCGGGCCAGGATTTGAACCCAGGCAGTCTGGCTCCAGAGCTTGCACTGGTAACCAATACCCGGCTTAAATTTCCCAAAGATGTGATGTGCATGGAACATCGTTAGCTTTGCTACAGTGTGTGCAGTGTGGTACACAGTGTAATGGACTTTGTCTGGAAGTGTGTTCACTTATGGGTATTATTACAGTGTTTACTCATGAGGCAAGTGATCTGATCTCACGATACAGAAGGAAAAGGAAAGTGTAAAGATTGGGAAAGAGAAAGTGGGAAAGCCTGGTCTTTGGTGCTGAGAAGGTGTTTGGGAAGCTTAACAATCACACTCTGTCTTTTTATTCCTTCATGCTCTCCTGCCGTTGGCTTATAGTATCTTTTCTCTTCTTCCTGGTGTGTTTCCCTCTTCTCTTGGTTGCCGGTGGTCTTTCTTGAGCTGATTACTATCTATGGCGTCACTGAAGGTTAACCCTGTCTTCTCCACTCAGTTGTTTGTTTTAATAAATGAGCAAATGGAAATTTATCATTATTCCCAAATCTGTTTAAAATCAGGACAAGAACTTGTTTACTCCATAGACCCTATTCTTCTGATGCTTTGCTGACTCGTGCTAATAACATTTAAAAAGAAAGTATTTTTAAAGCCCTTGATTAAAGTCGAAGGAGAGAGTTGTGTGAAAAGGGGCAAATTGGAGCCAGATGCTCTGTAAGCTGGTGCAGGATTGAAAATGTCAGACAGGACATGAAATTCCCTTTTCCTTGTGCATCATTTTTCTTATGACATTATGGCTTAGGAAACTGACTACTGTAGTTTTTTCAAAATTCTGTGTCCTGATTCCTTTTTTTTTTTTTTAAATGAAACTGAAGAGAGCCATAGAAAACATTTCTTTCTTTTTAAATGTTATTTTTACCTGTCAACTGAATTCTGATTTGAAATATCATGGACGCTCCCTAAAAAGGGTCTGGAAATAGTGCCCGAGAGAAATGTGTTCTTTCCTGTACTGATTTTTATCCCAGAGCAACCAATCCACAATAGGAAAGGGGGCTTTGGCATGCAGAGGCTTTTATGTTTTATTTGACTTTGTTCCAATATTCTGTAAATTCATTCTTGGTGCTGCTTCCAAGCAGCAACTAAGAATCCACATTTTTCCAGTTTGTTTATAATTTATAATTTATACTCCAAATGTATCCATAAAAGGCTGAAGGAAACTCACAATGAAAGACATGTACACAGCGAGGCTGTGTAAGTGGGAAACAGAAAACAAGGCAGGGACAAAGAGAGCAAACACGCCTGGCAGAGTTACTGTGAGTGAGGATTAAACACAGCAACTCCCTTCTGGGCAGCCATGATGAGTGGGTCACAGCACTGGTTATGCAGCTATTATAGACCAAAAGGAAACAGCTCCGTAGAAGTCATCAACCTTTCCGAGGGTTTGAGTTTACAGAGAATTTTTGCCAGGCAATGGATTAGCAAAACTGTTCTTGAGGATACAAGCCCTGCATGGGGGATGCTGTGTAAGGAGTGTAAACTCCCACATGGGACATTTGCCAACCCAATTCTGACAGCTGAGAAATCTGAGGTCAGCAGAGCCATTCAGCCCAACCCCATCACAGGGACCCTCATAATTTAATGTGGTTATTAAGTCATGTTTGGTAGTTACTTGTTTGTATTGTTATTCACTATTCCTTTCCTTGAAAGAAGGCACTTGAATGTTGGGGCAAGGAGGAACAATAAGTATCTAGTATTGATTCATTGAACACATCTACTAAGTGCTCACTCTTTGTTACTTGGTCTCTGTCTTTTATGGTCATATATAAAATTGAGGGGTGGTGTTTCCATTAGATGGAAATTAAAAATTGTGTCCACATAAAAATCAAAAACATAAGCTGTAAAACTGTCCATAATAATAACCCAGAGCATCTCAGGCCCAAGCATGCACAGATGCTCATCTCTCCTAAAGGTGTTCTGGTAATAATGCTGGCATGTGTTTTCTGTCATTTGCTATTCTTATTTCTAAGAAGTGTTATCCTCATTTCTGGGAGAAATTAAAATCTGAATGAATGCATGTGAGTAGCACTGAAAGAGAAGAATCAAGTAGGTAAGAGGTTACCATGGGAACAAGTGCCCTTTTCTCCACTTTATTTCTGTGAAGCAGGTTCAGGTGATAAATACTTCAAATTCTCATTTTTAAGCAAAAATTCAGTCTAATGATATTAAAAGTTCAAGTTCCTTTTAATGCTGTTTTCCTATATTTGTGTGGTCCTGGTTATATTCCTTTTAGAAAATTCATTATCAGCGAGAGGAAGGTCTAAGCAAGTTGGAGCCTTAGCTGATGCGAAATAGTCTTGAGGGATCCTTGGTTTTGTGGCCTTTCTTTGCCCTTCTCTCCTCTGGTCCTCAGGTCCACCCTCCTTCTCTGGGATTTGTCAGGTACCTTGAAATGAAGGTGCCTGTGTGGAGCTGGATTTAAACCTAAGCAGGCTCTGTGTCTATGTGGTATTAAGGGTAAGAAAACCCTTTGATTCAAAGGCCTGCAAATACCCCTAGCTTATGTCTTCTACCTCAGTCTCTTCTGCCAGATATCCAGGCCAATCTTAAAGGTCTTAACAGGATGATAAGAACTATTTAACAAAAATCATCCTAAAGATTTTAAGGATCAAACAGTAGCTATCAGAATGGGAGTAAGAGCTACCAGAATATTTTTGTGTAGCAGTCTTTTTTCCTCATATTCCAAACCACTTTTAATTTCAGCCCCTATCCCTTTATTATCAATCCTGAGATAAAATTTCAGAAGCAAAAGCTAAAATAGAATGTGAGAAGACGGACAGTCTGCTGAGGAGGAAACCTCTTGAGACCTTTACCTGATTGGGAGATAGGTAGCATATTCTGGTTGAGAAGCAACAATCCTGTATTTTTGTCGAATTAACACATTTCCTATTAGTGTTAGTCGGGTGAAAGATTCATAAATGTGCTTCATCTTGTTCATCACTGATTTTCATTGATAGATAATGGTTTCCTGGAATGCAAATTCTGCAAGTGGGCAGAGTGCCACGATTGATTAATGATGCCTGCCACGGGTTAGTGGTAGTATTTTCACCATGTGTCTGCTGTCTCAGTCCAGTGTGTTCAAAGAAACTGGTGCAGATCTTCAGTGTCAACCTGACCACCAAAAGAACCAAATAAACAAGCGCCAAATCTCACTTATCCGCAGCAGGCTATAAATTCACTTTGGTAGAGTTCAGAATGTTCCTTTGGTGCTCTATTAGGAAAGTTTTTCCAGCAGCACATAGTTTGCTGCCACTTATCTGGAATATTTCTTTGTTTAGTGAAGATATTTTATTATATAACAGCCACTTAGACATGTGAAACCTGCGTGGTATGTTACAAGTCTCCAGCCTAAGTGAATATGACCCTCTCTGGCAGGATACTGCAGCCGTTTAGGTTGACAGACAGCTCATTCAAGTGAGGGAGACATCCAGGAATGATGAGTTTGCTTTAGGGAGATGGGTATTAATGAAGAAAAAGTACCTTGAAAAGATGCCATTCTGAGAAGGGCACAGGACAGTGTTGATTATAACCAGAGCCCTTTTTTGTCTCTGCTTCCAGAGAGCTGAGCGCTGAGCTTAGCTTTGCTGGCATCCTCTCTAAATTGGGTGGGGGAGGGGCTGGTCTGGCAGGTTTTTCAGAAAGTGCAGCTGGCATTGAAGAAAGTCAGGCTGGACCGAGTCTCATTTTAGGGATCCTACTTGACAGGATCGTAAAAGCTTATGCTGGGAGTTCATGCCTTCATTGGCAGCCCTCACTGTACCTAGCACAGTGCTTGGAACCCAACTTGTGGTCAATACATATATGTTGACTTGATACACCAGTGAGAGAAGCAGGGTAGAGACTGACCACTTTGAAAGTAAGAGAAAGATCCACCAATTTGTGGGTATCACGTTATTGGTAAAATAACAATAGAACAAAATTCTTTGAACATGTTTCACCTTTGTAACTTTCTGTTTAAAACCACATAGTTGATTTATTCATCCATGTGCTCACTTATCAAATGTTTGACTGTCTCCTATGTTCCAGGTACGGAGGCCAGGTCCCAGGTATATAGTGGTGAACACAACAGACATGTCCCCGTCCTCTAGATCTTGCTACGAGAGACAGACGTAAACAGACACCATAAAATAATTGTGATCATAGTGGGTGCACTGAAGGAAAAGTGTGGGGCTTTATGAAGACATAAAACAAGAGAGTTTAACCTATTGTAGAAGGCTCAGGGAAAACTTCCTGGAGGAGATGATATTTAATCCAAGACATGAAGGTTTAGTGGGGCTTCTTTGGGCACAGGGGAGGGAGATAGGGAACAAAGAGAGCCAAAACGAGTGACCCCAGAGAGTTTCAGAGTACACATAAACCAGTACTTGATTGTGCTGTGTCATCCAGGACCAGAGCACATTGCTGGCTGTGATGCTCCTCATTGGCTTTCCTGGAGGCTGTACCTAGTGTGGCTGTCGATTCCTCTGTTGTCTGCACATCTTACGGAGACATAAATCTTCTGTGAAAGTCTTCACCGTGTTGATTTGTGTAATCTGCTTGCGAGACCGTTCAAACATTGGTTGTCTTAGAAAGTAACATATTTCTTTTCAGTTCCAGCTATTACTCTTCTTGTTGGATGTCTCAGTTGTGGGTTGACCAGTGTTAACCAGGTAGGCAAGATCACCTCACCCCTGAGAGCAGAGGCAGCAAGTGTGATAGTTCTAGCACAGGCAGGGCTCTGGGTTCAAACTGAGGCTCAGTTGCTCTGAGTTGTGACCTAAACTCTCTTAGCTTTCATATTCTTATCTGTAAGGTGAGCATAATGGCCATCTCATAAAGCAGGCTTGGGGATTTAATGAAATGAGACAGTAGGGACAGGAGGGAGCACTGGTCCAGGCACAGTGAATGCTGGTCATATTTAGCAACTATTTGCTCCTTGACATCCACCAGTGCCTGTTACCCTGTGCTAGACACAAGGGAGATATTTTTGGTTGACTGATTAAAACAGATATATTTTTTTGTCTATATTAAATAAGTTTTACTCTCCTCTATAGATTGGCGAGCTTTATTATACAGTCTTTTCAAGAGCAATCAGGAATGCTGTATCTGACATGCCAACTACATTACCAGTTGAATTTTAAGGCTGTCAGTAATGATATGGGGGGACATTGGTACAGCATATTTGTAGGTCTTTTCTGTCTACTACACGGGGCAAAAATGAATCTAACAAAGGGACACACACCGAGTGTATTATGAGTGGCAACTTCACTGTTGATTTTGCTTTTTCTTCAAATATGCAATGCCACATGTAAGACCATCATTTGATAAAGCAACCACAAAAAGTCTAAAGAGTATATAATCTCCACAGTTCTAGAAGTATTAAAGGAAAGATTAAAAAGACCATAAACAGGCTCTACAGCAGGCCCTTTCTTCAAACATAGGCTTTAGTAGAATCATCTTGAACCTCCTTGGAGATTGACCTTATGTCCTTGGTGGTCTGACCATTCTCTGCACAGCTAAGGAGCTCACCTGGGCAGACTGCAATCATTTAAAGCACTCATTTAAATGGGTGTGATTGTGCTGGTGATGGTGAGTTAATAGTCAACCAGGGCTTACTTGTGCTTCTGGTTAGGAGTAGTTTGTGTTTCTGGTTAGGAGGGAATATTTCTAGCCAGCCTTTTCTGGTTACAGGTTTCTTAAAATCTAGATGTTAGGGATGGGATTAGAAATTTGGTATTTGGTAGGGGAAAAAAAGATTGTATAACACAACTGGTTGTAAAACATGACCATCCTTGGTAATACTACAAAGAGGAAATAATGAGAATGTTATTCCAGAAAAAAATTCATTAAACTGAAATACGTATTTCCATTAAATAGTTGTCCACCCAGTAAGCCAAATTACTTCATTCAAGTTTCATTCAGGAAACCAGAATGTTTTTACTTTTGCTTTTAAATCACCAGCATTCTTGGTTCCTGAAATTATATCTCATTCTTCTAAATACGTTCTTGTTCTTTTTGTAGCTCAGTTCACTTAGTAAAGTATGCAGATTTGCCAAAATAACCAAAAGATCATTTAACATAGAAAGCTTTAAATTAATGTCTTGATTGTGCTAACGTAAGAATAAAAGATGGGTGGTTTGGTTTCTGTTACATTAAAGTAAGTGACATAAACAGATATTTCATTAGTACCTTGTTTTTAATCTTGTACTTTGGCAAACCTTTCACAGTGATAAATGAAATTTTCCTTTTCATTGGGAAAAGCCAAGTTACTGTTGTTTTGGTTATATATTAATAGCTACATTCTTTTAGATTGTTAACAGTTAAAGACAAGAAACCGCAAGAGGTTATTTGCCTCAGGATATTTATTTCTTAGAATTACACGATAATGACCTTATGAATGATTTCTTCCTTTTTCAGTTTTCTTAAATTTTACATTAAAAAACAATTGGAGTTAAGTATTTCATATTTATATGAAAACCAGCTAACAATGAACCACTCCTGACTGTACAGTTCCTAGAATTCTAGTTCCTCTGAATTTTCACATTGTGTATTTCCAGCTGGCCATTAGACATTGCTAAGGCAAAATTAAACAGTTTTCTTCCTGTTTCTCCTCCTGCCTCCTAAATCTCTGTCTTCATTAATGGTTTAAGGACCCACCTTATTGCCCAGAACCCCAACATCTTCCTTGACTTCCCATCTAATGGTGTTTTTTTGTTTGTTTTGTTTTGTTTCTTTGAGACAGAGTCTCACCCTACTGCCCAGGCCAGAGTGCCATGGCGTCAGCGTAGCTCACAGCAACCTCAAACTCCTGGGCTCAAGCAATCCTCCTGCCTCAGCCTCCCAAGTAGCTGCGACTGTAGGCGTGTGCCACCGTGCCCGCCTACTTTTTTGATTCTATTTTTAGTTGTTCAGCTAATTTTTTTCCATTTGTAGTAGAGACAGGGTCTCTCTCTCTCTCTTACTCAGGCTGGTCTTGAACTCCTGATCTCAAGTGATCCTCCCACCTCAGCCTCCCAGAGTGCTAGGATTACAGGCATGAGCCACTGAGCCCAGCCTCTAGTGGGTTTTTTGAATCTGTTACTTTTATCTCCACATTGTTACTTTAATCTGTGTCCTCTTTTTTTGATTCCCCACTGCCAGGCTTTATCATCTCTTGCCCAGATTAGCCATCTAACTGGCCTGCTTGCCATCTGTGTCTCTCTCCTTATAATCCATCCTTCCTCTGTCCCAATTTTCTTTGTCTCCTTAAGTGATTTATTGGCTTCCACACGTACGGTATGCTTTCTCACTGTCTGCAGATTAAAGAAAGCCTAAGCTTCTCAGCGTACAGTAAAACCTTTGCAGTCTAGCTCAAGCCTGCTTTGCAGTCTCCTTTCTCTGCCCTTGTTCCTCCTGGAGTCCACACCTCACCTCACTGAGCTACCCACAGTCTCCCAGTAAGATCACACCTGTGCACACGTTGCTTCCTCTGTTCCCTTCAGGTCGTCCTCAGCACTGATGACCCAGCTCCCAGCTCACACGTTTCCTTACCTGTGTGCACTGCACAGTTAGTGACTGACTCTGTCCTCTGGAGTTTTCGTTACAAGCCTCTTGAACTGTTTTTACTCGTCACGCTTCTGATACCAAATGTGTGGGGTTTTATTCTCACATCAATCAATTCTCCAACTCTCCGGAAACAGGTTTAAGAGTTCAATCCCACAAGACTGCCTTCACTTCAGATGCCATTTGCAAGTATTGCATCCACAGGTTACCTGTATTTATCTCCTAATTGGCTACGATGTCGAGGGTTCCTGCAATCCACCCCTCTTTCAGGCTCTAAGATTTGCTAGAATAGCTCACAGAATTCAAGAAGGCACTTTACTTACTATTTCTGGTTTATTATAAAGGATACAACTCAGGAATAGCCAAATGTAAGAGATGTTGTAGGGCCAGGTGGGGACTGGCACTGCAGAGCTCCCAGGCCATCTCTGGGCCACTGCTCTCCCTGCACCTCCAGGTGTTCATGACCCCTCCCTGACCTCATCAGTTAGGGATTTTTATGGAGGTTTTGTTATATAGGCTCGATCAATTAAATTACTGTCCCATGGTGATTAAACTCAATCTTCTGCCTCTTCACTGCCTGGAAGTAGGAGACAGGGGCTGAAAGTTCCAATCCTGTAATCATGGCTTGGTCTTTTTGGGGACCCCAGCCCCCAGTCACCTCACTAGCATACAAAAGACATTATTAACACTGTAGATTCCAAGGGTTTAGGAGCTGTGTTATAGGAACAAGGGTTAAAGACCAAATATTTATTTTCTATTATACCAAACCTCTGGTACAGATCCAGTATTGTGATTGGCTCCGTGCTTCCTATCTGTCACTCAACTGTGAGTGATGGGAGGGAAAGGAGCATTTCTTACTCACCTTTCATTTAGTGAACTAACTGTTCTTGGCATTGAACTCAGCTTTTTCTGAATTGGTCCTAGGTATTATGCTATCATTTCTTGATATATATGTATACTATTATTGGCACAGAGTCAGGCGTGGTTAAAATTCTACCTCTAGTTATATACTCCAAAGATTTGAAAACTGAGAATCAAACAGATATTTGTATATGAGTGTTCATAGTATCACTATTTATGGTAGCCAAAAGATGGAAACTATCCAAGTATCCATCAACAGGTGAATGGATAAACAATGCCATGTATATGATTATGTATATATATATGAATACTAAATCTGGTGATCCTAAATTGCTATCTTTCTAGATCTGGTAACCCTGAATTGTAATCTATATAAATTATGAAGACATTTAAATACCGTGCTTATTATTAGATTTCAAATAATGTGATTATTTTTATCTTGAGAGAAAAGACACATAGAGTTAGGTTTATTTCAGATTTGTTTTTTAAACATTTATTCAGGTGTTTTGCTCATGTGACTTTCAATACAATAAAATATATAAGCGTGAACTCCTTCCCCCTCATATCCAGGGAATTCTTGAAAAATAGTAAAATTCATTTATTCTAAAACGTACCTGAAGGCAGAAAAATGCCTGAAATTATCAATGTTTGAAGCCAAAACTTGAAGCAATAAGGTGTTACTATGAGAGATTTTAATTTAGACAAAATTTTAATAGTTTTCTGGGGGGACCTTTTTGAGTTGGAATTATGTATTTTAGATATTTTCCAACCCTGTATAATGACATTAAATGAGGATAATCTGTTTTCTCTTAAATTATATGGAAGAAATGTAAACGATTTTTTTCTCTTTTTTTTTCAGATTCTTCATAGAGTTGGAAGCAAGACATCAGAATAATATCTTTATAGATGATATAAGTGACATTGTGGAAAAACATACAGCATCCACATTTGACCCATATGTGAAATACTGCACAAATGAAGTGTACCAACAGCGAACACTACAAAAATTGTTGTAAGCAATGTTGAATACTACAGTTTTAGTAGTCTAACCTAGTTTTAATTAGGACACATTGACTGAAGTTAGTTGGTCTTTAAATCATATTTAGAAATTGTCTTTTGATGGGCTACTTCCCATGGGAGAAATGTTTATGAGGATTACTTTTAGGGTAAGGCTGTTTGAGTAGAAAAATCCAGTGCGTGGAGAATTTTCTTTCTAATGAAATTATAGTTTGTATTTGTTGTTCTTTGTTTTTCAGTTGCTGCAAGACACAGAATTGATCATCCCTCCAAATCCCCCAGTTTTCTAAGCCGTTAACTGGCAATTAGGTGGTTTGCTGGAGGCCTAGAGGGGGTTCTTGAGTAGATGGAGCTAGAAAGTAGGATGCAGTATTTTCTCTACTATTCTCGTCTTCTTCCTTTTAATTGACAGCTATAATAAGTTGTTTATTAAACTGCTGATTTTTCTCTGTGGGAAGTTAGGGCTAGGAGAAGACAGAAGATCTGAAGGAAAGCAATAGAAAAAAAATGTTCTTAAAGGTTATAATTATGCCATAAAAAAGAGTCAGGCAATAAATTTCCCTCCACACCTCTTTTTTGTTCTTTTTAGGTTAGGTTCGGTATGTATGCCATCTCTATCCTTAAAAGAGTCAGCGCTTGTTCAGCAATATGTATATTAATTTTTAGGGCCCCTGTTCATCAGAAGTAGCTGTTTGTTTTATAGCACAATTGAGCATTGCTGTAAACCCAGTGTGGGGGCTTACAGGCTATTATCATTCTCACCCCCTCCTGTGAGTTGTGGCATTTATGACCAGAGTGTGGGGCTTTGGTCAGCTTCTATGCAATGTGTGAGACCCCTGTGGAGGGGGTGGGGGTGATGATTACCTCATGGCTGCTTGAAGAAATAGTCAAAGCCCCCAAGTTGGCGAGAGGGGCTAATTATGCCCCCTCTCTCCTCCACATCCTCATGAAATTCTCATATGGACAGAGTGGAAAACCCTCAACTGCCAACCCCGAATGAGGTTTTTAGTACAAAGCAGGGTTTGTTCGCACTATTGACATTGGAGCTGGGTAAATCTTTGTGGTGGGCTGTCCTATACATTGCAGGATGTTTAACAGCATCCTGGCCTCTATCTGCTAGATGCCAAAAATGTCTGTCTGCAGACATTGCAGAGATCCCCTGGGGGCAAAATCACACCCTTCACTTCCCCTAACCCTACCCCCACCAACCCTGATATAGGGACAGAGAGGTTGCTGTATAACTGTTAAAAAAATGCAAGCTCATGTTTGAATTAGAGCTAAGTTTGGCTGTCATTTTGTTTTATAGCATTTAAAAATGTGAATAAGTACTGCTATACGTTACGTGACTCTTAAACATAGAAGTTTTGTCTAAATTAGCTTAATGATGTCATCATGTCAGCTTTCGCATGGAAATTAGTAATTGTGTTTTCAGGGGCTTTGTTGCAGTTGATGTGAATTTAAGGTTACTGCAGTGATTTTCATTTTCAGCTGCATGTTAGAAATGCCTGGGAATCTTTGAAAATGAGCTGATAAACAGTACCCGGAGTGCATCCCAGACCATTTAATCAGAACCTTTGGGAGGTAGGGAAAGGGACCTGGGACCTGAGTGATTTAGATATACAACCAGTTTAGAGTTTGATTTTTTTTTTAACTTTCTAAAAATCTTTTCAAAGCTATCAGAGAAAGGAAACTTAAAACTTCTCAATTTGAGAAAAATGAAAATATTTCTGTTTAATTTCTTTCAATTTGCTATTCTGGGTATTTCCCAATTTTT
This sequence comes from Microcebus murinus, assembly GCF_040939455.1. Taxonomy (NCBI): domain Eukaryota; kingdom Metazoa; phylum Chordata; class Mammalia; order Primates; family Cheirogaleidae; genus Microcebus; species Microcebus murinus. The sequence goes on along the minus strand of NC_134104.1, from coordinate 104,685,261 downwards.
TTTAACAGCCTTGAATGAAATAATTTAATTTTCAGAAAAAATTAAAAAAAAAAAAGCTCACTATTGCCACTTTCCTGGCTCTTTTTTCGCAGACCAAGGTAATACAATATTCATTTCCACCCCCTAATCTCTCTTGCCTCTTGAAATCCCCTTGGAAAGTGGCAGTGGGCCTCTGCAGAGCTCCTCAGGGGTGAAGTTTGGTGAGAGAGTGAGAGTTAGGGGATGAGGAGATTAAATTGAGAGTCAGAAAACTTCGCAAGTTAGGGACCTTTCTGAGTCTCTTACTGGAATCCCAAACTGGCTTTCCTTAAAAGCTATGTAGGTGGTTCACATGCAATAATATATGCCACAGTATCTTGCTAGGTTCCATTAAAAACCCCAGAGCAGCATTGCCATTGTTCCTATGTCAATAGGAGAGGGAGAGAAATATTCTGGCTGATGTGGTCAAAAGGTTTTCTGTCTTACAATAATAAGTCCAGCCTCACTGGTAATTTCTTAGATCATTGGCTATGACTAGAGGATTGATTGAAAACATATTATTTGCTATCTTATTAATGGGTTGTGTTTATAGATGATCAGATACGAGATCTGGGTACTAATTTATAAACGACATGTTCACCATTGTGATGCCATGACCTCTTCATTTGTTCGCTTTCTACTTGTATAAAATTCTGGCTTATACATTTTCATCTTATTGTTATTATTTTTATGTGAAACTCGCATCTAATATTCAGCCTTGAATATAAAAGGCAGATAAGCCATTCATATTTGCTTATGTAATTATGTTTATGTTTTCCTATATTCATTTAAACATTACTGATAATGTATGAATTTTTCACAGTATTTTGTAATACATTTTTACTTCTTAACTTGAGGAGGATATATTTTGAAGTTTCTTGTTTCTTTGGTTTTTCTCAGAGCCACCAACCCATCCTTTAAAGAAGTGTTGTCAAGGATCGAGTCACATGAAGACTGTAGGAACTTACCCATGATCTCTTTCCTCATTCTCCCCATGCAGAGGGTGACACGCCTGCCATTGCTGATGGATGTAAGACATGCTTTCTCCTCTGTGCATATCTGTGCTGCTCTAAATCTGATTAAGAAAATTATTCTTATTACACTTAATGTATATATCTTCTCTAAAATTCCTCCATTATGTGATAAGGTGCTATTTGGTTGGAAAGTTTCACCTGTGTCTGATATCTCTGGAGATTATCTTTCATTTAAGATTATATGGTCATTCTGAAGAAATTAAATTACATCACCCACTTACTCACCATTTTTTGAAATAGGAAGAATAGTGGCTTCTCAAAGTCAAGAAACCTGGATTCCATTTCTGGCTGAGTCACTAGGCGTGTGACCTTGGGCCACTCACTTAGTATCTTTGAGCCTGCGTTTCCTGGGGTGAATCACCAAGATCCCTTCATCTGTAATGTTCCAGGGTGCTCTGGGGCTTCTCTTTCACCCAGGAATGAGACTCTTTTCAGCATGACAAGGCATAACCTTGCCTATATTATGCATTGTGCAAAGTGGGTGAGAAAAGCCCAGCATCCTTCGTGTTTTAGGCAACATTCACGAAGAAAACAAATGTTTGACTTTGAACCTTGGCAAGACATGGCTGGGAGAAGTGAGTAGAGACTGCCTGGTATGAAGTGCAACTGGGGAGACAGGTAGGCCGTGGGCGGGAGCATCTGCCACTGGCTGCACCGGAACTGCAGGTGCAGCAATGAGAGGAAACCTGGGTGGCCTGACACAGGTCCCATCCTGCCTGTGGGCCACAGACTGTGTTTTTGATCCAATTAGAATATTTTGTCATAATTCTACTTTAAAATTGGATCGTAATGTCGATATAATATCAGTTTTTACATTCTTGATTTTATAAATCAAAACACAGGATAAAAATAGAGCAAAAATTATGATTAAGGTTACAAAGTAAATTTCATATCCTATATCCCACTGTAAATTCTAAGAGTTATTCTAAATGATCACTGAAATTTTAAAATGTATATAATTATATGATCATGACCACTTAGTTGGCTGCTGCAGTCTGGAAGAGGCTTTGTTAGTCATTTTAGAATTCAGAGCACCTTGCTGCTCTCCAAGTCCACCTCAGTCTACTGCCTTAACACCTTCCCCGCCCATCACCTGTAACTTAGAAACTTTTCTCCTGGATAAGTATTGGGAAACTTGTGATTTTGAAAATTTAGCACCAACTCCTTTTTTTTGAGATTAATATTTACCATGTCTAAGGATAGAATGCTAGGTTATCAGAACCAAATTTTATTTTAAAAAGAAAACTTTGATCCATATAAGGAAATATTATTTCAAACATTACTATTTTTTAAAATGAGAAATGGATGCTTTCTAAATATAAAATTTGTCATCATGTTACATTTTTGAATTTTCAAGGTTCTTTTTCTTCTGAAAATGAATTTTCTTCTGCCAGTGGCCCACAGAGTGTGTTCATTTCTTCTGAAATGAATTTTAGCTATGTTTCCTTAGATTCTGTATAATGCTGTGATCTCCCAGCCTTTTTTTTTTTTTTTATCATCTCTCTGTTAAATTTTTGAGAAGATTGCTTGAATAGAATAGTACTGCAAAATCTAACACACCATGATGTATAATGTTGGGAATTCATGCCATGATTGTCCAGTAGGCTCTAAACGTTATTGGGTCACTAACCCTTTTGAGATTCTGAGTAGAGCTGTAGTTTTTCTTCCTCGAAAATTCACATATGCACAAAATACTAAGAATTTCTTGTCTCAGGGATATAAACCAGTATTTTTCATATTGCTTTCATACCCAGTTGTGGGTTATGAAATTAATTTTTGAATCATGAACAGTGTTTTAAAAAAAAATAAAGCAGAACACATGTGCATGGCTTATAATGTGGTTAAATCTTGTTTCATAAAAAAAACTTTGTTTCATTTATGTGTGCATGTGTACTGGTTGCAGGGTAAATGTATTTCTTACAGTCATAGTCAAAAAAATATAAAAGCCATTAATATAAATCTGCAGATGGTGCACTCTGCAGATGGTGCACTGTGTGCTTCTCATCTATCATATAGTAACAATCCTGACACCCAGCTTTCAGGTTTATAGATCTGACCCTCATCCACCTTTAAGGTACCAGTGGCTTACCAGCTGCCAACCTACTTTCCTCCTCTGCCCATTGTCTATTCCCCTAATCCATGTTTCATATGTAAGAATCTGACCATCTGACAGACTCTGAATGTACTTAAAATGTTGTTTCTTCAATTTTACTTCTTTTGGAAATTTAGTTAAACTTGTTAATTGAAATGAACACTTTTTTTTTTTTTTTTTTTTTTTTTTGTGAGAGGGGAGGGACAGAGTCACCTGGGCTGGAATGCAGTGGTGCAATCATAGCTCACTGAAGCTTTGAACTCCTGGACTCAAGGGATCCTCCAGCCCCACAAAGTGCTGGGATTACAGGTGTGAGCCACCACACCTGGCCTAAAATGATACTTTTAACAACTAAAATGGTTCCCTAAGCTTTGAATGTGTATAGTTTCAAGAGTTACATGTAATTCAGTTTGCCTCTTTGAACTTGATTTTACCATCATGAATGAAATTTCTTAGTATAAATATATCAAGAGAAAACCTACCAGCCTTTTTTTCCCTTGCTCTTTTTATGCACATTGTATCATCTACAAACACAATTACCTCTAATAATAACCATTATGATGTTGATAATTAAAGTAACTCTTATTTATTGAGTGCCTACTATATGCGAGGCACTTATAAAGAATTTTACATAAATTATCATTTAAACCTTGCAAGAACCTTGTGATATAGTTGGCATTCCCCTGATGTTACAGATGGAGAAACTGAGGATTATAAAGATGGGGTTGGTGATTTGCCCAAGGTCAAATAACTTGTAAGGGAAAGACCTGGTATCTGAAACCAGCTCCCCTGCCTCTGAGTTCTGTCTTCTTATTAACCATTCCCTGGATTTACTTGGAGTGTGTGTTTAAAGATTATTTCCTGGCTGGGTGTGGTGGCTCACTCCTGTAATCCTAACACTCTGGAAGGCTGAGGCAGGAGGATAGCTCAAGGTCAGGAGTTCGAGATCAGCCTGAATGAGACCTGTCTCTACTAAAAATAGAAAGAAATTAATTGGCCAACTAAAAATATATAGAAAAAAAATTAGCTGTGTGGTGGCACACGCCTGTAGCCCCAGCTACTTGGGAGACTGAGGCAGAAGGATTGCTTGAGCCCAGAAGTTTGAGGTTGCTGTGAGTAGGCTGATGCCATGGCACTCTAACCTGGCAACAGAGTGAGACCCTGTCAAAAAAAAAAAAAAAAGATTATTTCCTAATTTTTTAATTGGGTTTAATATTGTTTTCATGCTTATCTATAATATTGTGTTCAGCATTGTTAAATTTGCTATGATAAGAGGATATGGCTGGTCATGGGTTTTATTTTACTTAATGAAATAAATTCATTGATTTTGTGCACTTTGAATTCATTACAGACTATATGTCAAAAAACACCTAAGGACTCTCCAAAGTACGAAGTCTGCAAAAGGGCCTTAAAAGAAGTGAGCAAGGTAACTGCTGGATAGCTCCTCAGACAGCAAACCATTCAGATACCTCAGAAGACAGTGTGTTGGCTTGATACTGTAAACTCGTAGATTCTTACAGCCATTTTCACCCATTAACTCCCTCTCACCGCTACCCTTCCCAGCCTCTGGTAACCGTCATTCTACTTTCTGTCTCCAGGAGGTCAATTGTTTTTAATATTTAGCTCCCACATATGAGTGAGAACATGAAAGATTTATCTTTCTGTGTTTGGCTATTTCACTTAACATAATGTTCTCCAGTTCCATACTTGTTGTAAATGCCAGGATTTCATTCTTTTTTTTGGCTATGTAATATTCCAATATATGTACCACAATTTCTTTGTCCATTCTTCTGTTGATGGACACTTAGATTGATTCCAAATTTTGACTATTGTGAATAATGCTACAATAAACGTGGAAGTGGAGATATCTTTTTTTTTTTTATTTCGGCATATTATGGGGGTACAGATTTTAAGGTTTCAATAAATGCCCATTTCCCCCCCCTCTGGAGATAATCTTTTTGATGTATTGATTTCTCTTCCTTTGGAAGAGAAATATAGCCAGGAGTGGGATTTCTGGGTCATACAGTAGTTCTATTTTTAGTTGTATGAGGACCCTCCACACTGTTCTTCATACTGATTTACATTCCCACCAACAGTGAGAGTTCCCCTTTCTCCACATCCTCACCAGCTTTTGTTATTGCTTGTCTTTGATAAAAGCCATTTTAACTGGGGTGAGATGATGTGTCATTATAATTTTGATTTGCATTTCTTTGATGATTAATGATATTGAACATTTTTTCATAACTTGTTGGCCATTTGTATGTCTTCTTTTGATAAATATCTATTCAAATCTTTTGCCCATTTTTTAATGGGCAAAAGATTTGCCCATCAAATTTGCCCATTTTATTTTTTTCCTGTTGAGTTGTAGAGCTCCTTATATATTCTAGTTATTAATCCATGATCAGATGGGTAGTTTACAAATATTTTCTCCCATTCTGAGGTTGTCTCTTCATTTTGTTAATTGTTTTCTTTGCAATGCAGGAGCTTTTTAGCTTCATGTGATCCCATTTGTACAATTTTGCTTTGGTTGTCTGTGTTTGGGGGATATTACTCAAGAAATCACTGCCCCAACCAATGTCCTGAAGTGTTTCCCCAATGTTTTCTTTTAGTAGTTTCATAGTTAGAGGTCTTAGATTTAAGTCTTTTATCCATTTGGATTTGATTTTTGTATATGGTGAGCAAAAGGGTCTAGTTTCATTCTTCTGCATATGGATATCGCATTCTCTCAGCACCATCTGTTGAAGAGACTGTCCTTTCCCGTACTGTATGTTCTTGGCACCTTTGTGGAAGATGAGTTCACTTAAGTGTGGATTTATTTCTGGTTCTGTATTCTCTTTCCTTGGCTATGTGTCTGTTTTTATGTCCGTACCATGCTGTTTTGGTTGCTATAGCTCAGTAGTATAATTTGAAGTCAGGTCATGTGATTCTTCCAGTTTTGTTCTTTTTGCTCAGGATTGCTTTGGCTATTCTGGTTTTTTTGTGTTCCACATAAATTTTAAGATTTTTTTTCTATTTCTGTGATGAATATCATCAGTATTTTGATGGGGATTACATTGAATTGAAGATTAGTAGCATGTACATTTTAACAGTATTGATTTTTCCAATCCATGAACATGGAATATCTTTCCATTTTTTGGTGTCCTCTTCAATTTATTTCACGAATGTTTTATAGTTTTCATTATAGAGATCTTTCACTTCTTTGGTTAAGCTTAGTCCTAGGTATTTTATTTTATATGTAGCTATTGTAAATGGGATTACTTTCTTGGGTTCTTTTTTGGACTGTTTACTGTTGGCATATAAAAATGCTACTGATTTTTGTATGTTGATTTTGTGTCCTGCAACTTTATTGAAGTTTTTTTATTTAATAAATATTCATTAAGTATAACCACTGTGCCAGGCACAATGCCAACCCCTGTACATTGGATGATGAATGAGATGTGGTTACTGTGCTGGCGGAATGTGCAGTGTGAAGAAGACAGACGTTAAATAGAATTACAATCGGTGGTGGTTGGCCACATAATAGGGAAGTGCGGAGCGGTGTCTAAGCAGAGACGTAATGCAATAGTGGCTGCAAGCTACGGACTGGGGGAAAGAGCGTGTCTCAGGTGTGTGTAGAGACTCGGAGGCAAGAAAGCACTGGGGAATTTGAAGAACCGGATGTTCTTCTTGTGACTAGAATCCAGTCTAAGAGAGTGAGATAGAGCAAGTAGTGGGGAGTCAGTTGTGTGGGGCCTTGTTAACACATTAGGGAATTGGGATGTCTTATCCTAAGACGTCATGGAGGGTGTAAATTTGTGTGTTATGAAGATGACAATGGGATGGGACTAGTTATGAGACCAGTTATAGTTGATTAGGCAAGAGGTGTCAGGGGCCTCTACTGATGTGATGGTAAGGTGGAGACAAGTCTACCTATATACTGGGGAGGTAGGCTCAGGGATTGATTGGGTAAGCATATTGGGGACAGAAGGACATTGTCTTGCTTGGACAATGAAGGGGATCCTCTTATTTGTCTACTATAGGATCATAGAGAGAAGCTGATGAGTTTCAGTTTGGACGTGTTGTAATTGAGATTCCTATTGTAATATGTACATATTGTAATATGTAATACATATTATAATATGTAATATGTAATTGAGACATCCAAGCTGGCTGAATAAACAAATCAGAGCTCTGAGGGGAGATCTGAATTAGAAATGGGATTTTGGAACCATGAGCATAGGGGTGATATCTGAAGCTGGAGAGTGGATGAGATTACCTAGGGAAAGTATGTAAAATGAGAAGAGCAAGGAGTATGAGACCCAATCAGGAGGGATGCCAACATTCCTGGTCTTATTAGGGAAAAGGAGCCAGCAAAGGATACTTAAAAAAAGAAAACAAAATAAAACATATCAGAGAAGAAGAAGGAAATCCATAATGGCCTGGCAAAAGGCAGATAATTTGATGGTCGACCCTGTTGAATGCTCCTGGAAGATAAAGTGACATAATGATGGCTGTGTTCACTGGGTTTGCCATCAGGTAGTGAGTGTGGAAACCAGAGTGGAATGTGTTGAGGAATGAGGGAGGTGTGAATGTGCAGCCGGCCAGCAGTGGTAGCTCTTCCAAGAATCCGGCAGGAGTGGAAAGAGAAAGAGCTGTAGCTTAAAGGGAAGGGAGAGAGAGTCATTGTTTATTTATTTTAAGATGGGAAAAATGTGGGTGTGGTTAGCTACTGATTGGAATATCTAGCTGAGAGGAAGATAAAGAAGGCATAGGAGTGACTGAGGACACTGTATAGCCAGGCACAGAGGAGCAATGGCAGTGACAGCATCAAAAGCTTCCTAACTGTCTACAGCTACATAACCCCCACCCCGTTTGAATTTGTTATGTCTTTATACCACTTTACTGTGAAGTACTGTTTCTTTTAACTAACTTTAAATTGACTCACTATGTTACTTATTCTTGTCCTTGCTAATATTAATTATTAATATAAAATCATGGGTTTTATAAGCTAGTTGTTTATGATTCTAACATACATGTTTATATTAAAAGATTTATTAAATATATCTGGGAGCCACTTAAATTCATCTCTTCTCCCATCAGTGGTCTGCAGACCCACTTTGGAAAACACTAAGAGAAAAAAACAGCCTGACCTTGTATGCAGAAAGGTCAAGCTGCCTCTGAACAATTCCCAGCCTGACCACTTACCAGCTGTGTGACCTCACACAAGTTACTGAATCTTTGAACTCTAGTTTCCTGATCAGTTTAATGCAAATGATGACAGCACATAAATACATTTATCATGGGGTGGTGAGGGGCTTGCCTGAGAAAATGCATTGAAGTGTTCGTTGTAGTGCCTGGAACATAATAAGAGATTGGTGAATGTTTGCCGTTACCACTTGGAATAATTTATATATGAGGCAAAGAAGGAGAAGTTACCTGAGGTGCTACTGCTCAGGAAGGTCTCTCCTCCAGGACCACAAATCCTGTGCTGCCTCCTGAGAGGAGAAGTTAGGGAGGAGAGGGCCTTTAGGAAAAGCTACTAGAGAAGTTCTAACCTTGTACATAAGAGAGATTTTGATAAATTCTGCTTGGTTGTTACTGAGAAATTGAAAAGAAAGAATTTGCACAGAAGACAAAATAAGAAGGTAGTAGTAATTGGTTGTTGAATTAAACCAGGAATGTTACTTAATTTTTTCCAAGAATTTCACATCCCAGTTATAGTAGACTAGTATGTTCCTTCAGGAATCTCCTGTTCACTTGATTTCATACCGGTACTTTCAGGAAAGGCTGGCAAAGATGTACTGGGCAAGTGAATTGCTCTACCTTTATACTGAAAGTATACAAAAGGCTATCATGTGAAGAGATACAGTCCCAGAGACTTGTTTTCTCTATAAGGCAGCATTTCTTTTTCTCTCTTGAGCATAAGTCATAAATATCAAGAGTTATTCCCCCAGACTCGTAGTGTTATATGGGAACTGAAATCACTACTATAGACATCTCGAGAATTAATCTTTGTCATTTGTGAAGGTTACTGATAGGGTTTTATAGATTCTGAGAAAACAATATCATTATTTTCAGCAAAAATAGTGTGTATACAGAGCATTTATGAGTCTCTGGGGCTTCCCAAGTGCTAATTATTTCCTGGGAGGGAAATCTGCTTTTGAAAGTGAGGTACCTCTCTCCTTGACCTTTAACTCTGCTTACTATTCTGTTCCCAGTTGGTTCGACTGTGCAATGAAGGAGCCCGGAAGATGGAAAGGACCGAGATGATGTACACAATTAATTCCCAGCTGGAATTTAAAATTAAGGTATTCTCTTACTTATGTTTATTAGTTGCTTTTGCTTAAGTCTTATCTAAATAGAGATAGTTGAGAACAACAAAGTGGATAGGAGCTTGCTTTTCAAAGAAGAATCATAAATTGGTTAGAGAGAGGCTGGCAGAAGGAGTAGCAGATGCTTTGGGCAATTCTGCTCTTGCTTGCACCAAAGTGACCTTTCTCCACATTGTGAAGTTAAGTATTATCTAAAAAGCACATTTTTTCCCCCCAGGAAGACACCAAATGTGGGAGAAAGTGTAGTTAAAATAATAGAATTTTAAAATTGAAAGGAGAGTTCTTCAATAATCTCAAAATGTCCTAAAAAACAATGGTATCCCATGAGCTGAACCAGGGTATTCTCCTAAATCAAATAAGGACACTCCTTTTCCCATTTGCAAAGCAGATCATTAATGGACAGTTCTTTTCAAGTTGGTTTTTCTCCTATGACTCTTTTTTGAATATGTGCTGCTTGTTACTCCTTGTTTAATACTGCTCTTGAGCAGATGACAAGATGAACAAAGAAGAAGAAAATGACAGTTAATGGCAAATCTAGGTCATGGCTAGTCCTTTGTTGGCTCACAGCTTAGTTCTTAATGGATGTGAGTGTTTGTGATTATGATTCTATTAGTTTTATAGCACATAAATTTAATTAACCAATTTTAAATGACTGGACACATTTTTCCCTAGTGAAAGTGTTTCTAATTCAGGAAGTAGAATTATAGTGAGTAGCATTTCATGGTATTCTATTGAGAGCAGATTCTCTGCCATGTGATATAGTTCAAGGACCGTAGACATAGTGTAGCTACATCCTTTCATTTTATAAATGAGGTAAAGAAGCCCAGAAAATAATTGTCGGCAGATTCACTTGGCTAGCAGTGGTGAAATCAGCACTAGGGTCCAGGCGTCCTGACTTGCAGGTCAGCGTAGACTCTTCTACCATAACATCCTTACTGTAACAGTTTAGATGCAGAAACTTGATCCATAAAACAGAAGATGATGTGTACTTGCTGAAAACAATACACACACACTCACTTTAATAGTCATAATGTCCTCATACAGAAATTATAAAACACAAAATTTTCTTTTGCATAAGAAATCTCTGGAAAGTTACAGAAGAAATTAGTTATCAGTCATTCCCTGTGGCAAGGGGCAGTGGTTAGTGAGCAGAACTGGGCGGATGAGGAATAGAGATGGGAAGGAGACTTTTCACTTAATACTTTCTTATAGTACTTGCTTTTTTTTTTTTTTTTTAACCCCCTCCCTCTGCCACCACTACAATATTGAATTTATTATTCAATGAAACTTTTTGCAGCAGCTTTGTGGAGGTTGAGTTGGGAAGTAGTAAGACCAAGACGGAAGGCCAGTTAGGAGACTCTCACACAGGGTGCCGGGAGCAGGCCACCGGTGGTGATGTCCCCGGGCCCTGTCTCGCTGCTGGGCAGAATCACACCATCACTCAGGTGGGGAATCCAGGAGGAGGAACAAGTTGGGGGAAATGCAGTAAGTTCAATTTTGGCCATATTTGGTTTATGGTACAACTTTAGCTGCTACTTATACAGCTGCTATTACTGTGAGAATACTGGTTGAGTTATTTACTATGTGCCATTTCCATGTAGTCTCATTTCATTCTCACAAGAACCCCATGAAGTATTCTGTTTAATGTTATTACCCCCACTTTATAGATGAAGCATCTGAAGCTAGAGAGATTAAATAATTTGCCCAAGGTCATACACCAAGATGCAGTGAAGTTTGGATTCATACCTTTGTCTGACTGCGGCATCCACATTCTTAGCAATGACAGGGTAATAATGTGGATATTTTTCTAATTTGGAGGGCTAAATAAAATTTATGTGTGTGTGGGGGCATATGTGTAGGCATAAACACACACATTTTTTCATTTTTAAATTTGCAAGTTTGTGGAAGAGCATCATGTACTGAACAGTGGTAATATGATAGAGGGTGGAAGCATGCCTGGACTGGCACTAGGAAGCCAGTAGAAATTAAGAGTATGGGTTCTGAAGCCCGTCTGAATTGCAATAGTAGCTGCACCACTTACTAGTACACTGACAATACAACCTTGGCTATTACTTACCTTTTCAAGTCTTGGTTTTCTGAACCATAAAATGAGTCTGATAATAATACTTTCCCTCATGGAGTTCTTGTGAAGATTAAATTATTTAAGAGATGTAAAGGACTTGAAACAAACCTGATTCATAATAAGCAAACAGTAAAGATTATTGAGAAGCTGTATTGGAATAGTTTCATAGGCATAGTGGGCACGTTGCAGAGTGAATGGGATGTGAAACAGTTTAAACAGGATTTCATTCAGGAAGCTTGACTATAAAGAGGACAGGCCAGTGATAGTAACTAGAGGAGGCACAAAGTCTAAGGACCATTTTAGTGAATAGTCTTCAGGATATCCTGCAGGTTGCAGAAAGGGAAGCAGTACTAATGAGATGGGGGAAATCAAGGGAATAAGGTCTTAGAGTTGCAAGCAAGGTGTTGAGGTAGGAGAGCTCATCCTCTGAGATGGGAGGAAAGAAGTGACGGTTGTAGAGAAAAAGCTGGTTGCCAAACCAAGATGATCAAAGACCAGAGATTAGTTGGTGCCTCAAATCCAGAGTCTTTTCCCTCTAGATCACAGGTTTTTCTAAGAGTTGCCTCTATAGAGTAAGGAAGAATTATTTTTTGTCTTGTGATAGAAAGTTTGACCCGATAGAAAATATGCACATGGAAAAGTTGAGGGTTCTCAGGCTACCCCACAAGCTGTAAGTTGTGATTGAGCAAGGTGGCGGTGTGTTGGTTGGTAGAAGGGTTTGCTGGTTGATATTTGGGGGCCTTGCTAATGAATAGAAGTCCAAGAAATAACAGACAAAATGAAGAACTCTAATGTGTTAAAAAGTCTTTATGTTCAAGACAGTCTTGTGATTTCTCAAAACGTTAAACAGGATTACCCAGTGATCCACCAGTTCCATACCCAAGAGAACTGAAAAGAGGTATTCAAACAAAAACTCATACATGAATCTTCATGCAACATTATTCATAATAGCCAAAAAAGTGGAAATAACCCAAATCAACTGATGAATTGATAAACAAAATATGGCATATCTATACAATGGAATATTATTCAGCTATAAAAAGTAATAAAGTTCTGATATGTGCTACGACATGGATGAACCTTGGAAACATTATGCTAACTGAAAGAAACCAGATTAAAGGTCACATATTATATAATTCCATTTATGTGAAATGTCAGTAGAGGTCAATTCAGAGTTAGATTAGTGGTTGCCATGTGCTTGGGAAAGGAGGAGTGGGAGTGACTGTATATGGGGAATATGCGTATCAGATTTCTTTTTGAGGTAATGAAAACATTCTAGAATTAGTGACGATTATTGCATGACATTGTGAATATACTAAAAACCATTGAATTATATGTACCGTTTGAAGTGGTGAAACGGTGAATTTTATATTATGTAAATTTTATCTCAATTTAAAAAAAAGTATTTGCTCTTCAGAAGCTCTTCCTTTTCTTGCTGCCCCATAAAATTAGTTATATCTTATGTTGAGGCTAGTTTTCTAGAATGCTGAGTGACACAAAAAATAATGAAACGTCTTTTCTCTATAGGCATTACTTCAGTATTGGTTAGACCTTGTCTGTGAATTTCTGTTTTAGCTTCATACCTGGATTCTAGTCTCAGAGCTTCCTTACTAGAGGAATTCACTCATGCTCACTTTGGGTGGTTTTGATTTCTTTTATTTTGGTCATTTTAATAGTCTGAAGAAAACTTATCTGAATGAGTTCAGTCACCCAATAATAACTTTGAAACATAAACCACTTACAGTATCAGATTTTTGTTTTCAAAAGAAGCATAGACAATATTGAAAGCCACTGTCAATTCTAGGTGTGTAGGTAGAAATTTATTTTTGCCTAGTGATGTGTGAGGAGTCCATAAAAATCAATGTACTTTAAAAACAATCAAACAATTGAAAAACCTTTCCTTCCCCATCCCCTACACTAAGAATAGTCATGTACACTGGAACTTAACCGTAATACTGTCCTTGGTTCATCTTGTAGGGTTACACACAATAGCAAGATAGCTCTGAGTTTCCAGTAATTACAGCCCTCCAGCAGGACCCAGCCTGACACAGGAGTGTTTGTGGTGACCTCTTGTGTGTGTGGACTGGTTCTCCTGAGTTATTTAAGCAATCTCTCTGTCTGTTGACCTTTAAGGTCTCAGCTGTCCTTGTTGGTTAATTGTCTGAATTGAGATTTTTTGAGCTGGAAACTTCATGAACTCCCTTAATAGCCGGTTTTGAAAAGCTTGGAGTTAGCCATAATCTTTTATCTTCCTTTTTAAACCTTCAGGAATATAGTATCTAACTAATGAGCAACCTTCTTATGAAAGTCCTTGATATAATTTTTAAAAATATGAAATCCTTTCTTAGCCTTGTCATTTCCTCTCAAATATCTTCAATTTCCTTTAGCTATTTTTAATCATTATTTCCTGAAAAGGATGACATTTGATGCTCGTTGCTTATTTTATGAATGTAGGCTTTTAAACCAGATTTTGGGCAGTAAACATTTTTGGTAACTTAAAAAAAAAGAGCTATCAAGCATAAGGATTATTCTGTGGTTCTGAGAATTTTCTAGTTGGCTTGTACAAGACTGAATAAAGACAAAAAGACTATGCAATTCCTGGGATACCACCTTTTCTATGGGTTTATGATGGATTATTGGGGAAGAACTTTATTTTCATAGCCAAAGTGGCATGATGTTTTCAGGTATGAACTTCGATGGGAAAAACTACCAAAAACTTAACAAGAGATGTTCTCAAGAATATGGTTAAATGGATAATCAGTAGATAAAATATAAGTTTGTAGATTTTTTTTTCTCTTGAAAAAGGCTCTTTAGTTCATATTATAAATGCAGGCATTATTATTTGTCTCTTGTTAGTTATCTTAGAGTTATCTATGTTTTTTTGTATGTTTAGATTCTGGTTCGAGATATTTAAAATAAGTGCAGTTCACACTGATAGATTTCATTACTAGGCTTCTCAGTTTTAAGTGACTGCTTACTTCAATCTTCTTTTTCAGTTGACAGTTAATAGAAGGGTCATAATTTTTGATTGAACCAGTAACATTTTCTCATTGAGTTTTAGTTTCATATTGACAAGTTAATATTTTTTATATTGGAAGATAAATTGTTCTTTTTTAGTTTTTCTTGGGGAATGTGCTGTACTTCTAGTTTATTTAAGTGTTATTAATATATGCCTATAAAATGATGATGCATACCATAATATATATCATTCATTTGAATGTTTTATACTTTACTTTCTATTATCTTAAAATAACTTTAATTTGGCATTGGGCACTGAGTTTTTCTCTTTTTGTAGCCTTTTCCTTTAGTCTCCTCTTCCCGGTGGTTGATAAAAAGAGGTGAGTTGACAGCCTACGTGGAAGACACTGTGCTTTTTTCAAAAAGGACATCCAAACAGCAAGTCTACTTCTTTCTCTTTAACGACGTGCTCATTATCACCAAGAAGAAGAGGTAAGTCTTTGTCTGGTGTTGCTGGCTAGACATCCGGTTTTAAAGTTCTATCATTCTAATGCTTGTTAGAATGGTCATCCTTTAAAAGCTGGAGGTGTTGGATGTATAGTTCCTACATATTGAATCGTAATTGCATCTGTGCTTAAATTACCTGTAGAGTTAAGACTTGAATCAGCAGCATCATAATTCTGACCAAACTTTGTTGAGCTTTTACAACATGCAACCTACTGTGCTAAGCATTTTGCACCTTTATATCATTAATTCTCATATCCCATGGGAAGGCAACACTCTTATGTTCTCATCCAGTGTTTTTCAAACTTCTGCCATAGAACCTTTGTGTATAACAGGTTAACATTAGTCCTATTGATGATAGGCTAGGGAGCAGCTCCAGTGCTTCTCGTAACTTAATTTGAAATCAACTGCCCGTAATGATTGTTAGTCCAGAAGTTCTCCTGTGACTGGGAAGGTGTTAGCCAGACTTCCGTCTGAATGGAACAAATGAATGGAAGTTGAATGGCACAGTGTTTGTTCTTACTTTGGACTTCTGGTTGTGTATTCATGTCCAGCTCTAGGAAGATGTCCAGGAGGAATACTGTAGAAGCCTTTTTTTAAACAGAATTTCTTCTTTCAAACCATTCCCATTATTAAAACACATGCACACATGCACACACCCTCAGTTCTGCCTTTCTCTAGGGAACATTCTTTATTAATGTACTCAGTACATGTAAGGTTGTAAAACATCTTCCTGCTAGACTGACATAAATGTTCCATCTTTCCTAGAATACAAATTTAGAGTAAAAACATAAATCTGTGGTGTGTTATTTCCACATATGAAGGAAATGATGAGCTGAATTAATGGCACACCATGGAAGTAGGGTAGTTCATGGGCTACAGTGTAGGGAAGGTGAAGAGAATCATAGAAACAGATCCTTATGAAAATATAAAATAAATGAAATATTGTTTACATGCTATTTATGAGTGGCTGACTTTGTAGCTTGAAAATTCAAATTAATTGAAATACATTGGGCTTTTATTTTGGCTCCTTTTAATCAGACCATATTATGAATTATTTCAGCTGCTTGGATGTCTAGCTGATATGAAAACTTTGTATGGTCTGCCATAATATGACAATGATAAATACATAAAATGATGATAATTATATTTTATACTTCAGGAAATAGTGTTTTCATGTATCCTAGGACAAATTAGTTCTCTTACCTAGAGTAGTCTAAATGTTATAGTAGCAAAGTAGATTTTATAAAGATTGGAGAAGAATTATAATTTTTGTGTTTTTATGTTTTGTTGGTTTCCTATGAGATAGCCTGTTTCCTTGGCTTTTTTCAAGATGTTTTGTTTTTAGGGGAGAGTAATTATATATGTCTCTTCAAATGCCGGAACTTTTAACATCTTCCAGCTGTTGAAATATTTGTTCTGTCTCAGTGGACCAAGAACTTTATCTAAATTTCTGATTTAAATGATAAAACGTATATTGACAGTACCAAGACAATTTTAAATATAAAAGTAGTTTTGATTATGATGATTTTGGTGACTTGATGAGAACATTAAGGATATTTGAACCAGTATAGTGGTTTATTCTTGTTCTTATACAGAATTACTCAATTTTATTCTTGTTCTTACACAGAACTACTCAATAAATACTGACTTTTGAAAGTTAGAATTATGATATATATTGTATCGTACTTAGCAGCATACTTTTCCCTCCACAAGTGGTTTAGCCATTATATTTAATGTTGTTCTCCTAGCTATCCCACATTTATTTACTTGGGTATGTTTGAACTTGTGCTGTTAATAAAAGAAAGAGCAAGATATATAGCTCCAATGGAGTGGGCAACCTGAGTACCTGATTTTGCCTTTTCCAAAACTGGGATTTTCTTGCCTTGAAAATTAGTTTATCATATTTCTAGGGTGCTCTTAACCTAGAGAATAGCATTGGAGGCCCAACCTGTTTATGTCCTGAATATGTGGTGAGGTGAAAAGCTGACCACAGAAACTCGATAAGCAGGCTTGGGTAAAAATGTACAGTATGCACAGCCCTATTTACACTATAGCTTTAAGGAGGCAACTGCAAATGCTTTGCATGCCAGAGGTGGCAGCAAAGGAGATACAACAGCTCTAAGCAAGGCAATAATTTAGGCTTGGCTATGAAGCACAGATAAAGGATAATTACCTGTGCCAGCTCTTTAGGACTGATCCAACCAACCACTGCCTAATTTTAATTCCAGGCTTCAGTCAAGAAGCCTAGCTGCTGGGTCTCCAGTGGTTTTCAGCCTTCAGGAGGCTTCCCAGCTACTAGGGGAGGCCGCTCGGGAGGACAGTTACTCTTCTTCCCCTAGCCCAGACTGGCAGATGGTTCTGAGCATGTTCCATCGATTGCTGGGGAGTGTGGCCCCCCTCAGCTTTGCAGAGCCCGTATTACTGCTAGTCCCTGCAGAACTGGGCTTGGTTAGAGGTCATGGGGCTGTCTTGGAGGACAGGAATTTTTACTTTTTTAGAATATTAAAAGAAAGTTTAATTTTTAAAATTTTTTAGAAATGGGATCTCACCATGTTGCCTGGGGTGAAGTGCAATGGTTATTCACAGATGCACACAGCACATTATAGCCTCAAACTCCTGGCCTCAAGTGACCCCTGCCACCTCAGTCTCCGCCCCCCCCCCCCCCCGCCCCCAGTAGGTAGGACTACATGGATGCACTACTGTGCCTGGCTCTTTAAAAGAAAGTTTAAAGTTCTCGATAGCTCTGGGCTGCTTGTGAGTCATTCTGTTTGTTCTACCAAATATCAAAAGGATACGTGATTAGTTTTTCTACTCTCAATGAGAGTGAGAACTCATTGGTATTTGAAGCTTTGACTAGAAGTTACCTGGGTACTAGAGAAGACTGCTCAACCTTGGCATTATTGACATTTTGGGCCTGATGATTTTTTGCTGGGGTTGGGGGGAGACTGTCTATCTCTATCCACTGTTTGCCAGTAGCACTTCTCTTACAGTTGTGATAATCAAAAATGTCTCTGGGCATTTTGGGGGGCAAAATAGCTCCCCGTTGAGAACCACTGTACTAGAGTGATGGCACACTAAACTAGCCTTGCCTTTAAAGTAATGAAGATGTATAAATCTATCAGACCTGGCACAGTAATAATAGTAATGTCGTATTATAAAAGTAATAGGTTGTCGAGTTGTACTCATAGTTTGATGAATAATAACTTACTATAATATCCATTTGTGCCTAATAACAACTTATTATAATTGCCTGATTACAAAATACACCTACATGTATAACCTTATGGTGTCTAGTTTTAAAATACAGAAAGTGGATCCAATACCTAAATAAGTTCAAACTCCCAGAAGATTTATTTTGTAAGATAGTTAATTGTCTTATTTTTCTCATTTAGTCCTTTATACCTAGCTTAGGCCTTCCCTCCCAATTTTGCTTAAAGCCAAAAGAAAAATTTTCTTCCCTGTATTAATTTCCTACAGCTGCTATATTGAAGTACCACAAAGGGAGTGGCTTAAAACAATAGGAATTTACTATCTCACAGTTCTCAAGGCCAGAAGTCCAGTCAAGGTGTTGACAGGGTCTTCTTCAGAAGGCTCTATGAAAGAATACTTCCTTCCCTCTTCCAGCACCTGGTGGCTTCCTGGCGTTCCTTGGCTTGTGGCAGCATGATGCCAGTCCCTGTCTGTGTCTTCATATGACCTTCTCTCCATTGTCTTTCTGTGTCTCTGAATGTCCCTCTCTTTATAAAGATATTAGGATTGGATTATTGGATTTAGGGCCCACTCTAATCCAGTATGACTTTCAACTTGATTATGTGTGCAAATAACTTACTTCTAAATAAGGTTACATTCAAGGTTCTGGGAGATTAGGTCTTCATCATACCCCTTTGGAGGATACAGTTCAACCCACTACACACCCCTGTCCCATCTCCATTACTTCACTTAAGCATGTAATTAAGAAGTGTGCTGTAATGTCTTAAGCTAGTTCTAGAACACACATTTTAAACATTAATTCATGCCATTTTTCATAGATTTCTGAATGTCATTATGGTCTCATGACTTGAACACCTCTATGTGGCGGTCTCATAGGTTACCTTGATGGCCAGATCTTCTCTTTCAAATCTGTTCCTTCTCCAGGGTTTATTCCCTTCTTAGTAAAAGGCACCTTCATCCACCTACTTGCTCCACAGTAAACCTGCACGGTTACCTAGACTCTCCCTCTGCGTCACTGCACTTCGTATCCGGTCAGTCACCAGTCTTCTCTCCTCTCACATTGCCACCACCCTTGTGCCAGCCACCTCAAACTCTGCCTATAAGACATGCCTAACTGGATTCAAGCCACCCCCACCCCAATCCATTTTACATTCCCCAGCCAGAGTATGCTTTTTAAAAGACAAATCTACTGAGTTTCTCTCTTGCAGAAACCCCTTCCACAGTCTTACCTTGCACTTGGCATAAATGCCTCACTGAATACCACCCACTCCCTTTTGCAGGTCCTTGAACCACCCACCTTCCTAGCCAGCAAGGCCTGGCATGTTTTCCTCTCTCTGCCTGGAGTGCTTTTCCTTCCCTACTAACCTTACCCCACCTCAGGCCTTTTATGGCAAAGTCCCTTTCGTCCTTTAATTGTCACATCCACTGGGAGTTATTATCCAGCTCTCTAGAGTGGGTTTATTTCTGCTGCTCTGTGGTCCCATAAAACCATGTATTTTCCTTCCATAACATTTACTGTTAACTACGTGTCCATGTCAGTCTTGTTGACCTTTGTATCCTCAATGTGTAACCAAGCACGTAGCCCATAATGATCATTTAATAAATATTTGTTGACTGTGAACAAATCATGTAGGCAGTCAAGTATAAACATTTTGAATGAACGCATTATTTGGGGGGCAGACTCCCCTTTCCTATTATCTCTATGCTAGAATCTCTTTGAATTCTTTCATTTTTAAAAGATAATGTGATTTTGTATTCTACTGTGTGTATATATACATATATTGTTATATATATTATATATATTCTACTGTGTATATATATAATTTTTTATACTGAGAAAAAGGTATATTTAGAATTAGCAATTAGACTCAGTTTAGATAATCCCAGTTTTGTTGGCAGCATCCAAAGCATCATAGTCAAAAGCCAGTGGACTTATGCCTTCTTCTCTCCATCAGGCTTAATTAGGGTGCCGACCTTGAGCACATCAATGTCACAGAGCTCCTTTGCAGCCTGTTTGGTCTGGTCCTTGTTGTTGGCCTTGACATCTACAGCAAATGCAAGTGTGCTGTTGTCTTCTGTCTTCATGGCCAACTCAATGGCTAGAGAGAGTTTGGTGATGGTATAGTGGTCACGCTTGTTTTCCTGGGGGAACTCTTTTGAGGATATTTGGGCTGCTTTCAGAGCCACAGGGTCTTTGGCCACTGGAAGATGAGTGATGTGTGGATCTTTTCTCTGTGGCTGTGGACACGTTTCATTACTGCCTTCTTGATCTTCAAAGCTAGGCTTTGAGAAAGGAAGGGGCTTCTTTCTTCACTTTAAGTGCCATCTTCGTAAAAAGGTAAATAAATGTGTTTAATTATTTAATTTCACCAGGCACAAATCTGGAGGTTTGTTTAGCACATGGCTTCTCACCATCCTCTGAAATTTGACCCATATACTTATCTGTAAATGCCACATAACCTCAATTTGAAAAACCTTTAAGACTATTTGCAAAACTGTGCCTTATATAGGAAAATTTTTTTGCTTGTTTTTGTTTTGTATTATTGTATCAACTAATGTTTTGGGCTACCAGTAGAAGTATACTCATACAAAAGGGTTTAAGCAATAAAAATGTTGAATTCCCCTCTCTTTCTCTCTCTCTCTCTCTCTCTCTCTCTCTCTCTCTCTCTCTCTCACACACACACACACACACACATATACACACACATGAAACAAAAACTAAGTAGTCAGGGGAGTTTGGGAAACCCTAAATACTCTATTCCCCTTTGGGAGATTCACTGTTGGATCATATAGGCAGGCTTTTGGCTGCAGGCAACAGAATTCCCAAATAACAATAGTGGCTAAAGCTATAAAGAGTTCTCTGACAGCACATGAAGGCCGAGCACGGCCAATCCATGTCCAGTAGATTTCCCCTCTCCATTTCCAATCCAGACCCCAGCCCCCCTTTCCATTCTTTGGCTGCACTGTGCTCTGTGCTCAACTTTGCCCCCAGGGAGCCTGTGGGTGTGTATGACTCCCGCAGGTCCAGGCATCATAATTTCACTCAAAGACATGGGAGGGAAGGTGAGGAACAGAGGGTGGAGGAACATGAGGGTGAGGAACAGAGGCTTCCCATAGAGGGCTTTTGCTTCTCTTTTTATCAGCAGAGAAAAACCCTTCCCAGACAGTCCCCGGAAGACTTCTTGTACCTTGTGGTTCATTCTTGGGTCACAAGAGTTCTCCTCAGTATAAGGGAGGCTGGGAAAGTAAGCACCTGACAAAGAGAAATGGGAGAGCCATGTTTGTTTTAGTTCAGTCCTGATGCATCCCCATGGGGCAGGGCGCATAGGGGCTTGATGGCCAAGGAAGCAGGAGAGGATGGCAGCTGATTATAGAAAATTCCAGCCACGAGTAGAAAATCCCCTTTTCCACAGAACACCTATTAACATACAACTAGTTTGGGAAGCAGAAAGAGCTATTTAAAAGTACTGACTAACACCTTATAGGATAAATGGGATGGGGGCATTGGTTTCAAAGGAGACAGAAGTGATTGGAGATTTAGAACGTGCTGTGCCTCCTTTTGACTGGTACTGATCATCCAGGTATGGTGCAGTCAGTGGTCATGCCCTTTTGCTCCCACCAGTCCTGGTGTGCCCTTCAACACATTTAGAGCGTGCAGATAGGTGGGCCTGATCTGGGCATTGGGCACAATACCAAAAGAATGCTGAAAGCTGGCGAAGTTTTGTTATCTATAACAGTAAATGAAATCATCTCCTAGTTTGTTTTTCATTCTTCTCCTCAATCCTCTGCCCCTAAATGGTCTGGCCATGATGTTCTTAGGTATTCCTTATGGTTAGATCAGTAGTAATATTAATAAGGTGATAAGAGCCTATATTATTGAGCCATATACCTTGTACCGTTCACTGTGCTCAAAGTGTATATGCAACATACCAATGAATTTTCACAGTAACCTAGTATTATTACCAATTTACAAATGAAGACACTGAGGAAAAAAGAGATAAAACACCTTTTTAAGATCTTTCAGCAGAGCCAGGATTTTAATCTGAGTCTCTGATACCAGAGACTCAATTTCTTTGTTTTCATCACTTCTTGATTTCATTTTTCTAGAATGTTTTCACATTTTCCCTCATCCTACAATGTTATTGGGAAAAATAACCTAGAAATTTATACCTTTTTGTTGATTTTGATAAACGCCCTTTCCAAAGCAAATTTTTGTTGAGTATTCTTACAGTTTTATTGGATGTAGGAGAAAACTGGAGCCACTACCAAATTGTATTTGCAGGTTTTCCTCTACTTTTAGCTGATCCAGCATCGGAATCCGGGGAAGAGTTTTCTTTTCATAACATTTCCTTCCTGCGGACATTTAAGGCAGGAGAGTTTCACTTCCTGATTCCTGCTTCCATAAACATTGTATATATTGACATAACTTGAGCTCTGTGACATGTTACAAATCCTCAGGTTTTATAAAAATAATTTTCTATAATAGAAGACTACCAGGTCATTGTCATTAGATCAGAGACTTAAGTTGGAACTTGCATTTTCCCAAGTAGTTTAAAATGCCCAGTGGCTTAAAGCTGCTCAGGCTCTCTGAAAAGGGTCATGGCCTGGTTTGGTGCCCATTTTTGAGTTTTTCCATGAGAATGCTCTTTCCCATTATAAAAACTTCTAGTCACCTGATACTATCTGTCTTCCTCTGTAGAATAAAACTCCTTCCTCAGGAAATTAACTTTAAGAGTGTCTTGGATAAAGGAAGGGCAATAAGACTGATTCAAAGCTCTTTGACTCCTGGAACCTAAAACTTGGTTGTTTCTAACTGTTGTGGCATTTGGTTCTAAACTCAAGATGGTGAGATAGGTGGAAAAGACATGAGAGCTCCATTTTCTTTTTCCTCTTCTTTTTTTCTCACACCACCCCATGCATGCTTGATTTCTTTGACACTGTGAGGTGTTGTGTCCTCCCAGTCTGTAAGGAGAGTTGACTTGCCATCCAGTGTTGAAAGCTGCCTCTACTGAGAAGCATGACGTCAATGCCTGGGGTCAGACAGACAGAACTGGGCTCAAATCCTGGCCATGTGTCCTTCAGCAAGTTACTTTTAATCTCTCAGAGCCTCAGTGTTCTGTGGATAAAACGGGTCTAATAACGTCATCATCATCATGGAGTTTCTGTGCAGATTAAATGAGATAATGCACATAGAGCTCTTACCACGGTGAATGTGCACAGTCCCTGCTGAGTGACTGATACATACTGACTGTAACTGATGTCAGTGTGGTGCTTCTGTCTCTGAAGATCTTGCCATAAATCAAATTACTTCCCTTCTACCTCTAGAATATTTTATTGTTTAAAAAAACTGGTTTAAAACTTTTATCCCATTGCTACACAGCTGAAGGTTGTGGCACACTCTGGCACCAGACCTGGATTTAAGGCCTCCAGAATAAGAGCACTGTAGGAATGCATGCCTTTAGCTCCATGCCTTTCCCTCCCCATCAGACCCACGTCAGACAGCAAGGGAGTGATGGAGAGCTATGGGTCTCCTTTTATTCTTTCTTTTATAAATTGCTGTGAATCATGTGTATGCTTTTGTGGTAGTGATCTTGTAACATCCCTCGCAGTTGATTAGGAGACAAAACAACATTGTGGATGAAAAATGAATTAAGTCAGGGGTGGTATTCCTGAATTGGAGTGTGGAGGGATGTGGGGTTGCTCTGTAATTTGGAGTAGCTTTTTACCCACTTAAGAAGCTGCCTTCTTGCTCTTCAGAGCTTGCTGAGTTCTGGTTATCCCAGGGAGAAAAAGCCTCAGTAAGGTGCTGATAGTCTCTCGGAGCTGCCCATCTTCTCTTTGTCAAAAGCAATGGGTTTGGGGCATCTCATGGGCGGCTACAGGGGTGCTGGGCCGTGGAATCTGGCAATCTGCGGTAAAGGGATTAGGGGCTTCCTGGTCCTGTTGTGGATCACTTGCCTTCTTTTTTTAATCTTACCGACAAATGTGTTCCTCATCTCCACTATTTGTTATATTATTGACAATGAAATAGGACACTTATGGCATGTTTGTTAATCTTCAGAATTATTTTGAGGAACTGAACAAGTAAGGCTTTGAAATTAATTTCACCTCAATATTGTGCCTTGTTTTGCTGGTCAAAGTGCTTGCCAAATTATGAATTTCTTGACATGGGTATTTAGCATTAATTATATTTAATCCACTTATGCTTTTGCAAAGAACATGTAATTATCAGGCTTTTAACAGAATGTCAGGCATTTTAAATGGATATTGTACTATTAGGGAAATAAAAAATAATAGCTAACATTTACTGAGTATTTACTGTAAGGTAGGCATGATTGTAAGTAAGAGCTTTACACACAATGAGGTAATGCATGTATTATCTTATTTAATCCTCACAATAATCCAGTGAGGTTGGAATTGTTGTCCCCATTTTACAGATGAGAAGACAGAGAGGATCAGTAACTTACTCAAGTTGACAAAGCAATTGAGTGATAGAATTGGATTTCTTACCAGACATTTCGAATCAAGTCTGTATTCTTCCCTAGTATACTATACTTCATTACTTTAAAACCCCAAAACTTTGTAGTATAATCCTAAATCCAAACTATAAAATTGAAATCTACCTCAATCAGGTGAAAAGGTGTTTTAATCCCTTGAAATAAATTTAAGCACCGTCCAATGTCCTCCATCCCAGCGAAGTTTAACTAGAGTATTTTTATTGCAGTTAAGCACAAGATCAAGTGTGAGGACTTAGGAATCATGTTTTTAGATAAAGAAGGGAAACAAGTTGAAATTTGCAGAGAAATTTGCAGATATGTCATACATATCTTGGAGGAAAATAGGAAGAATTTCTTTTGATCTCATAAAACCCCACGGACTCCTATGTATCAGCACTACTGGCAGAATGGAAAAGCCATTAAATCTGTATGCAGAGGGGTCTGGGAGAGGACCTTGGACAGTGAGCCCAAAGAAAGGTGGCTTAGGAATGTCACAAAAGGCATAAGAAGAAGAAGATGAGATTTCAGTGTCATCAAATTCTGCGCAACTGGGAAGAATAGTTGTAAAATCGAAAGCACTGAATTTGGTGGGCTGTTTGGGCCCTGGTGGCCTTGCAGAGCCATTTCACTGGCCTGTAAGCACACTGAGAAAACACAGGCAGCTGCTAGCTTAGGAGACATTTGTCTTGGCACCAGCAGACTCTAGTAAAGGTTTTTTTTAGGGCAGAGAAGCTGTATGAATATTTTCAAAAAAGCCTATGGAAAGGGAACTACTGACTAGGTAAAAAATAAGTGTCACTATCTTGAGGATATATGTGGAAAATAATTGTTTTTTGGATAAATCTTGATCATCATATCATTCCTTTTAAATTTAATTTAACTCTTGTACAAAAGGAAGAATTGGAAGTGCTGTGTGGGTTTCCATCTGTCAGATTTGGGCTATAAAAGAGAGTTCCAAAACAATGCAAGGGGTACACGAGACTTCTCACAGCCAGGGCTGAGAGAAACGGGCTATGGGAAAGCTGGCCTTTGCAATCTAACCTTTCCTTTTACTTTCCCCTCACCATTCTTTGTTTCTTCCTCCTGGGTCCATCTTGGTCAATGAGCCCCTTGTTTCCCGTTTCTGTTCATGCTTAGTAATTACCTAAGATGTTTGTTACTAGAGGTTAAGGCAGAAACTCGCCCTAAAGCATATGCATATGCATGCAAAGGCACTTCCCTGATCAGGAGGCAGGCCCTGAGAGGTCTGCGCCCAGGAGAAAGATCTGTCCCATCACCAACCTCTTCTTCATGCCTCCCACGTAGCCAGAGCTGGGTCCAAGGAAATATCCTGGCTTCAGGAGTGAGGTTGGGATCCAACATTTTTAAATCTTTCAGATGTTTCCCTAAATGTCTCAATATTATTCCATATTATTTATTTATTTTATTCCATATTATTTATTCAGCAACCCGTGAATTCTTCAGTGATCTGAAATGTCACCTCTATGGTATACTGAATCCCCAGACGTGTCTGTGCCCTCTCTTGAACCCACTGTTCTGTTTCACTCATCCGCCGTTTGACTCATGCCCCTGTTAAGTTAAATCCTAAATATTTTAAGGATTTAGTGGCTATTAGGAATAAGGTGACTTCTTCATTATATTTTCTCATTGGGTATTGTTCACATATAGGAAAGCATTTTTTTTTTTTCAATCTAACCACTAGACTGAATTCACTCTCACTTTGTGGTATATTTTCAGTCAGTGATGTCATCTGCGAGTAGTCAGTTGTTAGTAGGGCAGAAGAGACATTCCAATACTCAGTAGTTACTTCGTCTACATCCTTAAGCATCCACAGACACATAGAGTGATGATCATTTTAATATCTATGCATTTTTTTATTAAAAAAATTATTTTTTGCTTTTACTTGGGAAATAGTTCAACCATGCAGAAAATCATCAAACTGTAACATACCTATCATCCAAATTTAATAGATACTAATTTCTCACTAGATCCCCTTTTTTAAACAAACAAAAAAAGATATAAAATAGCACAGATTATTCAAAATCCCTCCCCTTATCCCTTCTTCCTCCTCCTTCCTAGAGTAACTACTGTGAGGAAGTTGGTCTCTGTTATTCCTGTGCTCACTACTGCATATGTATGTATATAGTTTTGGTATTTTTAAAATGTATGTTTGTTGTATGCAGTTTTTAAATGTTTTCCTGATTTGAAAATAATAAATCTATGCCCCAAATGAAAAATTCCTATCTTTATAAAAATTATGAGGCAGAAAGTTATAAAGTGCTCCGTAATAATCTCTTTAATTAAGAAAGCCACTATTCACAATAAAGTGTATCATTTTCTTTTACCCATGATGTTATGTTATTTATAGTAGAACCAAACAGTCTGAGCTGCTTAACAAAGAATACCTTCCAGGAGGCACAATTGAAGTATGTGTTTACCATCTTATCCTGTTCTCTGCTAGTAGTTCTTTATTTTGTTAAAAAAAAAGAAGAAGAAGAAATCTCAAAAGAGGTTACTAGGTCTTTAAAGTGTGTTTTGACAGGGAGACCCATCATTGTTTGCACACGGAGCAACAGACTTACATAGATTTGATTCGATAGCTGCACCTGATGGCAGCCGCTGCTTGCACAGAGCAGACGGCCTTGATGAGCAGCTGGTTAACCTGAAGCACATATAAGACAATCAAAGGAAGTCTCCATATAAACTTCTCCATGCAAGGAAAGGTGGTTTTTCCATTTGCCTTTTTCGGAGCAATTTAACTTCCTAATTACATGATCCAAATTGTTTCAGAGACTATGTAAACCATATGTTTGTTAAATGATCGAGACAAACATGGGGAAGTCTGATTAGCATCAACTTCCCTCAGGAAAGGGGTTTCTTTCCCACCCCAGCTCAGCCTCCTTACTGGCCACTGGTGAGTAAGCAGAACAGGGAAATGGGGCTGTAAATAGCTGCATCTGGCTATAGAGTCTCCTCTCCTCCTGCTCAGGTACATCCTTTTAACACAGAGTTGTTGTTCTGAATTAGGATGACAGATAGCAGGTGCTGGCTGACATAAGGAGAATAAATTCCATTCGATATTCAGAGAGGGAGAGATACTCATGATTATATTGAACCTTCATGATATTTAAGTGTGTGGGAGAACACATGAGCCAGCAAGTGAGCTGCTTTTCAGTTTTTGTTCCATTTTTTCCCTTTCTTTTCTTCCAGTCTTTGTTCCACTGGGTTTGAATGGTAGCCAACAAGGATAAATAATCAACTTACTTCACTACTGTTAAATGGAGTCAAGTTTTTTTTAATATTAAATTCACTAAAAGAGTAGCAAAAAAGTTATAAACACCTACATTATTTATTATATAATGCAGACGTTTAATAGACTAGATAAAATAATGATATTGGGTGATTAATGGTAAATCAGTTAAAAAACAAACAGGCCGATATGTTTTCTGTATCCTATTAATATTTTGGATCAGAAGTCCAAACAGTGGGCAGAAGTCCCTGTTCAGACATATTCAGTGACACAGCTGTGCAGATATGTGGAAATGGACACTTGAGATGAAATCACACAGCTAGCTATGAGCAGGGTAGCTGTAGTTTATCATTCGAACTGGACATTTGAGAGGACGACAGGCATAAACTGAGTCAAACAACCACCCTAGCTCTGAATCAATGGCATCGTAGTTGTCATTGCTTAATAGAACAGTTAATAAACGTTTTTTTTTAAAGTTTATCTACTTTTTCTGTCTTTATCCCCAAAAGACAAAGATTGAAAGCATCTATGAAATATACTAGCAGTTGTTTATATTTAGGCAAACATTGAGAAAATATGAACTTGGAAAATTAAGAGGGAAAAAGAGACTTAAGTAGTTTATTCACATCAGTTTATATTAGTTTCCTGTGAACTCTTGATCTTGAATTCTGTTGGAGGCAACTTAATAGTGAAACTACTTTATGCTGAAGACTTTTCAGGACTTGAGCCATCTTGAATGATGATATTATAGCATATACATCTCTTTGACTTTCATTTCTTTGGAAATGCCTACAATACCTATGCGAATGTTACTGTTTAAGGCCCTACCTATTACACAATTTCTCTGTCTGAAGAGGAATTATTTTTAACTGGAAACAGGTACCTTTGACTAACATGTCATCTTTTTTAACTTGTAAATTGGACCAAAACAGTAACCAGGAGGTGCAAAGAGAGGACAGTAACAAAGAAGTCCCAGTTCATCTTCTTTTTCTTGTCTTTTTGACGTCGTTGAGGTTTTTTTGTTTGTTAGTTTTGATGCTTTTGTTTGTTTTGATGCTTTGTTTTGTTTTGTTTTGTTTTTTGCTTTTTGGTTTTTATCCTGAGTTCTGGGTTGTTGAATGCATGTCTCAAATGTCTGTATAGCATTATAAACTTTTTCTGCTTTGCTAAAAACTGTTGTGTTTCTAATCAACCTGGTCTTTTAAGAATATCGCCATATTTGTTTGTAGAGTGTATGCTTTTATGCACTGCTTCCTCCTTTTGTAAATATCATGTGCCCTTTGATAAAGCCTCATTTTGGATATGAGAAATACTTTGCATATCCTGAGTGTGGATGTGTTCGTCTTTAGGCTGTCTCAGGAGAGCTTTGGAGATGATCTTGCCACATGAACTTTTAATTAATACAAATCACTACCCTAGGAACAAATAGGCTTAATCAGAAGGAAATATTTTGCTTTTATAGATGATAACTGTGTTTGTGGTTTTTTTTGAGGGAAGAATCTATCAAACTAAATTTTAGAAAAGATGATAAAGTTTCTCAAGGAGAGTTATAGGAAGTGGTGTACAGGCAGATGCCCACTACTGAATTAAAGAAATTCCAAGAAATCTTGAAGTACAAAGTGGCCTGTTCTGAAATTCCTAGTATATTTTACTGGGCACAAGGATTTTTCTTTTCTCTTAGCTCCCCTGACTTCATATATTTGTGTTTATTATTAAATAAGGTAATAATTCAGTGTTCCTAGAATACACTAGAATTTATTGAATATATATCCATTTATTTAACAGTTATTTACTGAGCTCTCCCATGTTTGGCTGCAAGAGTGCAGATATAGAAGAGAGGGAGCAATGTATTTAACCAGGTTTGGGGTTTGCCAGGCTAGTACAATCCAGGAGATGAGCATAGGAGTGAGTATAACTAGGTGCTGAGAAATCCAAGCTGAATAATTTAATATGCATGAAAGAGAGGACATGAGGGATTGAAGAATAAAGAAAACGGTGGTAGAGTCAATGGGCTGAAGGAACTGGTGTGTTAAATAATTGCTTGGGGTTGAGGATTAGGGGAGAAGAGTTGGAAAGGCAGGGCTTGCTGGTTAGAGAGTGAAGTGTTTGATGCTGGCATTACAAAGAGGTTGTAGTTGATGATAATGACAAGATCCAAGGAATGACTGCAGATGAGTGGCTGAAGTGGGACAGAGAACAAGATCATTGGAGAAGAGGAAGTTGGGGAGCTGCGAGTTCAGGGTAATGGAAGGATCCTCCACAGGGAAATTCAAGAAGGAAGTAGTGTTGTGGGGAGACAGAGAGCCAGCAATTAAACTTGTGGGGGAGGATCAAGAATGATCTAGGGGTCTGCAGATGACGCTGTAAGATAGAGACTGAGGGCATGAGCTTCAAAGCTGAGGACTCCTCCGGAGGAGGAAGTGGTCACTGGAAGCAGGGATGAAAAGCAAGCAGGGAGAGAGCCCTCAGGGGGTGCAGTGTCCTCTGGAGAGAGCCAATTTTCTGTTGAGGGAGGGTTCAGAGAAGAGGCTGAGGATTTAGGAGATTTTATTGGTTCCCTAAATGAGGTGCATTCACAGAGTGCACAGTGGAGGGAGTTCAGGAACCAGCTGAGGAGCTGAAGGAGGTGGGGGCGGATTAGGCATGTTCACAGTGCTGCAGGGATGAGAGTCCACAGACATTATAAGTCCTGGGTATAAGCAGGGACAGAGGGCATAGCAGGATTAGTCTTGGTGGTTTCTGAAGCAGGTGATGGGGCTGAGTGTGGGAGAGAAGGATGGGTTGGGCAGCTTGCCAGAAGCAAGCAGAACTCCATGGCTCTTCTCTCCTATGCACAGTTGTTTGGGGTTGGAGTATAGGGCTTTCCTACCCAAAGCATAGGTAGGTAACAAGGCCTCACCTACCTCTTCATTTTACAATGAAGGAGGATTAGTAGCTGGGGAGCATACATGTTGAAGCCTTACCAGGATGCATGCAAGTATCACTTATTATAAAAGTTCTAGGATGACATCAAATGAAACCTAGACAGTTTTGTATTTTTTTAGTATTGCTTTTATACTTGAGATGAAATTTGGTATGTAAAATACATATAAGTAGTAATTAGGTTTCATTGGAGGGGTCACATTGGTTCATAATCTGTAGATATAATACAAATTCCAATATATTTTTAAAAATAAGTCATTCTCTCTTTCTTTTCCTGCCTACTCTCTGCCACCTCTCTCTAAAATGGGACTTGAAAACTGACGATGTCACAGTCTATAGAATAGTTGACATGTTCTTTTCCCTTTTCCTTATAGTGAAGAAAGTTACAACGTCAATGATTATTCCTTAAGAGATCAGCTATTGGTGGAATCTTGTGACAATGAAGAGCTTAATTCTTCTCCGGGAAAGAACAGTTCCACGATGCTTTATTCGAGACAGAGCTCTGCTAGTCACCTCTTCACTCTGACAGTCCTTAGTAACCATGCGAATGAGAAAGTGGAAATGCTGCTAGGGGCTGAGACGCAGTAAGTATATGTATGGAATGGATTTCAGAATATCTGATGTCTGTCTCCTCCCCCTAATTGCCCTTGGTCTGCAGACTCCCTAAAACCAGTAGCTACTATTTATTTTTGTTGTTGTTGTTGAGCACCTATTATGTGCCGAGCACTGCATCTGGCGCTTTATACAAATGTTCTTTTCATTGTGATCCTCTGGTTGTTGTTATTTTTGTCCCTGTAAATCCTGATAGATGCATTATGCTTTAGGTGATGTGTTTTTTTTTTTTTTTTAATACAGTGGTTTAAAAATCATTTTACTTTTTTCATTAACAAAAATATATGATCCAGCAGCCTTAGGGAATATGACTCAATTGGTAGTTTGAGTCTGGGCCGTAAGTTTTCTTAGATAATGGAATTAACATCATTTCTCAGTCACCTGCTTTCAACCAGACAGCAGAAAGCTCAATGATTTCTGTCAAAAGAGCTGCTGAGTTTAGGGAAATGTGTTGATGAATCCTCTTCCCAATCCAGAGTGTATGCAGAGGGAGAACAGGCATCCCGTTCATGCCTGCAGTTTCACCAGCAGTGAGTGTGCGATCAGTCCTCATGTCAGGTTGTAGTCTGAAATGTCGGTTCCTGGTGCACGCATGGCCAAAGAGTGACCAAACACTCCAAAGTTAGGCAAGCACAAAAATGAGGTTTATTGAGGAGAGAAAGATAGGATTATAGGGCAAGAGCACGACATAGGTTTACAAAGCATGATGCATACGCCTCAGATGACGACCAAACCCACTGTCGCACTAACGGGAGAGCAAAAGGAAGGGGAAAAAGAGGGACTAGTTATGGTCTGTGTCTTGTTTTATAGTGCCCGTATTGGAACTTCCTTGGCTCAGATGTCACTGTGGAACCACTTTGATTAGACAGTTGGGAGTCAGATGACCTGAACCTTAACTATGAATGCAGGTTGTTCTAGGTCACTTCCCGGACTTTATGGTCCCCATGCTGCTTGGCCCAGGGGCTAGAGAGTCCTCTGCATTCTTTTGCAGCTGGCGCACCAAGTTCTGATTGGCAGATTCGTAGGGCATTCCCTCCTCCCCCAGGTATGGAGAACTAGGGTGGGCAGGATTAAGATAGGGGTAACAGCACCCACTTTTGTCCTTAGGAGACCTGGAATCCCTTGCTATCTACCTGACACTCACATGGGATGATGGGGGAGGGTTTGATTTTTGAGTTTACCCTTGTGATTTTTTTGGTCCATTTAGAGATAATTATCAATTTATTTATTTGGAAACCTGGAAGCCTCCTCTTGCAACAATTACCGTGAATAGATATTAGGTTGGGTAAGAGGGTGAAACAATGGAGGGAAAGAAGCAGCTGCCTAATTTTTTGTCCTCTCATGTTCCTACACACGTCTCTCGGCCACATGTGCCAAGGTTCCCATGTGGTGGTGGTCAGAACGGATCAGCAGCTGGTAAATAACAACCTTAAGACTGTAGCAAGATCTTAGAAAAAGTGACGCCGGAGAGACATCTCTACAGCCTCTCGCTCTGTTGCTGGGGCTAGAGCACAGTGGTGCCATCGTAGCTCACTGCAACCTCAGACTCCTGGGTTCAGGTGATCTTCCTGCAAGCTCCTCAGTAGCTGGGACTACAGACCTACACTGCCATTCCCAGATAATTTTTATTTATTTATTTTTTTCTGGAGACAGGGTCTCACTATGTTACCCAGGCTGGTCTCAAATTCCTGACCTCAAGCAATCCTACTTTGGCCCCCCAGAGTGCTGGGATTACTATAGGCGCGAGCCACTGCACCTGGCTAATATCTCTTTAAGAGTGATTTTAACAGTGCTACTGGGTCATTAAAGAGAAATGTTAAAAAAAATTATTCAATGACACTTGTTAAAGCACAGTAAGGCAGACTTTATTCAGGACCATCACAATAGGTATGGGGACCACTGCAACAGGGTCATGCAGTGGGGAAGAAAGACTGGGCTCAACTCTGAACATAGCACGGGCAAGTCAGAATTCATAGCCAAGGAGCAGTGCATGGAAAATTACTAAGAGTAAACATCAGGGTCAAGGAGGACTCTGGCTAAACTGAACTAACAGGATTCTTACTGAAGACAGGCCAAGGTGTTCAGACATCACCCTGGGGGCGGGAGGGATAGAGGATGAGTAATCTGATCAGATATCAAGGATTAGGGGGTATGGGGCTTCTTCCTAAACTGATTTACCAGGGTTCTTTGTTCAAACTGTGTTTTATGAGGAAGTGCACAGGTAGGCCTAGGAGAAGATTCAGAAGCCTGACTGAAGTTTGGCCAAGCAAAGAATCTTGCCAAAAGGCATAAGATAAGTGTGAAAATGACAAGGCATCCACATAAAATGTTAAATGATCATCTCATACCTTTTGACACTAGAAATGATACTTCAAGGCTGGCAAAAACCAAGAAGGACAGCTTGATGTGAAGCAATAGAATATTCCAAATGAACCTGAGAGTTAACAGAGCGAATGAATGAGAAAAGGAGCTTCATCTTCATGTGTGTTTACAAAACAAAGAAATGCCTTTCTTTGAAGTTTCCCCCCTCACATTGCTGAAATGCCCTGACAGTATCCCAGGTTATGCCCCTGTGTTTGCTGCTCTGGGGAGGAGAGCTTGAGTGGATGTGTCGCTTGCTGGTCTGAGAGGTGACCAGCAAGAGACACACCCAAGGCTGGGGCTGAAGGAGGACATTACTTGAACTCTAAAAGTGATTCAAACTCCTTGGCCAGTGAAAACAAAACTAGACTTCCTTGATGCAAGGGAACATCTCTTAAAAACGGAATTTAATATGCCTGAGCTTTGGATTTTATGTGATGTTAGGCATGAGAAAGATTTAAACACTTTGGAGATTAGTGCTTGTCCGGACATTCTAGAAAATTCTCAGAAACTCTGAGAGACTTCCTTTTTCTCATATGATTAGCAATGGTGAAAATATTGTTGGTTTTGTCTTGTGTTTTCTTTTTCCCTGTTTACAAGGATGGTTTGTTCTTTACTCAGGCCTTGCCAACATCTCAGCAGAGCTTTTCCTAACTGTTTCATTTATAATTTATGTAATCTCCACCACTTGTTTCTTAGATTATTCGAAGAGAGTAGGAAGTAAACTGGCATGTCTAGTTCTTTTCACACTGAGGCTAGATCCTTTCCTGGGACATTCTGTAGTATTTGTTTCAGCCTCTTGCCTTTTAATCTTTGCATAGACTGAATGGATGTTGGTTTCCTCAACCAGACATTCTCTCAGAATACTTAATTATGTCACCCATAAACCCATGGGTATGACTCATATTTGTAGTTCTTTAATTAATATTGAGAGTACATTCCAGAAGGGGCAGAGGTCTCCTTGGGTACAGAAGGAGTGATGCTCTCATTTTCCTCACTCTTCCTGCCCCTACCCTGAATTGCAGTTGAGAAGTAAATAAGTGGTTATATGATATAAGATAGCATTGGTGTTGAAAGAAAATATGTTACAGCTAAAGATCACTTTCCTTAAAAACATAATTGGCTGTTTAAAAGCCTAGCAAATTGTCACATGCTGTGTTTAGAAATATGCAGGTCAGCTCTGGGCTACCTGGTTTTGATCGATCAAAGTTTTGTTCTGTGTAGAAAGTGTTCTTTGCTTCTAAGATTTGTGAAATGTATCGATGAGTATATGTCTTTTAGGTTTTTCTCTTTTATGTTTTGTTTGGTTAATATGGTCCATTGGCAATCTAGCTGAGAAAACGAGGCTTTCACTACCACTCTGGCCTTGAGTAGCTGCAGAACTTCATACCAGTCAGGTGTATTCTTTGGCTACTTATTTCTTGACCTGAAAAAAGAATAGGTGTCACACCTACACCTAAATATTAATATTTACCTTTTTGAAAAACTGTCATTGGTAGAGGCCACCTGGGTATATAAAAAATGTAAAATCAGCAGTAGGAGGGGTACAGCTGTTTAGCACAAGGAAAATTTAACTTCATAAGACAATGAAATTGTGGAAGAACAGATCAGTGGCTTTGATGACATGAAGAATGCAGACATGCTCACCAGAAGGAAATGGGGCAAACACTTAGTGAGCATCTGGGATGTGCCAGGCACTGAGCCAGCTATAGAACCTAAAGAAGGGACCCATGAGTGCTCCTAGAGAAGGATAGAATTTCAGAGCTGAAGGAAGCATAGAGGTAAGGTGACTGGACATCTCCATTTCCCCAGAATCAATAGTTCATGTCTATTATCCTAGCAAAATTATGAATAGCACTCTTTTTGACTCTCAAAATATTCTTGTTTAGACAATAAAATATGTGATGACCCTAATTATGTATAATAATTATAATGCTATAATATATAATTATATTATAAAATAAATATTATAAAACATCATATAATTATAAATATATACATATAATGATATACATAGCCCAACTCTCTTATTTTTATCCCCATGTAAAATGAGACTCACAATGGCGAAGTCATTTGCCTCAAGCCATATAGGAAGTGAGTTATCGTCAAAGCTGGAACTAAACCTGGCCCTTCTGACCATCCAGCCCTCTTTCTGGTAACAAATTTTAATCTTCTT